>NC_050585.1:25006351-25631351 GCF_013368585.1 Megalops cyprinoides
GCTGTATAGCTGCATAGTATAAAAACTATGCAGGTAATCTTGAATGATCGTGTTGACTAAGTAAACAAATGATCAAATGGTATAATCACTTGGTATAAGCACTGCCCCCAACCCCCCCCCCCCCCCCCCCCGTGAAATTATCATTGCCAGCATAATGGAAATGTAATACCTGACTTTGTTCAATAGTCTATATTGCCTAAAAACAAAACTAATGCTATGTCTTTACTAAAAAATCTTTTTTTCTTTTTTTTTTTTTTTTTTTTTTTACCAATTCATATTATGCGATTTTAAAAGCTTATTGCATGAAGAAAGCAGTTACATTTCATGTATCAAAAACTGGGAGTAAGCATTGTTGTCATGGCAACAGACAGCCCATATTGAGAATGACTTGTTAATGTTGCTCTAAAACAAGAAATCCAAGATTCTTCCTGATACAAGCAAAAAGAGTGGCAAAGAGGCATGTTGATTGTCATTCCATTTGCAGAATAGTAGAGTAAAGCTTTAGCTAATGCTATGTCTGGGGGGAACCCCAAATCAGAGAGCCCTGACTAAACGTCTCACCATATGGTCCTTGTCATCATTTCACTAAATCTTTTGCTTAATCTAGCTCCTTTTCACACACTCATTCTACAATTTATATCACCTTCTATGATTGCAGTTTCAATTGAATGCACTTTGGAGTGGAGTAATGTTCTATGATTTTAATGGACTTTTGACAATACAGATTGTTGGTCTTTGCCCCGAGACATGATAAAAGAAACCTCTTGTCAGTGTTGACATTTTGAGTGTGCCTTTGGTTGCCAGGGAGCATAGTTGCTATACCCACCATAGTTGCCAAGAGACCTCTATTTCCTGGTTGCTAAGGACCCAATCATGGTTGCAAATAGAGATGCCACTTCGCATATCTCCCGTGTCTGTGTTTTCTTTTTTAAAAAGTGGGGCTGGGAGTTCAAGGTCAGGTTTATTATCTCTCCAGCTCGCATTGCTTTATTTGTTTCTGTAATTTGCCATCTTCATTAATATGGAAATGCATGTATTCATGGGCTTGAGGGAAATGCCAACAACATGAAAGCATTTGTTATAAACACTGTAGTTTAATTGTATTGTAATGACTTACTTTTTTCACTTAAGAAGGACGGATGAGGTGTAATTAAGATAGTGTCATCAGAATTCCCAGACTGGCTGAATACATGCGAGAGTACAATATCCTGGCTGCTGTTGGGCCAGTCTGTGTTTGACAAAAGAAGGATGAAAAAAGCAGAGGAGTCCTTAACATACAGAGATGACTCACAGCTGATGACTCTGTGAGATCAGTGACAAACAGGCCTTCGATCTGAAAACACCAAACTAATCTGGACGATACCCCAGAAGGCAACAGAGATGGCTGTTGAAGCAGAACTGTTGATTGCCATTCTGCTGTGTTTTATTTTTGCATGGACGCTTTCTTCTGCAATTTGGTGTTTGAGCGCATATGCCAGTGATGTTGCCTTTAAATATAACAAGTCACTGCTATCTTTCAAACATGTGACTTTGGGACAGTCCACTGTGCTGGTAATGTTCTTAGTTTTCCAATGTAAGATGATAAAAACGTAAAGATTATTTAAGAAAGATTTTATTCATTGTCATCGTCTTAGGAAGGAGAAAAACATATATAGTTGATTTTTATGCAAATCATATCCTGTGCTACAAAAAAAATCTCCTGGAAAAAAGCATGGAAAAAATAAATCTTGCAACCTTTTTTTGATAATCTTAATGAGAAATGGTTTCATGTAAGGAATTTTTTCCTCCATGTTCTAGCAGTGGGTCTCCTCATGATGCTCCTGTGATAAGGTCATCCACAAAAGTGACACATTGTAATGCGCTTTTCTGTTTTTTCTGCGCTATCAGCGCTAATCATACCCTTCATATCTCACCTCCATGGGAGGGGTGTGATGCGCCACTCAGAAAACCAGCGGGATATACCCGCAGCGTGTGCCGCCCGCTCATGTGAGCTGTCTGATTATCACACATGGGCAGCATCCAGTCATCTCCACCCATGCTAGCATGTAGCATTTTCCCATCAAACACCATGGCAGTGCGGTGCCACAGACATGCTTCCCCTGCTGCTGCAGATATATTGCGAGGACATTGTGTATTAGCTGGGTTCTGTAGAGATGGGGGTCCCACTGCAAAGACTGGCTGGCTGTGAAGGCACTGGACCCTCTGCCTCAGTGAAAGTAATCAGATTGGCGGTGAGGACTCACGTGTGGACGTGGTTTGTGGAGGGCGTCGCCCACTACCTCACTACCTCACTACGGTTAGCGGTATCTGTCTGCCTGGTGGTGCTGCATCCTAATCCCTGGCTCCAGTCCTCACTACTTCTGCTCGCTGTCTCCGCAGCCCATCTCCACCAGCCCCACCAGTAACTCCACCACCCCGACGGGCACCATGGGTGTGCCCTCCAAGATGGAGGGCTCCAGCATGCACGACGTCTTCATCCTGTCTCCCGTTTCTGGCCTCTACGGACCCAGGTGAGGGAGTCCGCCAGCATAAAAAGCTGACACCTTCACCAACAGCGGCAGTGTAGCATAGTGGTAAGGAGCAGGGCTTTTATGTTCTGGTTCGATTCCCCGCTGGGGCACTGCTGATGTACCCTTGGACAAGGTGCTTAACCCAGAATTGCCTCAGTAAATATTCAGCTGTCTAAATGGTTAACACGGCAAAATTGCAACCTGTGTAAGTCGGTCTGCTAATGCCAATAATGTAATGTAATATAACATGAGTATAATATGAGTAGATTCATTAAAGCCAGCTCACAGTTAATGCATCCAAGGGTGCTAACAAATGGTATGTATTAAAATCTAACAATGTGCAGTAAATTCAACTTAGAATACAGAATACTCAAATTAGAATACAATATTCAAGAGTGTAGAAGTCAACACATTCACAAAACATCACAGCCCTCATGGTGCAGTGATCAGACAGCTATCAGTGTAAACAAATACAATTCGATACATAGGGAATCCATTGACAACATAAGGAAGGATTTTACACTGGAGGAATAATGCATATTTGAGATTGTAATGAAAACTTTGGAGGATACAACCCTGGGAGATCAGAAATCCAAGTTGAGATTTATTGCATGTGTGTCACTTGTCACCTGTGTGTCATCTTGCTTTCATCTTGACTTGTTGTTTATGTTCCTTTTTAAATAACTGAATCTTCTACAAGCGGGTATTGTAGATATTTGTGAGACACCAAGTTTGTGGATGGTTATACCTGGATTTGTTTATGTACCCGCTGTTGAAAAGAGGCAATACAATATTGGATGTGCTGTTACAAAGTACTCAATGTTAATATTTGGTCTCTACAAGTTCAAGTGGAGTTTACATTTAAAAAGAGGGACAGAACTCCTTGAGATGTTAACTCTTTGAGCTGAAGTTAATAATTGTTTAGCAAGTTAAAAACTAGATTGATCCCATTTATTTGTAGCTTTATAAGTCATCTTTAGCATTTATAAGAGCTAAAGATGACCATGTGCTATCTTTGTCTGTTCACCTTGAATGGGCAGCTGAGGTGATGCTTGGTATGTCAATTTGCCTTTGGAGTGTTTGGACTCTCAAATACATTGGCCTGTATTCAAATCAACAACATTTGTCAACAATTTTGACTTAAATGCAAGTGTTCCTTTTTTCAATGCAAGCACAAATCTTCTTCCCATAATTGTGAGTCAAAACTAAGGGCAGATGTTGATTAAATCTAAGCCTTGGACTTATTATGTTCAGATGAATTTCAAGCTGGATTTAGATATGCACTGTAAGGGATAATTGCGGGGTAAGCTGCTCGGGGGCTGGCTTTTTTGCCATATGATATGCTGACCTGTTATTTGGGTTCCTGTGGAACCGATAAGTTTGGCCGTCGGTAACAGTAGGCCATCCCATTACAGGGACGACATGGGTGTCATGTCCTGCGACGACATCAGCAAGTACAGCATGGGCAAGGCGAGCATGAAGGGCTCTGAGTCACCCAGCTACTACCTCGACCATGAAAGCGGCAAGTACTTCACCCTGGTGGAGGGCGAGGGCATGCCCCCGGGGCAGGAGTACGACAGGGGCCGCTCCACAGGGGTCCGGAGGAGGGACAGGACCCCAACTCACGGTGAGACCCCGACCCCAGCTTTCAGCACTCTAGCCAATGGATCTTCAGCCAGCCAATCACAATAACCATTTTTCTGCCAGCCAATGACTATTGCCAGTTTAAATGCCCCCTCCCGAAAAAAAGAGTGCATTGTCTGTGCCCCCCCCTTCCCTTCTGGCTGGGAGAGGCCATCTTCATAAAGGGTCATTCTGGGGCTCTGGTGGTGCAGAGATAAAGCCCTTGGGCTCTGTGAGCTGCAGTACTTTTTCATACTAACAGCCTGCCAGGGAAGTGGTGGTGGACAGCTTCCAAGCCGGTAATTGGTTCGGCAAGGCATGTTCTGCTTATCTGATTGACGGTGAGCACGTGCACCGTGATGCGGGCCCTCCCCACACCCTCTCTCGCACGCTCACGCTCCCTCTCTCCCTCTCTGCACTCTCCCCCACTCCCGCACGCTCCCTCCTTGCACTCTTCCCTTCATCACCTCTGCTCCTGCTCTTTCTCTTTCGTCTCTTTGCCCCCGTTCTCTCTCCCTTCATCACTCTCCACCTTCCCACCCTCTCTAAGCCTGCTTTACTGCTCCCTCCCTCCCTTCCTCCCTACTCCCTTTCCCTCTCCCTTCCTATCTCTTTCCCTACTCTTGCCACCTCTCTCTCCCTCCTCGCTCTCTCTCCTTCTCTCCCTCCCTGCTCACTCTCTCTGCCCCTCCCTGCTCCCTCCCTCTCTCTCGCTCTCTCTCTCTCCCTCCCCCCTTGCTGCTTTCTCCACGCACGCTCTAGTTGACATGCTCATTGGACTTCTTTCCAGGTGACCTCAGGCCAGTTTCCATGCCGACGGAGTACAACTGGATGGCGGAGACAAAGGAGCCCAATATGTACAAAAGGGGCAGCAGAGGTGGGTCCAGGAGTGGGGATCTGCACCACCCAGAGCCGCCCCAGTCTGCAGAAACACACTGCCCCCCCCCCCCCCCCCCCCCACACACACACACCTGCAAACTCCAGCATGCAATCAAAGACTGTCCACTCCCCTGCAAATCAAACCACTCGTACCTATGCTATGGGTTTTTCCTCTTTGTTTGCAACAAGGCTTTGGTTCCATACGCAGCTCAGAATAATATACTGTGAGCATTTCCCTCTGCGTTATATCTGTTTCTTCACCATATTTACCTGCAGCCAATGGACCACTGACTGTGTTCTCATCACTGGCAGCATGCAGTACATTCCTTACCATGAGGATATCACATGCTGAATCAATAGCCACATCCACACACACGGCTCCTAAAACAGTGCCTACAGCCATTCCATGTGTTTTCCACTGGAGGGCTAAAAGGTCAAAACATTTGACAGTGTGGGTATGAATTACATTTCTCTGTAGGTTGTCCTGAGGCTGAAAGAGAAGTTATGTTGCACTGACCCCTGGTGCACTTAACCCATAAAAATCCATTAACACAGAGGAGTCCAACTGGCTGCTGGACTCTGCAGATTGTGGTCAGATTATTTTTTGGAATAATCTGTTGTTGGCAGTAGCACAATGTGTAGTGTGCACGCCCACGCACACATGCACACACGCACGCACACACACACATATGGATTAGTGTGTACAGAGTACAATGGGGACTATACACAATTCTTTATCCATAATTTGGTTTTACCAGACCCAGGGGGGTGGGTTGCTATTTTGAAAACCTTTTTCATTGGGAGAAATATGTACGAACAGGAATGGTTTCTCTGTGCTGATTAGAGTTAGGCAGATGCACTGGACATTCATAGTGCATATTAGACAGACGCAATCCCCCCCAAAGACAAAAGGAAATCTGGTCTTCAGGATTTACTCATCTGAATGACAAATGAGGACTGACAATTGGAAAGTAAGTGAGAGGTTTAGCAGAGGGACAAACAGACAAAGAGACAGGTGGATAAAGTCCAACAGATGGACGAGAGTCAAGCTCATAGACCGGCTGACGCAGACCCCCCTTCCTGTGTCCTTTAGAAGGTCACCCTGGGCACTTTTTTGATTTCCTCTCTGGAGTTTCTTTCCCTGAGGTCCAGACAGACAGACAGATGAATAGATGTAATGCCAAATGAATAAATGTAGATGAACCAGCGGACGTTTGGAGAGACCAGGCATCTGCTGCAGCCCTTTTGCAGCTCAGAGCAGCACTGACAGAGGCAGAGAATCATAGTTCCTGGTCTCTCCATCTATCTTTGCTGGCCCATTTATTACCCAACCTATCTGCGTCACGCAGGAGCACAAGACGCATGCCAGAGTGTCACCGAAAGGGGACATGTCCCTGAACACAGAGATGGATAGATGGTACAAGACAATCCTTCCTATTTTTATCATTTATTGAGGCACTTCCTCTGATCAGAGCTCCACTGTGAGCTCTTGGTGGTTCTTTTTAGATCCATGGCTACACATGCTGTATCCAAGACTAATTGGCTAGCAATTTTTTTTTTTCCTGCTGGCTTCCTTTTTCGGCACGCAGCGCTCCAAGGACCAACACCTCAGAGACAAGTCTGGAGCCTTATGTGTTTTGATTGAGCGTCTTTTTGAACTGCCTGCACCAGAAGAGGAGACCTAAAAATAGCCCTGGTGAATCTATATTTAATGCTCCCTTGCTTTTTGTGCTTTTGCATCTGTCTGAACCAAGATGGGGGGTTGGGGAGGCGTGCGTTTGTGTTTTTACCCCGGCACTGCACGTTCCATGATCTCGAGAGGGCACAAACACACCCACGAAGAAAACACAGGATATTTCGGGGGTTCTTTCCTTCGCCCCCCCCAACTTCAATTCGCACTCCGCCAATCAGCATGTCACCCTCCTTCAAACAGGGCCCGCTCAGCCGCTTTCGTGGGCGGAAGATCTGATGGGGGCGGCAGGAGAGGAATTCCCCCAAAGAGAGGCGCTGCTCGCAGTAAACAGGACGCAGCAAGGGCTGTGTTTGCTTTGCCAGGGCCCCGTGCACACCGCTGCGTTCTCCTCTCCAAGCACGAGGCAGCTCAAACTAAAGTCAGCATCTCTGGAAGCTTTTTGCAATCAGATTTGTCGAAAGGCCTCCCGACTTTCTGTACAGAACTGTCACTTCCAAAACCTGGGGAGGATAGCCAGTTTTCGTCCTCGTCCCCTCACCTCTGCGCCCCCCCCCGGCCACCCCCCCCCCCCTTGTGTCTGTTGTCATATTTTTGATTCCTCCTCTTCCTCTCTTTTATTTCTTGCAGATGGCTCACATTTCTACCCCTCTTCCTCTCTCATCTTTCAGATACCCGTTTCTGTGTCAGGTTTCTTGTCCTGTCTTGTTTTTCATCTCTTCAGAATTTCCAGTCGAACTATAGGTGAAACTTTTTAGGTTAATCATCCCTGCATCCTTTGTCAATATGCTGTGTTTTTTTGAAACTACGGACTGTCCTGTTATGTTTCAACAGTTGGAGAGAGAATGATTTCCATTTGACTATGAATGGTCCTGGAACGAAATCAACAGAAATCCAAAAGAATTCCATAAATTCCTTCAGTTGAAACAGGCACTCAGAATGTGTGTGGAATACTTTATTTTAGGAACAAGCATCAAATGACTATGATCTATTTTAATAATTTCCTATATTAATAAACTCTACACGTGATTTTGAAGTTTCATCTCTCATGGTACTGACAAAGAGTACAAAGGTCTCTCCTCACTCCCCACTCCTTTCCACTGCAGCTCCTTCTTTCCAGCAATTGCAATTTGCATTCAGGGTTCCACGGCGAGAATCGAACGTGGCGCATCTCGTAAAACCCATGAATAGCACCAGGGTCGATCGAACACGGGGGCTAGTTGTGTCTTCCTCCCACATCCTGGGGCTATATTTAGCAGCCTCCCACCTGAAGGTTCAGGGGTTCCTCTGCGCTGAGAACGCATGCGCAGCTGAGGCAATGCCTCACAGCCCGGTGAGCGACCCCCCCCCCCCCCCCCCAGAGCTCCATGGGAGCTCACCTGACCACCACAACTGCAGCCGGAGCCTCTGAGGGAAATCCCAGGCGTGTGTGTGAAGTGGGTGGGGTCCGCACGGGGGAGAAGAGCACTGCACGCTGTGAGAGCTCCAGGCACATGAGCTGATCTGATACGCGCCGGAGATGAATGCGGCGCCCCATAGGAGGTGATTGATGGCCCAATTGAAAAGATCCCCGCTGTCCTATCAGTCTTGCTGCAGCAGCAGTTTCATGTCAGGAGATCTGTCAGTCCATCCCTGGAGTGTTTGGTAACAACTTGGAATATCAGTGGACGCAGTGACTCGACTGCCGATAAATTTGTGTGGTATTGAAATTTATTCCAGATTGTGTCAAATCTGATTTTTTTTTTCAATCTCCCATCAGATTATTTCAATGTAAATGTTTGATCATCAGCAGACATTCTGCACTAAAAATGATTTTATAAGAGAACCAAAATAACCTTTTAGTACTAATATACCTAATGTGTGGTGACAGTCAGTAGCGCTGTCACATCAGTAGTATATTGTATTTCTCTGCTATAGAAGTTATGTATGTAGATGCTCCAGCTGTATCATTGTGCTGTTACATGTAAAGCAGCTCAAAAGACAGTGACTTGGAGGGACTCCTTGACCAAACAGACACTTTGACAAATCAGGCTGGCAATTCTTGCTCCCAAAAGGCTTGGGTAGCATGTGGGTATAATGGGAACCTCTCAGTCTCTCATATAGAAAGCAGTAACCGTCTGCTTCCCTCTTCTTCTCCCGCCATGCAGACTCTGATAACTCCCTCCTACGTTACCTGAGTGACGACAAGATCCTGGTGATCCAGGAGGAGCCGGAGGTGCGCGAGTGCAAGCGGGACACGAGCCGGCGCTCACGGAAGAAGGGCAAGAACCCCAGCAGCCCCAGCTATCCCATCAGCCCCTCCCTGCTGGCTCCCCCTGTCAGGCTGGACTCAGGACCCCCCGAAGGGCTTCCCTTCCCACTGCCTGAGAGCAACACTGTGCCACTTTACCATGTGAGTCTCATTCCGTCTCCCTTCTTCTCTCCCTCGACAATGTTAGTTCTATTGTGGCTTATGTCAAAATGCCATGCTGGCCTGAAAAAGGGTTTGCAGATCATGAATGTCATGAATGTGCATCCATTCTTTTCCAGGTGATTCTTTTTGAAAGGGTTTATCATGCTTGAAAGTAAACCATAAAGTTGTGGACTGAATTTGTGTTGTTGACAGCAGATAGATGGCACGGCATCTGTCTGCAAACACTAGGGCATTGTTTCTGTGCAGTCAGTGTGGGACAGCTCATGTTTGTTTTATTTACTAAGGTCCCCGTCTCTGTCAGCTGCTAGCTCATCTCGGAAGCACACTATATAAGCCGTCATGTACGATTCTGTCCCTTCTGGGCTCCATGGGGCTGAGCACTGACCCCGGTGACTGGCTTCAGGCTCAAAGAGCTGCCTGATTTGCTCATCGCAGCTGCCCCACTCTCTAGTGGAAAAAGGCGTCCTACATTGCTTATTCGGGTTAGCTAAAGGGCAGAGCTCCTGGGCAGCTATACGAGAGTGGGTGTCTGCCAGCCCCCTGGCCTTCTACCTTTTTCACAGAGCAAAGGGCAAATGAGGAGTGGGGTATGGAGCCCTGATCTGGCAGACTGCAGTGCAAATTTTCTAGCTCGTCGGAAAGTACAGAAATAAAGGACTAGAGGGCTCCCGAGTGGCTCAGTTGGCTAAAGCACTTTTTCCAAGCACTGCCCAAGCCCCACAGCCTAGGCTTGAGCTGCATCATCTGCTAACCATGACCAGGAGCTCACAAATTGGCTTTGTTCCACTGGGATAGGGATGGGTGTGTGAGTCAGGGTCCCCTTGTCACTCCACTCTTGGCACTCCATGCCTTATTGCCAAAGTTACTTGCAGTAAATAACATCATGCTGACGAGTCTTTACTCCTTTGGTTTCCTGATGCAGTATGAGACTTGCGAAAAAAGTTGCAGTTGGTAGGTATCATATATTGGAGGTTTGCATTGCAGATGGGATGTCTAAGGTACAGCTGGTGATTACAAAAAACCTGGGTGAGAAGGGGGGAAAAAGAAAAGAGGGAAAATGCTTTGTCTGTTTTACATTCAATACACTAAACATTGGCATTACTCTTTTGGCTAGAAATTTTGTTTTTAATGGATGTTCCGCTAGGGGGACTTCTGACTCATTTGAAACTCCATGTTTGCTCAGCAGCCAATAAACACAAAGTTCACATACCCATGTTGTCTCCACTGTTTTTGAGACTTACTCATTTCCCCCACCACCGTTAAGTCTGGTTCTGCCTCCAGGGTTTTTTCATTAAGAAGCCCTGCCCTGCTGTGGCCAGGCAGACCTGTGATGCCTTCCTTCAAATCCATGCAGGGGCACCACAAAGGTGTGGTCCTCACTAAAAACACTGTACCTTATTATGTCACTCTCAATAAAATCTCAGTGTTCTGAAGTCTACCTGGCCAAGCTGGAACTTGACAACTGTTTGTAGTGTGTAAAAGGGATAAATCAGCAAAAAATATAAAATAAACATCTGCTCTTGTTATGATTCCTCTTACATTATCATCTTTTAGATTTACTGTCTCATTGTACAACAAATAGGAGTTTTCCTGCTCATTCACAAAACAGGCTACACGTGTAATATGACATTAAAGATTTATGGATAACCTCTCTGTTAGGCTCACCTGGTTTAATGAAACTCTGTGTGTGCTCCCAAAGAGCAACAAACCACAAGCACACCCATAAGAGGCACATTGAGTTGGCTTAGAGCATAGAAACTTTTGACAAGGACCTCCTCACTCAGGGAACCAGTCACACGAGTCTACCCTTGTTGGCAGAGGTCGATTCAGAGCCCTGACCTTCGCTGATCTGCAACCACAAAGAATGTGGAGTTATTCCTCTACCAATTTTTGGTTTGACTGTTATGGAGTGGCAGTGTAGCATAGGGGTTCAGGAATAGGACCTGTAACCAAAAGGTTGCCGGTTTGATTCCCCGGGGGGGCACTACCTTGGGCAAGGTAAATGACAATAATGTCATGTCACGGCAGGAAAGCACCAAAGCTTACCTCCATTTGTGAGAGACTAGCATGATGGAATTTAGATCATGCAGACAGATATTGCACGGTGTCAGGTAACTCTGGTGGGAAGTCTGTGTCCTCAGGCACATTTTCACACTTAAAATATTATATAAATAGCAAGTGAGTCAGAGCCCCGGAAAACCAGCGAGTGCTTATCTTTCAGACTAACAGTAACAGGAAGTGTGGGTCTGCGTGAGTGCTCCGCCGTGTCTCTGACACTCTCGTCTGTCTTCTGTCCTGTTGCAGAGAACCGGGGACACGCTGAGGGCAGAGACGGACAGGTGAGTGGAAACCTGCTCTCCTCGGGGTCAGGGGGAAGGGTCAGCCACTTTGTTTCCCATCATCCATTTCACAATGTTTGAGAGGTAAGCTATCAACTATCAACTTGCCTTGAGCAGATCCATCTGATGTGTATATTTTTACAATGACATTTTGGCACACTGATTGAGTGGTAGTTAGTACATTCACTAAGCCAAAGCACTAAGAGCATGACTGAAAAAATATATAAGTAGGGCAGGCTGGCCATATTTATTGTTCTTAATTCTGTATTTTTCATGTCCTCTCTGAATATTACTATTAGTGATGTGGTTTGTCTTCATAAACGTATTGCATCAGTAAAAGATGTTCTTCCTTCTGGCACTGAGTTTTGTGGCTTTCATGTTGAAACAGCATAAAACAGAGTCTCTTCTAATTACAATAAACACGAATGAATGTAGTGATTAAAGAATTAATAAATAACATGTACTTTGCCATCGTAAAGGAATTCTGTATGTGTTTGTATGTGTTTCAACGGAGTATGTTTTAGAGTTCCCAGGAAACACACAGACGGTATCACACACAGCTTGGGATCATGTGAAAATATGTCTGTTTCTGTTTATACTGTGCTAGAAAAAAAATGTGTGCAGATAAAAATAAAGACAGGAGATGCTGATTACTGCCAGCAGTGTTCTGCTGAGGGCACAGTGTGAGCATTTTAACTTAAGTTATTTTCTTCTTGTAATAACTAATTATATGTTTCACAGATATAGCCTAGTCTCTCAAATCAGGGGTTCCTCGCTAGAGACTTGTGAGACTATAAGAAAGTTGAAAAGGCACATCATGAAAAGATATTGTTTGATGACAACATGGGTCACTGTTACACAAAGAAATATTTTGTATGAAATAGGGTTACAAATACTCTGAGAATCAATTTTACCTATTTTGGAATTAAGGCATTTTTTCAGGTGTTACAACATAACTAACTATAACAAGGAGACATTGGATACAGTTGTGATTTGGGAATGTGAGGGTTAAGTTTGCTGCAAATTGTGTCTGGGTAGGTTGCAGAGCATAGGAAACTCTGGTAGGCTGACGCCTCGCCTCTTGTGGTGCTGAGGCCTGCTCTGACCACCTATATAATAGCCTCTGACCTCTTTTACTACACTGATCTGACTGTTATGGGGTCACACAAACCTGTGTGTGTGTGAGAGTGTGTGTGTGTGTGTGTGTGTATGTTTATCAGTAGTGGCTAGGGGTGGGTGGCTAAGTGATAACACTCCACCCGCACTTGTTTGATTTTTATCTTGCTCTCAATATTCTGTTCAGTTTTGCCAAATATAAAATAATAGGGAGTGTGTCAAATAAATCTATACTGAAAAATCTAAGTCTCTTTTAATACATAATTTCTACAAATATAGTGGTGATTTAAACCAATACATTAGAAAAAGTAACAGTAAACAGCAATGAATGAATGTAAATTAAGTAATCCTTACAACAGTGATATCCTCATTTAAAGCATATGCAGTATTCTATAACAGAAACAACGAATTATGACCTGGTGAAAACACTTTTTTTTTTACTAATACTTAGCTCACTTACTTAACCCACAATTGCCTCAGTAAATAACCAGCTCTATAAATGAATAAAATTGTAAGCTATATGTATGTAGGTTCCTCTGAGTAAAAGTGCCTGCTAAATGACAATAATGTAAAAGAAAAGGGAAAGGTTGAGAGAGACAGAGAAGACAGAGAAGAGAGGGAGAGAGAAAAAGGTATGGAAAAAGGAGTGGCTTGGCTGAAAGTTGCACTTCACCTTAAAGTATGAAAGAGGCAGAGAAGTTTAAGGTACCTTCTTAAACACAAATTTATATTGTTTTGTCTACCTCGATGTAGGAATGTGCCCATCTTCCTTAGAGACCAACATAGCTATGTCAGGTTAGCAAACCTCTTACAGCTTGCCTGATAAGCCGTATGTCATGTATGCTTTAAATTGGGAGTAAAACACTTAAACAATGACTTATTTGTCATTTAAAAAATGTAATAAAAGGTTTATTGGCTTGTGGTACCAAGTGGTATAAAGTTTTCATTTTGACTGTACATTTCTTTTTAGTTTGATTTATATGCACCTTGTATGTGAGCTGCCATTGCTAAATCTTACCTGGTTTTCACACAGACAGGCTCTGCCTTTATATATAGGTATAAACATGAAATTATATATCGATGGAAAATACCTAAATTAGCAAGTGCACGCCAGTTATCTATAATTGTTCTTACCAGGTATGCTACGTGATTAGTGGTCTCCTTTGTGGCACCTCTCATTACATTCAAACAATGTTGTACTGGTAAAGGCTGAGTAGCTGAGCTAAGGAGTTTGCTATCTGATGAGTATTTTAGACATTGCCTTGCTGATCAATTACACTGTCACTCAGAAAGCACTTCTTTCATTGAAGTGACTGGCATGACTATAAGCTATGATTATGAACATTGGAACACTAAACATGTGTGTAAAATGATTCTCAATAAAACAAAGAAAAAAGTAGCTAGCTTATGTGAATTTCAAATTTTACCTGTTCAAAACTGTTTTCATGTGGAGGTGCAATGAAGGCCACTGCTATCCACCTGCCACATGCCATTTAGCTTTTGGGCATTATGAATGAGAGATCATTAATCATTAAAGATCATTAAAGTGCTGATGAGTGAGAATCATTCGAGGGTTGTGAACTGAGTGTTATGAAAATGTTGATGATGATGATCATTAAAGTATTGTGGGGTGAGTGTTATTAAAATGCTGGAGAGTGAGTGTTTATACAGTGTTGGAGACTGACTGCCATTAAAGCGTTTAAGAGTTTTAGAGCTGACACCTGAGTGCTGTTATCAAGCAGCACAGTGTTGGTGCAATGTTTCCCATCACAGGGCAGCATTGTGTGAGAAAATGACTGAGTTTCTGCTCTCTGGTCTGTGGGTTCACTGTGCATCTCGCTTATGACATCTGTTTAGCATTATTACCATGGAAAACTGAAAGGAAACTAGTTGCACTCAGACAAAAAAAAAAACATATGAGGTTTCTTCTTCTAGAAGTGTCTAGGGTTGATTAATTAGAGGAGCAGAAAACAAGATGCTATCTTCACACAGTAACAAAAATGAAAAATATTTTTCAGTGCCCTGAAGTTTCTGCTGAAATTTTTCTCATGACACTTTTCACCTGAGCACTTTTTGCTCCTATAACATATAGGTTGATGAAAAAAAAAACTCAGACCTCAGAGCTTTCACTTTTTTCACAATGTGTGGATAGCATTTTGCTTTCTGCACTACCATGGAAAACTAAAACAGTATTGTAGAATTTTTTTGCATAATATTGAATCGAGTAACAAACATATTTTACATTCGAAGCTCTATCTATCAGCAACAGCCAGAGTACAGCTCATTTATGTATGTTTTTCAAAGCGGAGGACAAAATTCAGTGCAGTCCAGGCTTTTGAATAACTGCTATATGAAATGTATTTGACTGAACAGCATAAAAGCATGTGTCAGTCCTTACATTCTGCCCAAGTATGTGCTAGTAAACCACACTACTCTGTCAACCCTAATGTGCTTTCTCACAGGGGAGAGACACAGGCTCTGTAAAGTAGAGGCAGTTTCAGAGCACGGATTAGCTAAGTTCTGTGGAACTTAACCATTTTGGGCTCAAAAAGGCAAAGAGAGAATCATAGAGTGAGTAAGAAACTTTACAGGAAGCTAGTGCAGGTGGTTTAAAACATGGCCAGCATGAGATGGCACAGATAAGAAGAGTTTGGTTGCGCAAGAATATTCTCTTCCTCGTACTTCTACAGAGTGAGGTGGTGAGTCGGAAATGCAAGCGTGGTGTCAGTTGGAAGACAGACCCCCGCTAAGGCACATGAACATGACTTGTTGGTGGAACGCATAGACATGAAAATGAAAGTGTGTTGTGGGTGTGTGTGTGTGTGTGTGTGTGTGTGTGTGTGTGCACGCGTGCGTGCATGTACAATATTCATATTTCTGTATGAGTGTTCATATATGCATGTTGCTTTGTTTAGTATAGTTTATAGTATATTGTTTAGCATGAGTTTAGTATAGATGGAGACAGCCTAGCTTAATGTTTCCAAGTCAGGAATGAGCTGTTACATGTATATATAGCTGTTGTAAAATACACAGATCTGGTCATTTTTCCACAATCCTCATTTGGCACAGGTGTGTCAATAGGCAGTGGCCCAGTGCAACCATCTGTCTTCAGGAATGTGAGGTCCAGATGGTCACCCAGCCGGACTGTCAGGTCTGAAGCAGGGCCCAGTTATATCTGAAAGTGCGAACAACTGTTGATCTAACGCCATTCATTCATCACAAATATGGGTGCCAACATATGTGTATATCATTGGTTGTGAGCAATTTGGATAAATTATTTGCCAAGATAATAGTTGGATTCTTCCTTAAGATGAGCTGGCACCCCATTGGGCCGCATATAGAGTCATGTGACATCTTCTCTCTTTTTTCCACAGGTATGCTAGTTCTGGCATCGAAAGACAAGGAGGCTCATCCATGAGGAAGGTAAGGTCATCAAAAGAGATATGTGGTACACATAATCAACATAAAATTAAGCATTTCTGTATCTAAATGCACTTCAATAATTCTGAACTAAACATACTATTGCAATAAAATATGAGATATTGTGCATTATTGTGATTACTGGCACCAAAGTGATATGGTCGCTAGGTGCGAGGCAAAGCTGAGTACCATCAGCACCACTGACTGCTAAAAATTGCAATAATGTAGACCCTCAAGTCTATTATTGTGTTCATAAAACAGATTCACAAGCTAATTTGAAATGGTCATTAAATATTCAAATATCATATAAGAAGAGAGCCATAATTCAGAATAAGCTTTATTGAATAAATAAAACGTCTTCATTATGGCAAAAAAATTAGTGTGTTATTCACTAATTCAATTACATTAATTTGCTACCTGGTTAATTAAAATGAGACCAAAAAATTACAGTACTAAGTTTAAATGTCATTTTCTGCCATATCTGTCTCTCGTGAACCATTCTTAAAGACTGCCTGTTGACTCCCTCAGGCCCTGTTGCTGGGTATACAGACATATCTCCTACTATACTCATTGCAGCTAGCTAGTGGTGCAGCTAATTTGACATACACAAGAAATACAAGTTGATCTCCTGGCCATATTGCTCCAGCATTTTCTGTTTCTCGAGGGACAACTTGAAGCAGGCCTAACTCCTAAGGGAGCTCTGCCTTGTGCCACTTGCTGACATGATTTCCCTTATTTGTAATCCACCATCAGAGAGCACTTGTTAGGAAGTGTAAATTATGAATGTTCCTACTTCTTCACACATGCTTCTTAAATGACAGCAATGTAATGTAATGTTGTAACATTACTCTTAATTGAAAACTGGCACTAAAACAATAATTTATGTAGCAAGAGAGCTAACAGCAACAATCCCCAAACCCAAAATAAAATAAATAGCTCCAATGCTGCAAAGTAGTGCTGTAATCTCATTTTAGATTGTTCCCATTTTAAACAGGCTTATATAATGCCAGGAAATGACTGACAAACTATATCTTCCTTAGTAATATTTCTAGATTATGCTAGTTATAGCATAATTACAGGATACCAATAAAAAATAATGCAGGCTGTTAATTCTATTTTATTGCATGCTGCAACTTCAAGTATAAGATTTTTCTGTAATAGAGCAATTTTGTGGGCTATGCATTAAATTGCACAGTATGACAATGGATGGAGTCACCCTGTGGTCAGAGACAGAATACAGGTCCTGTTCAAAGTTTTTAAAATTAATTTACAAATTGTTATTCTTGAAATTCAGAAATTTAGCTAACTAGCTATGGTCAGTGAAGGAAAGTGTATAGCTAGCTAGCCGTAGTGTGTATTTATATATTCAGTATTTATAGTGAATGCTAACCGCAGTTAGTGAATTAACTTCAATGGTATTTTTAAATATGCAAAACAGGTGCTCTGTTGTGGGTGCTGCTAGGTCACTACACTAAGCACCCTTACTTCATATCTCAGTGAAGGACAGTTATGAATTATTGACAGTTATAGTGAATGAATGTTATGGATTGTGGGTTAATATGTAAAGTTATTAGACAATTGTCAGTAACACATACACGCAGCTGGGATGTTCCAGTCTTGCTGTTGTCATGAATAAAAGCACAGCCAAACTAATCAGAAAGTGAAGTTGGAACGATCCATTTTATAATATAAATATACATTCTCTACAAGCTATACAGGAATGTACTGCTTGTGCTCTATTCTGTACTGCTTGAGATTCACAATGATATGTGTGTAATCTAAAGAAGTGCCTGTACAGGAGGCTTTGCCAGATGTCAGACGGGTAGTGTGAATTAGAGCAATGGTCTTCTGGGGTTGTTTATTTCACTCTGGCAAGGCTGTGTCTCATTGTAAAGTCTGGTGTTCCATCACAGTTTGGTTCCTCTGGGACCATTAGCTGCTGCTGCAGCCTCCCTTTCCCCTCGTAATGGTCAGTCACAGATGTCAGAGGAATGCAGTAGGATGGTCACCAGGGGCTGGTGTCCTCCTCCACCTGATCGATCTGTTTTTTTCCTCTCCCTCTCTCCAGTCATTTCACTACGCCTCTTTAAGGACGAAAACCAAAAAGAGAACCAAAGGTAAGGGGCTGATGAACATGGTGACCAGTGGAGCTGGGACTGTTGGTTATACCTGTAGCACCTGACAAGCCCACAGTCAGGAAGAAAGAGCATGACCTCACTTACCAAAAATGTCCTGTTGGGTGAAACAGCTAATGAATCATAGGATTTCCATTAGTCTTACAGGACAATATGACGTGTATAGGGTCATCTGGTGACTGTAACTGTAAGGAAATGGGGTTGGAGTTGTAGGCTTGTGTAGGCTTCAAGTGAAAGTGTTATGCTGCCATGACAATGAGGCAACGTTGCATGGATGTTGCATGTTGTGCTAAGTTTGGGACAGTTCTGCTGACCCTACTGCTCCCGCGTCATGCCCACCAGGGTCTCTGACCAGCGCCAGCCGCAGGCGGATCTCTTGCAAGGACCTGGGCCATGGAGACTGTGAGGGCTGGCTGTGGAAGAAGAAGGATGCTAAGGGCTACTTCACCCAGAAGTGGAAGAAGTACTGGTTTATCCTGAAGGACTCTTCACTCTACTGGTACACCAACCAGAATGTAAGCACCTGTCCCCAGAAGCTTTACCTAACATCAGGTTACTCAACCTTGGTCCCACAGGGCTGCAGTATCTGTAGGTTTTTAATGTCAGCCAGACACTCGACTACTTGATTCAACCTGACATTGTCTTGATTGGACCAATTTACCTTCCTTACCTCCCCAGTATTCAGACTGTTTTAAGGACATCTGAAAAACTAACTTTGGATTGTGGCCCTCCATAACTGAACTTGGGATTATGGTGGGTTATGATCTAACAGGTCTATCTGCTTGAGACCAAAAAAAAAAAATTATGCTTTGGTGTTCTACGGCAAAAACATGAATATACAGAAATAAACAATAGTGTAATATGAATTATTTCAAAATGCAAAGCAACAAAAAATAAGGATGACTCAGGCTTTCCCTTTTTATGCTTGTAAGTGATGCCACAGACCACCAGGAATGTAGCATATAACAATTATTTTACTCAGCACGCACAAATGCACTGGCTGTCCACTGATGTAATAAACATTAAATATTGAGCTATTGAGCTTGTGCTAGCTTAGAGAGTCAAAGCCATTTGACAGGAGACATGAATGAATGCTTAATCACCACAAATTCAAGGGGAGACATCAACAATCACACACTGAGCGAGCTGAGACTGTAGTCCGTCACCTCTGGGGACAAGGTGTCCCCCTGTTACCTTCCAGGCTGCCTGTACAAGCCCGGTCGTCCTTTCACGTTCCTCTTATCTCTCAGGACACAGGCTCAGTCTGCCTAATAGATTCTAGTGGCTCTTGCAGCTACACACTTGTGCTTATTCTTATCTCCTTGAAAAGGCCCCTCAGAGTCTGTACATAACAGCACATTGCATCACCTCTCTTCTCCCAGAGGACCCACGTTCCCATGTTCAGATGCCAAAATGCACTGTAATGTCACACATCCGTCCTCAGAAGTGGATCTGATGTGTCTGCCAGTATCGTCTCTCTGAAGGACATCTGAGATAAAATGCTTTCTCATGCTCTTTCTCTTTCTTTCTCTCTTTCTCACTTCTTCCCCAGGATGAGAAGGCAGAGGGCTTCATCAGTCTCCCTGAGTTCAGGATAGACAGAGCAATTGAATGCCGACGGAAATTGTAAGTGACTCAAGTTCACGGGCAAAAAAGGCGCATTTCCTCACTCACCCACCTCCCAGCCTCCCCCCCGACACACACACCCCCACAGCATAATGTGTGAAGGTTTCATTTGTGTCATTTGAAACTTCATAAAGTCCAGTGCATTGGCAGGCTGACTGAAAGCAACTGTCAGCTTCCATTTCCAGGTGAAAGAATCATTTCAGGAGAAACACAAAAGGCTAAGAATGACACCTTTCCCAGGGCAACTGCCCTTCCCAGCTCCCACAGCTAGGTTACTCTTTTAAAAGAGATAAATACAGCCACTATGACAGACTGGCAAACAAAAAAATCATTTAGAGAGGAAAAAAGCAGGGGCTAGCTATGCTTCCACTTCAGAGACAGATTAAGTATGGGGTCGGTGAGTGGGCAGATGGGGGAAAGGCCAGCTGGCCTTACAGCGGATATGTTCTCAGTGACTGTTTGACAACTCAGACAACTCAGCTCCAAATGGCAAAGTTCAGGAGGGGAAGGTTGGTGGGCCTTTAGCACAGCATCCTTTCAGTGTACTCCTGCAACCTTTCAGTGGTCCAACCAGTGGTCCAGCAGACTACTGTTTTGCACTGATGTAAAGGACAAAAGGATCATGCTTCTTAACCAATGTGTACGCAGCGCATGCACATCATAGCCAGCAAAATCTGTGTCACAGTTTTTTGGATTACCCAGAGTTGGGTTCAGGTCCATTTTAATTCAGTCAGTTCATGAAATAATTGAATTTCATTAATCAAATTTAATATGTTATTACATCCTGTTCTTCATAATAATCACAAAAATCATATGAATCATGATAAGTGATCCATAGTTATCGAATGATACTAGAATAGTCAGCCATATTGCATCCGCTATGGGATAACATGGTAACATATGGCATCAACATCAGATGCTGACTTTAAATCCAGGAAGTAAACACAGACTACTGGCTGTTACTGTGTTAAAGTGATTACTTGACTACTCCAACAAAGTTCAATCACAAGAATAGGTTTCGGAATATCAAAGCCTGTGTAAGCACTGTAAGACATCTGCAGGGCAGTTCCTTCATGTAAGCATTCATTAATTCATCTTTAATTCATATTAAAATGTTTAATTTATGTGATAATTTCCTTGTCTCTCATAGTGCCTTCAAAGCCTGTCATCCCAAAATCAAGAGTTTCTTCTTTGCCACAGACTGTTTAGAAGAGATGAACAGGTAAGTCTTTTTCTGATGGGGGCCATGGCTAAGCAAGTCTGGTCAGTTATAAGTCATTCACTGTAATACACAGATTTATAGTTCAATCTGTGGTTGTCTGTGGGTCTGTTCTCTTCTCCTATGAGACGGAACATTGGCAATATTTTAAAAACAATCATGAACCACAAAAGCTATTTGTGACCGTCACACTTATATTATAGAAGAGCCAGCACAGCTGGTGTAGAACTCTATAATATTCTTTAAGTTTAATTTATGCCCACATCTCACTAGCAGAGTACTTTTGAAGCATTAAAGGTCTCCAGGGGAAGGGAGGCTGTTGACATGCAGTAGCCTAAAGGGAGCCCTGCTCCATGAGGATCAGTCATTGAAGCATGTGGAGACAGAGGTCACCTAGGAGCAGAGTCTTCCCAGTCAATCAGCAGTAGTAAGCAGCCTTTGAGCACTAATTAACCAATGAGGCGCAGCGTAACATGAACTTCTCCACTCTGTCCAATCAGTACTGAGGTGACGTAAGCTCACATTCCAGCAGCTGTAGTGCTCTGCAGGCATTGGAAAGAACCTTTAAGTTTCTGCTTGAGGGAGGATATGCCTGCACAGTATTTATTTAATTCAGGTTTGTGCCATGTTTGAACTATGTTTTAGCTGTAAAATCAATAAGTGCTTTGCACCAGACAAATTGCACAAAACTGCATACATTTAAAAGAAAAGTTGTACTGTAGTCTGAAGAGTGTAGGATCAAAACAGAAGGAGAATATTTCTGTTTGAGAACCATGAAAATGACACTGATTTTAAGGAGGACAAATCAAGTGAATTCTCATTAATATTGCAATGCAGTTAATTAGGGCTCTGCTGATCAAACGAGCTAAAATTAATGGCATTTATGTCACTGTGGTTCTCAAACCTGATCTGCTGACTGCTGTGAGATCAGGTTTAATGCCCAGGAGGTGAACTACATATTGTATGAATCAACAACGGACCAGAGGAGCCTAATTACAGCCTAACATAGCTGCCCAGTGCATTGCTGTGATAGTTGATTAATTATTGGTAACCTAATAGTAATCATGAATGTTCTTGCATAGATTTTGGGTTATTGTTTTGTGGTTGTTGATTGCTGTTATATTGTATTGTTTTCAGAACTTCATTTTAGTAAATGTATAGATTTTTAGCACATTTTGTTTTTGGGAAAACAGTTTCTCATCCAGCCCATGAAGGAAAAGAGTTCTACACATTTAACCATTGTTATACACTGTTGCAGACCAAAGCCCTGCAATCTGTACCGAACCTGACGTGACCCAACAAAACAACCTGGGCTTGGGCTGGGCCTATAATTGCATTCAAGCATTAAGGTCAGGCTCAGCATTTATGGATGTCAGGTTTTGTACACAATGCTGTCTAAAATCTGGGCTAAAATTCCATTTTCAATGAATGACAAATACACAAACAGAATGAATGTCTTTAAGGGTACTGAAAATACCAAGGTCGAATGGAAGAATAATTTATTTACTTATTTACACAGGACGAACTTATTTTTTCCCAAGTCACCTCCATTTTCCCGTTAGGATAGTTCATTTTGATGAACTGTTGAGTTGATTTTTTTTTCTGATTTTTGTTTGTTTACTTATACAGCCTTTATTTACAAGGACAGCCTACTAAACATTTCCAACGTATTATTGTTACTTTTGTACAGGCCTTTATTTACTTAGTGTGCAGTTTACCAAAAAGGAGAGGCTTTGGTAAGATAATTTTGATTATGGTAAGCTGCTGAACATGATTTTGATTTTATCCAATTGCTACCAATAGCAGGTATGGTAGTTAGCCTACTAGCATTTTCGTGCAAGCTTCCATGACCCCGTCAGGTCCAGTTCAGATCAGGTAGGATAAGAAATAAAATTGCCATCTTTGGGCTGGTTTTGGATATTAAAGTGCACAGGTTGGGTCAGACTCTGGTTTCAGTATCAGAGCCATACAGACCTTTAGTGTGCACTATCCCATCATATCAAAATGCCACGGTCTGAATTCAGTTTGTGTAAAATGGTATAATAATATATGGACAGCCATATCTGCCTTGATCTTTGAAGCTCAAGAGAACTACTATCATCCAAAAATATCTTGTGCATTTGCATCTAAACTATGAACAAGTATTATTCCCCCCTCAAATGTTGCAAGGGAGAAAGACAACAGAATTTTAAGATTTCCCAGGTTCAAGTTCGCAACTTTTTTGCTGCATTTCTACACAAGCAGAAAAAGGCATGGTGAATACAGCACCCTATCATCCTCTGTTTAAATTGTGACAAATCATGGGAATGTTCATTAATATTGCAATGCAATAAAACCAACAAACATAGTTTACACATCTTTCAGCCCATCCCCCATCCTTCCACACCACAGAAACCCACTCCATGAATTAGTAATGTGAAGGGAAAGCGACGTTTCTCCTTCTTCCGAATCAGAGGTTTAAAAAGTTAAATCTTCTGAAGAAGTGAACCGACGGTTGACTTTGCATCCTTCTCTGAGGCTGATAAGCAGATGTGCGACCAAAACATGCCCCCCCCCCCCTCCCCCCACCACATGCCAATTTAAAATCCGTCACTGTAAGAAATTATTACCACAGAACCAAAGTCTGGTTAAACCCTGGCGCATGTTTGTCTTGCATCCATAACTACACCATCTGCTGCTCATTAACACATCAGCAGAGCAGTATCTTTCAGCTGTTTAGATAACATAGAACCACTCCATTCTTTGGAAAAGAGAATTTTATACAAAAAAGAAAAACATAGTAAAGTGATATTTAGAGTAGCAATTCATAAATGGCTGCTGCCACATAAGAAACGCATAACTGTCAAGAGGATGCTTGGTGATATACATGATACGGTTTCCCATTTGGGATAAAAGAAGATGAAAATAACCACTGGCAATTTGATATTATTATGGCACAGCCAGCACTAATATGAGAGGTTGATGTGTGTTGAAAAGACAAACACTCTGATTGGCTTAAACCTCCTAAACTCATTTAGAAAAAAAACTCATGTGATTATGTTATTAACTTTATTGAGTGGACTGATGAACAAAGATATTGTTTGAAACATATTTTAAATATTTTGTTTTAAGGTGTGTTGTGGTTTTTTTTCATAAGAGAGAATGGGGTTAATTTTAATGTTAATTTGTATAAATTACTGCAGCCATGAATACTGATTTGTCATGCCAGCATTGCATATTGTCCATTATCACATATACAAGTTTGAGAAGTTATGCCTTTCACTTGAGGTCAGAGGAAAAGATCAAATTTTAGGTCATGCAACTTAAATCTCATACAGAGACACAGACACACCTCCAGTTCCAGCTCACTGGTTCTCAAGCTTTGTTTTTCTTTTGCACAAGTTATCATAGAAGTGACACAACTCCCTTCATTTAAAGAGCACTGTGGTGGAATGTGAAGGGTTTATGACATCTTTGACTGCTCTCATTGGTACATTATCTCATTTATTCAAGGAAGTACAACTGGCTCTTAAACATCAAACACCTTACTTTGAAAAAAAATGTGACAAAAAGATAAATGCATGAAGATCTAAATAAAACTCAAAAACTCATTTTATCCCTGGCATTATCTAGACACATCCTCTAAGGGCAGGAGTGCCCTAGGGGAATAAGTACCCTAGTTTGGAAACCAGTGATCTATGGAGCTATGGATTTACGTAAAACTAGCAAGATAGTTGTTTATTTTTTTCTAGGATGCGCTGACACTTACTGATAGAAGGTGTGTGTGTGTGTGTCTGTGTCTGTGTGTGTGCGTGTGTTGGGGGGGGGGGGGGGGGGGGTGGTTGGGAAGAACAACCAACTCTTTCCCATTGAGTTGGATGTTTTTAATCATTCCACGGTTTGGACTGTGGAAATGGAACTGTCCGTGGTGCTGGAAACAGGGGCCGCTGTGGAGTGCCGCCCAATAACACTCTGCAGGATTTGCTCAAGCCCGGTTCCTTTAGGAATCAGCACTTCTAAATTTAGAGCGATGGCAGTTACGTCTGGGAGACGTAAATTATTTAGCTCCACACTCGTCCCAGAAAGAAACTGCGTTGACCTTCTTATTCTCCTTTTTTCATCCTCTGCTCTGAAGTGACTCTGGAAATAGAATTGTGCAGTGGGCATGCAGAGTAAAACTTCAGAACTGGTGGGTGATGATTAATTCATGCTCTGTGAAGGGAAATGTGACTCTATTTGTTAATTGCCTATTAAACCAAACTGTTCCATGTGGCTTTCAAAATCGAGGTTGAGATTACTTAAGCAATAACTCTACGAGAGTGTGTGCCGATGAAGTAGTAGATTGGAGGAACACAATGAACCCTTTTTAATTTTAAGAAAAAAATTTGTACCCAATGCAGTGTGTTAGAGTACTGTCTCTGTGGGGCTCTGTAAGTCGCTCTGTGCTTGTTTGTGTGTAGGTCGTCTTAAAGGCCCTGAGATTTGGCACAGTGATAATATTTTCTTTTAATCTGGCTCACTGCCACTGCCAAGACTCTCAGACTCTCCCAGCCCGCTGCTGAAAGCTAGCGGCTTCCTTTTCTTCCTGTGTTCATCTTCAAACGAAATAGAAAATCAAAGGCATATATCTTTGGTGCTGTTCTGCCAAGATCTGATTACAAAGAGCAGTAAAAACCTGTCTTTCAGGGAATCTTTCAGGTCAGCAGTTACGGCTTTGTAGATTTGCAGATTTCCTTTCTTCTTGTGGCTACAATTGATTCCCTAGCTCCATAATTCATGCCTTTTTTGCTTCATTATTGTGTTGCTGTACACAGTCCAGCATTGATCAAAAATTCCACTTTTTTCAGGCAGAACAGCACTAGGGAAGGGGGGGCAGAGCAGAGACAGCATGTTACTGGCATTTATGTAGATGGAAAGGGGACGGAGACTGAGAGAGAAAGTGTGGATGGACAGGGGGGAGTGAATGAGAGAGTGTGAATGGAATGGGAGAGAGAACAAGAGAGAGCGCAGATGAAAAGAAGAGAGAAAATGGGATAGGCTGAAAATGGAAGGGGAATGAAAATGAGAGAGAGAGCAAATGGAAAAGGAAGAGAGAACAAAAGAGAGTGACTGATTGTGTTATGATTGATGGCGATACTTTTATTATTGAAACCACCATGCCAATAAAGCATTTGAATTTGAATTTGAATTTGAATTTGAGTTGAGGATGGAAGGGGAGAGAGAATGAGAGGCAGAGAGGATACTGGAGGAGAGAGAATGAGAGAGTGCAGATGGAGGGGGAGACAGAAAGAGAGAGAGGAAGTGGATGGCAAAGGGGATATAAGAGAATGGATGGAAGGGGAGAGAGAATGAGAGAGGAGAGAGAAAATGCACACGGCTAGGCTTTTATGCCAAGGAGCTTTTTGCGTGCACCTCCCCTGCCTTTGTCCACATTGAGTGAAGCTGCGCTTTCTTAGCAGGCACTCCCTCTCCCGGGGCACAGGGCGTGATATGCTGCAGTGTGTCTAGCCGTTATGGAGAGCGAGAAAGAGACAGAGAGAGAAAAAAGGGAGAGAGAGAGGGGTAAAGGCTACATCCAAAATGTGTGAAAAAGGTGATTATCGCTACCCTTTATTACCTGTGCCGCTGCTGTATTTTTTACAGTACGGGATTTAATGCCAACCATTCTGAAAATGCTTGGCTCGTCATTATTTCATTCCAACAGAGCATACAGTATAATGAAACAGTGTGAGAGAGACAGAGAGAGAGAAACCCCAAAGGTTAATGCACTTAACCATGACAGTGACACTCTAAATGCACATATGCCATAGGAATATGGGTGAATGCCTCCAAGGCCACCTGCTTTCTTCAGGGTTGACTGTGCACTTATCTCTGCGTTCACCCTCTCCTCCCTCTCCCAGGTGGATGAACCGGCTGGGGCTGGCAGCCATCGGGTACACGCCAGATGACAAGGTGCCACGCCCCGACGAAGGTGAGAGAGAGAGAGAGAGAGAGAGCGAGAGAATGACTCTTATCCCTCGTTAACCGTACGCTGTCAGTCATGTAGCTGCTCATACAGCAGCTAAAGCTGAGGATGGGACCAATGATACTGATTGCAATGAGGCTTTCCTAACCTCTTTTCTGGCCCGCAATTACATTGCAGACTACTGGAGTGAGAGCGATCAGGATGAAGTTGACGGCTCCATGACCCTCAAGCAGGACGGCCCGTCACCAATGTGTGACAGCTACCACCGCACCCCTTCTGTGAGTTTGAGTTTAATCACACACATGCTCACACACACGCATGCATGCATGCTCAAAAGCGTGCCCAACATTAGTGCAACAGTAACATGTGCTCAGACAGACAGGGAATATTGCGAGCACTCACACAAACACTGCTACTGAATTACGGTTACCAGTCCATTACTGTATACTGTATACCCAGCACATTATTACTGCTGTACAGTGCTCTGCTCACAATAAAAGAACAATTTCAAAAAAAGGTTACTCCAGTCATCCATGAGCAAGGCTCTTAGCTTTAATAAAACATCAGAGCCAGGCTGCCAGCACAAGAGTGCAAATCTGCTTCTCTTGACTGCTGTATCTCCCAACAGTCAGCACGAGCACCAGTATCACATGGATCCGCTTAGCAGCCCTGAGGCGACTTTAAATTTCGCCACAAGAGGGTGCTAAATAGGTTGATTTTTCAGTCCGGCGCATTCATTTCTGGGGAAAAAAACTCTTGATACCGCTAGACAGAAAATAAACTGTTTGGTGTATTGTGGGATCTCTCTCTGTCTTACAAAATGTTTCCTACATAGATCAAGTTGTATTCTGCACCTCTTCTGTTTTTTGTAACAGTATTAAAGCATAAAAACAAGAGCTTTGCACCTGGTTGCAAACCAGTCTTAGATTTTTTGGTTTTGGCCTTCTGAATACTGTCTCTTGAAATAAAATACATTATATTGCTTTCATCTATTTTTTATTTTCACATGCCTTCTCACCTGTGTGCCTATCTCCCTGTGATCTCCCCCTTATGAGTTTCACAAGATTTATTGCGGATGCAAGTTGCATCTCTCAGTTTCAGTCTGACCTTGCATCATTTGCCATTCCTGAGCTACAGTAGTTTGCTTTTTACTTTAAAATAGAGAGGTAAAAAATTGGATGAAATTACATGAAACTGCCTGAGGTCTCAAGGTTTCTGGAGGCTTAGTACATAATATTTATTCTTCTCCCCTCTCGGTTCAGTTCTGTTCAGTTATTTTCATTTAAATTTGCATATTTACATTTGTAAATATCATCAAATCATGCTAAATAGTACAAAAAGAAATGAGAACAACAGCAATGAATAACAAACAAGTAACAACTACACATCTAAACCAATGAGCATGTATGAAGATTAAAAACTATGGTTGCCGCCTTTACCCTGACGCTGATTGCGCCGTTTGAAGTTGTTGAAGTCCGCTGTTTGAAAGTGTATAGTATTAGTTGCCCTATAGGCTGTAATTGTACAAATCTAATAGTACTGTGTCCTCAAACAGACCTTGCTCTCAGCTGAGAACTGTCTCATTGTGGAACTGTACACATCCTGTCCCCGTACTGTCGCTATACTTGCTGTATGCACTTTTGTAAGTCGCTTTGGATAAAAGCGTCTGCTAAATAAATAAATATAAATGTAAATGTAAATATATAGTTATACTCTCATGAATTACCTTAGCTTTGAGAATAAATTTCTATTCATTAACATGTTGTTACTGTTACATTGGTTATATGCATGTATATTGGTTATTTACATGCTGTTGCTGTAACAGTGTCCCCCAGAATATGGCATACAGAATCATACTATTCGAGTAGTGCGGCTGTTGTTGGTACTCCCCCTGCAGGATTTAAGTTTTCATTGTCATGAATATGAAGAAAAATCTAACTTGAGAAAATGCATTGAATTTTGTCACTTCCTCTCTTCTCCCACTTTGAACACACATACCATTTCTTTTATTACAATGACGTTTTGTGTCAGCCTTTTTCAACTGCTAGGGTGTGGACACTGAGCCTGTACTTTGGGATCTGTCCCTGCTTCATATCTCTGACAGTTAGATATTCTGCTTTGTATAATTTGTATTTATAATTTTGTTAACTCTTCATTAGCAGTTGAAAAGCAGTGATCACCTGAAGCTGCTTTGTGTCAATGTAGTAAGGTTCAGGACCAGCTGACTGAGAGGAGACATTTCTGGGCTGAGCTCTTGAATTCTAAGAGCCTCGTCTTGCATATTTTTGGATGTTCTCTATACCATTATATGAATTCTGATAAGAACTGAATATTTACTTAATTCGGCCCTGCATATGTCACTGGGTATATTTCTCTATACTTGCAGAATATTTTTGTAGAATTCTGCATACAGGATTGTAGCTGGGTGTTTTCCAATTTCAGGTAGTCTTGCTGACTGAGTGGGCCCCATATTTCACTTCTATATTGCACAACTGGCAGGATGACACTGTCAGAAATTTGATAGAAAATTGTAGTGGAAGTATTCATTTTATAAAATCATCTTTTGATTGTATAAATTGCTCTGCATGCGTTTTTATTTTAAATTAAAGCATTGACTGCCAGAGCAAAGCTTCCTGAAGCATTGATTTTAAGTCCAAGGTAATTATCTGTATGTTCTAGGGTATTGCCTCTGAGAGTAAAGCAGTGTCTGTATTCCTGAGATTGGAGTTATTTTTGTAAGACTATGATCTTTGTCCTTTTTTATTTATTGCCAGAATGCAGTTCTGGCAGTAGTGATTCAGCAGCTGTTACAATGTTCAGTAGATGGAACTTGTGCAATTGGTGACAACAAGAATAGGTCATCTACAAAGAGTAAGAACTCAACTTGCTTGTTCCAGTAACATGACAAAGTTATTGACATAGACAATAGCAATACGTGTAGTATGCTATATATTGAATGATGTAGGAGTGCCTCACTCCATGCCTCTGTGTGAGTAATAATGTTCTTTTTTCACCAGGTTTATTCCAGGCTTGTTTTGAACATATATTGATTTCATTATGTCATAAACTTTACTTCCTGCACCACTTGTAATGCGAGAATTTTGTAATAGGTGCCTTCATGCCAAGATTGAATTGGATGTTTGCTTGAGGTCAATAAAGCATGCAAAAGCATTTTTTTTTTGGATATGATCAACAGTGAAGCTTTTATGGAAGAAAGCCAATCTGACTCTTATTGTGGACACTGTTCTTGTTAAGGAAGGGGCTGCATTCCATGCAGAATACTGCAGAAAACCTTCCCCAGGTTACTACTGACAAAGATGCCTCTGTAATTATTGAGGTCAAATCTGTCTCCACTCTTGTTAATTGGAAACTCTTGATGTCAGGGAGGCAGCGTGTTCGTAGGACCGGTTTGAACAATTTAAGTAAGGCCACAGAGTTCCTGTCTTCAAGAACTTGCTTTTCTGTCAGGGCCATTGTTCTTGGTTTAAATTTTTGTAGTTTCTCTGTTAACCCTTTAAAGCAATAGGTTTGTCCAGTGGACTTTGATTGTCTCTGATTGTTGTTAAAGTGTTTTTTTCAGGTTCTCTCTGATTTCTAAGTTTCTGTTTTGTCTTTCTCTTATAGGTCAACTCCTCCAGCCCCTTCCCCGAGCCCAAACATGGACGTCACTTCTCCAGTGAGTCCACGTACTCTCACTCCTCGGCAGAGGACTCGCGGCCGGACGCTCCTGGCAGCACCCACTCGTCGGGCTGCCGTTCCACATACCGCGAGCGCCGCTCCTGGCAGGACCTGATCGAGACGCCCCTCACCAGCTCCGGTCTGCACTTCCTGCAGACGGTGCCCGCTGAGGGCGAGGGTGGGGGATACGCGGGCACCATGGGGGGCGGCCGCCCAGCCATGTCGCCCGAGCACCGGCGGCAGGCCACGCTGCCGGTCCAGCGGCGGCACCGGCCCGACCGCGACGGGCCCTTCCCCCTGGTGGAGAGCGAGGAGCACGGGCTGCACACCCACCGCCGCGCCCAGAAGCAGAGGAGCCAGAGCCTCCCACGAAACCGCGAGGGACGGGGCAACAAGGCCAGCCTTCACCTGACCGGGCCCTCGGAGGAGAAGAGTGAAGACGACGAGGTGCCTTTCCGCAAGCACAACAGCACCGGCAAAGACGGTGAGGCCGAACACCTTCCTGTGAATGAAGTCTCCTTGGATCCTTCTGCTGAAGCAGTCCAAAGAGAACCACAGTCTGTCTCTGCACTCATACATATTCATCAACAGTCAGGCCTTCAGTCGGTTGCAGTTCTGACAGATTGGCAGTTAAAAAGATTTTAACATAGTGATACTGATTTAAAGAGGAACCAGGCAAGTAATATTCTCACTGCAAATATATGCTCATAAGCTCCTGCCTTTATTCTGTAAGTAGGGACAGTTTGACAAGACTCCACATAGTTGTGGCATATCTTATCATACATACTGTGGTGGGTCACAAGTGCCACAAATTGAAGTCTGCAGAAGAGCAGGCTCAGTGAATCTGGCCTTTAATGGGACTGAGGGGAGTGATAGTCATTATTCCAGCTGGCATAGAACAAAACCCATGGGTAGGTTTTGAAAACGTATAATTAAATCTTTAAATTGTACCTGGGCAATGGTAATACTAATAAAAGAGGAAATTTCCAGTAATGTCTATTGTCATTGCATTTTAGTTGTGCTGTCTCTTCAGTGCCTAAACCTTTTTTAGAATTCACTCCCTTACACTGTGATTTTAGACTGACCTCAGGGTTAAAGGATTAATTGGCTGAGTTTGTTCTTAGTATCAGATGGTCCCAATGTAAACCGAAAATGGATTGAAAATAAATCACATTAAGGACTGGATTATCTGATGCAGCGAATCAGTGCGCCTGACCCCGTGTCCATGGTGTTTCCCTTTCAGAGAGCCAGCACGAGGAGCGGGAGGGGATAGACGGCCTGCAGGAGCTGTACCGCTCACTGGAGCAGGCCAGCCTGTCGGCGTTCGGAGAGCAGCGGCCCTCCACCAAGCAGGAGTTCCGCCGCTCCTTTGTCAAGCGCTGCAACGACCCCGTTGTCAACGACAAGCTGCACCGCATTCGTGCCCTGCGCAGCACACTTAAGGTATGGGTGAGCAGGCAGGCTAGTGGGTGAGCGGGCGGGTGGGCAGACAGGCAGCATGTCTGCCGAGGTAGAGAATGAGACCCAGCTGCTGAGCACAAGAGCATAGGCGGAAATTCTCTAGTCTCAATGCATGTCTGAGTCATGCAAGTGAAATCCATGTGAATGACGGGCTCCATTTTGGAACACTGAACACGTACTTGACTCTGCATTGCCCCTGTAATGCAATACTACAGCAGTGTCTGACATCTGAAAATAGCTTCTGTGTATTGCGCTTTGATTAATTTAATGACTGACTGATTGCATGGGGCATGCTGTGTGCAATGTATGTATGTACAGCTACCATGAATTATTTTCACAACTAAGGAATATCCAAGAGGGGTGTTTTCTTCCCCTGTGCATCCCCATCACGTTCTGACCCCACTTCTGTTTGTTGTGCATCCCCTCAAGGCCAAAGAGGGAGACCTGGCCATCATCAACCAAGTGCTAGAAGAGCCTGCCCTGACCTCTAAGAAGTTTCGTGAGTGGAAACAGCAGCACCACGAGCTGTTCATGGACATCTGCGAGTTCAGCTCCAGCCCCAGGGACCCCCACAATGGGGCCAGCGAGCTCTCTCCATTGGCCGCGCCCCTTATGACGCACACCCACTCCTTCATCGAGACGCACGTGTGAGGTGCCGGGGGGAGGGACCGTTACAGGACTCCACTCCTTCCTCACTCCTCCGACCCACCTACCATCCCTCCCTTCCTTGTGCCGGAACTGACTGACCAACCAACCACTGTAATATGTGTAAATACTGTACCGAGGACAGACAGACCAGAGTTGTGGTGTAAATACACAGAGGATGAAATCGAGAAAAGCCCCGCAGGGTGCCCACTGCATGTCTGAAGAGAAAGTATTATCCTTCATTCATCTTCTGAGCTCAGAACAGAAAAAAAAAACTTAACAACAAAAAAAAAGAACAATAGAAAATCTTTCTGGCTTTTGCTGTTGCAAAGTGTTATCTCTTGTTGATTATTTATTTCTGTTATTTCTTTTGTTTTTTTCCTTTTTTTAATTTAGTCGTGCTGACACCAGAGGGAGATATGTAGCAGCAATATGGAGGAGCACCATTCCCACCACAACACTGTATAATTCTGTACTGAATTTCACAGTCACAGCTCACAGATTTTTTATAAACATTTATATTTATACTATACTACTAATACTGTTATTATTTGTTTTTAAAAATGTAAGTGTGTATGAACATGGAGGAAAGATCATCTTCTGGTGGAACCCAGGAATGCAAAATTAGGATTATTGAAGGGTGTCTACCAACTGCAGACTCTAAGGATTAAATTGACCATAATTTATACCAGACAATTGTCTGGGAAAAAAAATGTTGCATGAGTGTTAACATGTGAGGGTGAGTAACATACAGGAAAAGTGTTTGGCTAGAAGCAGCCCGCTCTTTAAAACTGTGAATTATCCTTGTGAATGCAATCTTATGATTCTGTCTCTGCAGGATCAAATTTTTATAAATATATACATAAAAGACAGACAAAAAAACAGACAAAAAATGCATTGCTTGAATGATATCTTGTTGCTTTATCTGTGCAGTTAGCCGGGAGGTGCCTGTCCTGGCTTTGGATTGAACTCAGGTCCTTGGTTCAGTTCATGTTTTCCTTTTCTTTTCTTTTGTTGTTTCTCTGTGTTGTGAATCGGCTCTCAACATCATCACCTGTCATATACGTTTCCCTTATGTTCAAGGCACATATATTATAATATGAAATTAAACAGTAAGGAATTCATTTGAATATATGTTGAAACATGTCATATTTTGCATTTACAACATTACTTGACTCATTCATGTAATTGTATGCGTGTATTGTAAAATATTTTGCAAATGAAGAAGTTTTGCAATATATGCACACAATTATCTATATGAATGTGGTGATAATGAATATACTAATAGTATATGACATTTTAGCATATATTTGATTGACTTATAGATTTGATTTATTAACATATGTGTCTTTTGGCAGGAGTCTGTGTTTGAATTGAACACCTTTTCACAGTCCTGGGGCTTTTCTTTATGTGTTGTGTGTTTTACGCAGGCAGAGAGCAAGACAGAGACAGAGAGGCATAAAGAAAGAATAAGCTTCTGAACAGTTTTAGTGTATGTGGGTATGGGCACACTCATCATACCCATGCGTGATCACAGTGACTCGAGAGTCTATGCCAAGCAAGACACAGCTTCGCACAAAATGCACCAATGCACCCACAGTCTTACTCACAGTGATAACACTGAGTTCCTCCCACCCCATGGCATGGGACTCCGGCTGTCCAACATATATTTCCACAGCATGTGTAATTGATATTCATACATCCATATTCAGTGATATCTGTTCATGCTCACAATATCATTCTTTTACAAGTCTGCATTGTCTGTTCCAGTCAGTTTGGCATAAATTTATTCTTAAGTGTGTGTGATTCTGCAAGGTCCCGCAGATGAATCTGAATTAAGGATGTTTATTGTCAACCTAGTTTCCCACTTTTAATGCCACAGGCTTTTCCATGGAATGTCCAATACTATGGCAGGTTGATGGTGAACAATATTGTAGCTTTATAAGCCATGAAAGACAGTATGACTATATAGCTGCTGCTGTGAAACCATGATTACAGAACTGTTACTGTTGAGGAGGAAATAAGACTTACTTGTATGCATGTTGTGTTGAAGAGTAGCAGATGTATGTATTTTGACTGTTGAATGAATGAAGCTACTCCTATTGCTTTCTTATGCCATAAGGTCATGACAGGCCAAGAAAACCAAGAAATGGAAAATTAAGATTCAAGCAATTTTACTGTTCTTTGAAATTTCAAGGTTAGTAGTTGATACACAGTTTTGAGATAGCATGCTGTCTGACAAATTTGCTTTGATGCCTCAGATTCAGTCTAATCAAAGTGCTTTGTCCTTGACACTGAGTGGCAAACATTAGCAAGTGTTACTTATAGTATGTTTGTTGGTACGTCTGCAACATTATGAGTTGGGGGAGAGTTAAAGTGAATGAAAAGTGTTTACTATAGAAAGGGATAAAAAAGCAATGCTTGCTCAAATTTGCTTGCACAAGTTGAGGACTCTTTGGTTAGTCTGAATATAGCTCTTGTGTCCTTGCTTAGGTTTTCAAGTTTTCTTGGCTAAGGGGAACCTTGTGGCATACAACTTCTTGGATCAGTGAATTGAGGGTCAGAATACTGAACCATACAAACCGTCTTCAGTCTACATCCAACCTTCAGTGGCAAAAGCCAACCTCACACAACAGTGTTTTTTGCTAAAGAATGCAACGGATGTATGCTCTGGGATGGGTCACTCAGTGACAGAGTACTTGATTCTAGAGACTGTATTTTTCTAAATCTGTGAACCCCCATGTCTCACCATATAAAGTGCAAGGGAGGGGTTAGTTTTTGTTCTAACATTGTGTCTTACATGTAGTAGTGGGTGATCAGAGGATTGCCCAGTTAAGACAGGCCAAAATGAATATAGCATTTTACAGAAGGAAAAAAAAAGCACTTTAAAATATTTGATACAATTACGCATCAGGTTCTCGTATTCCCTCTAAAGTATATGCATGTATTGAACACACAACACTTAGACTGTGTTGAACTTTATTTCAAATAACCAAAAAAGTATTATTTCATATTATTTTAACCTTTTACAGTGATTGACTTTAATTTTTTATCGTTAGTTGGACAATGTGCATTACTACTGTAAATACAACCACACCTCATGAATTGGCTATAAATGTTATTAAGAATATTATTACATATAGTCTAGTATGAATGTCCCCTGAAGGAAGAGTTCATATGAATTTCCACTACCAGAAAATGTTTCACAGTATCCCGAAATGGGAGAAAACTTGTGGGACTATTTCAGTGGCAGTGACATCACTAATTTCTTTTTTATGAACTGTTGTTCCCTTGTTAGTTTGTTTGATATTTTCTCTTTTCACTGTTGCACAAATTCAGCTGAATTGAATCTTTAATCCCGTGGTGAACAAAGGGTATTGCTTTGAGTATGTACGAATGGTAAAGATATGCTATTAACATGATAACAATCATTATTTGCTATTTTTATCACTGGACTCAGAGCAAATGGTGCAAGAGACTTAGAACCCTACCTTGTGTTGATTAACTTCTTCCTATGTCTGTGATATGCTGTAGAGGCTGGTGTCTTTCAATGGTATAGAGCTCATTTCAGTTGCAGGTACTCTAAAAATTATAATTACATTAGTACATTGACATTCAACATCTTGGGAAGTGCAGGGTCTAAAAGTTCATGTTTATACAGTGTCTGTCATAGCTGCTGCAGACTGACATAAACATGTTTAATTATCCACAGATATGACAAATGAAGTCATTCATGTCCATTCCTGGTCCTGGAGATCCATACAAGGGTTTTAGAGGTATCTGCCAACCAGCATTTAATTGACACCTGGAATAACAGGTGACTTAAGTTCTAACACAAAAATGGTTCCAATCAAGTACTGATAATTCTAGCTGAAAAGCAAATCAGAACCCCATGTTTTTTTTTTTTTTTTCAGTGGGTGCCACTGGTTTAAAAACCTTTTTGGATGCTGATGAATGTCTTGTTGCAAACAAGATGGTGAAATACAAACTTTCAGGTGCTGTGAAGCGTGCACATTCTGTTTGTTTAAATCAATTACCTCTGTGTTCTGAAATTGACAGCTTTGGTGCTACAGCAATTTGGACTCTGTCAGTTTCGACAGCAGCTGACTGGCCCTGACCTGACTTACGCTGCAGCGTACAGGCTACACTGACACGTGTGCCCTGTATGTGTGTGTGCCATGTGCACGTTAAACTGTTTTCCACTGTGATGGAGAGAGCGCTCCTGCAGGTTGAAGAGGCAGCGCGTGCACATTGCTGCTGCGGAACCTTCTGCCACCTTGGGGTCGCATTGCCACCTCCTTGTCAAACGTGCCTCCGGCAGTGTGTAGCACACCAAAAGGTGGTTAGGTGACTGGTTCACTCCAATGGATCACCATGTGCTTTAAAGGCATTTAAAGCCATTTTGATACCATCATATAACTTTTTTAAAAAGTTTGAATACTAGTGTCATGAAATCTGAAAGGGCCAGCTGAATCAATTGGAAGACCTACATGTTGAAAAATGAAGTACCTGTTTATCCTTCCCAGGACTTTTTCAAGGTACTGCAGTAGTGCTCTTGTGCCAGTGCGTGGAGTGCACACAGACAGGGCATGTAGTTAATGACAGGACCTGAGCTGTGAGGTCTAATGATCGCTCAGTATGCCACCCCCTTGCGCTCGACTTCTCCGCAACATCACAAGCTAGCACCTTCCCGCATCTCCTCTGACACCTTCCTTGGCACTCTCAGCTCACAAACCCAAAAGTGACACAGGCGATTGCCTTCCTTCTCACAATAGCAGTCTTGACTAGCACTTTCATGGACTCCAAGGGTCCCTGTGGCTTTCCCCCCTCCATTTCTGTTCCTATTATTTCTGTTTTATTTTTTTCTCTTTTTTTTTACTGGAGGAAAGGAGTATTAGAGTGCTATATGAAGACTTTTATTTAGGGCTTAGTCGGTCTTCTTCTTTCTTTTTCTGAGTGTCAGTCTTAACTCTGTCTGAATGGGGTTCCACTGTGTTATTTCGGGGGTGTAAACCTCACGGTACATTGCACAGGTGTGTAAGATGTAAGTTGCACTGCGACATTAAAAAAGGAACATATTGCTCTTTTTTCAAAGATATTAACTGTTATTCTGTAATTAACTGATTTAAAAAAGTGATATACGCGAGAAAGAAAATGACATTTATTCTTCCTAAAAATAAAAAGTAGCCTTTTTTGGTTTCAGAAATAAATATATATATATCTATATATATATAAATAACAGATTGTAAACTTTAGTTGTAAAACTAATAAACTGAATTCTCTGCACTATTAACTGTTTGACTGTGGAGTGCTTTTGTTCACATGCTCAAACACATGTTTTGATCTATGATTGTGGGACTTGAATTGATGGTGATTTTTCACATGTACTAATTCTTAATAAATCTAAATGTACACACGGTATATTTTGTCAGACTTGCATGCATATTTAAAACAGTGTATTTGCCTCATTAAATATTTAAGCAAAACATTCTGAATAATATTTGACTGCACGACTTGAAAAAGACTGGGATTAGGGCTATACAGAATGACAACCAGAGAATTCTTCAACTACCAAATAGTCTACCTTTACTGACTACTCACATAAGAAAGTTCAGTACTGTGTGGCTCTCACGTGCCATCAGAAAGTACGTTTCAAATATCACGCTACAGGGACTTCGGGTACTTTGCGAGTTTCATTCAGATTTCAACTTTAAACGGTGAGCCATTCACCCATAGACACTTAAAAGTTCCCCTGAAAATGCAGACTCTGAATTACGAAGATTAGAAGAAGTTTATTTTTGGTTTGGGTGATCTCCTCCCGTTCCACAATTCCTCAACGCGTTTTGCCACATGGCTGGCAAGGAGATTTGAGTCCTTTCTTTCCATCCGTAGAGTCAACGAAGTGGGAGGGACTGCCATGGCTGCCAAGGTGAGTGTTGCATTTATGAGAAATAATTTATAAACGTGTATCTGGTATGCTTATGGCTGAAATTGTTTCGGCCATTTAAACGCAGAACATCTAGACGCCATGCATTCACTGAATAAGTAGAGACGTACTTCAGAAATTCCACATTTCAGAGTCATTTTCACGGAATTGTTTGGGCGTGACGTGATGTCGCTGGCTAGCTAGCTGGCGAACTTGTTGGGCAGCAAGACGCTGGGGGCAAATGACACCTTCAAGTTAATGGGACGCAACTAGCCAAGTTGCAAAATTGAACTAGCTAACATACGATGAAAGGATATAAACGATCACGTTGCTGACTAATTGCCAGATCGCTTTGTTCTAGCAGCGTCAAAAAGTAGCAAGCTTTCTTACGACTGTTACTAGTTAAACGTGGTTAAACCGCTGTACCAAGGGAGCTCACTGTAATCTACATATATCGGATCTGATTCGTCTGCTCCCATTGAAAGCCTACTGAGAGGAGACACTTTACCAAGGTCAAAGGGTTCTGACTCCAGAGGTTTAATTACTGCCCGTGGAAGAAGTGAGCTAAGTGGTTTACCGTGTTTCAGAGGTCACAGTAACAACAATGCTCTCACAGCAGAACGAAATCCGCGTTCTTTTAATGACACTGATATTGCTAGCTCACTTCTTTTTATAATATGAATGGCAATTGTCATTTCTATGAGATTGCAAGAACGGTTATGGAACAGTGCGACTGGCTTTCTTTAAAAACTAATTACTCATGAAAGTACAGAGCAAAACCTTTTGACACACGCAAGGCGACAGTACTACTCGTTATGAGGTGAATTAGTTTCCGAAAATGTTTGCAGAATGTAGATGTAACAGATTATTATTTTAATTTTTCCACGAGGAGAAATGTCTTAACCAATACCTTCTCACAAGTGGACTGCAAAGAGAACATATAGAACGTGCTACATATGAAATAGAATTGCAGCTTGGGAGCAACTCTATAAAAAAACATTAACCACCTTCCATTGTCACGATTTACAGGGGTGATTTGTGTCAGCAATGACTGACATACATTATGGTGGCAAAATAAAGCACATATCCTTATGGTCTGCTTGTTCCCTCAATACATTTTCATGAAAAGTCTCTCGGCTTGTACTTGCAATGCTTGATTTAGTGATTTCTTTAGTTTTAGGCTTAGTTATTTTCTACACACTTGGAAGTTAAACTTAAATAAGAGTTTACAAGTTATTAAACAACAAGCTGTAATTAAAGATGGGCCCCACACTTTCTGCCTCATTATGTATTCTGTACAGATAAAAACTGCTGTTTAAACATTTACATTTATGCAATTTACAGCATTTTATACAGATCTTGACACTGTTGCCAATATCAGCCAGATTATGTGATGGATATAGCACATGGTGTGAACGTATGTGTAAGGATCATGTTTTTACACCAAGATATGATTTTGAAGAGAATATGTTTCTGGTTGTTATGTTTGCATTCACATTTAGGAATTTAGGAGACAGTCTTGTCCAGACTGACATAAAAAGTAAAGGTACAGTGTACATCTAAATTACAGGAATGAAAACATACAGAATGCGACAGACCATGCAGTCCTGTTATAACTAGTGTTACTGTATACACAGACATACTGAACTGCACACAGAACTGCACACAGAAAGATGTGTTGTGGTTGGTTAGGGGAGCTAAGATAAAGTCTTAAGAGATGGGTCTTTGGTGTGTGACAGATTTTTATATTTGTGTAATATACAAATAGGTATGCATCAAATGACTTCATTCAGAAAAGCATAACTACATTTTTGTGGTTACAATATCTTGAAATTTGTGATTCCCTTGTTGAGAACCAGTCAGTTATGCCATAAAATAACAACACTGTGGACCACAAAATAAGCCTGGATTCCATGTTGTTCATGGGTACAAGGAAAATGACTTTACGTGCAAGTCCCCTAATATTTGGTGCATTTAGAAAATTCTGAAAGATTTATATTTCTGCCTATATTACTTATCTTCTTAATGTGTAGCATTGAGTGTTGATATATCTATATACTTGAAGTGCTCTGCAGTTTTTTGACATCATGTAATTTAGTACACATTCAACAAAAAAAACTGAGCATGAAATACAAATTCTGGAATTGTCCCCAGCCCTGGTACAAACTGTGAACGCAGTTGCCTGATATCATGCACGGTAGTACATCTGTTTGAGATGTCATTTGCACAATTGTAATGTTTTAAAGAAAGAGGTGGAAATATGTTCTGCTGTGAAAAGCCAAGATGTTTCTGTGTGTGTGTGTGTGTGTGTGTATACACAGGCGGCAAAACTGGCGGCTGTCCCAGCAGCCCTGGGATTAGCCTCCATCCGAGTGTACGCCATGAGTGAAGCCAAGACAGAGGAGCTGCTCTCTCCAGAAGAGGTGCGCGATGGAGGAGGACGAACGCACATGCTCACACTCACAGATAGGACACACCTTCCTGAGGCATTTTAACTGTCAGATTAAAATTCGTTGCTGGGAAGAATTATGCATTGCCCAGACGTTTGACTCAGCATGTGGTGGTTGGATGAGGTGCAGTGGATGCAGTCTGAATTTCTGGAAGACTTTGCAGTGCTTTTGCTTTGTGTTAATCTCTTAAATTAGTTTGACATATTGTGCACATACAAAATGGTCTGGAAAGCAGTAGGCCAAAGGTCAATTCAGTATTCAAATATTGAACATGCACAACAACATACTGAGACACATTATATGAAGAGGTTTAATAGAGCAAAAGATTGTCTCTGCAGTTTGTAAATAAAAAGTAACTGTGGTGAAGGCACATGGATAGGCATAAACATGCCTACAGATAACTATAATAATTAACAATACAATAAATTGCTTATGATACAAATTTCAAATTGCACTGTCAGCATAAGTCATTATGAGAGGGTCGTATATGTCTGTCTCATTTCACACAGACTGATCCCAATTATCTCAATACCCTGTTGCACAATCAGGGTGGCCCAGGTCACTAGCTTTGTTCATAGCTTACTGAAGCGCGATGATTGGTTTGACATATTTTGCTTGTCTCGGGTGTGCCTTTTGGCAGATTAATTGGCTTTCTCGCTCTCCGTTTCTTTTCAGCTGTCCATCTACGAGGCCCCCAGGCAGCAGCTCCGCTTCGCAGAGGAGCAGCCAGGGCTCCTGCAGAGGGGACTGGGCGTGGTGAGGGTTGGGCTGCAGCCCTATGTTCGGGCCATCAAGGTACTGCCATGTTTAAAAAGGGAGCACCCAGCACCTCAGGGCCACAAGGATGGTGGCTTTGATTCCTATTAAAAGGGTTGCTGTGCTGAAACCTGCGTTGTTAAAAGGCTCAGGTACAGGTGCTTGGACCAGGGAAATAATCCAGCAGCTGACCTCCACTCTGAATGAAAGTCATTTGTGATTGGTTGAAGCATTGGTGCGCAAACTGGGGTACCAGTGTCACCCCAATATGTAATTTATGCCTTTATTTAAGTCATTCTTCCAGTGTTTTAGGGGTACTTACACTGCCATTAGTGAATTGAAAAAAATAACATGCTACAAATGAAACAGAATTGTGATCGTTATGTATTCCAATCAGAATAATTAGAATAATCTATTAGCAGCTGCAGTTTTAGAATACAATGTACTAGTAAGAGGAATCAGGGCATAAACGGTTCTAAATAGGGGTGCACTGCATGTAAATGTTTTGAACACCAATATTCATCTAATAGTCACAGTTGCAGGCCAGGACTGTGTACTTTATGTATGATTATGTACTCAAGATCATTGCTTTCACAAAAACCATTCTTTAGTTAAGATTTCTGCCTAATTAATGTGGATAAACATCTCTTCGACTTAATTAACAGCATTTGGATATTTACCATAATTATATTTGTATACTATGAAAGGATCAGTAAACTCTTAATGACTGGAACAACAGCCTGTTTTATTGTGTAGTGATGACTTGGCTTCCTGTCATTAATAGCTTGCTGTTAAATAAGGGAAGAGTAACAAGATCTGTACATAAACGGTTGACTTGTTTCTCAAAAACGGCCGGCAGGTTAACCCAGTCCGCAGAGCCACTGTTGGAATAATTAAGAGCAAAAAGCATTGTAATGTTATTGTATAATTGTATACACAATTTGCAAGAAGCACAGCATGCTACCCATGCGTTGCAGCTGTAGGGAGCCAGCCAATTGAATTTATTACCGCCCTGTTGTTGAGAAAACTGTTCTGGAGTTTTAAATCGAAGGAGCATCTTGAATCTTTTCATATTTTAATGGATGCCTGTTTTAAGTTGTTGCATTCCCACTTCAGTTTTAATTTTGTTGTGTTCCAGGGTGCCTGTACCTCTGTGAAGGTTGGACTTGTGAATGTTTATCACACTGGACAAGGTGAGGCAGGAGATTGAGGTTGTGTTCGCCCATGTGACAGTACCTCAATGTATGGTTATAGTATGACCGCACATTTGCTGTTCCCAGATACCTATAACTTCCTGAGAGACCCACCACCTGGCTTTCTCCCAAGGGTCAGCTTTATCACCGTCTCTGGATTGGCCGGGCTGATTCTGGCAAGAAAAGGTAATTGCGTGCTTTGGTCATCAGTTATGAATTAAGCGCAAACGTGACAAAATTTGCCGTGTTCAGGGTGGACCAGGGACGATGTCAGTGTGTGTAAGGAATGATAACAAGGACTAACCAGGCCTTGTTCAGTGCCTCTCAACAGGTTTGCAAGACTTTTTCCCCCCTAGTGGGGGGTCAAAGAGGCGTCCACTTGCTCAGTCACTGAATTGGTAAAGCAGTACTGTTTCCTGGGCTCCTGTCCCAAGTCGCAGCCAAATTATCAGGTGTCACAAGTGAATAGTGACAGAGCATGAGAATTACACTAAGCAGCCAAGGACAATGGAGAAAAGAAAGTGGCCACTTTCTATGCCCAGCATTTATAACCACAGTTTTTTTGGAAAGGAGTTGGGTTCTCGTTGTGCTCACCACTGCACTCACTGCGCCATATGGCCGGACTCTGTTTTGCACAGGGACGCGTCTTAAAAGGATTGGCGTGCCTCTGGGTCTGGCCACAGTGGGAACGGCCGTGTGTTACCCTTCGCAGACGGTGGGAGTGCTGAAGGTATCTCTTTCTCATACTCCCTCCCATTCATGACAAAATTCATGCGTACTGTATCAGTTTGTTTGCCGGTGCCCAGCTTATATAATGCATATAAATTGAGCGATAACATGTGCTTTGCCATATTATGTATATTTGATGGTTTGTAACCTTCCTTAAGTAGTTGTGAGGAAAAAGAATGTCATTCTGTGCTGTGTGCATGTCAGAATGTAGTGTGTCTGTTTCTGCCCCTTACTCCCGCATGTGGACACTGACTCTGCTGTGCCTGTCTCCCACTGCAGGTGACGGGGAAGAAGACGTATGCAGCCACACAGTGGACCACCTCAGCTGTGGCCTCGCTGTTTAAACGCCCTGCCAAAGAGATTGTGGCCCCCTCAGCCAGTCCTGAGGTACACACTGTGCTGGTTCATAGCCTCTCAGCCATTTTGCATCGCGGTATTGATTGTGCATTAATCTGGGGCAATTTGTCTCTTCCAACCATTTGTGTATCCCAGATTTAACCTGAACAAATGTTCTGTGTGGCAGTTTTGTTCTGTATTTTTTTTTGTTTGTTTTCAAAGTACAACAGTTCTGCTATAACACAAGGCAGTAGCAACATGCTTAAAAATAATAACTTATGGCTGCAAAGACACCCACTGAGTTGTGATGTAATTACTTCTTTAAATTCAGTATTTCTGATGTGTGAGACAGTAGTAAAATGAAGTGTTAATTTCCATAAAACATTGAGAACACTGCAGAGATGTCAGTAAATAGCACTTCAAACATAGTGACAGAGTTCCCAATTTCCATAGCTGTACCAGCTGGTGAAAATGGGTTGGTCAGATCTCCTGTAAGTCTGATTACTCTGCAGTATTTGTGTGTAATCTTCTTTTTGATATCTCCAGATGCCAGTTGAGTTTCATCCCAGTTTTCATAATTTATTGACTCTTGAATGGGGTTTACATAGACTGTAAATTCTTAAATGTACCTCTCAACATAATGCATCATCAAATTGTTTTTTAAATTAGATTTCTTATATGTTTGGGCTGCTTAAAGAGGTGCTAAAACTATGAAATTATTGAGTAAAGCCTTTTATGTGTAATAAATTGCTCATCAATATACATGAGGGACAGATGGGCAGACAGTGCTCCACAGGTGGATCTGTAGTCAAACGTGTGGACACACCTGATTAAGATAACAGGAAACGTGCATTCAAAGACATTTAGATCTAAAGACTTGTGCTTAAACGCTTGAAATTTGTTCCATAGACAAACATAAATAGTGAAGTTGATGCCTATGTATGAATTTCTTTCCAAAAAAAATTTTAATTTAAATAAAAATATTTTTTGCTATCTTGAAGAATATATAACAGTTTTTATTTGTTTTTTGGTCACTGCATAATTCCATTTGTGTTATTTTATAGCTTTGATGTCTTTACTATTATTCCAAAATGTGGAAAATAGTAAAAATAAAAAAAGCAAAGTAATGTCCAAACCTTTGACAGGTACTGTATGTGAAGAGTGGGCTGACAGTACTGTAATGTGATGCCACAGCTGTTTCTGTCACGGCTTGCAGGCAGAGCCAGCTGCAGTCACCGAACCCGAGGCGACCCTTGGGAAGCCACTCCCTGAGGCGGAGCCAGCTGAAGTGGCTTTGCCCCCTGTGGGTGAGCCCGCCTCTCTGCCCTCCTCAGAGGCGACTCCTCCTGTGCCTTCCCCTGATACCGAGGCTGCCTCAGCCCCTGTAGAGGATAGTGCGCCTCCATGTACTGCTGAACCTGAGCCTATTCCTGTAGAAGAGAGCATCCCTCCTCCCGCCCCTGAAGCTGAATTAGCGCCTGTGGGAGAGTCTGCCTCTCCACCCCCTCCTGTGCCTAAAGCCGAACCTGAAGAGAAGCCGGTCCCACCGCCTTCCCCTGAACCTTCCCCTGAGCATGTTTCTGCCCCTGCCCCTGCCCCTGCCCCTGAAGCTGCAGCTGAGGCTGCCCCTGAAGCTGCCCCCACCACTGAGGCTGCCCCTGAAGCTGTAGCTGAGGCTGCCCCTGAAGCTGCCCCCACCCCTGAGGCTACCCCTGAGGCTGCCCCTGAGGCTGCCCCTGAGGCTGCACCTGAGGCTGCCCCTGAGGCTGCCCCTGAGGCTGCACCTGAGGCTGCCCCTGAGGCTGCCCCTGAGGCTGCCCCTGAAGCTGCTCCCACCCCTGAAGCTGCCCCTGAAGCTGCCCCTGAGGCTGCCCCTGAGGCTGCCCCTGAGGCTGCCCCTGAGGCTGCCCCTGAGGCTGCACCTGAGGCTGCCCCTGAAGCTGCTCCCACCCCTGAACCTGCCCCTGAAGCTGCACCTGAGGCTGCACCTGAGGCTGCACCTGAGGCTGCCCCTGAGGCTGCCCCTGAGGCTGCACCTGAGGCTGCCCCTGAAGCTGCCCCTGAAGCTGCCCCTGAAGCTGCCCCTGAGCCGACTCCAGCCCCAGTAGAGGAGCCTGTCCCCGTTCCCCCAACAGCTGAGCTGGAGTCACCACCACAAGATGTCCCTGCACCAGCTTCTGAAGACATCCTCACAGGTATTTCCTCCTGCGTCCCACATCCTTGTGAAAAGAAAACTGAATATAAACAACATGCATTGCATTACTTATTGTAATATTTGGTCCTTAGCGTTGTCAGCCATAGAGATGAAAAGGGTTTGCTTTTTTTTCTTTCTCTGAAGCATTATGAGCCACACATCAGTTTAACAGCTTGGTATCCCTTGTATTCATTGAACTTCCTTTTTTAACACAAGATGTGTTTAATTGATTTTTGATGTGGAATTAATTTGGTCAGATGGTTAATGTCTGAGGCTAGGTATAGGTGATTTGGGACCAGCCATCCTGCCTTAACATTGTCATGTCATTGTCCATGATTGGAATTAAGCGGTTTTTGTGATATCTTCACTTTTTTGTGATAGCAATTTTATATACTGTATGTATTTTATATATGTAGTTTTTAAGAATTAGTTAAAAAATTTTTAGTTACTTGACTTTGCCTCCATCCTCTCCTACTGCAGAAACTGCACCTCCACCCCCTCCCCTTGCAGAGGAGACTGTACCTCCGCCCTCTCCTCCTGTAGAGGAGTCTGCACCTCCTTCTCCTCCCCCTGTAGAGGAGGCTGCACCTCCTTCCCCTCCCCCTACAGAGGAGACTGTACCTCTGTCACCTCCCCCAACTGCTGAGGAAGCTGCCACTCCATCTGCTCCCCCAGTAGAAGATACACCCCCTCCCCCTGCCGAAGAGACCGCACCTCCACCCCCTCCCCCTGCCGAAGAGACCGCACCTCCACCCCCTCCCCCTGCAGAGGAGACCACATCTCCACCCCCTCCCCCCGCAGAGGAAATCTCACCTCCAACTCCAGTAGAGGAACCAGCTCTTCCCCCTGTAGATGACATATCCCCTTCCCCTGTAGAGGAGACCCCACCTCTACCTCCTCCTCCTGCAGAGGAGATGGCACCCCCATCCCCTACCCCTATAGAGGAGACCCCACCTCCACCTCCTCCTCCTGCAGAGGAGATGGCACCCCCATCCCCTACCCCTATAGAGGACACCCCACCTCCTTCCCCTGTAGAAGAAACCCCTCTGCAGCCCCCTGCTGATGATCCTGCCTCTAGTCCTGTTGAAAACTCCTCTCCCCTGCCTGAGCCCATCCCCCTGGAGCCTCTTGCTGGTGAGCCACAAGAAATGAGCAGGCTGTATTTCAAATGACTCAACTGTGTGAGCACATAAAATAGTGTGTACCTATTTTATATACAGTCTAATAAAAACATTCAAAGTATTGAATATACTGAATCATACACACTGGTGTATGATTCAGTATAGTGCATTGCACTATTCTGCTTTGCTCTGCCAGAATAACAGGTACAAGGGAAAGCACAAAAAAATCCTGGGAATTTCATTATGCCATTATTGTTATAATACAGCTGTGACAACAGTGAAATGCAGAAATTTATGCATGAAATTATATACTTTCACAGTCATGTGTAATGATTAGGATTGGGTATCGTTTGGGTTTTTTTCCAATACTGGTGCTAAAGCGATACTTTTAAAACGGTACTGGTGCCTAAACGGTGCCTTAACCGATACTTAAAAAAAAAAACACAAAATGACTGTCGGAAGACATTAAAGAATGGCTTTTTTATTGCTAAGGCAAATTTGAACTTGAAATTGAACAATATTTTAACTGTTAACAGTTTAACACTTTTGCACGTAACTTATTTTTATACTATGTAGCGTGCATGTTACATTACATGGTTCATTATGTTTTCATTAGCATTATTAAGCTTCTCATAGTTTTCAGTTAGCATTTGCTATATTTTTCAACTTTAAATCACTGTTTCCTCAAAGCTAAAATTAGCTAGAATTTTTCCAATATAGTGTTCTAATCGCACTGGTTTTAGCATACACGCCAAACGGCAAATCACACCGGTGTAACCGTATGCGTGAAAGGGTTAAAGTATCGTTTCAGAGTTCAAGTGAATGCATTTACACACGTCACAGGGCATTGCTGTGCTTGCTCCAGGTTTAAAAGGCTAATCATTGAGGATGATAATCCAACAGGTGCACACAGGGTGGAAGTGGGTTAAGACAATTTCGAAAAGTGGCCTCCAGTGCTGAAGTGTGTTGAAGAATTTGAGAGAGGACGTTTCTGCCTGACCTTATGTCATTCTTATCTGTCTTTCTCTGTTTGTCTCTTCCTTTCTCTGCTCAGACATCCACGACAAAATGAGATTCACCCCTGACCCCAGCCTGACGGACTATGGCCAGGCCAGCCCTGAGGACGCTGACCTCTACAGCACACGTGGCTGACCAAAGAGAGGAATAAGAAGAGATGGGGGGGTTGGGGCGTGGTCGGTGCACCAAACAAGGGATGACAAAGTCACATAGCAGTAACGTGCGTGTCACACCTCTTTATTTTGTTTTCTTCTTTAAGTTACAGAGAACACTTGCAGGCACTAGTTAAATTTTGAGTCTGCGTTAGTCCTTGGAGGAGCCAGCAGCTCAGAGCCACATCCAAAGGGATCAGACTTCAGTGTTTCTTCATTCCAGACAAGGAGAGCCATCTTCGCATCTCCACCCCAGAGTCAGTCCCTCTTCACTAGAAGAACTGGCCGGTAAAGCACCCACATTCTGGGAATAGATGCATATTTTTACACTCTATTTGGGGAAACTGGCCAGCAACTGTCTACGGGGAATGCTGTCTAGACTCACATTTTTACAGTCTTTACTGATGAAACTGGCCAGTAACTGTTTACTGGGAATACTGGCCAGGTACACATCCGTTTACTCATGTTTACTGGTAAAACTGGCCAGTTACACTTTTCTGGGAATACTGGCCTAGACATGTATTTTTCATTTTTCTACTGAGGGAACTAGCCAGTGATGGGGCATATTGGCTAGACACTCATCCTTTTTTCTCAGAACACTGGCCTGTGTCTGTTTACTGTGAATACTGGCCATATTCTTATACTGTTTTTACTGGGACCTCTAGCTAATATCATCTGTTTATTGGGAACATCAGCCAGCAACATATATTCCCTTTCAGCTACAGCTGCTTACCTTTTTTACTTTTTTTTACTGATTTTTACTGTGAAGACTGCTCAGATACAACACTTTGTTATGAGTATGTCACTCTGACAGCTTTTTTTCGGAAAACTGTCCAGATGCACACTTTATTACTGTGAACACTGGCCAGAGACAATTTCATCACCTTTTTACTGTTAAAACTGGCTGATAACCCCTCTTTTTACTGTGAATGCTATTTTTCAGATCTCTGAGCTTTGAAAAGTGTTCAAGAACCTCAGTGTTACACATCTTTTTTACTCTAACTCAAGGTATCATTCCAGTCTCATTGGAAACTAAGGGCACCACTAATTACCAAGGGAACACCTAGCACGAGGAGAAGCCCCACTGCTTCTTTAAGATATTGCTGAAGGAGAATCTATACAGTTGTTTCCATACAACTGACACCAGACAATCTTATTCTCTCCCCAGTGTCAGCAAGCTGAAGGAAAATCCTAATTAGGTTTGTGTCAGTGGAGGCACTTTTTTTGAATCTGTTTTGTGAATCATACAACAAATGGACTCTGAGGGTGAAACAAAGGGCCTCATTCAGTTTCATCTGCTGTACGTGTACATGTCACGGTCCACAGCGGTACTCTAGTGGATCAGCAGTGTACAAATGGTATGAATGGGTGTCATAGGGAATCATTGCAATGCTAATAGAATGTTAGGATATCAGTATTGTTACATGCTGAGCGAGCGTGTTACTTAGAACATATTACCTCTGTACCTTAAGGCAAAACTCTTTATACATTTCTTATCTTTCACTACATTTTTTTCTGTATGCGGATGATTAATGTCACTGTTAGTACATTTCACATCTTAAATAGACACGGCGTTACATGTAAAAATTATGAACTTAGTGTTCAGATGTGTCACAAATGACATGTTTGAAGTGTCTGTATGATGGCTTCAAAAGGCTTGTGGGTACCTCTGTGAAATGGAAAAGTAATTAGGGAATAAAAATAGAAAGTATACTCTCTGAAGTTTTTTTCTTTCCTCACTGTACAAAGAAATCCATGAATAACACTTGTTTTACACCACAAATTCTGAAATGTTGTATACCACAGCATATGGGATGTGATATTAAGGGACAAGGAACTGACAGTACTGACAGTATTAAAAATGTTCCCTGCCACAGATTTTTAATAAAATGCACATAGTAGTACTGGTAAATGCTGTCTCAACATGCCTACTGAGCTAAGAGTTGACACATTAGTACAGGCCTGTTGAATACCATGCTTGTGAAATGGCTGTGGCTAAAACAGTGAAAGGAGCAGCAGGTGAATAATTGACTAACAGGTGTTTTCAGGTGGCTGTATGACTTTGGAGTGGAAAGGTAGGGGAGGTCTAATCAAAGATCTGACACCCAGTGTAAATCATAGCGAAGAGCACAAGGAAAACATGCACCTAAAATATCTAACTAATGGAGATATATTGGAGGCAGGTTTGAACACTGCCGTTATCACAGCAGAATAAGTGAAACTTGCGTATTCTTTTAATAGTAGGAGAATACCAGCTGTGCGCAACACATTAATTTTCACACTAATTTCGCTGTATATATTACACCGTAAGATGCAGTGATACTGCTTTTTTGTTGAATCATTGTATATATGATCCACATTATTACAAAAGTAACTTACAACTGCAACTCCAACATAACTGATAGTCAGTAAAATTACTGGTGACAAGTGCCACTGATGTCCAGTAGAGGGCATCATGTTCAAGAGGTACCACAAATTCAATGGGCATCTTCTACACATGACACAAGAATTGAGCAAAAACAATTATTAACACTTTGATGCAGCAATAGATGTTTTAAGACAAATTTGATATATATTATCATTTTCTTATGGCCTACAATGAAATAAAAAAGGTTATTGAATCTGTGGGCACATTGCTATTTAATATGCACAAGTGTACATTTGCATTAACAATCTAGACCTAGTTTGATTTATTACTGTGCTCTTTTGTAGTTCATTAAGGCTGTCAATCACTGTCAAGATGTTAGTCAAAAAGGGAAAAAAAAATCACAGTTTTGAAAATCAGTGCTAGACACCATTATATGTGTAAGTGGGCTTTTCCTCAAGGTTGTTGTCATGGGGCCGTCATCACCCTTGAAGAGTACTGTTATTTCCTCCAGGCCATCCTAGAGATTTCCTTTGTGTGAGAACAGAGGAGAGGGGCAGTGTTGCCTTAGCCTGCTTGTGGGGGGGGGGGCTGTCCATGGTTCTGAAGAGGGCCTGAGGTACAGGTGGAAGAGTCTGTGGCCCCTGGAACATGGTGAGGTAAATGGAGCTGCGAATGAGCCTGCAACAGGGGGAGGCAGGAGGAAAAGCCTGAACCACGCTATATGGCAATCTCACCCCCACCAGCTGTTACTATTCACAGCAAAATGCAGGGGCACGCACTCATTATGTTCTCATTGTCATCTGTCACCTGCCACACGCACGCTGTAGTTGGCAGAGAATCAGCTTCTTTCTGACTGCAAATTGGCCTCCTATTTGTGAAGTTGTTCTTTCTCCTGTGTGGCTAATGGTGCATGTTCACAATTATTGACCTGATTTTTAAATTTCATTCTACAGTAGTAATTAATGTGCCTTATATAAATCAGAAGTAAACAGTGCTACTGAAGCTCAGTCCTGGAAGGCCACAGTCCAGCTTGTTTCCCAGCTTTTTTGAAAACACTGTCACTCACTATAGGGTAAGGAAGCTAAACTGGTACAATAAAGACAAGTTTTAACTGAATTTGATGGCCAAGAGCCTGACTGGAATGAAGTCCTGCTGTATAGCTGTGAGGTGCGTTTTAGTGCAAAGCTCTAGAGGGCAGTGATGTACAACTAATAAACATACTATAGGGTATAATATCCTAGCAATAGCTGAGTTTCTGAAGGGAGAAGTGTTCAGTTTAGCAAAGTGAAGGGTGATGCTATTACCTGTTTTCTGCCTGAATGCAAACCACTTTCTGCAGACAGAATCAGCACCAAAAAGAGCACTTGCTGCAGGTGGTATACTGAAAAACAGTAAACCCATTCAAGAAGAAGTCCCCTACAATTAAGAAGGCCACAATATTCACATGCTGGTTCACGTGGAATGTTTTATTAACTTCCCTGCAGTCTAATGTATACTAAGTAAATGCATTTTATCTTATAGCACTTATCGGTTCACCTTTCTGTCTGCATTGTCTTGCTTTATCCCTTACAGCTCCCTTAGCACTCTTTGCCTACTACAAGGCCTCCTTTCATACTGTAACTTGAATGTATTCCTCGTATTGCAAGTCGCTTTGGATGAAAGCGTCTGCTAAATGAGTAAATGTAAATGTAAATGTAAATGTAAATGGATTTATTTACAGACACCCTCAACCAGGCCAACTGGCACTGCTTACCTTTTACACTACATACGCTTTTAATATAGCTGCATAGTACCCCAGCAAAGGTAGCTAGTGCAAGAATGCAAAAGCAATATTCTTACAGCAATACAAACTTCCAGCCTAGCAGGAACAAGTACAGTTTCCTCTCTGCTATTTTGTAGCACCAGTCCAACAGCAATCATAGCATACACAGCAATCCATGAAGCCATGTATGAGCTAACTGGTCGCAGATGGAAATGATAATAAAGGAAAAAGGAGTTTGTAAATGCCTTGATAAGTAATTAGGGATAAATCGCCTTCGCTATTTAATTAGTTTTTTATTGTGTTCAGTGAGCTTCTTGTAATGTAGCATCAAATGTCTTGTGGAGTATTACAGGTCAAATCAAACCAATTTCAGAACACCTAGTTATGATATTGTCATTGATATGTTTTGAGTTGTTTGATACAATGAATTACTAATATCTACTGATGCCAAGAATGGCCATTAAACACAAGCATGACGTATCAAACAGAACTGTGGTCATTTTCTTGGCATCATAACTGATGGAATAACAAACATTTCCTTGTAGTTTTGACAGAAGCTTATTGATGTGTCTCTGAACCTGCTGTTTTTAGAATTTTAATTACTTTTCCAAATGTGTGCTGCAATGGACAATCTGAGATATACCTGAACAGTTAATTAAAACTGCCTCACGGATCAGCTGAAGGCCTTTCACACACAACTTTGTGCAGGGGTCACGACAGCCAGCATGGACACAGAAGGATGCATGCTTTTCAGGGTATCTGCAAAACTCCGAAATGACTCTTATGTTACTCACCTGGATATCACTCCAAACGACAAAATGGCAGTCATCCCTCATACGCTCGACAGCACATCTGTTCCCATCTCCTATGTTCAAACTGTTCTGTGTTTCAGATGGACAGCCACAGTGGAGTGGTGATGGCTTTACTCGACATGGCACGATGGGTTAGTGGTATCAGCTTTAGTGACGTAATTTCAATGTACTTACATGTGCATGTTAAATTTCTCCACAAAAAAAAAAAAACACGAAAATAAACTGTGGACAGGCTTTATACAGCCCTACATCTTTATGCTTTGGGAAACCGCTACTTTGGAATAGTTAATTCCATTATCCTATTGAGCAGGTTTTTTTTAGTCTTGGTAGAATTCCAGTTACTTAAATAAACATGGGCATTGGAACTGTTGCTTTTAGAGTTAGTAATGTTGTTTTGTGTTTGTCAGAGTTGTGTACTGCTTAGAAATCTCACGGCCCTTATGTGTTTGGACTGTTTAGGAAACAGGAAACCTTTCACACTTTGTTAATAAAGTAATCCCGTCGTCTTCAAAAACATTTATAAAATAACTGTTGCTCAAATATTTGACATTTTTATTTGTGATTTTTCAACATTGTGGTTGGCCCTTATAATTTAAATTCCACAGTCTTATCACAAAATTTTGGATGCAATGTGCAATGATTATTTCAATTATTTCAAATTCAGGTACTTTGACCGCTGTCTGAGGAGGTTTCCTGTGCCCTAAGCAACTGCATGCAAAGCATAAAAGTAGTACCAAAAGAGTGGCTGGTGTGCCAGGATTTGTTCTTGGTCACTGCATCTGTGATGGTTATCAAACCCAGATTCAGACTTCGTGGGAAGCTTGTCTCCCAGGAGATTGGGAGGGAGATGGACTGAGCTCTAGTATGTACGCTCGGTGACCCTCTCTGGAGGATGAAGGATAACAAAAGGAAACAGCCCGTTGGCTACCTCGTTATCTGACATAAACACGGATGCAGACATGTAAACAGCAGATACCGAGGCCACAAGACCATTGCCCTGCTTTGATGACACCGATAGTGATGATGCCAATAATATCGTCAGCCCGTGAATGTTGTTTTGAGCTCTGCTTGTTCTGCAGAATTAATCAGAGCTTTCGGAGCATTCACATTCCTGTCCACGTTTCAGCTGTGGGACGTCTTGCGTCTGCCCCTTCCAAGAGATGGCAGGGAGGCATGGCGATTGGAGATGGGCTCCGATTGTTTATAAATGCCCCATTAGATTTACATCTTGTGGCATCTTTATGGCCTTCAGGATGACGGCCATGTCTCTGTCCAACCATAAACATGGCGAAAGGCTGGCCCCTGGAATGTGACCCTAGTTTAATGGCCCAAGCCCAGATACCACACCAAAACTATTCTCAGACTGTTTTCCAGTAGGACATCTTGGCGTTATTTTAGTAGCATGGCAATAGTAAAATGTATGCAGCATTTTAGTAACATAATGTTTACTGTGCAAATTCACGACGTGTTCTCTAAACAACAATCGTAGGACTTTTTAAATGACGTAAAAACATTTGATCTTAATCATTTTTTATGTAATACATTAACTAGGCCGTTAGTCACTATTATTGTGTAAAAACTAATTTGCAACTTTCTAGAAGTTATTAAACTTTGTGAAGAAGTTATGAAAAACACAGTTTTGTTGGGAACAAAACTATGTTGAATAAACAATTGAATAAAAGAATTTGTTAAATCAAAATTCTTGCAGATCAGGGTCTGCACATATATATCGCCTTGGGTGCAGACTTCAGTTTGACTGTGATGTGATTTTAAGATATATTTTAGGATCCTAATTTAGAACTAAGCTAAAACTAGAGGAGGAAGTTATAGTAGGAGTAGCTTAGGGGGAGAGGTAGACATATAAGCCCATATCTCCATGTGTTATTTTATGGAGCCTGTTTAGTTTTCTTGTTTTTTGATGTGTAACCTTGTGACCCTCATGGCTGTGCTTTTAATCTTGTATGGCTGCTCTAGCTCTGTCATTCATTTGCTTTATGTGAGGCATAAACTTGTAAAGCACTTTGAGTACTCAAAATGAGTAGAAAAGCGTTATATAAATGCAGTACATTTATCATTTCTGGCTATCTGCAGTTGTTCCATTTACCACTGTGTCATTCTCCATTTTCCCTTCCACATGTTTTATCTGTTATAATTTCATATTTCTTAAATGACTCACACCTAGGGTAAGTTAAAAAGGTTGGGATGGAGGGGGGGTGTTCTTTAGTTAGTTGGATGTGTTCGAATCTAAAAGCAGCAAGCAAAAATGTTCTCTATCAACGTGAGCCAAGTCTGATGAGCATTTATTTTTAATGCTGACATGCTTTCATTAGTTTGCTGTTTTTCCTTTCATGAAACAGGAATGGCACACCATCAGACAAGAGAACCATCTCAAAAAATGTACACCTGCTATGACAGACCAAAACCATTGTTTTTTTGTTGTTTTTTTTTTTGCTTTTTTGTTTTGATTAGTGAAATACCTTTGATTTCAGTGCACAGTAGTAAATAAATTTGAGATGACAGGTTACTATAAATTTCCTGGCTGTAAGCACAAACCTTTGAATATTAAAAATCCAATTGATGGACATAAGCGATATGAGCTTTTACAAGAGATGTGCATTCTCCACTGAAATTATTTTCTACACAGCAGACAAGAGACTGGTCTATTTTCATATGGGGTTTTAGCAATATTCATGGTGCTAGTTTTCATACAGAATTACAACTCATAATAAAAAGGGTTGGCAGTCGAGTGGTCAATCAAATTGAATTCACTGTAGTTCAAAAAAAAAAAAAAACAGTCACAGAGCACTTCACAAGCTGGAATTAAGTTAGATGTGCTTTTGAAGAATTGGCTGATGTTCTCTGCTCTGATTCTCTGAGGTTTCTGTACATTCTGTCCAGGATTCTTCTTGCCATACATGGCGATTTCCTTTCCCATTTCCTTCGCATTTTGAATGCCCTGTGGGGCCTACATTTAGCTTTGTGTAGGTCACTGTGGAAAGTAAACAAATTACCCCAATATGAAAAAAAATCTGCAGAATGCTTTAGTGGGCATTGCATTATTATCAGACAGTATTTGGATCATTTTGTTCCAGCCATAAGCTTTGGAACACATGGAACATCTGTCCATGCTTCGTCATACAAGCTACAAACCAAGAACCCTCCTGAAAATTAATGACGTGATTGTTGTACCCTACCAAGGGACATTGCTGTGTGAGAACAGCAGCAGCTTTTTTTTCCATCTGTATTTGAATGGTGGCATATATTGAGTCAGTGTCCTTTGAAAAAGGACATTTTATTGCTGCACATTAAGGCAGTTTTTTTTTTCCCTCCCTGACCCTGTCACAGTTTTCCGTCCTTCCCCCGGGTCCTACTCCCCTGTAAGTAAACTGTCTCTTTTTTCGGTCCTGTGCAGCCCCTTTCCCCTTTCTTTTCCCGTCACACCGCAAGACAAACTGGGACATGTTCAAGGCAGATTTTTTCATCCCAGCTTAGAACATGTGTCCTAATGTCTCAGAGCTCCGAATACTGTTCTATTGTGCTGAATTGAAAAATTAAAATGTTTTATTGTGGGTATGGTAATAACCGTGAGAAACACATCATCACCAAACTTCACCGTCAAGACAATGTAAAAGGAAATAGTTATTACCATCACAGTGCCCACATCCTTGTATTACGACACATTTCTCTCTCCAAAATGCCACTTTGCAATTACAACTTACACACAAGTCATGAATAGACCTTACTGAATGAAAGACACTATTATGAAAATCCTTAAAATTCAGGACTCTATTGCATTGCTGTGTTGTAATGGACAACTTACAGCAGTATACAGTCCAACTCAAATATAAAAAGCAACAAACACTGTGAGATTATTTTTCCTACTTGTAATACAGTGGATGGTGTACAGCTCAATACAAAACAGAGAAAAATAAATAGGAGTAGGTACAGTAATACTACTGAGCTAACTAATGGCTAACTAACTTACTTAATGGCTCCAATAACACAGAAACACATATACATCTTGACAGGGTAGACATTGTTGCATTAAAATAAAAGCAATTGCTAAACACATGCTTAGGATGATGGTAACATGCCTGACAAAATGTCTAAAAACAAAATTAAATAAATGGCAGTATGTAGAGGGAAGTCTGCATTAAAATACAATAACATGTATGCTACTTTTTTCAATCATATTATATGATGCTAGCACCAGAATAGCATTGTACATGTGGTTTGTAGCCTATAGCCTATAGTATACTACATGCTATGTAGGAACAGCAAAAAACATTACTTCATAACACAAATTTTACACTTGGGAATACTTAATGATTACAACAGTGTTTGGTTTATAGCGTAAACTATGCTTCATTTTTTAAAAAGGGCAATTTCTTATCAGAGTTGGGTTTCACACTTCCCACCTCCAGCATGTCCCAAATTGCTTCTGACACAGAACTGCAGTAATTAAACTCATTCAGTAGAGGTCACACAAGAACTCATTAAGGCAGATCAATAAATAATTTCAGTGAAAGTCATCACTTAAACTTTCAGCGCGTTACTCATTGCAGTGCATTTTCAACCTGTTACGTCTACTATAGATTATTTATCTCTAGTATGTGACGGTTTCATATATCAATAGGGCATTTTATTTTTACCATATTCTGCACACTGATGTTCCCTGGAGCTACTTAAAAATGCAGAAAGGTTGATTAGTTGTACACAATTAAACTGCATGGAAAGCAGAATTGTTAGGATTGTGGGGTTACTTGGAGTCTCTGGAGTGGAAGGGGGATAGACTTGGCCACAGGATATGGACAGTGGAATCCTGGATCTAGCCAGGTATAATGGTCGACAAGGACATATAGAAAAGTTAAAGATTATTTATTATATATAGTATATTTTTTTTATATCTCAGCCAGTGACACAAATCTGGCTAAAGTAAAGGGGGAGAAGAACAAGAAGCAAAAAGAATTAAAGAAGGAGGAAGATCCTGTCCTCCTTGGCTTCAGCACTTTCTGACTTCAACTTTTTGTGTTTTCAAAATGAAAACCAGGGAGTTTTATAGGATGTATGTTTCAAGCACATGGCATTTACAAGGGTGATTCAGAAATGTTTGTTTTGTGCAGCCAAACTCTTTCCTGAATTTTAATTACTTTGCTTGGGCAATCTTGTCTTTTTTTCTCATTGGGGAAGACTAGTTAACCCACAAGTGACTGAACTTTATCTTATCTTTATTTCTTCAATCGCTCCACAAGCCCGTCACTCATCACAAGTAGGCTGTTGATCACAGGTGATCCTTTACCTTAAATAGTCACTTTCGGTTGGTGTTCCCACTGACATTAGCCATCACATCCATTCATTTGAGAGTGCTGGGGAACTCTTGGACTGATGTTGTTTGGACGTATGCAGACCAATTGTTTCCATTAGGAGCCCTCAAGAAGAATGAATGTTTTGACGTGCGGGAGCCCCATAATGTATGTGACGCAGTTCTTTCTAGCTTTATCTGTCTGGCTGCCAACTCTATCTGAATCTTTCATCTCCTGGGTCTTCGGATTCAGGGCACTTTCCTGAATATTCTCTGGTAATTAACTCATTACATAATGCTTAATATTTTTATAACATTTTTCAGACGGTAACAAGAAAACCTTGACACTTTGTTCAAAAAAGGCAGACTTTTGGACTGTCTTAATAAACTGAGTGTAGGAACACTGACAAAGGGTACAAGACCTGTTCAGTCTCAAACAGCACATATTAGTGTGTAAAATACTGACAGATGCATTATGAGGATGGCTGAAATAAAGTGATTCCTCCTCACGTACTGCGTCTACAGCCAGAAGTTTAAACGGAAGTTCAGAATTGGAAACGACATCACATCACTGACTATGGTCTCTGTAAAAGTTAGGCTTTTCAGATGGCCTTCAAGAGTGTTTACTTTCCCATCAATATTTGGAGGAGATTCGAGGAGTCCAGATGGACTGGTTCTGTTGGAAATTCAGGGAGTTTAGGGAGTAAATACACTGATCCTATCGATGGATCAAAGCTGATCCTTGACTCTTTCCGAAGGTCAGCCAGAGAGGGAGGTCCCATCTGCAGCTCTGAGATGAGAAAAAGCAGACCTGGATTACAATTAACTCCAAATAATTGTAAAGCAGATAACTGCACACCGTGTTGATTGTGCAATATGTAATCAGTGCTGTTTTAGCCATGTCACTAACACTACTGACTCCTGGTATGTGCCTTCTCTCAGGACTCACTCTTCAGGCCTCCAAAATATTATGCACTTTCTGTATAAATAATGCTATTACTTATTCTTATTACTTATTACTGTTCTATATCCCCTATATTACTTAGACAAACTAGCATTTGAGTGGGAAGCTGTTGTTGAGTCTGGACCTTTTGTTCTGCCTGATGCCTCTGGGCACTAGGGGAATTATGTCCATAGTTCTCTTTGTTCACTTTGAATTGAGTTTTGGAGAGTGAAAAAAGAAGAACTCTTATTAGATTCAAACCACTGGAGAATTCAGTTCCACTTGAAAGAAGAATCCATCCTGTTTGCTGGTTCTCTTCAGCATTAGTGTGATCTCAGTTCATTTTGTATTCACACGCTTTTATGAAGAAATGTGAAATAATTACAATATTACATGCTGGGGTGAAATATAAGGTGTTTTATTTTCTCCTGTCACAACAATCTTTGTTGTAGTCTGGAAGAAAGTGACGTTGATTGGGAACTTCTGGGCAGAGAAATCATGTTTACATTTTATTTAACTGTTTTTAAGCAGTTTTTAAACTTTTAAGTATTGTATTATGCAACATAACGACAAACACGAGGTGAAAGGGCATACACGCTGGTCTGACTCTCTCACAATGTGGTAGGGAATTCAGATCACACAGAAAAAGGAGAAGGGCGCTCAAGTTCTTAATGAGACTGATCTGACACCATCTCGAGAAGGAAGCATTATCACTATGTGAACATTCAATCATTCTCAACTGTGCTCATATTTGGAAAAATAAACTGCTAACATGATCCTAATTTAAAAAAACAAAAAAAAAAAACAATGAATTTTAATAATTATGTCTACAGTTGTACCAAAACTGCTACCCATTCCTGCCTCAGTTATGTAATACTCTTTTACATGAACACACCTTATTTAATTGGCAGGAATAATGAAAGAGGCAATGGCCATTTGTTTCGGTCACTTTTTATCATCCCACATGTCCAGGTCAACAGAAAATTGAAAAGCATATAGTAACAACTGCTAGACAAGAAGCAGCAGAGAATATAAGAAAATTTCAAAGAGAAACGTAAAAATAAAACTTAACTTGAGTTTCAGTTTTGGGTTGGACTTAGTCTCTTAGTGCTCTGTTATTCCAGGTCATTAATGTCAGTTACAGGTCATTACCTCTAAAATATGCCCAGTGCCATTGCCTGGACTGCTCTGCAAGATAGCATTCTCACTATGTTGACCCAGGTGCTCCAGCGTTCCCATGATTCTTCACTGCTGTAATTTTCAGAATGAACACTCCTTCGCATTACAGTCAATTCCCTTCAGGTAGGTTATTTTAGAGGCAACAAAGGCATGGCAGTGTTACATGAAGTGTTGTCTGTTTATGTTACTGCAATGCTGGCATACCAAGAGAGTAGCTGCTGTATGGGCCACTCACTCCATTAGCACTGCTTAGCTACAGCCATCAGAGAGGAGAATGCCATAAATCTCAAACTTCAGGACTGTCTAAATGCTCATAGCTGTATAGCTATAGTACATTTATTAAAGATCAAATCTGAACTTGTTTTATCTGTTATATTAGAATGTAATATTATAATTAAATACTTATAATATTTTTATTAAAATTATAGAACATGCAGATTCTGTCTATGAGGGCCTGGGCAGTCTGTATTCTTACCAGTGTATTCTATCCAAGAGAGCACAATTTTTCATATTTGACTGCAATGTGTTCATATTTTGACCTGAGAGAGTATATGGCTCTAACCATAAATGCCATTCATTCCCTGGCAAGGAGCTTTCCCAAAAAAGCCAGTGTGGCTTATTTGCATGCTGTAAGAACAGTACATTAACAGACATTGCCAAGGTATTTCTACTGAAATCCAGCAAGGGTAGATAGTGTTGTGCAATAAGAATGCAGTTGAATAGTTGGTGCATCTAAATATAACACTTTTATTCTTGATGATAGAATTTTGAGAATACTGATCACTTAAAAGACTTAAAAGAATGAAAATAACACTAAATTGATCATACCCTTATCATATTGTTGTGTATTCACATTGGCCAGCATCGCTGCTATAGTGGAACACAGTCCACTGCTTATTCACAGACCACTACCTTTCTTCATACCACAATTCAGGTGATCTTACCTGGGTATTGCTGCCAGCATCCTATCACGTAATCATTTACTGTATATACAAAATATGATTCAGAAGGCTTGATACTGGCTAGTTTCATGCATATAGTCAATTCCTGATAACTGCATATGCTCAGGAGTTTTTGGGACACTATTCAAAGTATGGATGTAACAGGTTAGGTGGAATGAACAGAATCAGCTGTATGCTGTGCCATAAAACACATGTGCAATTATCCGATATGCAGTTACGGGAAGTTGATTGCACTATACATGTGAACATTTCCATCATCAGTTTTCTAAATATTACATATTCCTTATTAAATCTGAAGTTTGTGTCATTTTCAGTGCTAACACACCACATTCTTCAAATTCTCGTGGGTCTCATCTGTGAGGAACATATGCGGGAGCCACTTGTGGAGAGGTCTGGTAGCTATACGCCATTTCCTTTTATGATAAGCATGAATGATAACAGATTTAAATTGAGATATTTACTTGTTTTGAATCAAGTGCTGTTTTTTCCACAGATACACTTGGAAGTTGGATTAACTGGACCCCCTGCAGGTCCTTCCATTATTGGTGTATCTCTGGAGAAAATTAAAAAAAAAACACACATTTTTTTCCTGTAATAGTGTTTCTTCCTACCAGCTTTCTGTTGATAGATACTGCACATTTCAGCAAATGTAATGGCTGTGTGACATTGTGATTGCTATCTTGGAGAAACAGGGCTTTGAGTCCCTAAATGTAAATGGACCAGCTGACAGCTGATGCAATGGGATCACTGTTTGCTTATTATGACATGATTAGAAGCACTGATTAGCAGAGCTTACAAAGTTCAATACAACATATTTTAGAAAGGCCACAATGTGTGTTGGATTTGTTATAACAATATAGTCCTTAGCTGTGGTAACTGAATCTATCCAAGTCCATTTTGAAGAAAAAAATGTTTATCCAAAGGGCTGTTGAATCAGTGTGAAAAGTTTTATTTATCTGATAGGCAGCAAGGATGAGTATGTTTAGTGTAAAGAACCATGTACAGGAAATGTAGAAAGTGCAATACCAATGTGTGTGCATGCGTGTGTGTGTGTGTGTGTGTGTGTGTGCGTGTGTGTGTGTGTGTGTGTGTGTGTGCGTGTGTGTATGTGTGCATATCCCGTTACTTACATGCTTCAGTAGTGTCAGCATGTATCTCTTTGTTGTTCATTGTCTAATTTGCCTTCAATCAAACTGCTTCATGCTCTACCTTTTAAAATTCTGAAGTCAAAAAATGCAGCAGATTCTCACAGCACACTACTCCCCACATAAAGAACCACAGCATCAATTTTAAAACTAGGGGTAGGCACCACAGATGGTCTGCCCATAGTATGCAACAAGTTTGAAAACTATATAATCCATAAAATGTGGAGACCATGTTGCTCCATGGTACCTAACCCTGGTTTTGTCTCTGCAAAAAACCAAAAAAGGGGCATATTCTGTGAGGTTGGAGACAGTAGTTCACCACAAGGTACAAAGACAAAACTGTCGGAGGGGCACCTGCCCCTCCCTGTATGTAGGGTTCCCTGTACTACCCCTGAGGAGTCCCCTGCCATCAAAACATTTACTTCTGGGTAATCAAAGCATCTGTTTAAATTTTTTTTGCATTCTGATCCCTGGCCAGACAGTGCTATCATCTTCATCAAATTCCACAGACAGCTCTAATGAGATCTGCAGGAGGATTCCTCTTCTCCCCAGATGCAGAGACGTTCTTGTTCTGCTGCCATGGTAAATACTCCACATGCCTCATTCATCTCTTAATGACAAGCCAGCTCTGGGGCACTGACTCATAATGGTCGTGTCAGCTGGGACATTGGAGCAGCGGGTGCCTTACCTTATACTGAATGCCAGAGTATCATTATCATAGAAAAGGCCTAGTTTGTATAAACAGAATAAGTCTGACCATGACTGAGAGTCACTTCAGTGGAACAGACTGGCGTCCTTCCACTGGCGAGAGGGGTGAGAAGGTTGGCCAGGGTGCCCTCGTCCCACTAATGATCTAACGTGGGTTTCATGAGGATGCGCTTACTCTCCAACAGCGTTTGCTTCCAGGTGCACTGTGGGATGTGTAGTAAAGCTGTCATGGTGCATGTGTCAGAGGATCGCGCACGCCTCGCCCTGTTCTCCTACATGGGTTCAGTGGTTGTCACTGTGATGTACTGCTTAATGGCAACGACTAAAATACTGGGTATAAAAGGTGGGAAAATGCAAAAACAACAAACAAAGAAAAAAATTATTGAAGTAATTAATGGATTGCTTAAATGAAGGAAGTGAAAGGTGGAATTGTTCTCCCTTCCATAGGCTATGGTACCCAGCCCACTCAGTCACGTGGCTATGCAGAGGCTTTGCCTCTCAGATCTGGGGATAGCCGAAGAGCACCGCATGAGAACAGGGAAACCTGTCGGGCACATCTTGATCCGATTCCACCTCTGGCCCCGCATTTCCGGGCATTAGGCAGAGGTCTGTGACTCATGAAAACTCACGAGTTCCCTACCCCCAGCACTGGCCCGTGTTCAAGTCCCTCTGGTTTGTTTCTCCATCTCCATGGATTGGTCCCTTGGGGGCCGCTGTTGGAATATAAGACAGAGCATGAAGTTCTGCTATTGTCAGTCTGCTGCCAAAAAAAAGAGAGATTTGCACAAGACGCTAACCCTCATCGGAGAAGTAAGGGACTCCAATCAAAGGTAATTTGGTTTATTTCTTATGTGATAATGTAAAGTGTGTTAAGTAAAGGGAGGATATTGTGCATGTCAAAATGTCTGTATACTTCATTGACTTGTGACTTTATATTAATTTTATATATTCTGTATTCATTCTCTGTAGAAAGTGGACCAGACCATATATCACTCTATAAGTATAGAAGTAGTGGTCAGTGCCATCCAAAATGTAGCTGTTATCTTGTTTTGGTTATTACTGAGTATTATTATTATTATTATTATTATTACTGAATATTACTATTAAGCATCCACGCAAAGAAAACTTGGTTATTGTGTATGATTGCACTGTCTCCAATATCACTCACATAGGAGAAATGTCTTAAGAGTTCTGAAGAAATGAATACTTAGTGATCTATCTTTTTGTTTAGACTGTGGTTTTTGACAACAATATACCCATAATGGTAACTGTAAGCTTAAAGAAAGCTTTTTTTTTTTTTTTTGTAATGCATTATCCAACTTTGCACAGGGAGTTGTAATTTGATCAAAATTATTTTTACTAGATCAAATCAAAAATATTAATTCCACCAAACAAAATCATCTTAGCTGGCATTATGTATGATTATCATGTGAAAACAAATTACATGCTTCAGCATCATTTTCAGATAATCAATTTGTCATCTTTACGGTACTAGTTTCTACTGCTGCTACATTATTGAGGGACCACAGCAAAATAATCATTTCCTGTATTACACAACATTAATTACTTTGCAATATTGCATGTGTTTTTCATCTACCCCCTGGACTGCTTTGTTCTTTGTACTTCAATGCTGCAATGGACCAAATTAGGGACTCTGTACCCTGCACGCCGCTCACACCCCACTGGAGCTCTATGTCCCCTTCCCTACTAATAGTAACCAGATGGAGGCTGGCTTACATTCAGAGAGAGAATTTTAATTCATTTATATGAAGAGAACATTTCTCATGCTCACACAGTTTCCGTGAACTGAGTCTGTATATTCTACTAAGTAAGTGTTCAAACAAGTACTTGGAATCATGAATGGCTCAACAATGAGATGAGTAATGAAGTTGTGCATATGTTGTGTGTATATACATATATATATATATATATATATATATATATATATATATATATATATATATACACAACATATATGTTTGGACACAACTTTTATTCTTTATTTTGACTATTTTCCACATTTAAGAGTAATAGTAAAGACATCAAAACAATGAAATAATACAAATGTATGAATTATGTAGTGACCAAAAAGTGTTAAAGTTTTATTTTAGATTCTTCAAAGTAGACAAAAATGTGTTAATTTTTTTTTCTTTTTTTTGGAAAGAGAGTCATACATAGAGATCAACTTCATGAATTATATTTTTCTGAGAAACAAATTTCAAGCATTTAAGCATACGCCTTTAGATTAAAATGTCTTTGAATGTATGTTCCCATTATCTTAATGACATGTGTCTCATTAAGGTGGTACAGTCATTAAGGTATACAGTATACTGTATAAAAAAAAAAAACACCACGCTTAACTTGAATTGGTATGATAAAGGAAATGTTGTCAAAGGAACTATTGATAAAACAAACAGTTTGTATTTGTCTGACTCATTTTTCTTTCTCCAGATTCCAAGGAGCCAGTCTCGCTGTGAGATGGCCATGGCTACAGTTCCCTCATCCAACCTCTCTACGGAAAACACATCACTGCAGGACTTTTGGACAGATCCGTCCTGCAGTAGCATGTCCCCTCCTCAGCACCAGAGCACACTCATTCCTGCCATCTACAGCGTCATCTTCATACTGGGCTTCATAGGCAACGGGCTTGTGGTGTTCGTGCTGAGCCAGAAGTCTAGCCACAGGACAGTCGCTAACACCTACCTGCTCAATCTGGCCCTGTCTGACCTGCTCTTCCTCTGCAGCCTCCCCTTCTGGGCTGTCTACTACTCCCTGGACTATGACTGGGTGTTTGGCACACTCATGTGCAAGGTGTGCGGGTGGCTGTTGTCACTGAACGTGTACGCCAGCATCTTCTTCATCACCTGCATGAGCGTGGACCGCTGCCTGGCCATCGTCTACCCCTTCCAGTCACAGAGCTGCCGGAACCTCTGCCGGGCGCGGCTGGTCAGCTGCCTGGTGTGGGCGGCGGCCACCCTCCCCACCATCCCCACTGTGGTGTTCAGAGACACCCACCCCCTGGAGCAGATGGGGGTGACGGCCTGCGTCATGCACTACCCCAGTGCGGGGTGGTTCGCCGGGATGGCCCTGCTGAAGAACCTCCTGGGCTTCCTGGTGCCCTTCGCCGTCATCACCTGCTGCTACTGCAACATCGGCTGGCACCTGATGGCCGCCCCCACCCTGGACGAAGGCGCCGGTAACCTGGACAGGGTCCTGAGGATGGTGGCGGCGGTGGTGCTGGCCTTCTTCGTCTGCTGGTTCCCCTTCCACGTGCTTACTTTCCTAGATGCGCTGGGCACCCTCGGGGTGGTGAGGGTCTGCTGGGTGAAGCAGGTGGTGAGCACAGCCCTCCCCTTCACCCTCTGCCTGGGCTTCTCCAACAGCGCCGTCAACCCCTTTGTCTACTGCTTCGTGGGCAACCACTTCCGGGAGCAGCTGACCAGGCTCCTGGAGGCCCACGCCCCAGGCCTCTCCCACAAGACGGGATCCATCAGCTCCCGGCTCAGCTCCTTTTCCAGGAAGCTAAGCGACCTGAAGGACCTTGGGCAACAGGAGACCGTGGGCCAACACAAGGAACCCTAGGTGGGGTTTTGGGGGGGGGGGTATGAAAGCCTCAAAGTGGCAGGCTGGCTCACCACCATTCAATGTTGACACCTTTCAGGCTATCTGGTGAGACTAAAAGAGAACTGAAAGCAGGAAGAACATGTTTTTAGTTTTTTCATGCATTGACAGTCAAGTATACAAATGAACAAAGGAAACCAGCCTTCTTCAGGGATCACTACACAAGAGCGTTTCCACCTCTGACAGGATCGATCATCACTGACGTCTGCCAAAGTTTGCTTGCTTGCTTGAAAGATTTTTTGTATATGATATTTGTTTTATCACTGTTCGTTGATGTTAAATAAACCACACTCTAAACTGTTTTATTCAACTATAAATAAAAGAAATAAATGAACAAAGACCTAATGTGTATGCTATCCGTGGAGGTGTTTTGACAAAGTTAAGATGTGGGTTGTCATTTCTGAACAAACAGCGACAGCATGATTAGCAATGTGCTTTTTAAGGTGTGGTCAACACTGAATAGATTAGTATGTCATTCTATAGGATTAAAGCTGCACATGAGTCAGGAAGTGATAACTTTTTACAAAAAGCTGTTTTCTCATTATGAAACTGTTATCAGCCTCTTTAGAGCCCTATATTCTATGTGCTAACACCACAGGTGGGAGATTCAGTGCTGGTTCAATGATTATTGCCAAAAGATCCTGTTTGCTTCACCCTCTATTGATAGCAATTCCACAAGCACCGTAAATGTTAATATCACAGCGTACATTTGATTGGATAAATTATTTTGCAACTGGGATAAATCATGTATAAGAACTCAGAATGTATAAGAATTGCTTTGAAAAATAATCAAAGTTATAAACTTTGATTTCTCACTGAACTAAAATGTAGCTTTGATAAACCAATCAAATGGAGTCTCTGACGATCCCTAATTTGGCACAGGCATGAGAACACTTTTGTGTTTGTTGGAAATATATATGGAAAATTGTCTGAGGAAAAAAGGTGTTACATATAAATCAATGCTCTATAGTAGTCAGGGCTTAAAGATCAACATATTAGTAAGTTTAATTTATCATCCTCTCGAGAATTACGAGAGCTTGATAAAGATGCCATTTCAAAGCTGCACAACCTTTGATAAACTTCCACTTCAGAGATGTGATTACAACCTGGGTTCCTGCCAAATGATTCTCCTTGTCACACAAAGTTCTCAGATGATTTGTGCGATGTGGTAATTCGTTCTGTCTAAAGAACATTAATATATTACATTCATATTGTGTTTTCACAGTGCATCTCCTTTGTGTTTTGACACAAATACTGCTGCTCCTATTTCGGGCAAAGTATTTCCCGAAGCATAAACTGTCCTCCAGATGTTTCACAGATTCATTATGTAAGACTCTGCTTATCCCGTTTATTTGCACAAAAAATTCTCCCAAATTACATGGACAATCACTTCAAGCCTAGATTTAAGGAAGCAAAGAAAACAAACAAAACATTTTAAATATTTACAAACCAGTCAGTAAAAAAATAGCTTGAGAATACAATCATTTTTTTTTACCTCTTAGACCATCAAATCAAAGTCTGGCAAAATTAATAATGACATTCCTTGAAAAAGGTGGGAAGCATATTGACTATGATTTACTTTCCCAATGCCTTATTCAGTCATATTTTTATGGACAGATCATAAATTCAGTTGAGTCATTTCCCAGAAGTTATGACAGTGTATGTGATCTTGGACTTCTTGATTATCAGGTAAAAATAGACAAAGGTTTTATAAGGCTTTAATCTTTTCTTTGGTGTATAAAAAGGCCCTGAGACTTCTCTTTCTATTCACAAAGTGGGGTGGGTGAGTGGGGAGAACAGGAGGTTTATGATCATGTCATAGTGTCTCAAAATAAATAAGCACTGCTTCAGGGATTCTGACAATAAAATTTGCATACAATTTGTGGCAGCCAGTCAGAACCCACCAAAATCAATAATACTTGGCTAAGATTACCTGTGAAGAAGCCAGCCATTAAGAACAATACCATCAAATGTGTATTCACACAGCCCTCCAGCTTGACCGCAACGCCAAAGAGCTAGACTCGTTGGTATGGCAGTCAGAGCGCATACTCAAACGTAGTGACAGCACTCTGTTGACTCTTTGGTACAGACATGACTCCATCAAAGAGTAATGTTTATTATAGCCATATGGGACATGATGACCCCAAAATCCTGACCACATGAGTGCATGTGTACTAATATGATTGTGTTGCCAAGGGGCCAACCCCTCTGCAAACACCTACGCACATCCACATGGGCAGAAAGTAAAGAGTTCTGCGATGAGTTCCCTCTTATGTCGGATCTTCCGGAACTGACTGAGACTGAGTTTCCATGCTAACTCTCCATGAGGAGGATTTTGTCAATCTCCTTGTTGTGCTCTAGGGCAACATTAAGGTTTCTGCCTCATCTGCATCCATCAAAGATACCAAGATATTAGTCATAATGTAGGTAGGGCCACTCCATCTCCCTCTTTAAACTGTGGTGATGAATTTAGCAATACATACAGTATGTCATGGTTTCAGGCTGCTGCTTCCCAGAATGACCACCAGATGGCCTTATAATGTCCTATGTTTCATGTTTCATGAAGTTAATGCCTTCCACCTGTGTTGATTAGCTATTGGTTTCACCTGTGTTATCTTTTATTTAAACTCTGCTCTTGTTGCTCAACCTTCTGGTGTCCTGAATCATCTCTGCACTTGGATTCACACTAAATATGAATCTGTGTGGATGACAGGTAAATATGCTATTTGCACTAGCTACACTGGACAGAGCAGTCTGATAAGAAAAAGATAATGAAACAGATGGGCTGTTTGCAGTGAACCCCACTTCAAACAAACCTCCTCTCAACAATAACATACCCATAAAACTGAAACTGAAAAAAGGAACCATCTCTTCCTGTCAGTGACTCAGCTGCTTGGTTACAGTTGATAGCTTCTCTTTCTAGAACTCTTCCTAGAAGCTTTGTTTATCATATTAAAATACTGTGTATTGATACTATTCAAAATGAAGTGTGTTTAACTCAGCATTACCTCAGCATTTTTTGGAAAGTGTTTAAAGAGTTTGTGTCCTTAAAGGTTATGCACTGAATAACACTGCTCTCTTGTGGAGAAGTGTTTGAACTCTTTCTAGAAGCTTCTTTGAGAAGAACCCAATGGATATATTTCCAGTATTTTGTATTCACTATTCCACCATTCTTGGTATCTTTAGTTACTTGCATTCAAGCCTATGGTTTATATTACTAATAGCCCTCCCAAAACACATTTCAGACTGGGTTGATGCTTGGGAATTGAATGTTTTAGTTGGTTTTGGTCAGGAAGGAAATTGGTGAATTAAATAAGCAATTTTGTCTCCTGTTATATTGCATCTTAAAAAGTTATTGAATATACTATTATGATCAGGCTCTCATCTGAGTGCTCATTACAAAGCTCTGTTGTATTGTGTGGCTTTTTTGTTTCTCTCAAAACAAAAGTTCACTAGGGGGAGACAAATAGTCATGCATAGTTTTTCTGGATGCATGACAAAACAGTTTCCTTAACTGTCAAGATCTGAGTTCAGCAGCTTGTATGGTGTCAGATCTGACACCGCTGTGTCATTACCTGTTACCTAATTATTTTTGTTATCCAATGCTTTATTTGATATCTTCATTGCATACATTTTTTCACATTTTAATGACTATACTAACAAAATATTCCCCATATGAGTGTAGTGTTGATCAAAGACATAAATATGTGAAGAAAGGTCCTGGACGATCATATTGTAACTGTAGGTCCTGAAAAATACATACGCCAGTTTCATTAAAAAAACATCTAACAGCTGATGTAAGCCATTGTTCCTACATTGTGGGAAAGAAAAAGGGACAAGTCCGTAGAGAAGATTATGATTATAAAAGATAAGGAAGTGAGAAAACCATTTCATTTGCGATTTGATAAGTCTTTCCACTAAATGCCAAGTTGCATTTAGGTGGGATATAATTGAGCCAAATTGTATTGGAAGGGTTAGAAGTGAAATAAATGGAACAGAATCTAAAATTCCAAATATATTTTGATAATTTGGACTCTAATCTCTCCCAGTATCGAGCAGCGATCATAGCAATAAAAACAAATAAAGATGAAGAAGGATATTCATCTTTGCTACTGAAATGTGGGTTTGGAGAGAATTAGGAAAATGCATCCAATTTTTTAATGCTCTGTCTATTTGCTTAAAAATACTGTTACAATTATTTGGAGTAAAGTTTTGTAGAAAAGGTCATATATCTATACAAAGATTCTGAAGATCTGAAGTGTTTCACAACAGGTATCATGGATGGCAGTGTGACTTCATTGTTCAAGGGTGCCTAAGCTTATGTATTCCAATTAATCTTTTTGCCAGAACTGGCACTGAAATTGCCAAAAGATTTAACAGATGTAGAAGAGACTGTGAGTTTAAAGTTTAAAGTATTATAAAATATAATGTGAGGTACCCTTGATAGAGATTTAAGTGGAGAGCGTGGACTAACATTCCACGTGGGCCAGTGGTTCAGTCGATAAAGCGAAAAACAAAGAGGAAAGCGGGAAAATCTGACAAGTACCTCTAGCAACAGAAAACTGGGGGAACAGATGTGGCTAGTTAGGACCACTGTAGAGGGATTACAATACAGAGCCTTGACAATTTCAGAAAACCTTGTACACAAACCCATGTGGTCAAGTACTGACCAGTTACTCTCACTCCAGGCAGTCAAAAGCCTTCCCAACATCTAAAACCAAAACCGCGCATGCAGTAGGGTTTTCAGCGGTGTCATGGATAACGTGCAACAGGCAGCGAATGTTGTCTGATGCAGAATGGAATTTGATGATTACATTATCTGATTTTTGCACATAATGTAACGTCTGACCCAGTAACCAAGCTTATTATATTATCTATTCGGACTTTCAAAAGGCATTTGACAAAGTACCGCACGAGAGGCTCATAGTGAAAATGAAATCTGCAGGAATTACAGTAGCTATCACTGAGTGGGTTCAAAGTTGGTTGTCTAGTAGAAAGCAGACTGTAACTGTGAGAGGAATTGTATCAGAGCAGGGTCCTGTACGAAGTGGAGTCCTGGTGTTGGGGGATCGGTGTTGGGGCCTTTGCTATTCCTTATACACATAAATGATCTTGATGTTTTGGTTAGTAGTAAAATAGTAAAATTTGCAGATGAAAACAAAACTAGGGGGTCTAGCCAACAGTATAGAATCAACTAAGGTAATTCAGGAAGACCTAAACAGCATCCAAAAGTGGGCAGATACCTGGCAGATGACATTCATTTTAGGTAAATGTAAAGTCTTGCATGTGGGAAATAAGAACCTTATGCCGGGATCAGACAACATGATTTCAGCCCGATTTTGACACAATTTTGTCATAGCCAACAAATTTCCAGAGTTGGTAATATTATTTTAATTGTGGTTACACATAAAGTGTTACAGTAACTGTTAGTTGCATGGGTTTTCAGTAATAACAGTAATCAGTATTATTATTGTCATATTTGTTAAACTTACAGCTACATTTACACTAGTTGTAGAAATCGTGTACAAGAGACAAGGCACATTCTGTATCTGTGATTTAGGAGCTGATAGCAAATTCTGTGGTGTAACATTAATGCGTGAACTCGGCAGCAACAACACACATAGCGCTTCTGTAGCCGTGATTGACGCTTTCTTGACCCGCCTCCCTGACAACACGCAAGGACGTGAACGATGGTTGGTCGGGGTCAAACTTGTAGTGTTGCCAGTCTCCCGACCAAGATGAGGCAAGATTGTATGGCATTATGAATGCCTAGTGTGACCTGGTGACCATCGCGAAAGACAAAAAAATCATGTAATCTGAACTCGGCATTAGACAAGACTACATCATGGGGGGAAAAAAAAAAACTAGAATGTGCTCAATTTTAAAAAAGACTTGGGAGTCATAGTTGACCCAAGCTTAACAAGATGGGCAGTGTGCTGTAGCAGTAAAAAGGCCAACAGGATGCTGTGATATATAGCCAAAAGTATTGATTATAAATCTAAGGAGGTTATATTGAAATTATACAATGCTCAGACCTCACTTGGAATGCTGTGTGCAGTTCTGGGCACTGCATTATAAGAAAGATATTGAGGTTCTTGAAAAAGGTAAAAGAAGGGCAACTAAATTAGTTCCTAGCATGAAATATACAAGCTACGAGGAAAGACCCAAGTTATTTAACCTATTTAGACTTAGTGAGAGGAGACTTAGGGATGTTTAATAGAGGTTTTTAAATTAATAAAAGGACTCAATAAGATTAACTACAATACATTTTTTAGGGTGAGTTCAGTCTGTAGAAAAAGGGGACATAAATGGAAACTAGTTAAGAGTAAGTTCCACACTGATATAAGGAAGTATTATTTTACACAAGAGTTATCAATGCAAGAGTTATCAATACATGGAATAGTTTGCCAGGTCAACATAGTTGAAGCAGTCTTGACGCAGTTTTGGATACTCTTTAATTGTAATGGCGAGCTTAGTTGGGCCGAATGGCCTGTTCTCGTCATAATATGTTCTTATGTTCTTATAAGCGACAAAGGCCGGTAGTTAGTGAATAATGTAGAATCTTTATCTTTCATCAACAGCCAGGATATAATAGCTGTATTATTGTTTCTATCAAAAGACCCTTTATAAACAGCATAGTTAATCATTGCAAGCAAATGTGGGCCGATCATACACCAGAAAGTTAAATAAAATTCAACTGGATCCATACCAGGAGATCATATCCGAAAGAGCTTTATCATGTACTTGAGCAGAGGTGATATGTTCAGCTAATTTAGCAGCAACAGAGGATGAGTGACAAGTAGTTCAAGGATCTGAAGAAAAGATAGTATAGAATGAGCAAAATGATGTATTTGTTTGTATTGGCTCTGTCAGAAGTATCCCACGTGAAGGTCCAACTGCTGGGATGCCAGCAAAATGTTCATTTCTATGAAGTCTGAGCACTAAAAGGTGAATAATAGTTCTGTCTTGCCCTGCGTATGAGAAACTCAGCATGATGTCTTAGTAAGGAGTTAATTACTTTAAATGTGGTTTGAAATAAGAGCAAAAGTCTGTGCTGTTCAATAAACTAGAACTGGAACGTCAGTGAAGAGCACATTTGGGTTTATCGGTTAAGGCAAATTTAGAGATATTAGCATGATAGTCAGACAACGACACTGACACTATCTCTGCTGCATAGGTTTTGGAAATAAAGGTTTGGGATACAAAAAGAAAATCAATTTTAGAGTACAACTCATGCCTGGCTGAAATGTATACTCTTCAGCAGAGGGGTTAAGTGTCAACCAAAGAAATGAAGGAAATGCACTGCTTTAGAGCCACTGTTGCTAAGGCCTGGGAATGTGATTCCTGAGACCTAGATCTATCAAGAGTGTGGTTCAAAACTGCATTAATGTCTGCACCAAGCACTATTTCAAAATTTTCTAGCTCCGGGAGAAGATGTGATAGAGGAGAAAAAAATTGTGAGTCAGGTACTGTTGGGGCATATGTTGAGATAAAAATGATTTTCCTATTACAAATAACAGTTTTCGAGTATGCTATCCTCCCTGTATCATTGCCCCCATTTACAAACCTGGATAACTGTAGGCTCATTCGCACTCACAAGATCACAAACCCCTTCATTTTGTTTCCTCCAGACGAAGATTCCGCCACATAATGAAACCTGTTGTTTAATCTTGGGACATCTTTCACTTTTAAATGTGATTGTTGAATAAGAGCTTTTTCAGTCTTCTTCCTTTGTAGCATGTCTACAGAGGTAGTACACTTACAAGAGCTGTGAAGGCCATTTCCATTCAGCTCAATATAGAAATGTAAGCCATAAGTGTCAAGAACTGTATGCATTAGGGATGCACCGATTGTGAAATTCTGGGCCAATACTGATACCAAGTATCAGATACCAAGTCTTTCAGCCCTTCATCACACTATCTTTGAATGAGCACAAATTCAATCATACAAATTTATGAAACAACCTTTAATATATGAGATTTTATTAGTTTGATAGCTAGCTAGTTCTTAGTAATATGACAGCCGAGCAAAGTGCATGAAAGCCAAATTAGCTAGCAAGCTATCTAGCTTTCTACATTGTTTTTATTGTAGCTAGCTAGCTATGTGTTTGCAAGGTGATATTTGTATTTGTCAGCAGAATGTGATAGTAACTAGCTAGTTACATTTGTTTTGTTTGTATTGTAGCTAGCTAGCTAGCTAGATTTGTCTTTGTAAGGTGGTATTTGTACTTTTCAGCTGAATGTGCAAGTAGCTAGCAAGCTAGCTAATGTGGCTTTCACGCGCTTTGCTAGCTATCAAACCAATACAGCTTCATCATGTCTCTTATGAACAAATAGTTAATTTTAACATTCGTACTGCAAGCCAAGGTATTGACTTCTGATCTTAAGTACCATTTGCTAGATAGCTAGCAACTTAATTTTAGTTAGCTAACGTTAGTTAGTTGGCTGAATCGGTGGAAATCGGAATTGGAATAAATCGGTGCATCCCTAGTACGCATTGTTAAAAACTGGCCAACGAAAGTAAAGTCTGTAATAAATCTAATGCAGAGAGTTGTAGTAGTGAGTAGGAAAAGACTGACCATCTTCTGAATGAAAAACATAAAATTTGAAACCAATCTTACCCAGCAACAACCTCCCCACTGTGGCAATTCCAACAAACTTATGAATCAGAATAAGTAGCTCCCATAAAGTTAAATCCCTAGTAACAAAGGGGAAAAAAAAACTGTCTGTTTCCCTCCCTCCATTGTGGGGCCAAGGAAATCTTGGGCCTCCTCTGGAGATTGAAACAGGAGGAAACTTACTTCATAAGCAAGTTTAAGGACAGCAGGACACAACAGACAGTTTGGGATACCAGACTTCCTTCGGGAGCCTTCACTTCTCCTCTTGGCTGTAGTGGGAGAGAACTAGGGAAAAATCTCAAGACAGACCTGGAAGTGGAACAGACAGGGCCTGTCTTTCTAAAAGTGTTCAGAATGGCCTTCCTGTCCATGTGACTAGGGAGCCTGAAAATGAACACACACATTCTGACTCTTCCATCCATGCTCCCAGGTGTATACGCAATGAGCTCTCTCGATATCAAACTCTCGACCGCCACGCGAAGGAAACCCTACCGACAGTTATCTCTTTATATAGCCCACTGCGTAATTTTTCTCAGGCCAACAAGGCGCAGATTATTCTGTCTGCTCCGGTTCTTGTATGTCAAAAATTTGGCATCCCACTGATTAAAACTTAGAGTTTTTATGTCCTCGCCCTTTATGTGACCTTATTTTGGAATTGTTTTGTATTTTAACAACTCACCACAACAGATTCTGCACATGCTTAGAAGTGGTGAGGTGAGGCAAACTCAGCTAGTGCCACTGAGCTCCGCATGTTAACCACTGAGCCCCACAGATCACTGAACAGATGGGTCAGTGAAGCTGAAAACCATGCAGAGGATGTTTACTGTATGGGCAATGTGGTTTCATCATTTTCGTTTAGAGAACTTGTTTCTAAGTATTCAAAACAGGGCACATAAATAGAGAGTAAAAATATAGTTCCCATCTGTTTTTCTTCTCCTTTGATGTAAAATAGCCTATGCAAACATTACAGTACATTATATTACCTTATTGTCATTTAGCAGATGCTGTTATCTAGAGCAACTTACTAGGTTACAAGTTTTACATGTTATTCATTTATAAAGCTGGATATTTACTGAAACAATTCTGGGTTAGGTACCTTGCCCAAGGGAATAGCAGCACTGCCCCAGCAGGGAATCAAACCAGCAACCTTTTGGTTACGAGCCCTGCTCCTGACCATTATGCTACACTATCCCCATAAGACACAATAGCATATCTAAGCAAGTATTATTATTATTATTAATATTATTATTATTATTATTATTATTATTATTATTATTGAGCTGGGGGTGAGTGATTGTCATTTCATAATCATAGCTTACTTATCAGTGCACTACAACTGAACACGGCTCTCTCACTTCATTTCTTTTGCTTTTGTAGAACTAGCTGACTAAAAATGTGAGATGAAAGCAGAGTTGGGCTTTGTGTCTTTTTGCAGTTTTTTTTATTTTTTGTGACGTTACTTCCTGTAACGGCAGTCTAACTTCCTGTGCCAAGGCGGGTACTTAACAGTTTTTCCTCTCATGTCAGGCTGCAGTCGCAGCACATAGAGACACAATGGACTCTTTGCCTGTCTATCACGGGGCCATCAGCAAAGAGGCAGCGGAGCAGCTCCTCAGCGCTAATGGAAAGGACGGCAGCTTTTTAATACGGAACAGTGAGACGGTGTCTGGTGTTTACTGCCTTTGTGTCCTGTGAGTATCTGGCTATTGTCACTTTAAATGCTGTATTTAAAGTGACAATTTAAAGTGCTGTATGTCATTCTGTATTTTAGAGTAAGAATGTCTACAATTAATTGACATATGCATATCTTAAGCAGAACAGCAGTCACACTATTTTATGGGCAATTATTTTTTGCATATACTTGCTTTAAGAGAGAAATAAGAAATGAATCAGGAACAATTTTCCATAGACAAAGGTATTTTTCCATGTGACAAGAAACAGCATCAGCTTTAGTGACTCTGTTGCAAGCAATGGCTTGCTATTTTTGAATCAGGAATGCATGCTGTGCTCTGTATGTAATTAACTATGCCAGGTTTTAATAATTGCTTATTATTTCTGCCACTCATCTTTGCATAACAAAGAGAGGAAAAAAAAATTAAAAACTTGTAGATATAAATATATTCACACAATGTCCATGCTTGGATTGTTTAGGGTTGATTCTGCTGTGAGGCAATGACTAGAGGAAATTTGATCTTCTGTGAATAGAAAATAAAAAGAAACAACACTGTCATACTGCAAGTGTCAGAAACATAGTGTTGATGATGAAACATTGACAATTCAACATCATGACAACATATACAACATATGCGAATACGCTTTACTGTTCCAGATAAGTATAAGATATGGGGGTAGACAAAATAATGTTAATATCAAACAATATATAAACATTCATTAACATTTGGCCTACAAAATGGCTTCAAACCATTTTGGAATGCTTTTATACAAGGTTTGAATTGTTTCTAGTGGGATATTGGACCGGGCTTTAGGAAGGAAAGCATCCAATTCTTTGATAGATGGAAGCAGAAATCTGCTCCACGGTCTGCATTCCTGAACTTCCCATAAATCTGATGATTGGATCTTTCTTAGATCTGATGACTGGGGAGGCCGTGGAGGCGTTCCTGGTATTGCTGAAACCACTCTTGAATTTGTTTAGCAATGTGTATGGGGAAGTTATTATGACTGAAGTTATTATGACTTTAACGGCTAGGAACAGGCAGTGTTGTAGGCTTTGTTTGCCTATCTCAGAAGGAGTTGAAGGCTCTAAACATAAACCCAACCATGTTACTTTCTTCCACTTTAGTCTAGATTTTGTGCTCATCGCACCAGGCGTTGTTGCATGTTGGTCTTGCTTACAAGTGGTTTCTGAATAGTGGACCTACCATAAATATCAGCATTGTGAAGCTCACAGCATACTTTCTTTTTTTTTGCTGAGACTGGGTTACAGAATTTAATATATTTAGTTCTGCTATGATTTTTGATGCTGTTGTTTTGTGGTTTTTGACAACTGTTTGTGTATTCCTGTCAGTGAGTTTTGGCTTATGATCACTCACACTCTATCCTCAAGCAGACTTTCATTGTCCAGCATATGCTGTCATGATTTTTTTTTTTTTTTTTGCTTTTAAAAGGTCTTTTATAGCAGAATCATAGTGGTTATTAGCAGTGACAATAATATAGCATGAAAATGCATTATTGAGATCAGCAAACACGAAACAAAATGAATGACAATAGCTAAACAGACAATGATGAACAAGAATGAATGAATACATTCAGACTGGACATTCAACAGCTGTGAGTAAAACTACACAAGATCATTAAGTGATAACCACAGTTTAACAAAAGATTAATTAGATGTGGGTCTAACCAGACAGGTTACCTTTTTTTGACAAGTTTAACTATTTGTAAGTTACTCCAATTAATGTCTCATAATGTAGTTGTAACAGGAAAAAATAAGTGTTGTATGAATCATAGATGTCTATAGACACCTCTTGCACAAAATAAAATCAGCTAAGCTGCTCACAATGCCAGTAATAAACAACAATACTCATCAAATTACTCAGGAGGGCCAATTTATTAGATCTTAGGGGATGCCAGCTTATTTGTTGTGGGCATGCAATCTGTTTTTGACCAGAGGCTTCTGGGCTTGTCACAGGAGACAGAGAGACGTGCTGGGGACAGCCGTTGCCCGACTGTCGTCAGAGAGTAGGTTTCTATCTTGGACAACATGGTGCGCAAATCAGGAGAAACAAATGTAGCGTCCAGGGACATCACTGGAGGCCTCTGTGTCTGGCTTTCTTGCTAGTCACATGTTGTCACTGTGGGGGATGTTGAAGAGATCCAGTTGTCTTTGCATCTATAAGAACTTCACTGTCAGCCACGAACTTCATACCGAGTTGCACTCAAAATCAGGAAAAGCGCTACGTATTACCCTCAGCTAGGTCTTCTGGTGTCCTTGCCAGGTAGAAATGTCATTGATGTGGGGGAATGATAAAGAAACACGGTCATCTTTGCATTCAATGACAGCTGTCTTTGCTGACAGCCTCCAAGTTCATGTTGGGTCATTTAGATCTCTAAGGGTGCACTGTTTATTGTCGAGGGACTTGCTTTCAGAGCCAGTTGTGTCAAGTAGTCTTCCCCTTCCCAAGCTAGCTGAGTTAAAAAACTTTGGTGTATCGGTTTTCTGGGGGGAAGCACCCACCCCCGGGTCCCCTAACAGAGCAGGGGGAGAGAGGGGCTAAGAGAGAACAAACAAGGACATTGTTCTTGCTATACTTATACAGGGCCACTTTAAAGTTTATACTACACATGGGTACATGGTTTGGTCACTGGTAAAAAAAAAAAAAAAACAAAACAAAAAAAAAACTGTGCCTTCAATTGCCATGTGATCTGATTTGACAGTGGGAGCCCATTTAGACATTGCATGACAAAGACCTGAGAACCCCCCAGTAACCTCTGGGTGACCACTGTTGGACATCTCCTTTGAAGTGGCAGATGTCTCAGAGATGTTACATGTCACACATGCATGGCTGCACCAAGATGTTTGTGCTTAGCTTAAATCAAGACCAGTGCAAAGAAGCCCCTTTAAAAATTGTGTTGTGTAGTTTTATGGCCTGAAAGGGTGAGGATTCATGCAGAGTACTATCCCCTCCTCACTATTTTGCCAAGGCCATACATCATACATTTTGAAGACGCTGAGAGTAAAGGATTGTACCAAACTTGATTTTGGTTGAAAATATGTATCCATATCCCCTACATCAGTGAACCATTTAATTGTAAATTTGGATGAATACTTTGTATTACTGTCATACTGCAAGTTTCAGCTTCTTTGCAGAGGGAGACAGGTTTGGCCAAAAAAAAAAAACTCACCATATTTCACAGTTGGCATGGGTTCTTTTTTTCTTTCTCACTACATACACATATGTGAAGTCTGTCTCACTGCTCACACTACCTCTTACACCACCCATAACAGACCTACTATGACCCAACATTTTTTAATGTGTTTGAGCTTTTTTGCATTGACAGGTGCCAAGGTGTGGTGTACACTTACAGAATACACCAGTGTGACGGAGGGTCCTGGGCCACAGAGGTGAGAGCAGAAAGCTGGAGTCGTTTTACATCATGTGATGGCAGAAACGGGCAATGTCCATGATTCAAGCAAGAGATTTACTTAACAGTTTATTCACTGCACATGAATAGTAATCGATCGATGCAATGGCAGATCGATTGATCAATTGACTAAAGTGGAACCTGCAGACCTAAATGCTAAAGTGAGGACATTCAGGTCAAAGGTGAATGGTAGTAAGTCCGATCTACCTTCTTTTGAATAAATTCCAGCAAATGCAAACCACGGGGACTGAGGCTGGAAAGTCCAGGTTTACGTCATTAAATAATCAGAAACTCAAAAATTTAAAAAAAGAAAAAAATGAAGTGCAACTGAAAGAGGACCATGGTCTTAAATCACCTGCTTGTATGCATACATAAAAGCCTGTGTTTGTGCATGGTTTGTTTGATGTGGAAATGACTAAAGGCTCAAGTCTCTAAATAGGTGTGTATTTGTGCTTCAGACAGCTCCCGGGGTCCAGAAACGCCTTTTTCGGCATGTCAAGAACTTGATCGCTGCATTTCAGAAACCAGACCAGGGCATTGTTATTCCTCTTCTCTACCCTGTCTATGCAGATAAAAACTCACAATCCTGATTTGAATATACAAATTTCCTAGTGTATTTTACCTAGCATATTTATTTTTGTGGGGGTTATAATGTCAGTTACAACTGCGATTGAATATTGTTCCGTGAGACTTAAGGGTAACCCTCATATAAAGATAGGAATATTTATATTAAAGCAACACCTTTAAATGTTTCCACACCTATTTCTGTCAGAAATCATGAAATGTGGACTATGGATGTTTATCAACAATGTATTATATAATTTCATTTCTTTTAAATTTCTTCAATCTCATGTTTTTTTTTTTTTTTTAAATTTGCAGGAGAAATATGTATATTTCAAATTATTTCAGACTAAATACATGTAGGTACATACAGAACTTGGCTTTGTATCATAGTCCTTCAGCTATATCCAACACTGAAAGGAGACAGCAGCATTCAGCTTCAAAGAAAAGAGATGTTCTTATTCACTTTTGTACAGCATGATGTTGAACCAATGTCATTTCTCTACTTGACTTATACACATACATAGTGTTAAGATTAAATTAAAAAATACCTTATTTGGTTCTTTTTTATACTTATTTCCTATACTTATTTTGTACTTATATTTTATACTTACGAATGAGTTAAGCATCTAAAATGTAGTCATATGGACGTGTGGACTGACATTACCCTCTACAGCAATAACATGCAATTGTTACTTTCCATGAAGAATGTCTTAGAACTGTGGCTTCCTCTTCTAAGAATAAAAAGGAAATACATTAATCAAATTGTGACTACTTCTAGAAGACAGCTGTACCACCTGAACATTCTATTTTTTCAGATGAAACAATGTTCTCATGGCAAACCAGGTGAAAAAGAGTAGTAGAGAAGAGTTTCACAGGTACTACCACAGGTAAGTATTTGAAGATGACAAAAGAGGGTGGACTGAGCAGAAGGATTTTGTGGATAATAAATGTATTCACACAGAAGCCTGCACACCCTATGTATACACTCGCTCACCCCCACTCACATGGTTAATACTTTTTTGGAATGACAGATATACTGTTGAGGGAATGGTACCGTGAAAAGGAAATGCAACCTTGCAGGTATTTTATCACGTGAACTGACAATAATTTCATGTAGACTGATTTCATATAACTATATAGAGCATTGTTGGCTATATCCATGTCATATATTTGTATCATCCTCTATTTCAGCCAACACTGATTGATTATAAACCCAAGAGCGTTTTTCATTGGAGGACTTTACAACTCAATTATTGATAATAAATTATGGTTCATCACATTTAAAAACATACCAGACAGTATTCCTATTCTGAAGTTCTGGAAAAGCGAGAGGACAACAAGAAAAACACAAATCGAAACAAGCAAGCTGAGTTTGCACATTTATTTATTAAAAATCAAAATTTCAAAGTACTTTTTTTTCTGAAATATGAACTTTCCACACTCAATATATGAACTTTTCTTGTCACTATTTACAGCGAGTTGCTGTGAAGCACTTGTAGAAAACACATGCCTCTGGCCTGAAGCCCAGAGTAGGAAATGCAGTCAAGCGATTTCAATGCATTCATTCTATCAGTATGCACATCACCCACAATCCCCGCCACAGGAAGAGAGCCTTGTCTCCTAGCAACCACACTTGCAATACTCTAAGTCTTGTTGATACTAGGAGACAGTATCAGTCTAAACATTTATAAGGGAATTAAAATGAGTACTAGGGGCATTTAGTTCTGAGAGGGATTTTTTCCATTTTCAATATATTTCCATTTAATATATATTACTGTATATATCCACTGACATAATACACAATTAAAACAAACCCCAATAAAATACTGTACTCTGTAACCTAGAAAAAATTATGCAATTTTATTTCAGCTCTGTGACACATGAGAACAGATAGCTAAAACCTGTGCAACAACAGAGTTGCCAAAAACACTAATACTGAAATGAACTGTATTTAATTGTGCAAACAGTATCAGAGTTGATTGATTTCACTTTGACCAAATAAGGGCTATAGAACACTTACTATTCTCTCTCTCTCACCCATTCACAGACACACACACTCACAGACACACACACACACACTTTTGGTAAAGCATGTTTTGCACAGTGCTGCATGTGTCACTTAAGTGTGTTCAAAAGGTAAACAACTGATTATACTTTGAAAGAACACGATTATAAATAATATATCCATCAACTCTGATGACAAGCAAGAACCTTGGTGAACCTGTTCATCTGGGTAAGTAGTATGTGTCAGAGCTGTGACACAAGTCCAACCCTTCAATGTTAGCTCAGAGTGGAGGCTCTGGATCTCTTAGAATGGGAATGGGGAGGGAACATCGCAGAGTGCAAACAACTGTATACATTTAGCATAGGCTTTACTCTGTTAGAGTTTACCGTATCCATCCACCTTCCTGGGCTGTGGGACCTCCTGATTGAGAATGCCACACAAAGCTCCTCATGAAACTTGAAACATTTAACAGTAAAGCAACAGTAGATATACAGTGGTGTGAGCCCAAAGTTAAGAAGAGGTACGATGCCAGTACATGGGACTTAGCTCATAGCTGCAGTTGAGAACAAGTCCTTCATAAACCCAAGAACATATGCCCCTGGTCTCCAAATAACTTTCTATTCTTCCCATTGAAGCTTTCTTTGTGTTCTTAGACATTAAAATATGAAACTCTTGCCCAGAAAACAAACTACTGTTTGTGTGCTTCACCACATTAACTTACAGTTCCTCACACAGAGATTAATTTGTCTCTGTCTTATGATGCAGGGGCTTCCATTCCTTGTAATTGCACGTGACAGCATATCTGAGCTGTTAAAAATAGGAAGATTAGGGCAGAATATATGCATGGATGTTTTTGCTCTGAACTATAAAACAAAGTCAAAGAAACCTGGATGTCTATAAAGCAATGTAAAAGCATAGAGGTGCAACTGAAAAATGCTTTGAAAACAACATGGTATTCATTCTGTCTCTGCAAATCCATATGCCTGGTCTCAGAGCTGGGACCAATGAAAATGCAGATGTGTTTGTATCAAGTGTCAATCTGCAATACTCATGTGATTCCAATAACCCCATGTGCAGACTATATAGAACTGCTGCTTTTGTTATTTTGAAAGAGGTTACAAGATGGGATGTTTATAACAGAATTAAACAATAAAAGGGGTTTCCTGTTCCTATTAATAGGATCATAGTAGAATTAAGAATTTGAAGTTGAATGGTTGGGCTCTCAGAATAACATTTCAAAATATATTCACCAATTCCAAGAACACTGTAGTGGTTAGACATGTACCTCTCAAATTTTTATGCTCGGAAAAATCTGCCCGTAACTCAGCTATTGTTCCAGGTCGTGCTGTTCTACCATCTAGGATACTGTAATTCTTTCCGAGTAGGCCATTTAGGCAACACTGTTTGACCCATATGCTTCACTAGTCCTTCACTAGTCCTCTTACTCCATCACACTCCCTTATTCATTTCCCTCCACTGACTGCAGGTTCAAGCCTATATGACTCAGGCTAACAGTGCCTTCCTTCACACAACCCATTCAATTGACATGCTCTTATATCTTCTGACAGAACAACCCTATGCATAACAACCTTTGACTGTTGTCTGTCCCTCTACACTCCACACCCTAGAGCAAGCTCCTCATTTCAGTGCCTGCTCATTTTCAGCGTTTTCAGAGTTTGCTCATTGCAACTCACAACGTCCCACTCTAATCTCACTGTCTACTAATTCCTGTCTGCCCATTTTCATCTCAGTCTGCTCAAACTTGTCTCAAAGTCTGCTCATTCAAATCTCAGTGCCTGCCTATTCTATTCACCAATTCTCTTTTACTCCACAGCTTGCTCATTTTTATGTCAGAGCCTGCTCATTCTAATCTCACAGTCTGCTGACTCCAGTCTCAGAGCCTGCTCATTCAAATTTCAGAGCCCGTTCATTCTAATCTTATACTCATTTTGTTTCCATCTGTGCCCCCTCTGTAGTTTCACAAGCCTCTCACAACTGATATGGCATGAGTCCTTTGACACCTGTTGCCTTCTGATGACTCTTATGACTTCACCTGGAGTCACTAAGAGTGGATCTACTCTGAACCTGGACTGAGACTATTAGTGAACCTATGCTTTTCTGTAAACTGACAGGTAGCTTGTTAGGATTCCATCATTGGGTTTAGGATATAGTTACTTCATTTTTTAAATGAAATGATTCACATTACACTCACAGTTTGTAATATGAATTTAAATTACATTTTGAGATATACTGTATTCTACTCTTGTATCTACACTGTCTGAGTATTTCCCTGAATAAGGTCAGATGCTGTATATTTGAATAATAATAATCAGGGTGTTTTGTGGCATGGAGCAAGACTTGGTAAATTTCTTGTATTTCACACTTCAGATATATTTGTCTGAGAACAAAAAGGCACACACTTCACCCAGATTGCCCATCATAGTCCAAAAATGCACAGATAGTAACTTTAATCTGTGCTCTAATTTGTAGAAAAGTAAACTATACAGATTTTCAGCATTAATATTTTTTCAATAGCGCTGTTTCACACAACCGCATCTATTCACAATATTGACACTTAATAATGGGTGACAACACATCAGTTTTAGCACTTATTCTTCTTAAAGCACTTGCTATTTACAATATTTTGTGACTAAAAGTATACACTCTAATTTATTGTTACCATCATAACTTGAAAACACATTGGAATCAGAAAAAAAATCAGATTTAAGATGATTCTAGAGGGCCTTGTAAGAGCAGTAGAATCAAACAGAGTGACTGACAAAGGTCCTGCACCAAATGTTTACCAACAGATTAAATATATTGTTTAATCTATTGCTGAATAAATCAAATGTAATTTTATATGACACCTTCTATATTGATATACACGTTTAAAAAGGTGAAGTACATAATGTTAGCCTCCAAATTATCATTCTTGTTTCAACATGTACAACTCATGCAAAGGGGGTATTGTAACACTCCCAAGTTGCTCTGGAGAAAAAAAAAATCTGTCCCATTATAGAAAAACCTAGCCACTCCAAAATTAAAAGCTAGCAGTACTCTCAATAGAACCAATTATCATAAGACAAAAAAAGGAAAAAAAAGAAACTTTTATCACTGTTAGAAAGAAACTCCAATCAGAAAAAAATACCATCATTTGTCACATTTAAAGGCAGTTGGAATTGATTCCTCCAGTTTGTCTTTTTTTTGTCATGTTTGTCATCATCCTAGAAAAAACAGTACAACAAATAGGTGAAAGTGTAAAAACAGGCAGTCTTTGGTGAAGGAGAGGCGGTGAGGCATGTCGCCACTGTTACCTCCTTCCTATCTCGCTCTGTCTCATGAAGTGAATGTTGTTGGCACTATCAGAGAGTTCCAGGTACTGTTCGACGGACAGGACGAAGTAGCCGTCGTAGCCCGGCACCCGGCCCGTGGCCAGCAGCTGCTGTTTCTCGCCCTCTGTCCATGCCCTGACGCCCTCCTCACCCTCCTGCAGCCTCTTCTGCTCCCGCGCCCAGGCCAGCTCCACCGCCCTCTGCCGGGCCATCTCCAGCACGTGCTCCCGCTCCTCGTCGGCCGTGGCACCGTAGCGGACATTGAAGCACAGAGCCCCGTGCTGCAGCTGGATGTCGGCAAAGCGCCTAGTCCTCCCGCCCACCACCGAGGTCATCTGGGACACGGTCACGTTGACACCGTTCTCCAGGACGCGCCCGCCGCCCACGCTGCCCATCGCCGTCAGGTCCTCCTCCAGGGGGCCCGACTTAACGAAGTAGTGGGTGTCCCGGCCGTCCACGGTGAAGTGCAGGCCAGCCAGGTGCACGGCATGGTTCAGGACGGCGGCGATGCGCCGGCTGTCCTCGCTGGCCACGCCGATGATCTCGGCAGTGACGACGTCGTCCATGAGGGCGAACTTGACCCCCTTGCCAAAGACAGACGACATGGCAGAGAAGCGGGGTCTCTGGTCCTGGCAGCCTCCCAGTGTGCTGCTGACCTGGGTCATGGGCAGGCGGTCCAGAGAGATGAAGTTCCTCAAATGTTTCTGCAGCTCGCACTGAATCCCCAGGGCCACCTGTTACGGGATACACCCTATGAGTGCCTGTGCGGCAGAAAACTTGGTGTTACAGTGGCAGTGACCTCACTCACCTTGCTGGGATCCCAGTCCTGTGTCTTGGTTTGGGTCTTCATCAGTTCGTAGGTTTGCTCCATGCTCTGTATGTCTGGCTTGGGAAAACCAGGTACGACGTTGTGGAGCTGAAAGCCAAACAGCTGCAACCAGCTCCCAATGTCTGGAAACAGAGAACCATGAGGGGGGTTGAAATCTATCGGTACTTGTCTTTCATCAGCATAGATGGGTACATTTCTTCAGGAGTTACAAACCTGTTTTGTACTGGCAATTACTTAGCTTCTCATTAATAAGTATCATTTTGCATTATCATATCATCAGTCAACAGCAAAAGTAAGTAAAACAAGCATAACCAAAACATGTGATTAGAAAAAAGCACAATGACCTGAAACCAAAGGCTGTCATACCTGAAAAATATTTACCTAGCAAATACTAAAATTTACAATTACAAATAATTGTAACAATTACCATAATAACAACAATAATAGACAGACCGAGAGTGAATGCATTAAAATAACAATATCACATATACGTACTAGGGAAATTTCTAACATATGGGTCATTCCATGCCAACTCACCCAGAATTCATAACTTTTCCCGAGTTCATCTCATGGATTTTCTCGAAAAAAAAAATAATGTAAAAACTTCTATTAAATTCATAAGACCTTGCAACATCCTATAGCTCTACTCCAAATACTTTTTAGTTATGAATTTTTGAAAAGTTTGAAAGTTTAGCCCTTGGAGCTAAATTTCATCATTTTTGCGATTCTTTGTATGTGTATTATAAGCCTCACCAATTGCTTATTTTTCACTGGTTTGAAATTTGTACTGAACATCCAAGAAACCCTATGGATGATTTGCAACATGTATTCATGTAAATAGTTATGCTGAATGTTTTACAGTAATCAAATTAATAAAAATAAGTAATTTTTCACCTGAACGAAAAATGTTCAATATTCAAAAATGAATATCTCCACTAGTTTTCACTTTCTTACAACCAAATTTTGATTCTGTGTAGTATTAACACAGTTCTATCACATCTAGAAGTTATTTGTTCCTGCATAAAAAATTGAGTGTCACAGATCTTGCTAAATATAGCTTTGGAGCTGAAAAACCCACTTTTTAAGATATTTTGACTGTATATTTTCCCAGGAAGGATTATTTTAATTTCCTTGAAACTTTTTTTATGGGAAAGTGTTAATATTCATTGCAGATATATAAAAATTTAAAGATGTTATGTTACTCCTTCATCATTTAATAATTTTTTGAAAATAGCTATTTTTTGGTGAGCTGGGAGGTCCTAGGTGAGTTGGCATGGAATGACCCATACATAAGAACGTATGTACCATAAAAGATACTGTCTTTTTAAGGATTATTTTTAAATCAGTTTTAATCAGTTATTTCCTTTGAAAAATGAGCTACAGGTGTTTGAAGGCAGCTTGAGGGTAGCTTGCGGCCTGAAGTTAGCCACAGTGAACGCTTTCAGTTTTCTCAAGAACATTATGCTGTGCTTCCTGTTGTGATCATGAGAGTTAAACAAAAACCTCATAGGGTCATACTGAAGGCATCTCAGAATTAGTCAGTGTAATTACTGAAAGGCTTCTATCTACCTGTTACTGGCAAAGGATGCATACAGCAGAACAGTTCAGAAGAAATAAATGTTTGTTGTCATACCTCTCAGGTATAAACCAGTGCAGTCTATATTTAAATACCAAAATGAATACAATGATTTCAAATGAAATTGAACAAAACAAAACTATAAATAAGTATTACAAGTATGAATTATAACAATTATTACAATTATAATACTTATAAGTATTATAATTAAACATTATATTATTTAATTATGGTATTATTTAATTATTTAATATTTAATAATATTTAATAATTTTACTTTCTAAGTAATTAAAGTAAAAAGTATAAATTATGGTTACTGAATACATGACTTAGGCAAGGGTGAAACACTGCTGTATTTTAAATATGCTTAAATATAAGACCTGATATAAACTTCAGAATGTGACATGCCCTATTAATAACAAAGTATGCATTTTTGAATTCATGCTTCACCTGTAGTGAACTGAGAGACATCCTGTAGATCTCCAAGTGGATAATTGTTTTTAAAGGAATACAGGTTGAATGGCTTTGGGCTGGTGCTGAGCTCTGCCCACAAGTCATAATTTGGGGTGGTCCAACGGCCAGCCACCACGTCATAGTCCCGCCGCCCCAAATGAACTAGCTTTGTCAAAGGGTCATAGAGACCACCGTGGAAACCAATGATCAGCTGGAAGGAGGGATTGGAGTCCTGGTAAATGTCTCCATAAGGGGTGTACAGCATTTCTTTCACAATTTGCCCACGGCTGCTGAAAATGGCAAGCGGGGTGCCGGAATTATCACAAGCGACGTAGTACTCCTCACCGCTGCTGAGCTCCATGGCTATGAGGTGGCCCTGCAGATCATAATAGAGGGAGGTGATTTCAGAGCTGGAGTGGTTATACATGTGTGTTACTCTGGTCGGCTTGCTGAGGTCTGCATAAAAGAACTGGAGGTGCTGACCGGCATCTGTCCGGCTGGCCACCCGCCTACCCAAACCATCGTAGCGGTAGTGCGCGCTCCGTTCCGACACTTTGTTGTAAGCTTTTGTCAGGAGGCCGTTGGAATTGTACTCGAAAACAACATTGCCCCGAAGGCGAAGGAAGCCGTCGTCATCCATTTTGTATTGTATTTCCCCCAGTCTGGTGATGCGATCCCGCAAATCGTAACGGAGCGGGGTCAGACGGGCACTGTTGCCATGGCTCAGTAGGTTGATGTTTCCGTTCAGGTCGTAGCTGTAGCGCCACTGGGGCCGGTCGTTCACCGACACGCTTTGCAGCTGGCTGTCGGCGTCGTACTCATACGAGTACCGAGTGATGTTGTTATCCACGCCGATTCTGATGTCACAGATTGTGATGCGGCCCATGCTATCATACTGCACCGTCATCCAATAAGCGATCGACTTCAGGATCTCGTACTGGACCTCGATCACTTGTCCGTTGGCGTTGAAGATCTTGGTGTGCTTCATGACGTGGGTTGTGATGACCTGGTTGAGGTCGTAGTTTATGACGCTGAATTTTCCGAACTGCTCTACGCGCCCGGAGACGTCCACGTAGCGGTAGAGGTCAATGGGGAGTGGGGTTTCGTTTATCATGGCTTGCATGCTGGTCACCCTGAAGTTGTTGTAGCTGTAGTCAAACCGTGCATTTACGAGCCCTTCCTCACTGAATCTGAAGATTTGACGGCCAACAAGAGGACCTGCAGAAACAAATCATGTTTACCATTCTTCGAATTTTGCATTATTATTAAAAAAAGGAAGAAAACTTTCTTATCCCATTCACTAAAATAATGATTTACTATTTCTTGCACAATACATGCAAGGGCTATTTCACATGCAGCTAGGGATGTGAAATGTGTACTTAACCCTTTCAACCATGCCCTATTTTTGATGTGTACTTGCATTTTGGACTCCACTCAGGTTTGGGCAGATTATGATCAGGATCTATAATAGCTATCCACAAATGCCATATTTTTTAATGGCTAATTTCTCTGCAGTACCACCAGAAGCCCTGACCATGATATGTGGAATTGGACATGCCCTTTTATACGTGTTAAAGTAATTGTCAGGGCTCCCGCCCCCTAGCTGTTGTGTTTTTGTTTTTCCCTGTCCATGTGCTTTTGTTTTCCTTGTGTTCTAGCCCTGCCCCGCTCTCCGCCTTGTCTACGCCCACCTGATTGTCTCCACCTGCCTGCCTGCACACCTGCATCCCATCACCTAATCAGCCCAGCCCTATATCTACCCTGCTTGTCTCTGTGTTGTTTGCCAGATTGTTTCAGTGTTTCTGCCTGTCTCGTTTCCCGCCTGTTTTTCCCTGTTTGGATTTTTGCTGGTTTTTGCCTCGCCTGTTCCTCGACTTCGTTTTTTTGCCTGCCCTTCTGTCCCGATTGCCTGATCTGCCTGCCTTCAAGGTTTGACCCTGCCTGTTTCTGTTTTTGATCCTTGTTTTCCCCTTGGACTGCCTACCTGGTATTTTGACCCTGCCTGTTTTTGGACTGCCTGCTTGTTTGACGATTCTGCTAATAAACGCCTGTAATTGGAGCACTCGTGGTCCGCGTCTGAGTCCGTGCCTGAGTCCTGACAGTAATATTCGGTTGATGGAAAGAGGAGTATTCACCTGAATGCTCCTTCGAAAGCAAATGTGTGAACTCGGTTGAAAGTATAGATTGTCTGGATTATGCCCTTATAAAACACACACACACACACTATAGCAACATACTAATCTTCCTACAAACTCTACTTTACAGTTTGTCATTTTGACAAAATAACATAAGTTAGCGATTAATTCATGATACATTTAAGTTGAATTGATTGAATTTGAATTGTATATACTTGATAAGTATCTAAATTGGAATACTAACTGATATGTAAATTCTGCATTCATGAATGCATTTAACTGCTGAGCCAATCATTACATATAGTAGATCTGTACTAGGCACACCTCATTCAACCAGTCAAGTGATAAGTAAGACCTTTAACAGTCCAAATAGTTTTGCTTGTGGTGGCAGAACACATCAAATACACAGCTGGGAGTCTGTCCTGTCCCAGGATAGTCAAAACACTATGAAAAAACTAAATCTAAAAAAGCCAACAAAATTAACAGCAGTTGAATGTGACGAAGTATTAGCTGGGGGCAAGGAAATGCTATGCTTAGAGATTAAACTTAGACAAAAGTGTTGACTTCTACAAACAGTAAGTAGATATTTACAAAAATACTGATTTAAAATTGAAACTGTACTGCCACAAAATCTCCTGTCATTCTGCCTTGATAACATACAATACCAAAATAAATGATCTTTTGCCAAAAAACCCCTTTAGGGTATAGAGCCACCAACTTGCTCATATGCTAAGAGGATATGCTTATCCTCTATATGTCTGTAGAAACATTGGCAAAGATATATGTGCAATTAAATGACTGAAATCAAAATTATGTAACTAATTTATGATAAACAAGGTACTAGAGTTTGTACACGTCCTTTTTGTCTGATACAATTTGTCTGGTGTGAGACTCCCAGGGGAAAATCACATTTCACATGTAACCCAACATTCACTGTAAAACTGAGCCATAAAAATGAACACAGAAATTCACTGTGACCCTTTTTTCTGCAAGGGGACACCAACACTGGCCTTTCTTAACTCTTTCTTAAACGCCTGTACAAATGGACTTAAACAATATGCCAGTTTCATCACCTTCAGATCAATAGCAGTGCTCAAATGCTGATTTACTGACCTTAAATGCAAGTGAATGATGTATACTTGTGGATTTACAATGACTATTATGTAGAACTCAATTCCTGTAACTGGCAGAGGAATCATTTACAAACAATGAACATAAATGACAAGCTTAAATGGCTCATCATTTAGCAGGCCCTTGCAATTTGCTTGTTTATTGCATTTCTGGACAGTAATGAGCCTTTAATTGTAGTGTGTAATGAAATCAAAGACAACAGTTATGATTAGAAAAGCTATGTGGCGCTACCTGTTGGGACATCACATTTTAGAAGGCCATAAGGCGTGTTTATTAATCTCTTAATTGCAGCGGCTGCAGTTCCGCTGTTAGAATCTTCGTTGAGCCATGACAGAGTTAAACACAGCCTGAGAAGAATTAATGGAAAAAGCTATGACTGCTTCTCACACAGCTTGCTGTTCACTGGTTCCCATTTCTTACGAAACACAATCACAATCACAATTGTCTCCGGATTTTTTTTTTAAGCACCCAGTTGAAACTGAAGACCACTTCCTATGGGGCGGGGTGCAGCAACACAATTTCTCCTCTTCCCCTGCTGTGTATCACCCCCTCTCATCTCTCCTGATTGCTTATTTCATGCCACAATTAGCATTATCGCAGCCTACCAAAGGGCCATTTGTTACAGTGAAATGGGATCGGTTAGAGGAAGTATGAATTGAATGCATTCCTAGGACAAAGTGATAAAAATGCACATGGGAGCTGGAGGCAGAGGTGGAGAGATTAGTGGCTCCCGACTGGGGTGGAGGGAAGGGGGGACAGGGGGCAGGGCATGCAGCGAGGGAGGTGTCCTAAAGAACAGGGCCGAGCTTTCTGGTACTGGAAATTGCTCATCAGAGCCAGGAAAAACGGCATTCAGAGCCTCCTGCTCATTACAGTGGGACTGATGCAGCCTCCTCATTATTCAGCGCCCTAGGCCAGATTGGCCTTTTTGCCTGATTCTAGCATTACAGATCTAAAAAAAGGTGAACATGGATGACCAATGAATTTGGCATGCTTTTAAAATGCAATCCAAGTCGAAGTTTCTGCCCTATTCACTTTGAGGGGCCTCATAAATATTCTTGACATATCCTTCCACATCTTGACAGTAAACTTGACAGTAAAACGCTGACTTTCAAAACTGGCAAGCGTCCACTTGTCCCTAATTATAAATGACCCCTGTTGACAAGGCTGTCGGGAAGTGACACTTAACTGCTGTCACGATCTTCAATGTATTCAACCATTTTTCTCCCTAAACAAGTGACTCCAGAGTGAAATACATTGCTGGTAGGTGAGAACCCATCTCAGCTTTTCAGAATTTCCATGCCGGTTGTAGTTTTAGATGCCAACCACCGGGGCACCATCTGAGCGCTGTGCAGCACGGCTGCTCCGCTACCTGTTTGCCTATATCTGATGGTGCAGATGAAGCCCTCGTGCATTAGGTGGATGGTCTTGACCACGCCAGAGGCCTCGTCATAGGTGAAGGTGACCAGGGTGGTGTCGTACAGGATCTCGGACAGGCGGGACTGCTTGGTGTACTTGTAGAGAGCGCGGCGGCCGGTGCCCAGGTGGAGGGTCTGAAGCAGGCGGCCGTCGCGGGTGTAGTCCTGGATGACGGCTGCGCTGCTGTCGGGGGGGCTGTAGATGTTCCTGTAGTAGCCCACCGACAGCATGGACTGGAGGCCGTGGCGCACCATGCTGGGCATGGTGACGGACAGGAGGTGGTCCGTCTGGTCATACTCGAATATGTACCGGCGCTGGCTGTGCAGGAGGAGATGGACTGACTGCAACGGCAGACAAACACACACAGACATTCCGATTAAAGCATTTAGATGCGACACGAGCCCGACGTGACCTGATGTTACAGGTTGGGCTTTAGTAGAGTCAGGTGGATATTTTACATCCAACACTCAGGCTCAGGTCAAGTGGGGTATAATTTCTTTAATACTTTTAACCTACAGCAGACACCAATTCCATTAAGAATAATGGATGCCAATGCAATCAAACCAAATCCGTTTATTGGGAGAGAATTGTGAACCAAACTGGTAAACTGTCAGTTTGTTTAAGTTCACATTATCAGCTTACTTAGTCAGCCCCAGGACTAACATTAAAGTAAGGACAGATTTCCCCACCATTCACTGGTAAAACAGACTTTTATGCCTGTAGATTACTGTATTTGGAGTGGGTGACTTGTTTTTAAATGTGAGTTATGCACTTAAATCTCGTTCATACTAGCAAGCTACCCAACTAGTAGGCTATTATAGGTAGAAGGACTGGTTTGCTGTGGGCAACTTGTAATCGTGATTGTATGGGGTTTGATGACTCCCAAGCCTCACAATAGTGCATTTTGGCAGGTTTGAAGTGGCCGGTAGAGTTTCCCCTAACTGTTCTATGTATAAACATAAACATTTAACTTTTTTTACTGATAATCAACCAGCATTCTGTATGTACATCTTAAATGAATTTGGATTCGGGCTGGGTTCAATAACAAAACAAAGGACAGTCGTTCAGCTCAGTTTTGGGTCACACTATCATTTAGCAGACTCAGGTCAGTTTCAGGCCCGGTACAGTTTTCATACCTGGTCTGTGCAGTAACGCCGATATATATGTACTTCCCTCTGTGCTTTACATTCTTTCAACAGTAGAGGAGTAGAGGGCCATTTCAGTGCATTTAATTATTTTACTTGGCCACCAACTTTAATATCATGATTTGCAATAGCTACATTGATGTGGTGGAAATGAAACAGGGGAGTTGGGTGATTGGATGACAGGCAGAAAAATCACATATTGAAAGGAGGTAACATGACTTCTTGCAATGTCCAGTCATATGAGGCCCCATTAGCAGGGCCAGTTACCTTTTCCAGGAAGGTGTAGCTCCATATCTTCCCATTGGCCCAGGTTCTTGAAATGACTCTGCCGTTCTCGTACTGCAGTCTCTCAGACCAGTTCCCCCGCTGGATGCTGGTCACGAGGCCCGTCGGTGAGTAAGTGACATTCACCTCATTGTATTTGCTGCTAGGTGACCATACAATGGGACGGCCCATTGGGTCATAGAGGATCCTGAGCGTAAATTTGCGATGGTCATCGTAGATCTTTCCCACTCTTGTGGCCTTGTCAAAGTCTATTGATAGCAGATTTCTGTTATGGGCCTAATAACAAATGCAGTAAAGAAAAATCAGGGACATGCTCAGAGTTCAGATACTGTTCACACACACCATTCTACATCTCCTTCCAAAATATACTGAAAAGGTTTAATGATATTCAAACAGCAATATAGTTTTGACTCCTGATAAAGCTTGATAAAAGGTCAGAACTGTTTTGAGGCTGTGCACAAAATGAGAGCGTGCACTTAACAGTAGAAAATACATAGGAATTAAAATGGGACCATCCACAAGAGTACGAAGTTTCAAAAATGCAATTACAGGGAGCTGTACACTGTAGATAGCAAGTAAAGTTTTATCAAGATTGTTAAAAAAATATTAATATAACACTTTGTACTGTATGGATTGAAGAACTTTTAGAGATGACTGAAAGGCAATGTGAATTTTTTTTTGCTTCATCAGCAATCAAAGATGTGCTACACAGAAATAGTCATGCACTTTGATGTGTCTTTTCCACATCAAGCAAACGTTAACTGTGCTTTACTTTGCTCTACACCCACTCTTCCTTGCAAATTTCCCCTTTTCTGATAACATCACCCCTTTTAGCCACAATATCACAGTCTTTACGTATTCCAGCTATTGTTCTTCATCCTTATGATTTTCTATTTTTCCGTGACATAAAAGAGCCAGAGACAAACATGACACAAAAAAACATCCATCAATAAAAAACAAACCCCGCAAGCAAATTTTAATAGCCTTGATAGCGTGTGGCCTGCATGTTTGCCACATTGGCCAGTCTACCCACGATGCATGTTTGGCTTGCGGCGTTTATCAGATGAGGAGAAGAGGAGCGGTGTTATACCCTCAGCCGACGCTCGTAGGCTGTGTAGTTGCCTTTGGCCTGCTCCCTCCTCTGTCTCCACTCGATCAGGCTGGGGCTGTGCTCGCCGGGCAGCGTGATATTGCACCTGCCCACCGTGGGGTTGACCACGCCTGCCGAGATGTGCGACTCCATGTTTAACGTCACCTCCATGCCACTGGCAAAAGTCACGCGCAGGGACCCGTCAGTGCTAACCCGGTATGTATTCTGAGCATGGTCTGTGAGAAAACACGAGGTGAGAAAAGAGCCCCAGTCAGAAAGAGAATGTGCTATCTTTTTTTTTTCCAGAACATTAGAACAGGAAACTGCAGCCACAATGCAGCTTCATGACCTTGAAATGGCAGAACATACCATACTTGTGACATTGTACAAATGGTATCAAATACGGACACATATTTACGCCTGTGAGTAGTCTAAAAAGATCTCAATGTGTGATATGATACAACATGAATACTTAGAAGGAAAATATTTTAAGATTCCTATTATATATATATTTCCGTTTCAGGGAATGGTAATTATAGATCAAGTTTAAATATGCAATGCAAATGACATGTTTTAAAATAGCAAATATTGTTTATGTATTTCAACATATATTCAGGGGGACGCATCATGGTGACTGACACTGTGAGGTGAGGTAACAGTTTCAACCCATCACATACATTGCACATACTTTGGTTTGAAAAAGATGAAGCCTGATTTGTATGCCCTGACCTCTTGTTCACACTGTCTTGCACAACCATCACACTGCGTAGCAAAATCTTGGCCTCTTCACTGTTTGCACAATGTGCATCTTTATCCATTGGTAAGGCTGAGAGCACAAGTTTCACCAACAACTTGCCTTTGTTAGTCAAATATAGGCACATTCACAGGCACATGTGAACAGTATTATCCACTGGAATACCATATTATCCAAAGTTGCCTCATGCAAATCTATCTGGTTGGATCTCAAGAGGCAAAATGTGCCATTCTAAAATGACAAAATCTATTTTCCAGACATTAATTCTGACCAGTTCAATGTGCTGTCTCTAAGGGTACTCTTGAGCATATGGACACTAAGGAAAAAATCTGAAAATTTTGGTCCTAACCTAAATGTGTTAAAACAACAACAACACAATCAATACATATTACATATACACTAATTAGGAAAATATGCAAATGTTCTCAGCCTTTGGCTCATGGTTTCAATTGAAACGCATTATGGTGGGAGGCACTCACCAACTAACAGCCCACTTGGTGGCCACAGACTCATACGATTATGGATATGCAATCAGCAGAAGGCAATATGGGTAATACAAGTCATTTCTGTAACATGGGATGCAAAACTAGATGAGAGCATTAGGAATGATAGTCTTCTCTGCCATCTGAGAGTCCTTTTGTCAAGTCGTGGTAGAATTTTTCCCCCCAAGCAACTGTTTCGGCAAATCTAATTCTGAATCTCTCTCTTCATATTCAGCATGCGCAAGGCGATGTCCTAATAAACGACTCACTTCCTTTCCACACCAAATGTTCTCATCCTAAATGGTTTTTAATGAAATACCAGCAATAACATTCACACAAGTAGATTTATTTATGCTACTCTCCCATGACTGTCAGTAATGGGTTAAAAAAGAAATATTTCAGGAAAAAATAATGAAAGTGTCCCTCCAGCAATTTCATCTGTAATGGTGATGACGAAGTCTCTACTCTAACTTGACTGCTATATTTCCGTGGAGAAGGAAGGAACACTTTAACATTTGATGAGTACAACTAAAATGGTACTAAAACATAAAGAATGGCTATAGCATTAAGCATTGCTACAGCCATTTTTAACATACAACATAAATGATTCTTAACATATTTAAAATAGATTCACTTTTTCCAGAGGGTTCAATGGAGTGGCTGTATGTAGCTTATTAAGTTGGCTTGAAAAATAACTTCTTGTTATTCCATCCAATTTTCTGTATATAACTCCTCCTACAGCTTTTATGCTATACTTACAAAAGTTGGTTGATACCTTCAGCTAGTGTGGGACTGTGTTGCTCTAGTTCTTTATGTGAATGCCTTAAATATTTATTTTTATAAATATTTTTTTATTTATTTATATTATTTTTTTACATTTATGGATTTACTTTGAAAAAATTCCCATTGACTAACATGGATACAACGTTCAGAATCTGACCATTCTATCACACGCATCAGATGTCCCAATATGCATGCTACCATGGCCGCAGATACAGAGTATTTCTGAAACAAAGCTTCTAACTCTCACTAGTGATGCACATTTTGACTCTTTTCACTGAACTAAGACATTCTGTGCCTCAATCAGAAGATCTGTTCACTGAGTCACTGATTCATTTATTAAACCGATATGAATATGAATATCGCCGATTTGTTCATTTCCTCCATTTTTTTCAGTTCCTTTGTTCAGTGTGTGTTTCCTTCTTTGTCCATAAGTGACTTCATCCATCATCAAGCTAGAATTAATCTACTGGCTAGCTAGCCAGCTAACACGTTACCTGGCTAAGGTGTAAACTGGCTTTAAGTTGCTACCTAGTGACGTAGCTAGTGAGATAACTAGCTAAATAACAATTAGCTGGCTAATAAGGTAATGATGTAGGTAGCCTGCAAGCTGGCTAACTACTTAGTTTACTAGTTAGCTAGCTAACAAGCTGACTGGCTCAAAATTAACTAATTTGTGGAGCTAGCCATGAAAAGTGCATGAATGTCCATGCAAGATGGTCTCAAAATAAAAATCTCACTCCAGCCAGCAGACCAAAGTTGGCAAGCCTAGTAACTACTGGCTACTACCATGCTAGGCTTTTTCGATCTGGGAAATATATCACACAAGGGAGACAAAATCTGTAAAAGAATGAATAAAAATGAAGTGACAGCTGTTTCAAACTGTGTTTGCATGAATGCATACCTTGACGCAGTGTGTAGATTGTACTGCTGGCTGAGAAGTTGGTGGCTGTGATAAAGTTCTCCCGGTCTGAAGTGCCCACCTCCACCCTTACAGACTTCTCCATGTTGCCGTGGAAACTGGTCACTTCTCCCGTTGGGAAGGTTACGTTGATGACATGACCCTCAGTATTGTATCTGTACAAAGAAAACCAAGGCTGGCTGAACCACAACCTTTTGTTCAGCAGATTGCTGTTATATTGCCCCAAAGATGCACAGATACAAAATGGCATGGATTGGAGCCTTTTTTTTTTTTTTACTTTTGTGATAAACTTTAAATGTGCTTGATTTTTGAATAGGCTCGCATAATCTGCTAAAATTGATGCTGGAAAAACAAACGTACTTAAATGTTAACAGAATATGGTAATATATACAATGATGTGAACTTTAAATGTCAGAACTTTCCCTGAAACGAATATACCATGTTGGGCCTGAAACTGACTTTCCATTTTCAACAGAATGTTGTGTTAATTGGACAAACCAGGTAGTGCTTCACAGTTCTGAAGGTGTTAGTAATTGAAGTCTTAGTGTTACAAGAAAGTAAGAAAAAAATGAAGTTTCCATCCTCAGTGATTTTTCAGTAACACGTACTTGCATAACTGCACCACAAGATGGCACTGATTCAACATTGATGTGGCAAATTAAAACAAATCCGTCAGTACTGAGAAGAAAAAGAATACTTTAAAATGGATTAAACTGTACCTTGCTTTGTAAATGACAAACTGAGAGAAAGGTCATCAATTCCGTCATAAAAACTGGAATATCAAGCAACGCATAGCATAAAATAACAGGCACTAGGAAAGATATGGTACTGCTGACATTTTCAAATCAATTTCAACCCAAAAGCTCTTTCAAATCCCTTAAAACGCCTGTACAAACATTTTATATAATCATACTGCTCCCACACTTTGAGGCTTAAAACATCATTGAAAGGAGACATTCTTGAACAGCTGGCTTGCACAATTAAATTTCTATTCTGCAGCAGGGTAACACTCCTAAGAATGGCCTCTGAGTCAACACTCTGTGTGGTTGGTAAAGCTAATTTCCCAGCTGAACAAATGCTGGTTGAAAATACCTTCTCTGTTGCCAACTGGATTTCAGGGTAATGATTCAGATCTTAACAAATAAAGTTTTCATTAAATGAAGCCAAGTCAGACCTTTCCCATCTCCTACATAATTTCACTCTGAAATAGGGCTGACGACATAAACACAAGATTATCCATCTAGTTTACTATTCTAGTGACTTAACCACAGGCTATGCTCATATTTACACATTCGAGTGATGGAATTTAAATTGATGCACTATTTTTCAGAATTCATCAGAGTTTCAGACAAGACAAACAATGATCTAACCTTTTCAGGTCATTTAAATCTCTTCCAAAATTGTTTTACCACAGCTCTATGAAATGAGTCATTGGAGACATTTCATGATGCTAGAGGAATTACAGCAGATAGCAGCACAAGGTGAACTACTTCAAAATCTAAAAGTCTGGGTGTATAAAGGTCTAATGCGCAATATTAAAAAGACATGTCTCTCATTTTATCTGCCAATGAAACTCAAACCAGAGTGTTAACAAATGAAATCGTTGCATGGAGGGAGCTGTTGTTACCAGTCAATGGCAACTTCCTGACATCTAATTTTCCTGACATCTAAACTGGAAGTTTCACGCTTCCCCTAAAATGACATGTGTCTGCACCTCTTATAGTTTGGAATTGTCCAATACATTTCTGAGATGTGATGTCAAAAAGATAAGCAGGAAGATGTCTCCGTGGAAAAGTGACTTTACACTCTAGCTTTATAAGCTTTTTAGCTACATCATTCTTTCTTAGGCTGGCCTTGAAAATAAGGACTCAGTCTTGACGGGTCCACTGAGCAGAATACATGCTGAATGAACAAGTGATGGTGTTAGCACTCTGAGCAGAGGGGCAATCAACAGGAAATAAGGACAGGAGAAGAAGGGAAGGGAAGAAGCCTCACTCATAAACGGTGGTCCAGCCGTTCTCATTGCTCTTGGTTGCCAGGAGACCAGAGTTCCCGTGGTAGGTGATCTGTGCGAGGTCGTGGGCCAGGGCCGAGACTCTCTTGAGTGCGCCGCTGTTGCTTATGGTGAGCCAGTAGACCTGCCCGCCCGGCACCACCAGCCACAGCGGCACGCCGTTGGCGTCGCGGCGGATGTGGACGGCATTGCTGTTGCTGCCGACAGCTGTGCTCACGTCCCTCTCCGCAGAGTAAGTGAAGTTGTATATGTAGTCGCCCGTGATGAGGCTCCGTGTGTGAAGGTGGGTGCCATTGACGCTGAAGAGGTATAGCTCCTGGTCCACAGCAGAGGCCATCTCGTACATGTTGCTGGGGTTCAGGTGCGGCCGGTTCTTGCTCAGGGCGCGGATTCGGATGTTTCCCAGGTCAGCGATGTAGAGCGTGCCGTCGGGAGAAACCGCCAAGGATGAGGGGGCTTTCAGCTTGGCATCCCTGGCATATCCACCATCCCCTGTGGGGAGGAGGGGTACAAATGGAAGATGATATGATAACAAAACTCACTGTGTAATGGCATTTACTTGGCTTAGGTGCGTAAAACACCTCTCCCAGTCCACCCCTAACTATTTGCAGAGGATCGGTTGCAACATGCCAGTTTCATTTCGCTTTACCTCTAGGATCTGCCTGATAGATGAATGCTTAGATGATGCCAACTCTGGGGAGCTAACCACCAGACCTGAGGAGGGGTTTGTGAGCTAGGCCAGAGAGGTATTTATTTTCTGGCACTTGCAGCGGAGGACAGGATGTGCATTCGCAAAGAAAAGAAATTGGAAGATGAAAGCCTCTGAAGAGAGTAATCACCTGGTAACACTGTGACATGATGGGAAATATGCAAAGTGCTGCTGTAAAAATGGTAGCTATCTAGAGCCAACGGTGCATGATATTTGTGAACCAGTTTTTTCCTTTAACTATAAATAAGATATTTCGGAAGTCGTAAGGGCACATGGATAAAGTCATGTATTGAGGAGCATGTCATGACTTTGGTCATTAAATTCTCAAACTAGACTGGCCACATAAGTGTACAATAAATTATCACAATTTACTTGACAAATTTCTTTCATAATTATTAATATTCAAACACGGAAATGGAGAGGAAACAGAAATCAATAGTTTTCTTTGTGTTTAAAGAATACTTAGCACTGCTTTTATTATGTATTTTACAAAACATGGTCACTTCAGTGAAACTATTGTGTGAAATTGCTCATAACTTTTAACTTTTACAAACATTTCACATCAGCCACAATGATATTCAGTTAGTTATGTGAACCAGTAATTACATGAATGTGTATACAATTACACAATAACTTAATGTCTTTCATATAAGCTTTTTTAAATTTACAGTTTCATTGTCTACTTATCTTTCTCATCAATGAAATGTAAGTTAAACAGGATAATATTTTAATTACGCTTATCTTGTGTGGTTCTGTAGGACAATGACTGAACATCGTATTATCTAAACATATTGAACATTTCACAAATCTCACTGTAATTTTATCACACTCTTTGATGTTAATTTTTTAAGGTAACTCATTTGCTGCAATTCATTTAAACATTGATGCTGCTCTAATTTGACCTTCTCAAACTTCAATCAATTCTTCTACTCCAGTCCTGTCTCGGTAAAATAGCAATACGAACTTCTTAACTGATATGTGAGAGACGCACTCTTACATGTGAGACACTTGTCAAAATCGCATCTTGCTAATTCCAGTTTGCCAACTTCCCATCTGGTATTTTATCAGGTTTTTTTTCATATGATTTCACGGTTTTGGGTAATTTTGTAAATGTGACAGACACTCTTGTTACTAGACATACTTCTTACAAGGCCATCATAGCAAGATACATACTTTAGCAAGATACAGGCTTTTTATGCAATGCCAGTCATTTGCATTTCTATACAGGTTAGCGCCAGAGGCTACCACGGATGCACAGAGCAAGGCATGGCCCACCTGAGAAGCAGTCGCAGTTGGGGTCGATCTTGCAGTCGCACTCAGAGGGGGCCCCGGCGATGACAGAGATCTCCCCATTGGTGGTGACCTGCTGGATGCGGTTGATCTTCCGCTCGTCCGTCTCAGCGATGTAGAGGACACCCTGGTGTGACACGGCGATGGCCTTGGCCGCCTCCAGGGTGGAGTGGATGGCGGACTTGCTCACCAGGTAGTGGTCGATCCCTGGGACCTGGCAGTGGATGGGACGTCCTGCGACGATCCTCACTTGGTGGCTCTCTGACACCTGGATAACGATGTTGTTGTCGAGGATGTAGAGGGAGTTGTCCATGGGGTTGATGGCTAAATCCGTGGGCCATTCCAAGCGCACCTGAAGAAAAGAAACACACCTGTCCATACTAGCTGTTCCTCCACTCCCCTCCAATGTTCAGTATTTTGTATGAAACATAATGCACCGAACATGATCTTACTTTTTCAAAGTATGTTGCAATTATTACATTATTTGTTTGCAGCATTCTTACACTATATCTCATATCATTTCTTTTGCATGTCAGTCTGTACCATTCTGTTGCAAAAGCTAAGCAGGTCTTAGTGGACTAAAAAGGGTCTGTTTCTGTTTGACTAAGCAGAAACCTCTGCCCCAGTGATGGGGACACTGTGCTGGAGGATGTACCGCCTTTTGGAGGAGATTTTTACTGCCCCTCGCTCATTGCAATCATTCAAGATTCCACAACATTTAAAGCACTACAATGACTATTAAACAATAATCAAAATCCCACAAGGCATGGTAATTATGAGGACTCTCATACGGAGAAGCCTAGGCTTTTAAACAGGCCTGTTCATTATTTTATGGAAACACCTTAAATAAATGCAGTTTCTTATTCATCGGTCTTTAGACACCAGTTAGGCTTCTTCTGATGGGATTTCCTGTGATGAAACATGATGACACAGCTTGCATTATCCTGTGTAGTATACAAAAAATCCTAAAATGATGGTTTTGACAAAAAAAAAATCTCAGGCTATACTTGTTCCTTTTTGTTGTTTTTTCAGGATCTGTGTTCATTAAAGTGATTGGTGCATTTGTTATCAGCGAAATCCTGATCAAAAGGCTAAAAAATACTTGTTGCTGCATGTATTTCATCCTCTATTAATAATAATGAATTGATAAATGCCCTCTTAGCTGTCAACTAACTGATAGACAGAATTATGTGTCTCACACACACACACACACACACACACACACACGCACACACACACACACACACACACACACACACACACACACACACACACACACACACACACACGTACATCTAAATGTGTGCTACATCTACCTCATTAGAAGCAGATTTTACATTTGGTCTGACAGTAATGTATGCAGAGCCTCAAAACTTACTGCTGTCAAATATGTGGCAGGCACATTGAGTTTTTTTCTCCCAGCGAAGGCTCATATGAGCTGTAAAATGCAAATACTTACACACACACATCACACGTGTCGTTTTACATTAATTATTCTTTGCTGCAATGGCACTGATTTCTTTCACTAGAGTTTTTCAATAGCTCTGCTATTCAAGTTTTACACATTAGGGGCCTTTCTTTCACTTTATCGGTGGGGATGGGGGATTCCATCAGGGACGAAGCAGACAGATCGATCCACACAAATGAACAGTGATGTCTGCGAGCTGTGTATCAAGGACTTGGCCCATTTTATTTCTTAAACGTATGACTTTGCCGCCCCGTATTGTTTTTGGAATTACTTTGGAAAGACAAAGCACTGCTCTGGATTTAGACTGAGATCCAGTCTATTCCACCTTGATGCAGGGGCTAAATAACCCTCATCAGAATCCTATACAGAAATCAACTGTGGTGCATTCTGGGGGCTGTGCTTTCAATTGACCGCTGAATGCTTTGAGAAATTGGCTGCTGTCTTTGCATGCTGAGAGGCCCTGAGCCAGAATAGGGGAAAAAAATGCACTGAATGATTTCTCTTGGGAGCAGCAATGTCTAAACCCACTGAGCCTCACCTGCTATACACAACAGCAGGGGGACACTGTTCCAGCTTGTGATCGGGAAAGCCCTGAACTTGAAAACTGAGTGAAAAGAGCACTCTATTTCTCCAAAGTGCGAGGGCTCAAGGTCCTGGTGGAGGACTTTTGAACCAATCACAGTAATGACCTCTCGCCCCTCATCCGCACCTGGGAAGCCAATCGGGGCAGAAAAAACACAGCGTGCTGCAGGAAACACGGCGTAGGTGATTCGTGCACCCAAAGAAATCTGACACTTGTTATCACTACACATCCTACAAGGTCATCTAAACGGGTCCATTATGTCAACACAAAGGTACAGTCCTGAAATCAATCCATTGCTGGGTAAACCTCAATGGAGTATCAGTGTCACAAAAGCTGTACCACTCATTTTCCACAGTTATGTGGAACAACACATGCAAAATAAAACATAGCTGGATAACATCTTCGATATCTGAACAACACTGGAGATACTTCAGATGTTTTGTATTTTCCTGGAACCTCAAGTGTCACCATATCTCCTCCTGCCATTATATGGGCTGGGCTAGTTCAATTCTTCAGTTCTGTTGGTTGATGGCGTGTTTGGGAAGAGCGACTACGACTGCATTTGCAGCAATCTAGGACAAGTGGTATCCGTGAGAGCCAAGAGAACAATTACTGGCGGCTTTGAAGGAAACACAATATGAAGCACAACGCCCTCTCACCACACATCTGTATTACACTGACGACCCTTTCACATAAGCTAAAAAAATACACATAGGAGGAGTGCATGTTCCTAATTATCCGGCAGTAAATGCCTTTGATCTGTTCAGCATGTGGTCGCGGCGATGCGCCTGGATAATCATTCGCTGGGAGAAAATCTGGGCATAAATGTGAGTCATACAGCGCTTATATGATAAGCCCTTATGGGGGGGCACGCCAGTTAATTTCTCTCCCGCGTATAAAGCTGTGAAACTGCCTCAAATATGGGTCAATGTGCTCCTTTGCTGGAGCCGACATCGACCGCGGGGCATATCCCGGCAGTCCCTCTGAAGGTTATCTGGGCTCAGCAGTTTCCAACTTTCTGAGGGTGCTTAATAAAGGCAGTTTTGTTTTCGCCAGTCTCCCTGTGACAAGGTCTGGGCTGAGAAAAATGGTTGTCGGGTCAGGGTGCTCCCTATTCAGTGCCTCTGGGGCTCTGGGAATGGGAGAGCTTTTCTCGAGATGGAAGGTTTCAGCAGGCCACACCGGTAACCTGTGTTGGAAATGTCGTAAAGCACGGGCTCAGAAAACCGATGGGATGTAGGGCACATACTTACATCAAATTAATGACACCATGGTGACAGGCTACCACTGACTATAACAGAGATGGCATAACGGTCATCATTAGTAATACCTGCAGCAGTACAACTGCTGTCCTGGAAATAAGATGCTCATAAACATGTACTGGACAAGCAGCAAAAGCTCGGAAAGATTCTATCTGTATGGACACACAAGTGATTTAGTATCAGAAGATCGAATTTTAGTGGCAGTCAGCAAGTGCCAAAAGATCATGAAAGACTTCACTTCACTACCTCAGACCGAGGTAGACTCCTTTAAATTTTCCATTCAATGTCTATTTGGAATACTAGGCCGTTCTCCTGCAGCTCAAGTGCAGTTTAAGACTAATGGCAGAGGCAAAGGTCTCCGGGCAGACCAAACAAAATGATTTCTGAGTGCTGTTAGGATTCTGCACCGCATGAATTGCTCTGCAACTGCTGGTTCTGAAGCTACCAGCAGTCGAAGGGGAAATGACTCTCCATCAACATCCAGCAAATGCATTCTCTGATCCCAGTCATGGAGGGCAGCAACCTCCCCCTGACCTTGATAGTTGGCATCTAAATTCAAACAAGTGTCCCCAGGACTGACTGCAACACTCCCAGTTTCTGGGTACTCGCAGTTAGAAGTGAGTCAGGTGACAGAGCTGGATATTTCTGTGAGTGCTACAGGGGCAGGGTAAGAGATGAGACAGCCACTATGCGGCTTATGAACCTCTGCCTGTTCTGCAGAGAGACACTGGGTACAGGTGCTCCATGCTGTTCACAGAAATGAGCGTATTTTGTTCTTGGGAAACGTTTGTACAAAAAGTCACATTGGATTTATGAAACCATAGAAACCATAGAAAAGACCTAATTCTATTCTTACCCCCGCTCTTACAATGATGTATCCCGACTATTCTTATGTTAGATGCTCATGCATGTTATCTGCAATTAACAAAAGTAAATTCTCTGACATTCCTATATATGCATATTCTGACTTCTAAGTTGCAGATATAGCTGATGCTGCCAAAAGGACAAAAACAAATATTTTTTCTGATTAAGTGATGTGAACAATTCTGACAGAGATGGATGGAAGAAAATTATCTGTATATTTCATGTACACAGCGAAGTGACTAGGACATTAGTAAATCAGTGGCCAAAATAAGCATTACCCGGAAAGCACTCGGGTATCTAATTCAATTTTGCCTTGTCTTCAAGCTTGCACATGTGGTAGGAGTGGTCTAGAGCAGTTGTAAAATTTGTACGTAAGTATGAAATAAGAACAAATTGATGAACTCCAAAATGTTTGTCAGATTGATAATGAACACACTAATATTGTTTGCACCCATGAATAATGAATCTGGCTCCCTGGAGCAAGGGCCCGTGTACACCGCACTTAGTCTGAATGACACATGGCAGCTTACCTGAGCGATGTCCATGCGCGCGTCACAGCTAAGTGGCTGAGTGGACGTCAGGCCATTGGAACCGATCACAGTCGCTATCACCCCTTTTTCATTGATTTTCCGTATCATGGTCCCGTCCACAAAATAGACAAAGCCTCGCTTGTCCACGGCTATGCCTGCAGAAGATGACAGAAACAGGCCTTTGAGCTAAGGAGTTTTCTCTGGATTTGTTAGGCATTCTGGAAACATCAGTTGCACCAAAGAGACATACCCATTTCATTCTTTCAAGATAGCAATATGATAGGATTGTTATGCTGTATAAGAGAGAAAAAATGGTTTGAGTAAGAATTGGCATAGAAAACAGGCAGATTGGCAAAATAATATGAATAATATGAAATCCTATCCCTTCAGTCACTTTGATGCTGTCTCTGACAAATTATTTACTAAACAAATCTCTAAAGACAGATTGTTCTTTTAGTGCACAGTGGGAAAACACATTCACCACACTCCTGATGGTGAGAAATTGGGTTGAGATGAGGTGGGTGCAGGAGGCGCAGGAAGCCAATTGGTCTGTGAGTAAAAACTAGGGCAGACCGAATCATTACAAACTAGCAGCACCATTCACTTCCTTACCTGGTGGTATTACACAGACTATTACACAGAATAAGCCCTCACACAACCTTTCAAAGTGTGCAGCAGATACCGTAACCATGTGCACCCTTGACCTTTAATGAGAAGACTAGCACAAACGGTTCACACAGCAATCAGACGGTCAGTCCAAAGCATGTGACATCTGCTTTACTCTGATGTAAAACTGCCATGTGCCATGTTTGATTAAACAACACCTTCCAAACACTCTGTACAAATTCTGCAATTTGATATCATTAAATCTCAAGTGAATCTTCTTGACTGGAAAGCCAATACTTCTCTTAAAATGCCCCCATATGACATTCTGTCTGTTGTCATTTTATCAGAGAGCTCAAAGAATTAGAGTCCGTCTAGTTCCCAAGGGCAAGTGGTGTTCGTTTTTTCTGGCTTAATCAAAACAGTTCTTAAATTTGGCTGGATAGTGATTGGCAGGACAGTAATTGCATGCAGGTACAATAGAGAATGCTGACAAATGATTGGTCTTATGAAGGTCTCAATAACTACTCAACACCTTCATAATACTTTTTATGGTGAACCACATGGCCTCTATGACTGATTTCCATACTTTTACTGAATTTGCTAAGAAATGTAAACCTACTGTACTGTGATACTCTGTACTGTGATACTCTCAAGTATGCCATGTCTATGAGTTTGCTCTCTCTCTCTCATATATAAATATATGAGGTCATGACTCCAAGCACATCTATTTACAGTTGGGAAATTCCAGACAGAAAACTACAAATGGCAGAGAAGGCAGACGAGGCTTGGTGAGTTCAATGGAAAAACCACTGATATGTGTAGGCAAGACTGACACCTTCCATTTGAAGGGTATTTGGTGATTTTGTTATGAAAAATACAAACCCACATTTCAATGTTGCTCATTTGTCTTAGAGCATTGAGGCCAACTGCAGTGAGTAATTTCAACAATTATTGCTTCACACCCATACCCACTTCGGCGATTAGGTATCTTTCAAAACAGGTAAGATTACAAGGAGTTTACCATGGTGGAGGTGGGAAAGATCACTCTTTGAGGTTTACAATTAACAGAGGGGAAGTTTCTATTTAGCAGCGACCCACACAATCTGTACATCAGGCCTATTAGGAGGGGGTTGAAAGTGAATAGTGGAAAAAAAATCCCAAAGTGCTTTTGTAATAAGGGCTCATATAGTTGAAGTGTGTTTCGGAGTGAAAGGGTAGAACGACCCCTGCTGTTAGCACTGGATAGCAACGCTGAAGACTACAACAGATCCTGATTCCTCTAGGTGCCTGCCTCCAATTCTGCAGAGATGCCTGGCGTATGATAATATTCTTAATTAATTTAATCAAGCGTTGAGTCATTATCTGATAGGGCTCTGCTCGGCAAGTTAAAATCTCCAACGCTGGAGATATTGCTGGCCTGAATTTCATTGCTCTGCAATCCACTGAATGAACCAGCTTTATCCATTTTTAAGGAGCTTACATCTTCAAAACCTGATTTTGACATTTAATTTCCAAGTAGCATTTGAGAAGGTTCTAGGCAAAGATCTGGCCCACCATGATGTGTTTGAAAATGAATCTTGTTGGCATTGGATGATGATGTGTAGAACAGTGTAAACACCACTTTAAATCCCAAGAACAACAAATGCGAAACAGATTTGTAAGTGCTCACAGAAAATATCCCCTTGAGCAACTGGAAGATGTTGTGAAGCAGGAGACAATCCCAGCTTGGCTGCCTTAAGAGAATATAAAACATCCAAATGATGAGGACATTTGTAAGAGCTGCACTTCACATAGAATGCCTTGTAAAACAAAAAAAAAAAATCCCTAGCCCTCATTCATCAAAATATTCATAAAATGTTTATTTTGCTCTTGGGAAAAATTCACATGAAAAAGTTAACGAAATACATGGATTCTCTGGAGTGAAAAGGGTCCTGCACAGAGTCCTCTTGTTGCCACTCATCTGGAGGAGAACAAATGGAATTTTTCACATCCATATTGTGGAAGACACAGTAGGCCAATGTGATCTTGCACACCTTCTCTGCTGCGTATAAAAGCATTCTGTCTGCTGTGTCCAAATAAATCTGCCTTTTAGCACACAACCTTCACTGGTGTCTGAGGATTGACCAGCAACATCACCAGCCAAAGTTTCAGTATGACACAATGCATTAAAGAGAATAGCTCTGATGAAGATTGCTTAACCAAAACATTTGCTAATTTGCGCTTCTCTGTACTCTGGCACTTCATCTACTTTTACCTCATTTCTTTTGGTGGGATTTTTTTTTTTGTAGATAACAATGTGTGGTTTTAGTTTTGTGTCTTAGTTCGTTTCTCTAAATGTGTTTGTAAGAAAGAAAATCATATGCATCTCGAAAACCACTACTTTGGTCATTTATGAGGTTTTAACCACAAAGCCATAAAGGGGGCAACACAAAGAATGAAAGCCATCATCAGACTGAATCTTATCAGGATGTGGTGCATTTCTGGTCTACGTTCAGTTGTAATACCGTACACAAACAGTGTGCTATTCGAAGAGAATGTGTTAGGTCTCTCAGCCGTTTGTCTTGGGGAGGATAGTGTATAATGCTGTTGTGTGCTGAACAGTATGAGTGCCTGATTTATGCACAGGAAAGCACATCTCAACATCCGATACCATTGCATGTGGGCTGCATTGTCTCATCGGCTTCTGAGACTGGAAGAGAAAAGCTCAAACTGAATGAAACCCACACACCAATGTGAGTGTGTGTGTGCATATATATATATATATATATATATATATACACTACATGCATATATATATATATATATATATATATATATATATATATATATATATATATACATGCACTATATATATATATAGGGTACAGTCTGTAGTGTATACACAGTACAGTGTATAGTAGATACATATATATACAGATTCCCCTTTATTACCCTAATGGTGATGAGCTGAAAGGCTTGTCTCCTGTTGAATTGCTGACACCAAATAATTCACTGACTCAAAACAGCAGCACAGGATTCATGTTTTCCATACTTTTCAAGTCTATCCAAGTCTATCCACCACACCTCATTTCTCAAATCAAAATGACTGCTATCAATTGCAAAATAATGGACACTGCAGCTTTAAGGCTAAGATGCTCTCCAAGACATACATTAAATTTTACTTCAATTTTCTCTACTCAATCAGAAAAAAATACCAAGTTTGCTGTTGCTACTTTCCATTTTTTAACATTTTTATTGAGTGGGTGAGGTCTTTTGCAGTTGTTTTTATACCATATCAGTTGAGAAAAATCTTAAAGACAACTGACTTTAGTCAGATGCTGGAATTTCCACCTCACATGCACACAAGAGTGGGTAGCAAAGCAAGAAAAAGAGACAAGTTTGCCCTCCCACACATTCGAGTCACCACAAGATACCATAGCCAGAGTTAAAGGTTCACAGTGGGAAAATTTTTGATGCATTTCAACTTGCCATGCCATTTTGGTTGTTACTGGAGTAACTTTTTGCACTTGCTGTGGCAACGGCAGCCAACAGAACATCCGCAATGCCTTGTAGAACTAATTGCAATGAAATGCAACACACATGGAACACACCTGCAAATTCAGTATATAATACTGTGCAGGGAAATGCAGAGCTAGTCTCTGCCCCTTCTCAACACAGCATGGCTCAGTCACAGCTACACTCGGAAGAAGAGCAGTTTTCCATACGCTCCATTATTTTTCAGAAGTCTTACAACAGTCTTCTTCCAGGGTCAGAGAATAATTTCCCATTTTTTACTATTTTTTTTTTTTAAATTTGAAAAAAAAAAAAAAGTAGATTTTCCCCCTGGAAAATCTATTTTGCTACATGTACAGCACTTTGTGACAATTTTGATTTTTAAAATGCACTATAACAAATAAAATTTGATTGATTGATAATTGACACAGAGATGAATGAAAGAATGATGTCGCCCCACCTCAAGGAACATATTGCACAACCAACAAATCAATAAGGAATTCAACATCTACTGCAAGCTCAGTCATTATTTGTGAAGAAATTGATTTATTAACAGCACCTTTGTAATGGAATTGGTGGATCAATGGTGATTCAAGTGTGCTGGCTTATTCTTGATGAGATGCACAGCAATTAGTGCCTCTGAAAATGTCTCTCAAAACTGTACAGAAACAGCCCACTTCTGCGCAAATATCCCACATGAATAATTCTGAGCCCCATACATTATTTAAAGGCTGCGATATTCACAAATACACACTACATCAATATCAATAATGCTTGCTTACAATGCTATCTAATTATGGAACATTGTTGTATAATATATTAACCTCATCGTTTGGTTAATTATGCATGATCTGGATTGTGAAGTACTCCCCTTTTATACTTCAAAAAGGTACAAAATGATAACAACAAAGAAAACAATAAAGTGGAGAGCCAAAGTCCCAAAGCACTTTCAAACTCACGAAATAAATGCAAAGCAGACCTTTTTTTTTCGATTCCTTTCAAACAAAGCATCAAAACAGCGGCCCCATGGACTGGACGTATCAATGAAAAAGCATTGTCTTGATACCTTGAAGTATCTCCAAGTATCTTGCAAATATCAATTTAAAATGCAATACGTTGGCCGTGCTCACTAGCTCCATTGCTATTTTATTCTCAGTCTATTATCTACATACTGAATACCACTTCAAATAATATGAAGTCAAACAACCAAAGTTATAGAACAGATTGTTTATATCTATTGAGACTACACACACTCTACGCCTCCTTCCTGGCCTAGTTACTTAATTGTTAAGAAGAACTGTAAGGAAACTTTAGGTTCAAGAGTGCAGGGCCAGAACTTTAAACATGAAAAATGGTTTTGTGGTTATAGCTGATACCCTATCTTTGGTCACACAATGACAACAGCTCAATCCATGGGCAAATGTCATAAAGAAATTATCCTCAAAAGGAGTGTACATCCAGAAGAACTGATGATGAAGAACTGAAAACGGGCAAGACCTGCATGTCAGTGATAGGGCAGTCGTCTGTGTTTTTCCTGCCCGCTCACCTTGAGAAATGCAGCCATGGCCTCGCCGAGTGTTTGTCCTCTGATAAAATAAAACTCCGGTGCTGCGAGGCCGCCGTCGGGCGCGGGCGAGGGGTGTCGAGTTTGCTTAAAGGAGCGGACGCGAGAAGTTACACCTGCGACGGCACGCTAATGCTATTACCGGAGGCGTCAAGTGGAATTCTGCCGCCCTGGCTTCAGCAGGGACCCCCTGGGAGAGGTGGGAAATTAAATGACAAATCTACCTGTCACCGAGTCTGACCTGCTACCGATGGCTCGCTACCGTGTATTAAAAACATTTGAAGTTTTGAGCGCAGCGGCTTGACCCCCGAGCCATCTCCGCCCCTTTCCACCAGGTTGGGGTGTATGTGTGCGTGGTGAGTGGGGGGGGGGGGGTTGGGGCACACATGGCAACTGGAGCAGGAGAAGGAGCAACGGGTGCCTCTCTGGTTCCTCTTCCGCGGGCGGCTGCTTCGCATTAGCGGGGCTGATCTCCCCTGTTCCGCCTAAGCGCGCCCACGTTCACAGATGACTGCTCCTGCCACTTCCGCGAACGCCCCCTCATTAAGGTGGCTACCGACGGCTCCTGCGTCGCTGCTCGCTGATAACGCCGAGGCGCACACGCGAGCCTGGAAGATGATATTACCCGGACAGCTCTTGTTCTCTTGGGAGAGGCTTTTTTTCCGTGGGATGCGCTTTGATTCCCAGAGCCCACGGGAGGTCGATAATTGGCCGTATATGCTCGAGATGAGAGCTGTCAGTGAGCAGACGGCGAGCGCCCGTGATTGTCTTGGAACCGAGCCCGGCTTTCCAAGCAGAGCGAAAACCATGCAAGGCCTCGCATGGTGATGTGGAACAGGGTGACATTTTAAGAGAATGCAGAAAATAGCACTCCCCATGTATGATGCACACTCATTCGTTGAGCAAAGGAACTGCTTAGTGGAACTCAACAGTGAACTTGGAAGTCACTGTGTAATTCCCCAGTCATGGCAATGGTTAAAAGGGACGCCATTTACTCAATAAGTTTCCTTAATGCGGCCAGTGTGGGAACTGTGCTCGGAGTCAGAAAATTTTCTGCTGCAACACCCAAAGAATCATTCATTTTCCTCACTTCTTTACCCTTATTCTAAATCAATTTTTTTGGTTTGCATTTTTAATTAACGTACTGGACTGATTAACATATCTTCATGGGCTGTTGTGGACATAGCAAAGACAGGTGGTCGTCAAGCACTGCTGGGGGAACGCCAGCTTAAAGGTGCACTACACGTTTCCGCACCCTGACTATCGCTGTCTGCAGCCTTTGTGGAAATGTATCACATATTCTTCAAAACCAATACGATTGTAACGAACAGGAATGTTAATAATACTAATGAAAGCGATTCAGTACAATTGCTGTAATCACTGTAACTATCACCTGTAATCTCAAGATCAATTGTCGCCGCTAACAGGAGAAGGGAGGTCTGACGGTTGCCCCTGACGGAGACTCTCAGGTGAGTTGGTGACAGACTCATGTAAAGGTTCCCCGATGCACTCATTAGAGGGCTCTACTTAATATGGCAGAAATCACAACCGCTCCAATCATAACAGGTCCCTGGTTTGCTGTTCACACACTGAACGCAAGCTGTCTCCTCATTTTCCACAGAGGCCCTTCCCTGGACTCAGAGAATGTCTCAGCCAAACCAACAGTGCAAAGGCACGCCACTCAGACACACACACTCTGTCTGCTCTCTAACCTGATTAAAACTCCAATTATGGTGATCAGCAAGGTTTATTCTTGTCCTTTGCCTTCTGACACCTGATGCTCTCACAACATATCGGTGTTAGGACAATGTTGAGAGAATGTTTTAGTAGTACTCGTGCTGTTATGCTATGTTGTTGAGTGATCTCGCTCGACGAAAATAAGGATTAAAACAAGGGAGGAGAAGGTTAACCAAGGACAGGCGTTAAATCTGGAGTGAATGCAAGAATAAACAAATATGAAGTCTTTCTAGTAAGGCTCCTATGGTTTGGGGGCCTTCGTTGCAGAAATTGGCAATTTCTTCCATGTCATTGGATTTACAAATGCCGGCCACAAAAGAAATTTTAGAATAAAGAAAACTATAAATGAAACGAACCCTTGTATTCAGGCCGTTTTAGTGAACATAATGAAGCATGAAGGGAGAACAAATTAGAAGGCATCTGCCTGCATTAGTCAAGCCTTCCTCTGTCAATCACCAAGGCTGACAGGCTGATAAAGGAAGACTGGCGACTTCTGTGACAATGACTGAGCGGCGTCTGAAGACCCGCCAGCATCCTTAATTGATTCGCTCCTTGATTTAGCGAAGAGCGCACTGGAGTCATCCTTCATAATCCGGCCTATGCCTTAGGCTGTCTAATGGGAGCTAAAAAAAGTTCACTTTCCCCATTCTGAGGTCAGAGATCAGGGTTACCTGAACCACTCTTCCACAGAATGAGTCTGGTCCAGTTTGGAGCTCCTGTAGTCATGTGGAATGCATGAAAGCCAGGGGGATCTAATCTCATCTCAAGGGCGAGAATGCCAATAAGACACAATACATTTTAATACCATGCAAAATTTACTTGCATTATTACTTACATTACTAACATGTAACTGCAGCTGTGCTTGACTGCGTAAAATACTGTGTTACTGTAATTTAACTACACAATTTTAAACAAGTTTTCTAATGGCACAAAACCATAGACTCAGTTTGGGTAAAAGCCTTTGGCACAGGTATAGGGGTAAATAGTTCCCATAAGGTTTTTTAGGCAAATAATCCACAGATAAAGTGCTCAATGAGATGACAGCGTGTGTAATTCTCATATTTTTCAGGCTGGAAACTGGCAGGGCACCTGCAGTGCTTCTGTGTGTTTAGGCCAGTGTTTTATGCTTCACTTGAAGACTTTTATAGGCTTTGTTTATGACCAGTTCAATTGCACGAGTGGACGCTAAGAGCGAAGGGGCCACTTTAGGAGAGTGGGGCAAACAACAGACCAAGAATAAACACACATATGCATACTCTAGGGTTTATGAAAAGAGTGGCGGCAACTTGCCAATGCTGAAGCAGCAGCCGTTAAAAAAAAAAAAAAAGAAAGAAAGAAAGAGGGGAGAAGCCCACAAATTCCTTATATCTATCGCCACTGAGTGTGGCGAAAGGTCATAAAATACAATATGGTGCAAAACAGAGGAAAAATGAGGATAAATTCACCGTCCACAGAGGTGACAGTGATTAACTGTTGTTGAGGCTCCATGGTCCGGGGAGCCATTGTAATTAATAGTTCTAAATGTTTTATGTACAGCCCAGAGACCATGATACCGTGGGAGTAGGGAGTGTGTCAATACAGCATCAATATCAATAAAGGCTTTTGTACTGTACTGCCAGCACAGGTGGTGACCACTGCTCAGCAACTGCACTGGAATTTCCAACACTCAAGCCTAGCAGCAGTGATGCCTTTTGATGTCAATGACATGCACTTGACCTGTCCCTAATGCAGTGCCAGCAGATCCCTGCGATCATTTGCTTCACCCATGCTTACAGCACACAAGTCTTTAATTGCAGTTTCTGTTCATCGGAAGTTGTGGTTATTTTGTTCTTTAATGTGGGCCTTTTGGGTACTGTGGCGTTCCCGTTGTCCCTGCGTTGCTTTACTCGTGACCTGCTGTTTAATATGCCTCGTTAAGCCCCCCCTCACAGTGCCATTGTAATGTAAAGGCAGTAGCTAGTGGTAGGGGACCGGGTAAAAGGGGCCCACTGAGAGGGGGCAGATGTGGCGACTGTGTGTCACCACCTGATAAAGGCATTATTCAGCCACCTCTAGGGCAACGGAATGTTGGCACAGTGCATTGTGGGAATGGCAAAAGTAATTTCTGCTGAGAGCCATGCGGTGTGCCACTCCCAGGCCAGTGTGGGGAAGATAAGGGGGAAGGGGGGGGGGGGGTGTTGTGAGGTGGGGTGGCGATGTAACAAACACTAATAACTTCTGGCACTGAAATCAGTTTGGCCTGACTGATTCCAGGCTCAATTATCTATGTGAATTGTTCTGGGCCACATTTGGCTCCTCTATGCATTAGCCGTGGAGAAGCACCGCAAAAGAATTTCGATTGTGGCAAAAAGAGAGGACACTCCGCTTGAACTTCAAAGCACGAACGCCTTGAGGATAGTCAATTCACGCATCATCATCAACAGACAAAGCCTGAGCCCTAAGTATCTGAATGCGATTCCTATACAACCACAGAGCACACAGCTGTGTTCAGAATAAATGAGCTGATCTACATTGGATTAAAAGATTTTTGTATTACTTAATTTGCAGAAAGAGCTGGGACTTTTTTTTCCTTCATGCTCTGCTTTATAATCAGCGCTGTGCTATCCATCTACGTGGACAATGCATCGGTGCGGCAGGTAGCTGTCTCTCGTTTCCTTAATTACGCGTTCCTACCCAGTGAGAATGACCGGTGGCATTTCATTAGAACACAAATGTGAAAGGCAGAGATTAAACTCGGGATGCACAGTTCTGAAAATTGCATAGCACAAACTGAATTTCAAGTGAATTCCTATTTTCAGCTCAGGATGTCATGTTTCAGTGCTTTTGAATTTGCAAGAGAGGAGTCAGGCCACAGTGCGCAACATTATACAGCTAGGAAGAAAAACGGATCAATTTTAGAAGTAACCGGAACATATTCCGCGGTGGCAGATTTGATTCATTTTCGGGAGTAGGTGCGGTGGGTGAATTCAATGTTCCACATTTGCTGGGCCCAGTACAAACTCATAGCAATGTGCACTGGGGAGCTATGGTGCTCCCTTAAGGATCAGTGTCAAAAGACATGCATATCCTCAAAGGAGGTGGTTACTTAGAGATAGACTTAGTCACATAGTCAGAAAGTTTTCTCATTACAATATTACTGAAGTCATAAAATGCCACAGCACCAGTAACCTCAACCGTAGGGACACCCAGTCTGTTTCCAGGATGGACAGATTCCCCGTGTCTGTATGAAATCAATTTTGGGGGAACTCTGACGATGTATGCATGGCAGCGGGCAGCCTTCAGAGATAAAGGTTTGCATGCAAGGGATTTGCAACCAACAGTCAGCAGTGTTCAAGAACAGCATCATTAATCACATACGTTTGGACAAAGAATGTTGAGTAACATGTTTAAAGTTGTTTTGTTCCTCAATGGATCTCAATGTTTCATCTATATATAGAAAAACAGGTCCTTTATCAACACATAAGGATGAGGTTGCTTGTTTATTTGAAAAGTTCTGAAAGGTTTCTGGATGGGGTTAATTTGTGGTTTATCACAAATCCTTTTTCTATAGTGCTAATTGTGTAATTCATCACCAAAAAGAAAGAACAATTAAATATTGGTAAACATTTGCATTAACATGGGATTCTGGTATTTTAACTAAATACAGCCAGAGCAGTCCGATATTGTCAACAACAGCTATAGGCATAGCAGGCCAGCCAACTGGCTTTGTTGATAGCACTTCAGAACATCAAATAAAGTGATTTCTGCAGAGCTTACTGCAGTACACACTAAATTTACCATACTCAAAACTGATTTGAATTGATTATGACAATTAGTTCTGAGTTATGAAGAACAACTGGACACCTTCAAAGAAACCTTCAGAAAAAGAAGTGAATCACGTTTCCTTTTGAACTTCACAACATCTAGGTTCACACAAAGTCATGACATCAATGGACCCACTTCCCTTTGTTCCAAGTGACTGGCAGCAGTTTCAGACTGGCAGCAGTCCGAGGACCATTGAAGGAAAATTGTCTAGAGTACTAATTTATTTTCTGGCAGCTCTGCAGTGAAAATAAAACACGGAAATTGACATGTTTCATCATGTCTATAAGCTGGACTGTTACCTCGGGGGTTGTTCAGCGAGGCCTCTGAGGCCTTTCCTCCATCCCCGCAGTGGCTCTGGTCGAAGGGCGTGCACTGCTCCCCGGTCCCTGCCACCACCTCGATGTTCTTGGCCAGCTCCTTGGGCTCGGTGAGTGTCCTCAGTCTGTAGACCCTCCTGCTGCTGGTGTCTGACAGGAACAGGGTCTCCCTCACCGGATCCATGGCCAGGTAGTACTTGTGGGCCGGGCTGGTGCTGCTCAAGAAAGCATTGCGTTTTTTCAGCGAGCGCTCGGGTAGCCATAACACTGCAATTACGCATTACCACTGCTGCGAGAGGAAATGAATTTAAGCACATCCCCAAAGGCCTAGTTATGCAAGTTCTGATGCTCTTTAATTTTAAAAATTGTTCATTACGAACCTCTTTGGCATTATAAGCACATGAATTAACTATTCTATTTTTGTTTCTGTAGGAAAACACAAGCATTTGCCTTTTTTAAGGACAGATCTTTGTCCTCTGAGGTCATCAAGATGCAAGAAAAAAAAAATTGATTCAGTCCATGAGTTTGACAGCTATGTTAATGTAAGTGATGGGGAAAAAACTTAACAAACATCTATAGTAACAAAGTGAAGTAACATCAAAAGGTGACTGCTGTTTACACTGCATTAAATGATTGCCTGTCATGACATGTTAAAATGCTTATTAGGAAACATTCCCTAGGCAATGTACAGTATATGTGTGTACAGGGCATTAGTTAATTTGAAAGAGGAAAAAAAAGAGCATCATAAAAACAGCAACACAATTTTTCATTCCATCACATTAGTCCATTTTTGATGGTGAAAAACCTGACTGACAATGATGCAAAGCAAATGAATACACAACTTAAATATAACCCAGATGAAATTGTTATCCTTTATGGTGTGTGGATATACCTGCATTTGATCACCACTTTTCCAGTCACTATTAAGCAAAACATTTTCTCTTACAAACAACTGTAATATTCAAATAGCTTTGCTGTGACATTGCAACAACATAATGTAACAGCAATGTTAACGAGATGTTGCAGGAGTGTTCTGGGCCACAACATAGAGTGCAGACACATGTGTCTAACATAACTAGTTTCAAGAACTAACAGATGTCCATTTTAAATATGTGAAGATCTAGATTACTTAAGAAATAAAAAAGAACTCAGCCACACCAACCAGTCAGAGCAGCGCAGGTGAAATTTGAAACCAAGATGGGGAAAGAATTTCAGAAATCAGAATAGACTTTAGTGTCATTGCACGGTGGGGGTACAACAAAATTGTGGAAAGAATGTAAGGAAGTAACACAGATTCTTCACATCACATCAAGTTTTCACACAAAGAGCATGACCTAGATCTGGACTAAATCTCTCCTTTTAAAGAAGACCTGTTTAGTCCTCCATGGCTGACACTGATATTTTTAATGGATGACTACACAGGTGCATTTAATCTTTACCAATACCTCTCCTATATTTCTGTTCACTGTATTCACTTTATTTTATATTCCCACTATATTAACTTGGCAGTTTAAACTACTGTTCTGACAAGGATCTCACTAGACATCGTAAAAAAATGATCATAAAAGGGCAAAGTCACAATGGATCCCCAATCCTACCTGCAATTTATTAGTGGCAGTAAAAACTCCTCCCTATTGTCTGCCTATCTTGATATGTTTATTAGACTTTTGCCAGGGAGAGACTGTAGGCTTAATGGACACAATATGAGCCCTTGAAATGAAATACTTCCTGTTGTTTTGATGGCTTTGATAATTCAAATCAGGGAATATAATAAATAACGCCAAAAAGAATCGCCAGAATCCTTAGGAGGATAGGAGAGAGGCCATTTTGGTGAATCTTCCCATTAATTGCTGTGAAGACCATCCATGGTCTCTCTCCAATCTTACAATGTTAGAGTGCCCTTCACCATAGGAGCCTTGCCTCTCTAAACACACATTAAAGGCAGGACTTGTCTGTGATAAGAGGTGGACTTTAGAGACCCCACCCCCCAAGGTACTTCATGTGAAAGACAGCACCATTCTTAATCCCCACAACCTTCAAATCCAGGTCAATAAACCTCAATATTGACCCACTCCCCTTGCCTTTCTAATCCTCTGCCCTGTAAGCAAATGAGAAAGTCTTCCTTCACTCGCCTTCAGTGCAAATGGGGGGGGGGGGGGGGGGTTCTGCTTGAAACGAACGCCCAGAGCCATCGTTCGAATAAGAATGCCCAATAAAACTACATGGGGGCTGGTCTGCGAAACACAAGCGAATGTTAATTGCATCTCGAGAGGAAAATGGAGATGAAAACATACCTGTGCCGTATATCACGGTTCCTGAAGGCGTCACATTCAGGAATACAAGGAAAGACAAGATTCAAAATTATTCATCGAAACGGGAACCATTTTAAAAACCCACATGAAATACAAGGCACGCATGCTTTACGATAAAAAACATAGGGGATTCAATTCCCAGATTAACTGGCAGAGAAAAAAGCACTGTTTTTGCCCATCTTGAGATGAATTATTTATACCCCTTTTTTTTCCTTTAATCTCAGAACCGGTTTTTCCTGGGAGTTACAGAGTAAGAGCTGGATTGCTGGTGCTGTCCTGAGGGAGACCTGTCTGATATGTTCTCCTACAGAATGTGGAGAGTGTCTGTCTGGGGAGAGGAATGGGCAGGAGCGTGGAGCTCGAGGGTGAGTGGTAAGAGAACAGTCAGAAAGCCAGATGGGCTCAGATTGTGCCTGTCACAAATATGTGCTAGCAGATAATGGAACTCAAAGTCAACACTCACAGTGCTGCGACAGTATGATAGGCCTTTTGTCATTATACTCGTTAGTTTTATGGCAGGTTTAAAATTGCAATGCTTTTAACAAAGAAAAATATTAATAATAATATTACTAATACTAACAATAATAATGATAAATATGATGACAATCTCACCCGCCCTTCATGCAAAAAGCAATTTATTAGTGCCAATAGGTATACATGAAATAGTAGGTGTAGTTCACTTAACAGGTAACTGTATCCAAAGCTTCAATGCAAAAATTAGGAGAATAATACTGTGCAAAATCAAAGTACAGTACTAACTTGACAGAGTAGCACAAAATTAATATAAGTGTCTGATGAAAAATGTTTTAAAATGTTTTTAACAAGTGACCATAAAAAGCTAGCAAAGCTGATAATGTAGGTAAATTCAAGTAGCAAGCACTTTGGTAAACTTGACCTATGAATAGGAGTTAATGGTGAATAAGAGCACAACGAATATGTGATTAAATTCCACAGTATGTAGCTAAAGAAGTAGCCATTAATACAGCACCCTGTTAGGTTTAATTGATAACCTTCAATTTGAATTTGGGTTACTTGAACATGAATGTGTGCCAATAATGCCTCAATCTTTATTTTCAATGTATAACTATAGAACATATTGGGATCTAACTTGAAGGAAAAGAGTATTCTCCAGGAGGCATAGAAGAGACATGAAGAATTGCAGTCCATTTAATCCACAGACTGTGTTATGGTAAAGAATATAAAATGGTTTGGTTTGATTTTTTTCCCTTTATACAATACAGTTTTGGAATCACCTGTTGTAAGATGACTGCAAAGACAGAATACAGTTGCATGAAGTTAATGGCTACTTTTTGCTCTTGGGGTCTTTGCTCTACAGTGGAGTGGGTGCTGCTCTATTGATCAGATCTGAGCTACTTGCAGGGACCTGACAAGTGCAGGTGCACTTGCAGATGACCTGGTTGACCTGCCTATCCCTATTCCCAGTGTAACGAAGGTGCCACTGTGGGATCCCAGTCATTGTCCGCAAATGACATGGCCTGTTTTGAACATGTATTTTAAATTAGGGCTGCAAGTATTTTTTTATAATTGCTTAAAAAAGGCTATGTGGCTACAAAATATAAAGCAGGCAGCACTGAGGCTAGATGTAACAAAGACCCATGTCTTCACAGTTGAGTCAGAAGGTTAAGGGAGAAGCTCAGCTCTTCTGATAGTGCTGGGAAATTACGTCTGTCAAAGAGGAACCAGTGAGTAATATGTCCAAGCTGGTGGGGTGGTCTCTTAGTTGTATAAGTCACATGCCCAGCAACTCCTACAAAGCTGCCTTTGTAGAAAAAAAACAAACCCTTGGAGAGGGCTTGGTTGACCATTCCCAAAGTTTATTTACTACTTAACGTTCTTAACTTTGTAAAGGTTAAGACTATTTAATGCACGGTTGGCAGGTCAACCTCAAGGTACCCCCTACTGGTATTAAAATATGACCTCAGCTCCAGGATGCTGATGACGTAGCCATTTGGAAGGATCCGCCTCACGAAGTTGAAGTCGCCGACGTAGACACTGCCGTCGGAGCCACAGGCGACAGCGACAGGTGCAAAGAGCTTGCTGCCAAGGGCGGGGCCGTTGCAGTTCGGGCAGGGGATGGTGCGGATGTAGCCATTCCCCATGATGGTGGTGATAACCGGAGGCTGCTGGGATATGAAGATGTTCTCCCCGTTTCCTTTGTGCAGAATACCTGGCAAAAGAATGCCATGGGAGATTAAAAGAAAACATAAGACAAAGCCTCCATTCAGCAACAGTGGAGGCACAGCTTTATCCCTCTCCTGTTCTCTGCTGTTTGCCAGCATTATCTCACTGACTCCTGCCATTGTTTTGCAGTGACATGCAGAAGTGGTAATCCAGTGTACCGACATCTGTAATGGCTGGATGGGCACATCACCAGAAAGAGGCAAAAGAGAAACAGATCCGTTGCTTATTAATTACGCTACAGGCTTTTTGCGGCCCACAATCAATCTGAAATGCATTATGAGCGGATTATCTCATGAGAGCAGCGGAGTGAGGATGGGATGGCAGGAGGTGAAGTGGGAGGCAGAGATGGGGCTTCAGTCTCTCAAAACAAGGCAGGACAGGGACCCCCAGGCTCCTTACCGCTCTGCAGGTTGAGGATGTGGTGTTTGTCCAAGGACCAACCGCCCAGGTTGGAGGCGACCATCTCAAATCCCTGCAGCAGGGCCGTCCTCTTCTCCCACACAATGAAGTCCGGGCATGACTCGTACTCATAGCCCACAGACACTGGAAAGACACACGGACATGCTGTTCTGGCTCTTGTCACTTGCCCAAAAAGCAGTCAAGGGGTTAAACCAAAGCTACCATTCACCTTGTGAAAACAGGCACCTATTCACCTTGTGAGAACAGGCACCTATTCTCCTCGCGACCTGACAAACGCCTCATGATGTTTCATATGCTTTTCTGATGCTCAGATTCAGGTCAAGCAGGCATTCAGTTTCAGTACGAAATAAGTTCACTTCAATTATTCTGCTTTCATCCCTTTTTATTTCATTGTAATACAATTTTCTTATGTTTGTACTTTCTTCCCTCTTAGATCTTAAAAGCCCATCTACAAACTGGTGTTGGAAATTAGCTAGATTATATCTAATTGTACTGCACACTGTACAATAAAATCTACTATAATGGAAAACAGGTAATCACATTATCTTTACACATGGCTTAAACAAAAAACAGTCAAATATTACAATATTTCTGAAGACTTACATAACAATATAGAATTATTATTAGTCGCATCCCTGATACAAGTAGACTCACATAAGAAATGGAGAAAAAAGTAGTCAGTAAAAACAGGGCGGCACACCTAATGTAATGTATCTGCTTTGCTCAGACTAGGAGGCAGGAATGAAATACACTATTAAAGGGGAGCTCTCTGTTTGTGAACTATCACTTCTGGAGTCCCAGGTGTCTTTTCATGCATCACTGATATCATCATGGGCTCTGCTAGTTCAGCTCTCCTGTGGCAATACGCATACACACACACACATCCAAGCAAGCTCACGCACGCACAATCAGGACACACTTAGTTAAACAGCACAGCTGCAGTCTGAAAGCTCCTATGGCTGTCACCATGATAGATCGGGCTTTTACACTCGGCCTCAGAAAGCGGAGATGGCTTTAGGGTTTGGCTCTTTTTCCACTGGTATAGACAGTGAGATAAATAAATTTGAAGCATTCGCTCTCTTTCCTAATCTCCTCCTTACACTATACACGCAGCACCACCACGCAGCAAATACAGGCACTTTGTGTAATTTCTGTGTTTGTCATCGCTATTTATGAAATATATTAGGAAGTACATGCATATGGCATATTCATGATACCTTTGAGGCTACACCTGTAACGCTACCTTTAGCGTTACAGGTGACTTATTAAGATCTATCATATCAATGCTAAAGGTCACAAATGAACCAGGATTAAATGGAACCGGAGGAGCGTGTACACAAATTAGCAGGCAATCAAGCCACTCTCACCATGAAAGAAACTGCACATGAAAGATTATGAGCACTCTCCAGTGCAATTTCTGCAGGATCTGTCACAAAGCGCTCCAGCAGAACAAACAGCTACATGACATTCACTTTAGCGGACCACATACCGAACGCGTGTCAATCAAACGTCTAAACAAAGCCCTTAACACTAATTAAAGCCCATTAAAATTGCAAATGGAGTTTCTATAATTAATAAAACAAGGAGTGGGAGCGAGGCTTGATGAATAAAAGCTTCAGATTTAAAAAGCCCGCTGATAAAGCAACGTGAAACGCAGTGGCAAAGCGGGGCCTAGGGAGACAGAAGGCGTGTCACGGGGTGGAATTGTCAGAGCAGATTATTCGACTCCTGAGGTCCAAGGCAAGTTCACAATTAGAAATCCCATCAAGCAATCCACAGCCTGGAAGTCAAAATCATGCATTAAGTATGTAAATACAATTACTTTCCTGTCAGTGCCAGGAGAGGGAAAAAAAAACAATCAGCTACCATCTGCGAGGCGGTATGTGAGCTAAGTCTGACATACCGATGGCTTCAGTGAGGCCTGTCACTTTCTGGCCGTAGATGTCCGTCTTGTTCCAGGCCAGGACGTAGACCAGACCAGGGGCGGCGGGAAACCACTTTTGGAAGAGCCGTCCCTCGACGGAAGCCGACACATGCACCTTGGCCAGGCCGGCAGGGATGGTGGAGTGGGTCAGGATGATCCGTAGCAGGGACTTGTAACCCGGGGCGCGAGTGCTGAGGTAGCTCAGCTTCACAAAGCTGCCCGGAATTGTAATCTCTTCCTGGATAGCCTAAGGGCCACCAACCAACCAATCAGTTGTTCTGTTGCCCATCGCTAGCACACACTTACCATAAAATCTGAAGCACGAGTCCCAACTGCACATTGGTCTAAGCTCACTCAGGAAAACAGCACAGGGAAATACATGGGAGTTGGCCACCCACCTACTTCTAGTGTCCCCAGAAGAGGCCAAGAAAATTGATTTTTTTACAGTAATAGTACCACTGGAAGCAAGCCTGCTCCCACCTGGCTGTATCTCTGAGCAGTATGTCTACAATACAAACCTAATCTGCCATACATTATCTTGCTGCTTTAAAGCTTTAATCATCACCTGTGAAGCTACAGTTGCTCATGATTACAGAAAGGAACACAATACCGACAAACCACAATTGTGTGTGAACCTGCCTCTCCGTTGTATATTTCATGGCCTGTAAAAACACAAAGTTGCCTCCCATCTATAAAAGTGGCAGAGAAGCACATTTACATTCATAGATATCCTCCGACTGCACACCAGAATGGCTAATGATAGAATCTGTACTTCTAGTGCTCCTGGTGTATTCCCACACAGGTTATCAGGTTGAGCTTCCAGGAATCTGATTAGTCATTGGGTGAGTGAAGCCTTTTTCTGCATACTTAATTTTGCCTAATATTGCTTTCCAAATACTCTTCATATTGAAGGCTTCTTTCATTCCTATAGCCATATGTAATATTCATTTGAATATTCATGTAATATTCATCTGAGTTTGCCCACATATTGTATTGGTCTTTCAAATCTTTTGTCACAAACAGCAAGAATTGATTCCAGCACTTTCAAAATTCCTCATTTAAGCACAGACTGACAGCACAGAGTACCTCAATGTCTTGCAAATTATTCTTGAAAGCAGAAAACAATATTCAATTACGTGAGACAAAGGAATGCACAACAGCATCATCCTCAATGTTTTTTGGCTTATTTTTATGAAATTTCAATGCCAGTCAATATCCAACCCCATTTTCTACCATTCAAAGATCACAACTTAAAACCTTGTTTCTCATTTAATCATGTTCTCTTGTACTCCAGTATAAACTGAGGTGTATAGTAAGCATACAGAGTTGTATCCCGTACAAATAACAATCCTGTAACATGAATAAAAGCACAGCCAAAACTAAGTCTGTCATAACACAGGTTGAGATATTTCATGTAACTATTTATCACTTGGATAGATGATTACAGGAGGCATTTAACAATGATTTAACACAAGTTAGCATACTACCTTAACAGAGATGGGCAATTCCAGTCTATGAGCCATAGAGACCTACATGTATTAGGAGTTTCTTTGACACTTGCAACTGATTAATGAATAGAGCACAAGATTCGTTTATGTCCTATTGACTACATGAGCTCAAATTACACAGTTAAGAGGTACATCCTTTTTCCAATCATAACAGTATCAAGGGGGCTGGTCATCTGGATGTTCAAGTGGCTGATCATACCTGCAGCTCTGGGATGGCTGGTCCTCGCTCCATGCAGGCACCAGCAAACCTGGTGAGGGGGGAGGGCAGGACGATAGGGTACGGGATGACAAAGGTCTTGATGTCACAAACAGGGGGTGGTGACTCTACCCTGTCCATCGTGACCTTGTCCAGCACCACAAACTGGTTCCATGGCAACCAGACGGTCCGCCTCTCAGTGAGGAAGGGGGCGCGCTGGAATACCAGGGTGACAGAGATGCCCCCGGATGCTACCAGGTCAAAACTGTAGGAAAGCACAACACAGGTGGTCGGCCCAGAGTGTACAATGAAGACATGGAAACAATAGGTATCAACTATAAAGCTATCAACTATACAAGCTTACATGCTCTAGCATGTACTTTGGCTGGGCAACTATTGAAATGTGGTCTTGCAGCACTTATAATATTGTTGCCTCCTTAATGACTTTTTGCTTTTGTTGTACTTTGCCTCACTAGTATGTCCCTTTGGATAAAAGTGTCTGCAAGAAAAATGTAAATGTAAATAAAAGCAAAGCACAGGCAACTCCTGTCATTTTTGGTTTTGCATATCTGCGCTCCTCACCGATCCTTTTTCCCACTCTCTGGACTGCAGAGAGCTGCAGGAACATCTAGCTTCACTTTTTTTTTTTTTAAATCTTCACATCATATTTTCAGATTCCTTTTACATGTTTCATGTGTTTCTTGAAAGCAGGTAAAGGAACCTGTAGTCTGGATTCCTGAGACTTCTTTTTTTTTTGTTCTAGCCTACCAAGCTGTCATGTACTGAAGCCCAGGGCACAACATTTTTTCCAATGCAGTTAATACAGAGGTTGCATGCATATTAAATGCATTTTCCAGGCAGGAACAACCCCCCACACACATACACTTTTCTGCATAAGTCTATTGTTTATTACCGGTACAGTGCAATTTATGCAGATTTGCTCATTGCTCAGATATGCTCATTTGTGGGGATCCAACATATCATGTCCTCCATAAATGGTGAAGCTGTGCATATAAATAGACATTTACCACCTTGAATCTGTACTGGTGACATCTCTCTTGCCATTAAACTCTAAAATATGCCTACTGACTAGAAAACGTACAAGTGTGTACGTGTGTGTGTGTGTGTGTGTGTGTGTGTTCTGTGTGTGTGGGGTGTGAAATTTCCAGTTGAAAAACAAAAAACAAATCCCAAAGTAAATCTCAGAGGAAATGATTGTCCTATGGGGGTTTATTTGGGCAGCACTCGGTTTATGTTCTTGTGCAAGTAATTTCTCAGCCAGCAGGGGTGGGAGATTGGGGTGGGTGTGAGAGCAGAGAATTTTGTCCACTTACCTGCCATCTTGGCGGCTGATGGTGAAGCCGTACTCGGGGTGCTGCAGGAAACTGATGTTAACACCCACCAGCGGGGTCCGGTCCACCGCCATGACCTGGCCCCGGATCACGGCCACTCGGCTGTGACACAGCGGGGGGAGACAGTGCGGGAGACAGTGAGGGGTCTGTTTGGCTCAGAGTGGCTGCAGAACCGGCCAGACGGATCTGCTGAGGTTACGCTGCATGATCCACACAATAGTAACCTGTCTAGTGATCCAGAAGGGAGAATGGTGCCATACTCTAGTATCTGATTGGAGCACAAACTATCTGTGCAATATACATCTGGAAGGCACGCATACTAGATTGTAAGAAGAAAATGTAAGCATTCTGAGTTGTGTCTACTCAGCAAAATAAATTATAATGGACACAGTTTTTATATTTGGTATATTTACAGTACAATATTGTCCCCTCACTGTTACTGTAACAACATTTATTTAATTACTTTCTTTAGATATTACAAGTGAAAGCCACTCTTTTTTCAGAAGTTACTTTAAGTGACTACTGTTGGATTAAAACAACTAAATGGAAACCTAAATCTATGTCTCCAGCAAGGTTGAAACACAGCATCTTCTGTGAGACAAAAGTGTTTTTCTGTTAGGAAATTTTGTTTTGGTCTGTCAGCTCATTCAATTAATTTTACAATACATTTTATTGTCTTGCATTAATCGGCTGATTAATCAGTTCACCTTCAAAGCAAGTTTTTCATACTGGACCTGCTTTGTACAATGCTTCTTGTCCATAATGAATATCAATGTTTATGTTTTACCTTGCTATACTAAAAAGATATAAAATCAACAGCACTGCAGTGCTTCTAGTTTACTCTCTGGGGAGGACTTGAGGCAGTTACAACTCATATGTTAATGCTGCACATCAAAAAAAAACCTTTTCAATGAGAACATTAATTGCTTTAGTTGTTTGGTCCATCTAAATAATCAATGGATTGCTACAGCCATAATTCTTTGATGTGCAGTACTCAGCTTTAGTTGTGAGCTGAATAGGTGATTAATGTTATGAGGAACGGTGAATGAAAAGCTGTAAAGAGCTACAGTACAAGAAAGCATAACCTTGCACATTAGCAGACATAGGCTAGTTGGTCCTCTTCAATGTTCTGTGGCATTACAGTGGCTTTGCCCAACACTAAACCACTGGTCTCCTGTCTCTCCGGCTCTGCAGGAAAAAACTGCTCTCTGATGAAAATCCAGCCCCTAACATTCAGTGATTGCCAGCAAAATTAAACTAGTCCACCTTTAAACACCACCTCTTTGCCTCAAACAGAGACACTGAAGACTAGTAACTGGTGAAACAGGTACAACAGAACTCAATTTTGTTGTCAGATTAAAATAGAACTTTAAAGTATAAGTATACAGCAGTTAAAGTCTCTGTGAAAACAGCTCCTCTATAAACCAGTGAACATCAGAAACAGCAAATTTCTTGTTATGAAAAGCCAAGCAGGGAAGAGGTTTATGAGTCTGTCCTTAATGTTTCACACTCCACACCTCCGTGTTCGCATACCCCACACCTCCCCGTTCTCAAAAATGGCAGTGACTAAAGTAACTACAATTCCAAAATTGTCTATCAAAAACAACTGTGAGAGGCCTTCTTGAGCAACAGATGAAAATTAAATTAACTTATCTAGGTACTAAAATGCAGAAGATCAGGAGGGTAGAACTGGGATAAAAATTGCAGTGGAGCGCATGTTAGCACAGCTGACATGGCAAACTGTTTTGCATCAGGCAGAAAAGGTGAAGTCGTTGGCGCAGAACGCCAGTGACATTAGCATCAACAGCAAACGAAGCTGTTATTTCAGGTCTACCTCATTTTAATTAACGATCACTTAAAACGATTAAAAAATGATGAAATGAAAGTTTCCTTGCAGGCTGATGCTTTTATTTATTGATACATTTTTGACCTGGCCCTAAGCAACGAGATAACTGAAAACCAGCTAGATGAACTGAAGGAAATCTTGAAACATATAATGTATATTATATAAAATATAAAATATTTTAACATCTTGAAATGTATGCGATTTATGTTAGGAAACCTTGAAATGTATGTGATACCACGGATTTATATAAGGTAAAACTGACTCCCACATTCACTGGTATATGTAAAGCACTAAAAACATGACATCCTTGTTCAAGAGATCATACATAATTTCAAGCGAAATGTAGGTGTCAACTCCAAACTTAAGGAAAGACCTGCATGCAAATCAAGCTTGAATACAAGTATCTCTTTATATCACCTTACAGTTATTTCAACAATTATTTCAAATGTACAAGCACTGCATTCTCTAGCTGGTACATGGTCACTGCACAGACTGCATTGTTTCTCCAGAGAGCTCAATGACAGCTGATTTTCATGACCACTATGTAACACTAGCTATATACTGACCTTATTTGTTTATTCTAATGGTGAGTTCCCATAAGGAAACCATATTAGAGTGTTTCTGACGCAAGCAGCTCATCAAATCTATAGTCTTTCAAAATCCAGACTTTCTTCATGTAACACTGTTCATTTCACACAACTTTCATGCATGGTGAGAATATCACTTGGTGGATAGATATATAGACAGACAGGCTGATAAATTGAGAGACTGAAAGACCGTCAGGGACACACATAGACAGACAGACACATATACAGCCTGCCAGACAGACATGACAGGTAGACAAAGGCAGACAAGACAGACTGAGAGTTCTGATAGAGCCACACACCTGCTGTCAAATGGAATATCCCCAGGAAAGATGTGGGTGCTGGCCTTGCCCACCAGGAAGCGAACGCGGTCAAAGAAGAGGCGCGGAGGTAGCGGGGAGAAGGGCGTCTGGTTCTGTTGGACAAGGTCCAGCGGGTCAGGCGAGCCCTGGCACAGGGGTCCGCTGCTGCAGCTGGTCTGCTGGCAGCAGTCTGGATCCACGCAGTCTGTGAGCCCGTCTGAAACACACATTGGCGTTCATTTAGCTAAGCAAAAGCACGTTGGATCTCAGAGGGAATACCAAACTGAGCAACTCCCTTCAAAGCAGCGGAGACTCACTGACGATCCATGGGTTTCTAGTCTTTTTTTCAACTGAGGTCTTAATTTTTTAATTATTTAACAGGAGTCACCGACTGGATGGAATCTTGAAACACATTTGGTTGCCAGGTGTCAATCCTCTGCTGACTAAGCAGCATCTCTAAAGCACCGCAGAGACCCAGGGCTAGCAACAGACACTACTGGTATAAAGTACTCAAGAAGGATTGTGTTTCATCTCAGTCTCCATGGCATTTTGGTTGATTTTGGTTGTCTCCCAATAGTGAAGCAGGTTGCACATATAGTTTCAGTCCTTCTTTCTGACTTATCAATTCTGTTTTCCAGCTATGTATATAATCACAATATGCCATGACTAAAACCTTCATGCCTTAATAAAATATCATTGCACACATATGCAAAATATCTGGGCAATGATTGCTAAAAAAAATACACTGAACTAGATATGAGCATTGAGTTAAATGCTGACAAAACAAAGAAAAAAAAACATGCAACTTTTTAACTAGCTAGCTAGGTAATAATAAAGGCAGGAACATAAATTATTATGTAAGTAACTAGCTAGATAGCCATTTACAACAGTTGTATAACACAGTTGTAAAACACTAACATTCAATGCCTCCTTTGTTCCAATAAATCTGCTCATCAACTTTGCTTGTTAGCTAGGTAATGATAATTGAGCATATCTGTAAGTGCTTACTCTAGTTGTTACGTGGATACAGCTAGACATCTAAATAGCTAGTTAGCTACAACTATATGAACAGAGTGAAAAACTTCCTCGCAACTATGCTAACTGAAAACTCACAAAGCAGCAGGAAATTATTAGATGTTGTAGAGGCAATGGCAATTTTCGCTGACACCATCAATGCTCCATTCTTGCACAATTAATGGAAATGTAAAAATAAATAAAAAATAAATCAATAAATAAAGTATCAGATAGCTAGCATTACAGTGTTGCTGTAATATTTCTGTAGATCACCCTATCTAGCTAGCTCCACTGTGTAGATGTTTTGGGACTATGCTTTGACTAAAGAATGAATCAAATACATTTACTTACTGAAGTAAGTTTTTTTCAAAATGAAAATTTGTCCTTAAAATTATTTTGAATACAAACAGACCATTTTATAAAAGCAATAAGGCATGTGAGGCTGTGTTATAACATGAATACATTCACAGCTAAAGCTTGCTGTTTGGTGCATGCAGCGGAGTGCCTGAAATTCTTTAGTTGTGACTATGTTCACATTGTGATTTTGCTTTAAGTATGATGGGTAATGCTTCCTATGGAAAAGTCTGATGAGCAGTATGGTGGTGTCTACACAGCAGCAACAGAATTTCCTCACACTATTAAAGTTGTTTAGATGCCTGCTTCAAATGATAACCTTCTGCTCCTAATCCAGCATCCAATTATTTTTTTTCTGTTCACAACAAAGTGCTCCTCAATCAACAGAGGCACCAAGTTTACAGCTATAATGATAACTCTGCCCATTGGGGCTTGGTGTATTTGTTAAGATTAAAACAAATGAAAATGAGGGTAGAGACAGCTGCTGGATGGCTACATTTCAGGTCACTGCAAGCAAGGGGTAAAAAGCTATTATAATTTACTTCGGCTTCATTTGTTTACTTCAAACTTCACCACTGGATCTATAGTATATGAAGCACCATTTGTATAACTAGATGCTGAGCCCACAGTAAGCTAATGGGGCCAATGAAGACTGATCTGATTCTTTCCCAAATTACACCAGGCACAGTGCAATCCATTCAATATGATCACTACCAGCAGCAGTATCCATACTAACAATTCAAACACAGCTGACTGCAGGTGTAGTCAGGACCTCAAAACAACATGGGGCAGATGGAATACACATCAATACATAAAGAAGCAATGGCCCATAATTCTATGCACTTTTCAAAAGAAAAATAAATAATGCAGTACCTGCAGTAGATGCCTATTACCCTCTGCTCAAGAGACTGTGGCTGCTGATGAGCAACAGTAACTCTGACCCCATGTCCCCCTCTGCCTCAGCACAGGTTTGTTTCAGGTACTGCTGCCTGGTATCATGTCTATTACCGCATCCATTCTCAGAGCTTGAGTACCGGAAGAACTGGTGCTTAACTTAACTATCATACGCGGCATATTTAATTAAAAACTAAAATGGCTTTTTACGCTTTGTTTGCTTAACTTCTGAATTAACTATGATAACCTAATTCAAAAGCTAAATAAACAAACAAACAAAAAGCGTAAAAAATCCATACACGTTTTCAATTAAATATGCCGTACCACAGTCATAATGTTTCAAACAACAAGTCCCTCTCAAGGAAAGCACAGCTCATAAATAACAACAGATCCCTGACTGGGACAAACTGAACCACATTTAATGTGGTGGTAGGGAAGGGGTAATGACCAATGATCCAATAACTGCTGATGTTTGCTCATGAAACCACCATTACCTCTAAAATTTAATGAGAGGAACACAAGTGTATATGAATACAGTATGTGGGAAATATCAATGTATCTCACTGTAAAAGTGCAGAAAAAGCTACTATTACCAGTAAAAAAAAACTGCTATTTTGGGGATTAGAAATAGGGAAAGAATTGACATGTTTTGCTTCCAGTTGCTCAAGGTTATGAGTATCAGTCAATGAGCATACTATGCAGCCAAATTGGCCCGTAGCAAGCCCCCTCCCAATACTGTACTGCCAAATGACACAAGGGACTTTGCCTGGCATTGAGTCAGTACAATTCACAGCGAGATAAGCTTTTGGAATAATCTGGAACTGCAAGGGTCATGCACAGTACCATACCCATGGAGAGACTGCTCTACCCAACCTAAAAACTTGTGTCCAACTGTCAGTTTCAGTTGATTTTGTACATACATACACATCTTTGACTTGCTCTGTTTTGTGCTGTATTTCATGCTATTTCTTTTTTATACTGTACCTCACTGTATTTTAAGCGCTTATCGAAACTTTCAGAAAATTGCTCAAATACTCATTATTACTATTAGTAGTCACTCATGAAAGCACACTATATTTTATATGATTTTCACACGCTGATGGCACAACACAACAGAAACGCAGTGCCAAATATCTCACAATGGTAGGTTAACGGCAATGTTCAATTCAAATATTCAATACTAAGCTTAACACAATATTCAGTATTCAAGGAGAGAGAGTCACGAGATTGTCCTGCTCTTTATGTCTTGGACAGATGTGCACATCATGACTAGCGGAAGATTTATCTCCATTTTCATTGATGCACAACATTGATACAAAATTAAAAGAGCAGGGAAGTGGAAAAAAGTACTTCTTGCCCCACAGAGAAGTATTGTGCTACACTATGGTGGCAGTTTGTCCAGGCAGAAAATACAGTGCCATGGATGCAAGAAAACCTCGGCGAGTCCTGTTTACTGTTCCTTTCATTACCAGGGTTAACTGTCGCCAAGCAAAATGGCCTCATTTTGTTTTATTTCATCCACATACACTCACACCTTGGTCACAGCCATCACACAATACTCAGGGATTCCATGTTTGAAAGGACTTGGGCCAATAGTTCTGATATTCATGAAATTACTTAACAAGGAAGCATTACTTAACATTTGAAACATTAAACACATGGTAAGTAGATATCTACCAGCTAACATGAGCATTTTAAAGTGCATCACTCTCATCACAATGTCAGAATGTCATATAATGTTACAGCTTATTATAACGTACTACCAGCTCGCTGTTTTCAGTCTAGTATATAAATCATGATTAGACATTTGAAAAAAAAAATGTTAGCATACTCAATGTTGGTGTGTGTGATAACTTCAAAAAGTAGAATTGGAATGTTACTCTTAACATAAAAAGTTAAGTAATATGGCTTGAATCAAAGCTCTGCACAAGTAAGACATGTTAAAACAATGTGCATATGAATAGGATGTCCAAACACCAATCTTTATAATGATGAGCAGCCTACTAATTGCTGTATGAAGTCATCGACTTACAGCTGGCGGGAAACTTCATTATCTTATCTCTTAATCACTTTATTTGTGTGAGGTCATTAATTGCCATTTAGTTTCCCTAACTACAGCTCTAACGAGGTTCCATTCAGAATATAAATGGCATTTATAATTAAATGTTGATCAGATGAAGATGGGAGGATGCCATGGATTTAGATGTAGAGTTTTCTTGTGAGTAATTGACAACAGCTGATTATCGCCTCACCATCTTGTGTAAAGCATCTGGCCAGTTTAGACCTGGCATTTTTTCTGCTCACATGAAAGGAAGGCAAATGAAAACACCTCATCCAAGAAGCTTATTAAGCGTTCAGAACAATCCGCAACTACAGTGTGTCTTTGAAGTAAGCCGCACATTGTGCATGAAGCCAATTAGAGCGTACACAGACAATATTTAGCATGAAGGCCTTTCTAACATAACCAGAAATGAACGATCATGTTAAGAGTTAGTAACAGTAAAATATTCAGTTTTCCCAAGGGAAAGAGTTAAAATAATGTAATACTAAACCAATAAAAATAGCGAGCTGCATAAATACATAATAAGAACTGCAGCGTTGGCCACAGTGCTTTCAGACAAAATTACTTTTTTTTCTGATAAAGACTGTGAGAGACATTAATGACAATATTAACATTAAAGGCAATTCTGCTTTGTGCTTATCATTGAATTCTAAATTTAATCAACTATTTTTCCAACAACTCTAACTTAAATAACATGATGAACTAACTTGTGATGAAAGTCACCCAAAGTTAAGGACGAGATGCAGTTAGCCATTATGTGGACTGCTCAGAGTGATTATCACCTTTCCGCCAGTGAATTATCCAGGGATAAAATTTCTGTACGAGTGAAGTATGTCCTCACTTTCATGACAGAAAAACACAAGTAAGCAAGGTTGGAGGCCCTGTCGCACTCTATACCTAACTCTTGTTTCACAGCCAGCCATCAAGTTGATCCGTCATCTTTTCTAATCTATTCTGCTACTGACATTCACTGACAAGGCATCTAAAAGGTGACCCGAGTCTGAGCTTAAAGGTTACATTTGCAATAGGGTGATGTATCAGAGAACACACAAGTCAGAGTTTGATTAAAAAAACTGGAGCCAGAACTCAGAGCTGAACTTCCTTAAATAGCCATGTTTCAACAAATACATTGTGCTGTTATTGCAGATTGATGTTTTTAATCTTAACTAAATGCCACTCTTTACACATCACTGCATTTTTTACTTTACCATTGTGTGCTAGTAATTGGTCTGTATTGTGATCAAAAGAATAAAGAGTTAAAGTCATTTAACTTAGTTTTGTGCATTCGCATTTTCATAGATTTCAAATCACTCTGAATTAAACTGTCTAGCGAGTGACAATGGTGATAATAATCATCATCATCAATCCATGGCTCTTTTTTTCTTCTCACAGCAGTAAAACAGAAAATTATGTTAAAAGCTTCACTTTGATCAAACTTCAATCCTTACCAAATTTTGTTTAGATCATTTTTAAGCCTACCCAAACAGCACATTTATTTTTACTTTGACAGCTTTGTCACAGTAGGCACAATAAAGTTACTGCACATTTGAACCACTCACGTAGACTAAGGACTGAGTTTCACAGCTCACATCACAGGATAATACTGACCCAGGCCTGAGCTGCCCAGTGAAACCCTTCATCCCTGACACTCGCTCCAGTGACCATGGAGGCTTGACACGCTCCCTCTCGCATGTGCATGGATGGACACAGTGTGGCTGCTGAAGCCATCCATTGTGAGCTTAGCTGTACAGTCCCGTTCCCATGAAAGCCAAGCTCTGGCTTGGAAAGAGATCTGTGGCTTTTACGATACTCAATCCCTGTTTGCTTTCTCTTGTAAAGATTACCAATGTATGGAGCACAGTGGATTTTTTGTCAGCAGAAAAGTCTCAGCCAATGAGATATTTTTCATGCCAAGAGCTAAGAGCCAGCCGCTCTAAAGAAAAACATCCCAATGAGCCAACTCACAAGGTTAAGAAGGAATATTACAGAAAGATATGAAAAAAATATATAAAACTGATGTACTATATAGTAGAGAAAGTTTCCTTTCTAGCCATCAAAATACAGGGATAAGATCCTCTCTTGCATATTACAAAGCTTGACACAAATAATAGTATTAAATAGTTTATATTACAATGCAATCCATTTCAGATAACATTTTTAAAGAGCAACCTTTTTTGATGTAAAGCATGTCTGCAAAAGGAAAGTAAAACAAGCAACCGTTACTGGTTATGTAAAATGTAAGGAGATCTTCTGGATTTTCCATCATAAAAAATTGTATCGACAAGCTTTGAATGTAGATATTTAATTATATTTTTGGTAAAATTGTCATTTTAGATGCTTAACTGAACAATTTATGTTCTCTAACTGACTGGTAACATTGCTTCTAATGATCTCATACAAATCACACATCAAGATCTACAGTATTGGATCATGTAGATGCCTCAACAATAACAATATGCTCTTTTAATCCACATCCATTGCTGAACTATGTTTATACTTGCCAGCCAATGAGATTTTACAATAGCAGCTGGCTTCATAACTTGTTGTAGTCTGCACAACAGCGTTTGTGTGTTTGCCAATTGTTGAACCTAGGGTTGATTTTACAACCAATGTGTTCACTTTTATAAAGCATTTGTGTTTTCTATGCTGAATGCTGTTAAATTTATTTATTATTCATTTTCAAATTCCAAGAAATGATAGTTTAGAGATGTTAATGCTAACCTGTTCACAGCAAAATAACAAATTACTACTATTTTAAATATGGGCTGAAATGCTAACAACTGATGTATGTGAAAACCAAAAATCACACGTAAAATATAAATATGTGGAATGCTTTTTGTAGATTGGTGTAAGCTGTTATTTTAGATGCTCCACAATGTTTTGCCTTGCAATTCAGACATATCAACAACCTAAAGAAAAGCTATCAGAAAAGTATACACCAGTCCAGATGTCACAATAAGCAAATCAGAAGTTGACTATTGTTCTTCATGGAGACACGGCATGTAACTTTTGTCAGTTCTCATTTCATACCATGCTTTGATTTTCTTTACTTTGCTTCACCATTTGTCATGCTTTATCTCAGCCGAGCAGACAAACATCAAAGTCTTTAACCTGCATCATCCATTTTGAAGCAGAGCAATATTGTTACATAAATATTTCCAAAGCTTTTTCTGTATTTGGGGGATGGTATCATGCAGAAATCAGCAATACTTGCTTTTTGTGACTGAAAAGTTCCCTCAAGACTTGGGGACTATATTTGAGACTACTAATACTACTATTTGAGATAGTGTATTCCTTTCTAATATTGCATCACTGAAGCCAAAAGGCTCCAAGCTTTTCCCTGAAAATCAGCTGTGTACCTTAAAGTGGTCAGTTAACATGTGCCACCATGTAAACTGACCTTACTGTCAGGGTTTCAGCGTCCGCTTCTCACAATGACCAACGTGCGTCCTCATAACAGCCTGTCGGGGTTTTCTGGCTGCCACTTCCCCAGACTCCCACCAGATGCCCTGTCTTCCTGTTTGTGCAGTGTCTAATTTGTTGATCTGTTTCATTTGTGTTTAGTTAGCTTGGTCATGTGTTTTGTGTGCTATATAAGCCCTGCTTGTTCACTGGTTCAATGCTCAGTCTTGAGCTACCAAGCCCTGTGTATGTGCACTAAGCCTATTTTTTTTTTTTGAGCCTTTAGTAAAAGTTACTTTGTTTTTCTATAACCCATCTGTGTTGCTGCGTGGTCTCTGCATTTGGATTCTTCCTGCTCAGTGTAACACTTACAAAGTTGATTTATTGATGCTTCGTACACTACTTCGTACAGTACTCTTTCCAGACTCAGTGTTTGAGCTGTATTCAACCACACAATGCTAACTTTCAGCGCCATGAATCCCTTTTATGTCTAAGGCAGATGTCATGAGTGGGTGCCCCAGGGACTTTACCTCCGTCGTTGTCGGTGTTGTCGTCACACTCGGTCTCCATGACGACATTGCAGCCCATGCCACTCCAGCCCACCTGGCACACACAGCGCCACCCATTCTGCTCCAGGGTGCACCTCCCATTCCCATTGCACAGGCCTGGGCAGCCATCTGAGGGGGTGCAGCAGATATCCAAAATTATACATATATATACATCATACTAACACTCCATAAATCAAGATTTTTGGCAGTAACAGACCTGGTGTGTGGTAACTGACTGATCATGATTTCACACTGCTGGTCTTGGAGGGCTGCAGTGTGCTGATGAGTTTTTTTTAGCTCTCAGAAATAAAGAGAGAATTTAAATGTACTTGATCAAGATGCTTACTCACAGAGGAGGTTGAAGGTTTTTGGTGGACCTCAAGGACCAGAGTTAATGAGATCAATTTGTAATAGACTTAAAAAACTAACAAACCAAAAAAACACAGACTATCATTCATGCAACTGAGATGAATGCTGCTCTCCTACATTGTGGATGGAACATGGGTTGGTAGACATACAGCTTACCTTTAACAACAAGATCCAAGTAGTGAGCTACCAAAGGAAGAGGGAAATAGAGATCTCTATTAAATTACTAAGCCATAACGATACTGGCCTACACACTTGACAAAATAATTGCGGCTTATTATTGTGCCAAGGGCTAGGCTTTCTGATTTGTTTCACATGTCCATAGAGGCAAAAAGCCTGTCTTTAATCCCTAGTTTAAACGAAAAGTGGAACACAGTGATTTCACAGTGTCGTTTTCAGCACATCCCCGAGATTTAACAGTTATTACTTATTTTCAAATTCGCTCGCAGTCACCAGGTACTCCTCATTTCAGTGGGCCCCAGATAACACTGAGCAGTGTTCTGTTCAGAGGAGTGTTGCCATTGCGTGATTAGCCGGAAGCTTAGCAGCGAAATACCCAGCTGAGGGAGTGGGAAAAAATGCCTGCGCATTGAGGAGGCTGATGTGGTCATGGGACATTTGCCCAGAGGCAGCAGCTCAGAGCTTCGCTGTCTCACAGCTTCTGGGGTTCCGCAGTGATGGAGTAAATAACCAGAGTTAACAGCCAATACGGGAAGAGGCCGAGGGCAGACACCCTCCCCAGTTACACCCCTGGTTCTCAACGTGACACCAGGGTGGGAGCCAGACTCACCAATGGTGCAGTGCTCTCCCTCCCAGCCCGGGTGACACTCGCATGTCCCATCTTTGCACTGGCCGTGCTCCTCACAGCGGGGGTGGCAGGCTCGGTGGTCGCATGCTGGCCCGTCCCAGCCGTCCTCACACTGGCACCGTCCCTCCGAGCATATGCCATGGCTGCCACAGGGCACAGGGCACACCTCTGCAGGGGGGCAGAGAGGGGCAGGTGTCAACAGGCACTGTTTTACAGGCCACGTGGGGATATCGATCAGAGTCCCATTCACAATAAACACCTAGTGATAAGGGCTGAATTTGCTGACAACCACGTCTATAACAAGACAAAGCAATAATACTCAAGTAAACAATGACTTATCTGAAACTGATGAATCCAAGAATTCAGTAACGCAAACCCACTTACTACACTCATTTTTTGGTGTGAGAAATTCTTATCTAATCTTAATGAATACAAGGACTCAGCAAAACAAACCATTTACAAAATAAACAAGGTCATTGTTTCCAATTTTTATTTCTTGATGAAATAATATGACTGCCGTTTAATGATTGTTCATAATATGTAAAATAAGTTCCATCTCTTTTTCTTAACTCAAAAGAATACATACACATAATTCCACTAACGCTTTAGATTCTGTCAAATGATGAAAAATGTTCCTTTTTCATATAACTTCAAAAGGCCAAGCTTTACAAAAAAAAAAAAAAAAAAACATAAAAGGAACATGATCAGAAATCTTCCCTTTCTCTTCCAATGCAACCCACACATTAGAAACCACTTAAAAAGTTAACAAACTAAATATTTTGTGAGAAATATTTAACTTCACTTGAGTGCTGCGGGTGTTGGCATCCCTTTCAAAATGGTTTATGATATTCTGACTTCCAATGCTATGCTATGAATGATCTCCATTAAAAAAGAAAATTCATCCTATCCACCAGCGGTCAATCAGCAGGGAGAGGAATATGCTGCAGGCACACAAAGGCCACTTATCCGCACAGAGTAAAAGTTGCTTCAATTTAAATATACATTACTTTTAATAAGAGTATTAAAATTGAATAACCTCCATTCCTGAATGTGTCAAAAAGGAGGGTTTCATCACACATACACAAGTGCGCGAGCACACACACACACATTTACTGTATTCATTTGGCATTAACTGTTATCCACAGTGAGACACATAATGCAAAGTAACTATTTTCATATGAACAACACACAGAACATGACTGACCACTAAGCATTTGTCAGTCTGTCACATTGTGATATAATAACCATTGCAATTCTCCGGGATGGCCCAAGCAATTGTTGGTGCCCTAAGGCAAGATATTGCAGGCTGGAGGTAGGTGCCTTAACAAAAAAAAAAAAAAAAGTTAAAACAATGACATGCATTTCCTGTGTGGATTCTGCCCCAGGCCACCATCTATACAGCTAATACCTAGGGGTACCCCTATCCATACTTAATACATAATAAGTGCTATGATAATAATAGAAAAACAGATACATAAATACATTAAAACATTAAAATGTATTAACTTCTTTTGGAACATTAGTACCATGCTGGAACACAAGGAACAGGGATGAAAAATTAGTTGTTCTCTTCAGAATGATCCAAGCAAAAAAAAAAAAAAAAATACTTATAATTCAATTTCTGTTCTCTGTAGACAGCCAGTGCAGAGTCCCCCTTCAGGAGAAAACATCAATGATTCCATTTGAATCTCAGGCATTCATTCTTTTAAACTTAATTCCACTATTTGTTTTCATTTGCCTGACATTTCTTTCAATACATTATGAGCATAATGTTTTGTTCTCACAAGAAAAAGAACGGTCAAATTAATGATCTCTCAGTACGTTCAATTTCTCAGTCATTAGGACACAGGAGGCTCACTGTTTTGTGCTTGAATTTGCATGATACTATTTCAGCTTGTAAATCCAAAGCTTAGCAACCAAAACACAGCCCATCCCTTTGGGTTTACAAAAAGAAACTCTATAGGGGATGAAAACAGAACAAGGATGACATTATGCTACTTTTGTTGACACCTCAGTTTGCAAAGAATTAAGTGGTCCCTGGATGTAGTATTATGCTGTTGTATGACATCCCTGAGGGCACCCTGATCTTGAATTAAACAAGTGCATTTTTTTCCCCTCTATAACATGCAGTTTCCGATCATGTGGACATAAGTGGTGGCCACCGTAATGAAGTGCTTCTGTATGTAGCTTGCATAATGTATTGATTCATGGCAATCACATCACACTTGCCGTGTGCTTAAATATAGATTTTACATGATATAACGTATTTCAGGGCATTGACATTTTTGTTTAATAGTGCTTAGGATTAGTACTTTTTCTTTCCTGAAGCTAAATTAGAGTACAGCATCTGCAATTAATGAATTGGACGAACTGAGATACTGAGCCTCTTGGTAGTTTGAATGATAAGAGGTGCTTTTTCACTCCGCCTGACTGCTGTGCTTTCGAACACTGGCAATGCCAGCAGGATCTATAAATCTCATGGGAATGGCAGCTAATCTTTAAACCTTGCTCTGGGCTACAGATGATTCTGATTGGTAGAAAAAGAAGAAAAAACACTTGTTCTCCTTTGTCATCAGGACTGAGGCGCTTGTTCCATGACTGTTTTTAAAAATAACGAATGGAAAGGATTAAGGCTCTGGCCGCTGGCATGCAATGGCGCCACAATACGCACACAGAAAAGATGGCACCTACACAGCAAACATTCAAACACACATTGACTGTCACCCATAATACTGCCCACTACATGCCATGACACCGCACAAATACATGTTTAAACAAAAACGGGCTTTTCGGGCTGTGTTCAGCACGACTGACACCAAAGAAGACTTGTTAGGTACTATTTCTACATTTATCCTTGATTTCAGTGTCTGGGGACAGCAGGATATTTCTCATCTTTCAGGCTAGATGCCTTAATATAAACATATTTTCATGAATAAATTCTGCAGCCTATGAAAATCTATACATATTAGTGAAATACATTTGAGTGAAAAGCACTCTATATTCCCAATCAAATCATAACGTGCAATGTATTTAATATAGCAGCACTGCAGTAAAATTATGTCTCATATCAGAAAGCACAATAAAATTATTTGAAAACAATAAAATAACTGGATAAGAAGATACAAATTTAACCTGCGCAGAATGATGTTGAGTGATAATCAAAATGCTAAACTTCCTGCAAGGAGCCTCAGTTTCTCCCAAAGTGGAAACTGCCAATAAGTCACATAGCCATGGCACATGAAGAGTGAGGGAAGGTTTCAAGCTAAAAAAGTCCTGAATACAGGAAGTTAAAAAATAATAAGAAGAAAAAAACGTATTACTCCTGACCAAAGTCCCATGTGGACTGGCTGAAGAGGTGTAGTTGTGGCGTGATCTACAGTAATTTGCACTCGGTATGTGCGGAAGATGGCTGCTCGACGTGCTAATAGTCAGCAGTATGTAAGGCTTTCTTCTCCAGTGCTGCTGACGGATTGTTATAATTAGTGTTTCCATTAACAGACACACTCATGTTCCTCCGAATTTAAGAAATAAGTTTCAGCTTAAAGCGCAACGTGAGCCATGTGAGCAAGTCTCACAAAGGTGCTTTTAGTTTAAGGCAGAAATGATCCATGGTGGAATTATATAAAAATCCCTAATTCAGCTGTGCCAACAACAACACAGCACGGTCCTCAAAAGCTAATGAAATGGCAACAGCCAATTTAACCGAAAAATGTGTTGAATCAAACCGAAATGCTTAAACCAAGCTGTTTCAGTGACAGTGAAATACTGCATTACAGCTGCAATGCTGAACAAATTCAGCCAACGAAGGTGACAGTGTGCTAGCCCTCCCTGTCTATTGTTAGATTGCTTTCATTTGCCTGCTGACTTGATCTGTTCACCCGTTTAATTCCTTCTCGGGTGTGGGACAGCAGGCTATTTTTGCCCAAAAGGATTGTGGAGTGTGATCAACATGTGAAACTTTACACTTTCACAGATGTGCCAACAGGAAGCAAATTTGTGCACCTCAACCACAACAGATCGCATCCCAGAATGCCTTGGCTTTACTCATCTTATTTTCTTGTGGAGCACAACCTCCCTGTGATAATCATTTCTCACTCTCCTATGACAGAACAGCTCCTGACAGTGTGAGGTAAGACTCAGAGCGATGCATTGTGGGACTCACCTGTTGAGCAGTCAGAGCCTGTCCAGCTGGCGTCGCAGTTGCAGGTGCCCGTGTCGGGCAGGTAGGCGCCATGGCCCGAGCACTGCTCCTGGCAGGCTGGCAGCGGGTTCTCGCAACCTGACCCACCCCATCCGGGTGAGCACAGGCACTCCCCCTTCACACACACACCATGGCCCGCGCACTGGGGGTCCAGGCAGTCCACTAAGGAGGAACCAGCAAGAGGGCACTGTGAAGACCGTGCTAGTAGCCACTGTTTTCTCCACTCTAAGGAGTACAGTGGTTTGACAGGTTGGGGGCTGAAAGCACATGTTCACTATCACCTGACAGTTGCCCCCTAAAGACTAACTAACCTATGTACTAACTAACCTATGTACAACATGACATCTTACAATGTATAACTTACAAGAGAGGAATATTTGAATTGATTTCCTTGTTAGATGAATGCATCCTTTAAATTCTTCCTTTAGACAAAATCCCTTATTTAGGTGAATTAACATTTGCAACATCCTGCTTTCTCTCCTCTCAAACAGTGATGTAACCCAGCAGCAATTTATTCTGCACACCACATCGCTGCAACATAATGTGAACACTGCATCTCAGCTGGGAAGCATTAATAACTGACGACTGCACCATGATATAACTGTCAAAAGCTAACCAGTACATGAAAATGTTGGCTGTTAAAGCTGGGTTCTTATCAAAAATTAACAAGCCACAGTGCAATCCATGTCTCAGGCCAATTGATCACATGATCACATGCTGCACATTCTGATACACTTCAAGACACCCCTTTACTAATGCATGCTGTGCAATGTCTGCTTTGTGTTAGCCCTCGCAATTACTACAGAGCTTTCAGATTTGGTTCGATTCTCGCCTTAATGGCTCAAGGTTGCTTCCCAGTGAAACATTTCAGACAAACCAGCAATCATCCCTTTGGATACAACTATGCTATAAATGGACAATCAATGGATTTTTGAGTTGCAGCCCATTAATGCCTCATGAATTAGAGCCACGGGAATGAAATGGGAGCTGGAGGATAATTTGTTGGGTGGATCTTGTTCTGCAGAATATATAAATCATGACGAGACCAACGTTTTGCCAAATGGATTTCTACTTAATCAGTGGAAAGGTGTGGTTTAAACGTGACTAGATTAATGAGGACGGTGTATGGCAGCATGCGCGGTGGCATAGGAGGTGCCTGCCTTGTTCACAGTTGTTGCCCTTGTAAGCTGGTATGCACACGCAGATGCCCTGGATGCAGGTGCCATGGTTGGAGCAGGTGGGGTCGATGCACTGGTCCTCCTGAATGTCACATTCTGGGCCCTTCCAGCCTGGGTGACATATGCAGTGACCCTTCTCATACTCCCCATTCCCACTGCACAAGACCGGGCAGGAGTCTGCAACAAAAGCAACAGCAGATGCTTTGTTACTGATATGTCACTCTTGCCCATATCCTTCCAGACTCATATTTATCATCACACCATATGCGCACTGGTATATAAAGCTGCTCGTGTTGCTTTATGTCTTGGCGTATCTCAGAATGCATTGCTGGCTGTTTCTGGTTGAAGCCAGTTGTCCTCGCCAGCACCCTTACTGCAAGCACGGCAAGCCCGCTGGCGTCTGCCTTCACCTCGCCGATCACAAATCAATAATATGCATGCAAATGATGGCACCTAATCTCTTAACTTTGATGACAGCGTGTAAGTGCTGGGCTCGGGCCGCCAAGCAACCAGGCACGGGCACTCAGCGCCTTATCCTGTGAAATCCCGCTAATCCGCACGGCCCTTCAATTTGTTCAAGTGCCACCTGAGTCGAGCTGCAGCGGTGGCGCCCCCCCCCCCCATCTTCAAGATCCCACCGATGCCCCCCGGGTCCCTCTCTGAGCAAAGCATGAAAATTGATGTTTATGAAACTAAAAAATAAAGTGGCAGAGCTCAAGCCTGCGAGCAGTGCTGCTGCAGAGCTCAGCGCGGCTACACACGAACCCGGAGACTCAGGCAGGCGATTTTCACTCCCGTGCATCAGGTTAGCCTCCGTTTGCATCGTGTGATTAGACCGCCGAAGTACCTTGGCCAGTCCCCAAATAATTTGATACCTCAGCAGTACTTCAAACCGAAGCAGAAGGACATTGTGCTGCTTCATTGAACAATGCTTACAATTTCGTACCCCTACGCCCTTCTAAAATTCTTGTCAAACCGTCGAAATGTAGGTGCCTATTGTAATGCATATGCTGCAAGCCGCCACCACCACTCCCTCTCCAAAACCCAGATCCCCGAGTGCAACCCTCACTTCAGTACATGTGCGCACTTACCTGGAGAAGCCCTTCCTGCATGCAGAGCAGATGTAGGGCTTTTGCATGCCACTTTCATGTGAGTGTATGTGGTAGGACATGCAGTCCTTCCGCCTATTGTAATTCTTTGTTGTAATTGCTGTGTTGCACACAATTGTGTACGTGCTGTTGCATGGTGCAATAAATACCGAAAACCACTACAGATACTACTATACCATTAAAGGACACCTCAGGGTACTCTCAACGGTTTACCATACAATTACTGTTTAACATGTGTATGTAACTGAAGCTTGAAATGATTTTTAGTTTACAGAAAAGAAAGTCAATTAGTATTTGAAAATGAGCCCCAGGGAAAATGTTTTACATGGTGTGTGCTTGGTACTTCTGGAAAGCAGTCGTTCTAGGGCAGATCTATAAATGTTCTGTGTGTCCAGCAAAACACGTTTCTGGGTTTGATTTGCTCAGTTGCATGGCCATAGGAGCCTTTTTATAAACACTGCTCTCCATAACATTTAGCATTACCTCCAATGAAAATCCATGCTAATGCTAATGACACAAAAAAGCACATATTTCATACACAGCACTTGAATAAATAAAGAGTAAAAATGTCTTTGAAACAACTCTTTTAATATATTACTGTATATGCTATAATGTTGTAATGTTAATGTCACACAACATTGTAATACAGCAGAAAGTCAAGGGCTGAGATATAAGGAGCTTTCTTGGCGCACTGGCATGATGAAATGGCATGCATTTGTTAACCTGTACAGCGGAGCTGGAGGAGGAATATGCTTTAGTGCTCTAGTGTACTGCTCTGGAGCCAAATACAACAGTGCTTCTATTTATGAAGGAGAATGACCTGTGAATCAAATCAAGTCAGAGAACAGGAAATATCTACAGGCTTGTCCATAGCCTGTGTCTAATCATAAAGGTTTAGTTGACCGTTTCGATTGAACTCGACACTGCATCCATCTCCAATGGCAACCTCAAGGAAACGTTCCTGTGTTACCCATGTTCCCTGTTACGACATGTTACCCAATCCATGAACACAGTCTTCAGTTTACAGTCTAATCAAGTGTTTTATTTGTGTTCATTTACCTTCCCAAATAGATCTATGGCATACAATGATGCTTTGCTTGTCAGTTTTTCAGATACATTTTTTAAAAAGGATTTTTTTTTTGAAAATCATTTTTGAGCACTTTACCATTTTACACTAATTTGTATTCATTTCCAATTTAAATTTCAGTGTGCTAATTCAAATTAATACTACAAGGCTATGGCAATAGTCTCATTTAAATATTAGTTTAGAAGATTTAAACACGCTGGGTTCTGTCACAAAAATCAATAAAGTACTTTAAACAGTGCCACATGGCCGGTTACAAAACAACCCCCTCCCCAACACACAAAGATTGTTCTGTCAGTCTTAAAAATGAGCAACACTGTCATGTATTTTATAATGCACTTGTTGAATTGGCTCCCAGCGCAAATGGCAACCTTAACACTCCCGCCAGACTAAAATAGACATTACAAGAATAGAATTTAAACATATATATTTATTCTGTTTTGTTTCTGTTATTTACGTGCTCAGTAACTCAGCTTCAGCAAATTCACTCTGAAGAGTGACCAAAGTGGAAACAAAATGTCATTACTGAATCCCTTTTTTTAGTGGGTTTATTTTCTGCTGGAGTTATATCCTGCAGTTACGTACTCCAGCCTACATGACAAAAGCAAAGATAATTGATGAATAATGCATCTAAACTAGATGTTTTCATTTGTTTTCATATTACATTTGCCCCCATTTGTTGTACTTTTTATGTTCATATTTATAGGTATATTTTAAGTACCTTGTGTAATTTATATACAGATCCTCAGTCATAATAATCACTTCTCTCATCAATTTGATCCTCCAATATTCTAAGTCTAAGTCTGAATTAAAGAGTGGGTAAATAAGAACAACACAAAAAAGAGAATACTATAAACGGTACTACAAAAGATTTACCTGATAGTGAAATATATTTGAGTTTAAAAGATTGGTTGGAGCACGAGTACTTACTGCCCCTAACAGGACTAATGCAAGACCTGCCGGTGCTCAAGCCAGATCCCTTTGAAATCTCTTTTTAGCTAGCCAGGCGCCATCCGGCGTGTGACACAGATGGCAGCACTGCACTCCGAAAGGATGATGAAAAGGCTGGAACCTCAAGAAACCACTAATAACGCTTTAAAGTAATTTCACCTCCAGAAAAAGCTGGTTCTTTTAGTCACTTTATGTCAGCTTTATGTCAATTTACAGTTTTTAGTTTTCCTCATGTATGAAAAAATGAATCTCAATCTAAGATGCAGTTTTCAAACATGTGTCTGTACTGTATATGTTTTTGAGAGGTGTTATGAAAACAGAAAAATGTTTGCCTGTGTAAATGCTGATTGACATGTCTGGCACTGCTTTCTGGTCTAACTGCCTCTGTTGTTATACAAGAGCAGGCACTGAGCACCAGGTCAATAGAAGCAGGGGTGTACCACACCCAGCAGGACCCAAGGTGCAGGCTGTGCAAAGAGGCCCCTGAGATAATCCAACACATAGTGGCTGGGTGCAAAATCCAAGCAGGAACAGCATACACTGAGCGGCACAATGAAGTTGCTGGGATAGTGTACAGAAATATCGGCACTGAGTACAGACTGGAGCTTCCCGAGTCTAAATGGGAAACACCTCAAAGGGTGGCTGAGAATGACCGGGTCAAGATCCTGTGGGGCTTCCAGATCCAGACGGACAAGCAAGTCCTGGCAAACCAACCAGAAATCGTGGTGGTGGATAGGGACCAGAAGACAGCAATGGTGATAGACACAGCAGTCCTGAATGACAGCAACATCGAAAGGAAGGAATACGAGAAGCTGGAGAAATACCAGAGATTGACGGAGTAACTAGAGCGGATGTGAAATGTAAGAGCCAATGTCATCCCATTATTGGTGGATTCTGTGACACCTAAGTTGGGAGAGTGGCTCCAACAGATCCCAGGAACAACATCGGAGCTCTCAGTCCAGAAGAGTGCCTTACTAGGAACAGCAAAGATACTGCACACAACCCTCAAGCTCCCAGGCATCTGGTAGAGGATCTGAGATGCCTCCCAAGGGGGTGAGACATAATATATATATATATATGTGTGTATATATTTATATAAATGCCACTCTTTTGACACCATGGCAGTAGGATGGGCTACCTGCTGTCATCAGAGGTGTAGAACTGCCACTTGCATAAGACTTCACTCACCATGCTGATATACTGGACTTCCTCTGAAATGGACTAGTCCACAATTTTTTTTTTTTTTTTTTACAAAAAAATCTATAAAAATGAATTATTTTTGCATTCTGGATGAATTGTTTTTGGCTATCACAAAATTTTATGGTAAAATTCACACAATACTCTTTCAATCTTGCAATTGTTCTTTCAAATTTATCTGTCATTATGTTCGCTAAACACATTAGTGTTTATTATTATATTGATGATACTCGTATTAGTAGAAGAAAACCAGTACTATAACTTAACATTAAACATACGTTGTTCTTAAGAGTATTAAAGGCGCAAACAAAATCAAAACCAAACTGCTCAAACGGAACTACTTTTCATGCTGAGCATGTCTCTCCATTACATTCTGTCTCCTCCTCTTATCAGGCCATGTGCAGAAATTGAAATGGTGACAGTGTGATTTTGCTGCTGAAAAACTATCATCCATATAACGCTGCTGTGTTAATATGTGGCCACCTAGCTGTCTTATTTACCTTATGAACCAATATTTGCTCTATAAGAAAATCCTCCTTTTTAGGGCAGCAAATATAAAATTCTAAAGTCTTATTAATATGGTGTAATTTTAATTTATCTTCAGAAATGTAGATCACCAACTTAGTAACATCTTACTCAATATCACATCACCTTTCATTTTATGCTGTTTTGAAAACCACTTGCCATGTTCTCTATATGTGATGTAGCCTCTTAATGTCCCATACAAAGCTGCCTTAGTGCTGTTTGGACAAGCAGTCAAATTTGCACTACTTTTTAAAAGTTGCAACATAACCGTTATTTTTAAATTAAATGATGTTTACAGTTTATCAAAGTCTGTGGTCTGTGATGGTCTTAAAACATTTTTCCTACATCAAACTCAACTGTATTTTTTTCCACTTTCAGAGTTGTCAGGGTAGTGCCATTCTCTGGGCTGGTAACAATATCTCTGACCTTTCCCATGTTCAGCTCTGTATCAAATATAAAGAAGATGCAAACTTTTTTTCTCTTATTATATGCAACAATATACAAATACAGTTATGCATAATTGCAGTTTCCCTGTCTGGACATTTATCTTAGAAACCACTGTATGATTTTGTATATATGGCTGGAAAAATTCTAAGAAAAGAAAAGAAAAAAATTGAACACAATGTACCCAGCATTTGAGATAATTGCTTGTTCCCACATTACACCCTCCCCACATCAAGCTATGTGCCTGTTAGGCATGTCTCCTTCATGAGTGATTCTGATCAACACTCCTTACCTAACCCTCATGATCCCAGATATTTCACTGGGGGGTGAACCCAAGGGTTGGACCTATGGATTGCACACTGGCATTTAACTGTGTACCTTATGTTCCATTTCTGTTAACAATGCCAGTTTATGTGCAAAGTGGTGCAGTGGTGGCACGATCACTATATTCTATGTGACTGTCTCTAGTACAGCAGAATGGAATAACAGTGGACAGTCTGACCCTGTTTAATATCTTCAATGACCTTTGCCATGTCACTTATTTAGATATGTACACTTAATCATAAGAAATGTATCTGCCCTTCCACAGTTCCTTAATCAAAAAAAGAGTGACATGGCAGCCAGTTGCTGCAGGCCTTAAATTCATGCAGCTTCTCAATAATTGTCAATTATGGACCTTGAGACTGTGGCGGTGACTGTGAGGAATCTGGAGCTCATTTAAATTCCATTCAATTTGTCCATGACCTGGTATCCATGCAGAGAAATACAAGACCCTAATCCTATATTGTCTGGCGAGCTTTCTTTCGCCTTTTTTCCACCCACACAAACACTTTCCCACAGTGACAGACTGGAATGCCCAGGTGAATTCACCTAGACCCACACATTTGTAGAACTCTCTGTTCTTGTAGGGTGGGGAAGGAGGAAAGAGGTGAATACCTTTTGCACAGTCAGGCCCGAGGAAGCCGCTGAAACAATGGCAGTGGCCTGACACGCATTCCCCATTTCCGTTGCAGTTTGTCGAGCAGCCATCCATGGTTTCTGTGAGCAGAAAGAACATTGTTCGTAATGGCCAGTACTGTCAGCAGAGGCTCATTACTTTTTGATCAAGTTGTTCCGTAGTTGCTAAAGGCAGCCGATGATTAATATTTTTTTCCTCTGATGTGCTCCTGGAGAAAATAAGTATCAGTTCGTGTGAATACTGGCCTGTACTTCTCTGTTGATTGTCCTCCAGGCAGTTATATGCATTAGATTGGCTTAGTGCTACTAAGGAGCAACTCATGGGAAATGGCACCTGTTTTCGAAAAGTTCAGAAATGGTTTCAGAGAGGCACACCTTTCCTTAGTACAAATCTGCTGCACTTATTTTGCCCGAGGCACCTTACTCTTTTGGAAGGAGAGCAAGGTTTCGATGAGGTCATTTATTAAGGAAAAGAGCAGAGGTACTGAAGTTGGATAAAAACATGCATAGACAGCATTCCAGTTATACGTATTACAACATCTTTAGTGCAGATATTGTCTTTAACATCTTTTATTTAGAAAACTCTCAAATATATGTTGTGAAAAAACAGCAAATACCATATATACTTAGTTGACCCTGATGAAACATGAAGTTCACCATAAAAGACTGATTTACAACTTTACTTTGCAGGATTTTGCAGTGTGGCATTTTGTTAAAATTACAGTCAAAGGAGAGCAACAACCTGAAATTCTGCATGTATGACTCCTGCCCTCCCTAAGAAAATCTTACCATATAAATCAATTTCAAGACTCTCGTTGTGGTATATGCAGCACAATGTGTTAAAAATTAATCAAAATTATGAGAAGAGGATGAGAGGTGCTTTATGAGAAGTGCATTAGTAAATCCCACTTCATTCTCAGCGTACGGTATCTTTGCTACTGCTTATCCAGTGGTTGAATCCTTTATTGCCGTACAAAATCCTCTGGAATCAGTAAAATTCTGGGTTATAACAAAAAAATGTCTCTAACGGAAACACTTACTTTCACTTCACAAGAGGCAAAATAGATTGGCTACCTTGACGTTCAATTCTGAGTGAGGAATCAGCCACTTTTGCTTTAGGTGATATTTTGCAATTTTCTGTAAGATGATATACTTATGATTGTGCATACTGAATGTATGCAGCTGTGAAAGTACACAATGAAAAATACTTGTCATAGAATGTTGCTCCCCTGTCTACTAACCTGTATCACCCTGTATATTGTGGCCTTTTGGGATTTTGTATTTAAATGTTGGACTTGTGCTCACACACTTTTATTCTGTTTTCTGTAGCCTTGCATTAGCATAAAAAGAGGATGCCACAGATGCCTCAGACAGTACTACCTCATGAGATCCACATGGAGGAAACTGATTATCGACATATGTTTGAGTGTAGGCAAAGCCATTCACTGTTCTCTCACTGGTCTTGTGAGTTGAAAATTAATCTGAACCACACCTTTTGTTAGATATAACACATTAGTGCAACTTTTAAAGATGATAGCTGCTCTTCCTTAAATAGTTCAATAGTGATAGACAGAAGTGTATACTCTCCAGAAAAGATCATTAAAAGCGAGCTCCCCTGCTCTCAGTGCCCAGCTTGCTTTGCAGTAACAAGATGCAATTTACCGATGGCAGTGCTGAGAACGAACACTTGTTCCATTTTCTTTCCATCATTGTAAAAGGCCAGGTACCAGGTCCCTGGGTCCATATATTCGATGAAGCCGGTCTCCTGGAGGGTGGTGAGGATCAGGTTCCGGGGCACAGAACTGGAGTCTTCTGGAATCTTTGCCTCCTGCTTAATCAGCTGCTTCCCATCCAGCAGCTTGACAAAATCGAACTGCAGAACAGAATGGATTGAACTTCAGTGAAAGGCACAGGAATGGGCAGGAGCGCAAGTTCCAGCCTGGGAACAGCACTAACTGCCGCCCGTGGTGTCCCTCCCAGTGTGAAACCAGCAAGCAAGGGTCAGAGGATGTGTATGTCTTTATCATAGCAATCCTGCTCATGGATATCTAAGACTGTTTGTTTCAAGTGTTTTCAAGGCCGACATATATCAGCTGCAGATGTAGCTTATTTATTAGCAAAGTACTAGCAGCTAAGCGCTCAATTTGATTTAGAGGTCAATTCATTTGAATGGCACAATGCACATTAGCTGTGGGTTGCTTCAGCCAAGGAGTAGAGTATATTTCTTTCCCCATGCCACACAGAATAATGTAGACCCTAGGTGCATAAAAACAATATTATTAAATTAAAATTAAATTATGATGGCGTTGTCTCCAGCTCCTTTGCTTGGTTTGGCAAATCAACTCTGGGACTTTCAATTAAATTCCTGGAACAATTCAAAGTGGATTAACGTAACACACAGGCACACACACAAACACACACACACACCCACACACACACCCATAAATAAACTGAACACCACCCTCAACCAAGCAAGCTTAATTTAATGGACTGTGTGGAGCCTCATGTGAATCAGAACCTCCAAAGCTAAGATACATTAAATTACACTGCACCTGTTTTAGGAACCAGCATGGCATTGATTGACATGCATTCCAGCCCCAGCACAATTGAAAAACACAGCTGCATGATCATTGGACAGACTGTGGCAAAGGAGGAGAGAACCCCAGGTGGGTCCACAACACTTGTAGTGCACCATATGCTGCAATCAATGTGTACTGAATGCCACATATAAAATGAGCTTACCCATGCTCCTGTGCTGCTGCCACAGCCAGAGATTTTTTTTTTTTCAGATTGAGGTGGCAGGTATACCTTCCTTCGAATTATAGGCTGGTGGGGCATACCCCATACCAATACCCTAGACTTAGGTACTTAGTTCCTTTTTGTGGTTTCCCACAGAAATAACAGCATGACCCTGATGTCTGGCATTTACTTCATGGTGTCACGTACCCTCATTTCAACATACAAAATTTGGATATAATCATATATGGCCACACAATAAACACCCAAATGTGGGTGTCTTCCTTATTGTCTTGTTTTTCTGCTCCTCTATTCAAATTTCCTTCTAAATCTTCAAAATTGTGCTGACACCCACATTTATACTTCAACAACCAGCAACATAATCTCAACAGTTCAGAAAAAAAAAAAAAAACATTTCCAACATTTCCTGTAATCTACCAATCTCACAGCAACATTGCCTTGTGTTTTATTGCATAAGTGGCAACATGGTTAAAAATGGTCACAAGTTAGCCAGCCATTTACCTAGCTGGCTAACAGGCAGGCCACCTTAATTGCTACCTACCTACATAACTAATTAGATAATATAATATAATATAATACATCTAATATAAATCAAATATTATATGCTTGACCCTAAACTTCAACTGGTGGGCTACCATGGCGATGGTTTCAACATGAAGCTGGGCTCAGTACACAGGGACATGTTTCTTGAATCAGGAGATATTAAGAAGCTGACAGTTAGCTCAGGCAGGGTTGAGTGCCTCATCTTCGCCAGTGTCCCTCTTGTCTGCTTCTCTTCCCAGGGATGAGGGGTCAGGCTGGGATTACACCCGTGCCTGCTAGGAATGTGCTCATCTGGGCCACAGGGGGGATATTTTTATGGCCCTGTCCAAAACAAACTGTGTACTAGTGTTTCGAGACCTGCAATGACAACTTGCCCTCGGGTGTCAGAATCCCTCTGATAAGCACCGTGACTCAGACACACTTATGTGAGCAGCGCACAGCAGAGTGCTCCCTCGGGCCTGTGGAACATGGATCATTTTGCTTATAATTTAGCAAGTCACGGGTAGTCTCTGTCGGTCCTGTATCAGGGAAAAAAATAAATAAATAAAATAAACATTTTCAGCAGAACCCGACAGTGGCCCCTGTGCCTCAGTGACTCAACAGCAACCGCGGAGGCAAATGAGTCTCTTACTGAAATGGAAATTGCTATTTCCTACTTTATCACCACCCCCCCCCCCCCTTCCCCATTCCCATGGCAGCAAAAGGAGAAGAGGGGGAAAATCTCCTTGGAACCAGGACAAACTCAGCACGCCGCCCAGGGGACCAACTCAGATTAATGACTAAAACATCCTATTAGAATTCATCATGTAAAGGCTTGCAGGTTTTGCAGGGGGACATCTGAATGGACTTGTGACAGCTGAATCAGTGGGGGACGGCTCTGGGTGACCTCTGAGCCCAGCCAGCTGACCTGCTGGGAACTCTATCAGCAGTAATCACGTACAAACCAGGTCTGGTCAAGAGGAACATATGTCTGCCTGCATGTGCAGGCAGGCCCCAAACGGGGCCGGATCAGCCAACCATTCATACGCAGGCTTCCAAAAGTCCATGGATAAGAGATGTGAAATGGAATCCGGGAGGCTCACTGTGTTTTTGATTATGAATTATTAACATTACTGTATGAAGACCCACATCAAGACCCTACAAGCAAAAACCTTTAATTAGTGGTAATTAATTCAGCCATGTGTTTGTATGATTTTATGCACCTCCAAATACAAATATTTATGCATATGAGCCTTCACAGAGGAACGTTAAATTTAATTATGACACCCCCAAATTTATCTTATGATTAAAGTTGTTTATATAACAAAAAATTATCTCAGTTCAACAGGTGCTGTAAGGTTGCTTTAGATTTAACCAGGGAGTTTGTTTGCATATGTTTTTATAGGCCTCTTTAGCATTTCATTATTTCCCATAGTGTTTTTATATTGCAGTTTTCAGTAAGTAAGTAAGTAAGTAAGTATGCATATATGTGTAGCCACATGTGACAGCGCACCCTATTGAGAGCATTCAATGGTGGGTTAAGAGTGAAATAAACTTTATATGAAAAAACGCTTTCTTATTGAAGACAGTCTTTAGACAGGTGTTTACTACGAAAGTGTGTTTCTCTGAAAAAAAGAAGAGAGATCCACAACACTTTTACATTTTAAAGGTATGTCACAGCAGATGCTTGAAATAATTTCTGAAGCTCCCTTAAACCATTTAATAAATATCATACAGAGGAAATCTCTGAAAATGTTCAAACATGCCAAGCATACTCCAAGTAGATGATCATCTCAAGGCTTAATTTTAAAAGCTTGGTACAACCAACTAAACACTTTTTCCAGGGGCTTATTTTTAATATGTCTTCCTTTCCAAATAACCTTTGGTGCCAACTTGGTAGTGTTAGCATACCCTTGCGGGATTGTGCATACCTGGGTGTGAGTTGGGGGGATGTTTCTCCTCCCGTAGATCCCCAGCAATGCGTCCCGCGCCAGGGAAATGTTGAACTTGACATACTTAGGGTGGTGAAGAGTGATGTGAAAACGCCAGAAGAGGCCGGGGGGAATAGTCTGAGTCACCTGGGTGCCGATGTCCACCTCTCCTCTGTCTATCACTCTCCCTCTTTGAAACACACTTTTATCTGCACAATGAAGACACACACAGAAATACACAGACGCAAACAGAATTAAGGGAGAAGAGCTTCACAAATGCAGACACAAAGCCCTGTCTGCAGGTCTTTGCTCTATGTGAATGTCAGCTGATTCAACTAATCACATTTCTGTTTTGGGTCATGGCTTCAATTGTAAAAAAAAATCCCCTTTTATCTACAGCATCTCACTACTATCCTGTCTTTTTTAAAAATGGTCTGACCCCTTGACCTACTGTTACTTGAGATGCACACTCTCCCTGATACTAACAGCAAGCTAAACCTCATGATAAGAAAGACATACCAGAAGGAATCAGTGATATGTAACATTATACTTACATTTTAGCTGCAACCTATTCTGCCAAAAGCTTTCTCATCGTTAATTATTGAGACTGGTTCAAGCATGGAGAAGGTGTCCACAGGAATGAATCACTAAGCATGTTACATTCAGCCCATTGTATTAAAGCGATTATCAACCTTTTCCATAGACGCAGTGAGCTCCTCCAATAACCCTGGCGATGTAATGTAGAACATCCTGAGCTAATGTAGTATATAATCAACACCAGCAAACAAACTGGTTTTGCTTGTGCATTTTTCAAACCAAGGAGTGGAGTGATCATCCTCTGCTGAAAACATTTTATGGCAGCTCTGTGCTAAGGCACTAGAGAATGAAGTGGGTGTCAGTGATTTAGACATGTTTTATTGTCTGGGTATTTTTATATATCATCATATTGGCATGAATAAAAGATGGGAAATTTTCCCCAAAGTGTCAGAATTGCTAGTACTAATGGTAAGTGGCAAAAGGTGGCACCATTGGCTAATGTGATGCCAGTGGATGGTCTGGATTCAGGACCTGTGCTGTGCATCTAGCATATTGTTAGGAAAATGGATAAGCCTTCCTGTAGTGACGATGTAGAGAAAGCTGGATCAAAACCCAATTTCAAAATCAGGGTATACAATTTAAAAAGAGGGATTAAAAATCAACCATTATGCTGCTAAAAAAAGAATGGTATGACAGAAGTTGTTTTTTACAAATCAATACAAATCAAAAGATGGTGTGGAATACATTCTTACAAATCATTTTGCTACTATTACTACAACTACTATTACTACTGCTACTACTACTAATAATAATAATAATAATCATAATAATTGTATAGCACCTTTATCGCCACACAGCACATAGTACTTGACAAAATAAAATAATTAAAATTTAAAAGATAATAAAATAATGACTATAGATCACTAATCACTAAGAAAATAAAAATAAGACACTAAAATGAACACACCTGAAAAATAAGTCTGTATCATGGGTGTTTGCTTCTCTTCCTGCCCTGACGCCTGCTGGTGTTATGCAAAGAACCCATGTTCAGTATAATTCTCTGCTCCCTGTTAAAGGAAAAGTGGACTCTAGACTCCAAGTTATGCTTGACGGGTGAACAAGCTGTTACGGTGGTGACAAGACGAAAGCAGAGCGCTGAATTCACAGAGCTGAACAGCTTGTCCTCTTTCCACCTTCCCTAAAAAACCTCCTTCCTGTGCACTGAAAGTGTGTTATTGAGGGGAAAACAAAATTAGAACTCCAGACAAAAGACTTCTGACAAGCTGGTTAATTATCATTGCCCTGGGGTTATCCATATAAAACAATAATTCTTGTAATCTAGTTTCTAAAAAACATAACTGCCTTTTCAATTAGAGTCAGAACTTAATGAACAGCAGAATCATCAGTTTAATATGCAGTCAGCTCCAGGTAGAAACCAGGGATATGAGGTTATCTTGTGCCTCTTGAAGCCTCTGCTGTATGGATGCAGCTAACAAGTTTAATGACTTTCCGAAGGACTTGCCGTAGGACTTCAAAAAATGTCACACAGGATCAGGTTGCCATAATTATCAGAATTCAATATGAAACATTCTGTGCAACTACCTAATACAATTTCTGGCATTATTCCCATTTTGTGTCAATTAAATGAAGAAGTAACTCCATTTCATTAAAGAGTCTATCTATTTATACTTTATTTGTCACCACCCTCACCACCTTCCACTTTGAACAAAATAAAACACGAAAGAAAAGGAGACATGAAAGGGCCAATGCAGACACCAATGTTTTAGAGAATGGTTAAGGAAATACACATAAGCTAAAAATATTGCACTACACCATGTGGGAGTACTTAACACATATATTACGCAGTGTAACATTTCCGCATTGTTTGTTATTTGGGTCTACATTTTTTCCATTTTTGTACAAATAGTCACCTTTGATCATACCGCATACATGGGCAGCATTCCATACTTCATGACCATTTATTTTCACAAACAGTATTGACCAGATTTAAACAGACTGTTGTTTGGCATTTAATTATACCTTTGATTAATAACAGGGTCATTTCTATGTCAAGTAGCAAATTATAAACAGCTCTTCAAGGTGACAAGAGAGATGGTGGTTGATTACCATGACTACATAAAAATATTTCTACTTATTTTGTCCAATTAATACTTTAGCTTCTTGTGTTCATTTCACTGTCCTTTTAAAGTTACTTCCTTTAACCCTAATAAACATCTTTTGTTATACTTGAGTAGATGCAACTGACAAGCTGTTCTAGTTATTTAATGTTGCCTCTTACAGCACACAGTCTAAGGATGGGGGAAGTAGATTTCTCCATTAGATCAAGACAAAAAAATATATACATTACATTACATCCTGAGGTAGAACTATTTTCTATTGTCTTTTCTTGTCTTTCTAGAAAAGACAAATGTTGCTTGGTAAAGCTGTAAATACATACTGCTAGCTCATGAGCTAGATGAAATAAAAGTAAAACTCTTACATTATACACATTAAGGCCAACTGCTGTACTAATATGCATATTCCATTTGTAATATTTTAACATAAAATGAGAACGCTCGCTAAATATGTATACAGGGTAGCCTGCTTAATATCCTCTGTCATGGAGAGTGAATAATGTAATATTAGCTGGATGTGATTTTAACAGGGTTCAAACATTAAAAGTCCAATGGCCTCATCAGGAGAACAAATAACAGCACTGTGCCTCTGCATGCATTTTGAATTTAAATAAAGTTAACTGATAAAATTGTTGTTTTATTATCATTCTTATGATTATTATCATTCTGTAGTACTATAATAGTAGCATGTCTAATGTCATTGACTGTCAATAACCACATAGTGTTTTTGACCATAATGTCACCATTGGTCACCACACAAAATTGTATTTTAAAAGCATATCAACTGCACAGTAAAATTTAACTAATGTTAACTTTGGCAAGCTTAAGGATCAAATCAACATTCGATAAATAGGCTACAACTTTGCTGTACATTCCTCGCTAAAGTGGCTGATAAGAGACAGATCACAGCCAATGAAAACAGCTATGCTGTTCGTAATTAAAAAGCCACAAAGAACAAAGCTAATAGCTAAAAACCCAAAACTATCTATCTATCTATCTATAGGATCACAAACTGGTGTTAATTTACAGATGATATCCAAAACATGACCCACCAACATTCACTGCCTGTTCATAATATTGCTATCGTGAAGTTTTGTATTATTGGATATATCAGTTACTTTAAAATTATGCATCTAAAGGGCAAAAAGCCGTAATCATTTACTCTGGCAACAATAGACATTTTCTTTAATTTGTACAGTCAGCTAACTAGTTAACATAAATTTAACACCACTGCTTTAATAACTGAACATTTATAATGTGTGGCAATTTTGAAAAGTGATTCCTAACTTGATCAAGTGTTGCTAAAATGTCACAGATACAAACTGATACTATATTCTATTTATGTTACAGTTATTATAAATAAAAGTAGATGAATAATAGATGAATAACTAACTGGTAGCCACTGTTATATTCCATGCCAAAACCCATGATATATTAAAAAACAAGGTTGAATGTGTAATAATAATAATAATGTAGCTGATAACGGTGCTAATAATATATATTTATGAATATATTACGATTGAACGTTTGTTCATTTAGATACATTACAATTTATGTTTTACACTGTAATGTTCTTCCAAAGAGACTGGAAGCCACACTTATGCAAAGTCACTTACTTTGCTTACAACTTTTATGTATTATACATTTCTACAGTGGGATATATGCAGAGGTAATTTAGGTTAGGTACCATGCCAAAGGGTACAATGGCAGTGACCCCTGTGGGAATCGACTGGCACCTGTGCTTCTTTCCACACTATGCTGCTACATAGCTGCAACATCTGTAATATCACTGCTTTCACAAATGTTGGATATAATGTCAACTGTTCCATTTATACTTAGGCTGTCCATTTTCTTCATAAAGAAATTGAAGATTCCTGCTTCAATCAGCTTGTGCACAGGATGTGCATAGCTATTGCATGTTCATTGAATTTGAACAGTAGTTCATTTCATGAACTGCACATAATGACTATATTTCCATAAAACCTGATAAGGATTTTTTTTAAGATGCAGTGTGCTTTAGTTAAAATGCGCTAATATTGTAAGTTATGTTATGAGCGTGTTAGGTGTTAGCAAGTTGACAACTCAGCACCACTAACTGGTTGTTATAGAGTGAAGAATAGGTCTTGTCACTGTAAAATATGGCTAAGGATACACCTCACAGCCATGGTGAGACCCTGAGACTGTATCACAACACAGGGAGATCAATAGTGGTGATGAACCAGAGAGCAGTCAATTGAAGGGACATGAGAGGCACTGCAGAATATTGATGCTGTCTTTATAAATCTATTCTCTAGCTGCTCCCATATTTTAGAGGACCAAAAACGTTTGATATGACATTGATAGCCTTACATCAAATTGTGATATTGCACTGCATGCAGAAGGATAACAGAAAGATTTTGTGTTTGTGCTGAGGTTGGTACTTAATGCTTTGGGATGGCTCTTGAGTAAACTGTAAGCTCAGATATGTCTTTTGGATCACTGTGTTATGACCAATTTGGTTGCATAATTATCTGAGATTTTGCCTCAGTGTAATTATACAAGTGCAAATACATGCTGACATGTGCAATCACACATTAACTGAGAGTAAAGTAATAAACAGTAATAAAGTATAACAGGATGTCTGTGTCTGCATACAGAACAGCATGCTGTCTCAGATACAGACATTATGCTGCTCGACCTTGCTCACATCTTATAACATCAACCTTCCTGAAGTTGAAGGGAGTTTAATAGCCACATACATAAAAAAAAAAAAAAATGTAAAATTACTCTTAATCATGTTACGTAACAGTACCATGTGATGTTTTCAAATCATTCTGTGAAATATCTTTCATAAAGAGAAACAAAAAGGTATACCTTTTCATAAATGGTATCATTAATTTGGAACAAGATCTTTTTTAAGCAGTTGGATCATCATGAAACATGTTATAGAAAGAATACACTACTGTGTATGCTTTCTGTATGAACATCTTGTCGTCACCATGGTCACAGGATTGAGATGTATGGAATTTGGAGAAAGGGGGTCAACTTTACCCTGGCTGACCTGAAACCACTGTCATGGCAACTGTCTGGCCCAGAAAACCTTAGCACTCATGTGCTAACATTGGGAGATTTGGATCACTTTTATGAATGAAACAACAAAGATAGTGTAAATTGGTACACCACAATGCTCTTCATAATAAGAAATACAGCAATTACTTCAACACATTTTTGATTCATAGATTGGGTGAGTGGTTTTACCTTGCCCTGAATGTAAAAGCCACTCATCCATAACCAACTGAAACAATGAAGAGAAAAGAAACTTGCTCGATGAGAGACAGAGCACTACCGTGAACAACGGAAGAAGGAGTTAGCTGACATTACCTTGCAGAGCTGGGGTCAATTCCTTTTCAGTTCAGGCAATGCAGGGAATGAATTGAAAATTGCCCATCATTTTCTATGAAGATTTTTATTCATGGAATCGACTCTATTGAAAAGGAATTCTCTTACCCAGTATTTACTCATTTTGTTTTGTTTTTCTTTTTTTGCTTTGTCGTTTTGGTTGTATGCAATAGTTAGCTACACCCATAAACAAGATAGTTAGACAAATCCCTGCTTTTTATTTTAATTTTTTTTTTTTTTGCACACAAGTAGAAAATGCCATTCAACCATATTACCCCTAGGGGATAAAGCAGCCAATCATCAGTAACTTCTTTAATTCCAGGACCAACATCATAGTCTATATTCTACACATTGTTATTCATTCATTCTCAATCAGAGACTGGTGTCCTGGAATGAATTAAGTGTAACAAAACTTGGACTTATAAATCTTTTAAACAAACAAACAAACAAAAACTGTTATGACTTTCTTATTCTCATGACGATACATTGCATATTCTCAGTAACATCTAAAGGAACAAGACCTATTTTGGGTCATAGATGCCATATTGGAAATTTCTCCCTCTTAAAGCTTATGTTTCCAGTTCATTTCCTTCTGACATCATTGTGTCACAGACTTTAACTGAGGTCCTTTCAGCCCATTTAGGTGGTCGGCAACTTGCCTGACTGTAAAGGTGTGTCTTTCATCAGGCACATTAACATTTCAAAATGTTCAACACAGTATTTCGCTACATACTGAGGCAGAGGTGGGTACGGAGTAATATGTTCACTTGCCAAAAGGGTTAATCACTCCACGGACTGTCGCCTGGGAAGAGATTAAAATGTAGTCTGTTCCCCTACTTTAATTAACTGCCCATGGTGCTTATCATCATTAATTTGAGTTCCTAGCCAATTCAAAACAAAATGATCCCACTGCAATACTGGAAGTCCCAGATGTGGTGCATGCAGAAATATAAATTGTGTTAATCCCCTGATCCACCCCAGTGTGTTTCTTTCTTCCTGTCATGGTAACCACAAGGAAGGATGTGTCAGACTGCTTTGACATAGCAGACTGAATCACATGGATTTTTTTTTTTTTCTGAACACTGAGCTTTTACTAGGATTCATTATGCACTGCCGCATGGCAATCCAATATATATTTTTTTCATAACTGATTTGATTTTAATCTGCTCTTCAACATTGTCCTAGTTGCAGTGAACATTTGCAGGTTCTTACCATTTTAGAAATTGAATTACGTGGAATGATACTGAATTATATCAACTATTCCCAACGTGAAATTGTGTGTCTGTGGTATTTTGAACCCCGGGCACCTCTAGCGTTATTGAAATGATTCTGTTTAATGTCACAGCGATTACACAAGTGCGTTTTTCAGCAGCATGAAAATCCTATAATCAGATCTTTATCACCCTATCAGGGGCAATACCCTGCTAACACCGACTGTAGTTACTGTAGACCAACCTGTTCATTACCCCTTTTCACACAACCTGTTATCTGGCCCAAAATGCAATTGCATGGCACAAAGATAATGCTGCACCTCAGAAATCTATTACAACCTGCTTCTGATGAAATAGCTATGAACACCTTGCTGATATACTGGCCAGGTGTAAGCGCATTCCTAACGTATAGAGACAAAAGTGTGTGCATGGTTGTGTGTGTGAGTGTGTGTGTATATCTATCTATCTCTCTCTCTCTCTCTCTCTATATATATATATATATATATATATGTATATATATATATATATATATATATATATATATTTATTTTATATATAAATATTTATATATCAGTGGTGGCTGGTGAGCTGGAAACATTACCTTTAAATCTATCATTACTTTCAACCTGTTCCCCTTTATTCTCCTTGATTAACAATAAAACAAATAACTCACAGAATAATTGACACCAATGTATAAACAGAGTAAATAATTAGGCTCGCGAAACAGCGCAGATTGTCTTTAGTTTGTGCGCTATTGTGAAAGCTACAGCATGAGGTTGTTTAATTAACAAGGATGGCAATTTGAACAATTAAGTGGCAAGTAATCCAAAGCTTTCTCTTAAATGTTTCACATTATAGCTTTCTTGTGTTAGAAAATTCAAATTACAAAAAGGAGCTAAATTTAGTTAGATCGATTTAAATTACTGAGAATTACTGAAACTTTTAGGTTAGGTTGAATGCAATGAACAATGACATATAGAACACAGACCTCACAAAAGCTGTGATGTGTCATGAGCATTTAATGTAATTTAAATTGACAAATGCCATCCTTGTTAATTAAACAATCTCACGTTGTAGCTTTCGCAAGCACACAAACTACAGACAATCTGTGCTGTTTCGCGAGCATAATCATTTACTCTGTTTATGCGATTGGTGTCAATTATTCTGTGAAATATTTGTTTTATTGTTAGTCAAGATTCAATTCAATTCAATTCATTTTTATTTGTATAGCGCTTTTTACAACACAAGTTGTCACAAATTAGCTTTACATTGTTCCCAGGCCTGAGACCCCCTGAGAGCAAGCCTAAGGCAACAGTGGCAAGGAAAAACTCCCTTTCAGGAAGAAACCTTGAGCAGAACCCAGCTCAGAGGGGGAGCCCATCTGCTTCTGGCTGGCACTGGGCAGATAGAGTTAAAGACAAGTTATACAATGTACTTTAAGACATTTAAGATTGATAGACAATAGTAATTAACAGCAGAGTGATTATAAGAATGTCTCCTAGGATGACAATAAAGGGGAACAGGTGGAAAGTAATGATAAATTTGAAGGTAATGCCCTCCCCTGTTTCCAGCTCACCAGCCGCCACTGATATATACATAAAAAAAAAAAAAAATATATATATATATATATATATATATATATATATATATATATATATATATAAATTAAAAACAAAAGCCAACAGCCAAACAAAAAACATTGTTCTCTGTAATGGGCTGGGCCTCACCTCCTTTGTCACTTCTGTTGGTCTTGTTAGGACCGGAGAAATCGATGGGAGAGAAGGCGATGTCCATGGTTTCCGAGTCCTTGTCCAGTTTGCTGAGGCCATTCTCATAGAGCTGCCCGTCAACACGTTGTAGATGCCACGGTAGACCGAACAGGTGCACTGCTGTGGGAGAAACACGCGCCCTTACAATCAGGGGAGGGGTGACTGTGACAAACAAGGACAGAACACATCAGCTGCATGCAGCATGTCATAGCAGTGATGGCTCCCGGCATACGACCAGAGGATCGCAGGTTTGATTCCCAGGCAGGGCGCCACCACTTCTATCCTTGAGCAATTTGCTTAAACTGATTTGCACAAACAAATCTCAGCTGTATGAATGGATGACGTGACAAAGTAACCCATGTAGGTCGCCTCGAATAAAGGCATCTGCCAAGGCAATAAATATCTATCTGTGGTGACAGGCCTCTGTGAGTTAATGTGGCAGTATCTGTTTAAGATGACCGATCCCTTTTGCATCAATCTTCTGGGCAAGGAGCAAAGCTCAGTTGAGTCTGTTTTAATATTCTTAAACACCTCATGCTGCTTACATGCTTATTAGAGCACAGCACAACAGCAGTGGGCAATTAAAGGTGATCTTCCCAAGATTTTGCACAGGGCATGTGTTGGTAACAGAATCTGTTCATGCATGGCTAATGACCCCCTCATAAATTCTACAACGTCACAAGCCCAGTGGAAGTTTTTCAAACAGTAAAAAGGTTGGGGTGAGAGCCTCTTACATTGGTGATGGTTTACTGCAGAATGTAAGTCAGAGAGAGTCCTGACTGACCTGCTAATTGTACAATTACAACAGTGTATCTCATGTTAGGTGTGTCAACAGAGGAAAACAGTGAAAGAGGCATACTTAAAAATATAACACAACACCCTCAATTTCATTGAAACAAGCTTGGAGGATCGTAACGTTTGCGTTTTTGTAATCCGTTTTACCTTTGTTTGGTTGGTTTGATGATTGGTTGGTTTAGATTCACTCCGTAACATGTGCTCTTGCAGATAATAACCTCCTGTCTTACACATTTTACCAACATCAAAATGACAGGACAAAGTAATGGCCAAGATTTGTTTTAGGTTCAAGATAGTGACTCACATATGAAATACATCCCAGATTACTGCATTCATTGTTTAACATGCATATCCTTTGTGCTATCCTGTATAATAATCACTATTCTCAGGGAATAAAAGAATATATTTTCCAAAGAAAGAAGCTGACACATCTAACAGAGTGTGTGTGTACCATTAACAATGTATGGGATTGAAATGTGCAGTTGCAGAACAACAAATGACTGACATTAGCTTCCTGCAGTTAATACGGCATTGACTTGGAGAGAGGAAGACAATGGTGAGAAAGAAGAAGCTAACAGATAGACTCATAAGATGTTGTGTTCTACATATGGACATAGCTACTCACCAAGCAGGAGGGAAAGATCCAAATAATTGACCATCTTACAGACATATCATTAACAAGCAAGAGGCCCTGCAGGAAGCCTATGAAGAAAGCTTTCTGGTGATTAACAATGGCTGTTCTTCAAAAGGTGATCTGCATAATAGAGAGTCACTCTCTTGTGTAGCATTTAGATACACAGATCAATGTAATTGACCTCTCACAGCATCAAAGTGCCTTTACTCCTCTGTCTGACAATCCCCAGCTTTAAACGCAGGCTGGACACAGGTCTTCAACAATGCCAGCTCAAAATGCAGCTGTTCGATCCCCAGCCGATGAGGAATGCCTAATTAAATTCAAGGTAGTTCAAAAAGATTTGCATCTGCTTTACATACTTCACCAGAGATATAATTAGTACAATCTGCCTGAAAAATGTAAAAGACATTTGATGTATTAACGACCTTTGAATAAGCCCCTAGACTATTATTGTAGATGAAAAAAAGAATACGTCACTCTGGGTAATGGCATAAATGATAAAAAAAGACAGAATCATAGCACACTACACAGTACTATACAGAATACCATAAATACAAACATTATTACCACTGTACCATTGTAGTTTTTGTATACCACACACAATTTCTATTTGAAAACAATTATTATACTAATTAAACACAATTGAAAATATAAAAGTATGAACATTTGAACAGAATCTAGTCTGAAACATGGCGCTTTTTTATTATTTTCATATATTAATGTTTTACCTCATAAGGACTGAGCCTGTTTCGCACTTCACTTGCATCTTTGATTGCAAGTGAAAAAAACTGAAAAGAAAAAAAAAAACTCACTTGCAAAAACTTTGATTGGAAATACTGTGGCGAAGTATGAATATTCATTATGATTGTTTGCTTTTCTAGCATGTATTTTTTATTTACAACATCTAAATATAGACTTTTTTGCTACTCCATGTGACTTTGCTGTAGGCAAAAAAATCTCCCACATGATAGCATTTAATGTGTAAGGTAATGTGCCAAATTTGCAACCAAGTTGTGTATATATGGAATCAGATAATCGATTGGCCAGTAAATGTGGTAATTTATCTAATTACAGGACAGGATACCATTTAGAATTCACTGTGCCCTTTGTAGAACTGTAAGACTAAACAGCTACTTACAGCTTTATGGCTTTTTAGAGCACATTTACAGCGTGGCTAACCTCAGTTTAGCTGCAGATGGAGGACAAGTTCCTAGCTAAATGCCTTAAGCTTTACGATGCGAAATCATTTTTCTAAATGGCTGTTGACCTTTACCGGGTAATGCAGTAAACCAGTCAATGAGTATATTGCCTGGGTAGTCTCTGAAAGAGAAAGGAGGTTACATCTCAACACACGAATCCAGTCTCCGCACCTCTCCCCCAATCCAATGCCTGCATGCTCTCACCGCTCTTTTGTCCTAATGTAGCTACAAATCAAGACGTTATACCCCAGCCTAACAGTGAGATTACAGGAGGGATTGGAGAGCATTACTCTCTACCGGTGCCCTGTGGAGATCTGTGTAAATTGTAACTTTGGGAAGGTAATAATGTGTGAGTGGTGGATTGGTTCCCCAGCAGGAGGCCACATGTGTATAATCCCACTGCAGCCTGATTTCTGACTCTTTAAATGGGAAGGACAAATCTACTGTAAGTCGGGTCTCGTTGTCATAAAGAGATAGTGCCGCATGAAATTGTTCACCTATCAAAGAGAGGCAGCCACTTTCCAAGTTAAATTGCAACTATGTATTGGTTCCTAACGCAGTCAGTTGCAAAAGGCATTTAAGATTGTTTGCATTGCATTCTTTGTTGTATAACCATAGACCTTTCCCCCCTTTTTTTTCTGTTGGCCAATAGGAGACAATTTCTGAAGCTCATGCACTTCCACTAAGGACACCACAGCTGCTACTCGTCAGAGATGACGATGCTGTTGAATTGGAGATGTTCCCATCCCTGAAATGGGTTTGCATAATCCTGCACAGTCAGTTTGTTCCTCTGGCCTATCTTCAACTGCTTTATCTGTACGGACAGAAAAAAACATGCTAACTTATTAATAAGCAATCAATAAGTTAAGATGTAAGAATTATACTCCAAGGAGATTGAGTCAAGGCCAGCTGAACTTTTAATAGCACCTGTACCGTTGAGAGAATACCCATTGAAAAAGGTAATCTATGAAAACAAGATCAAATGAAACAAAAATTTGTATCATGTAACAATTTCTACTGTCAAATATTACATGGGATTATATGCATCCATTGTTCATGTGTTCTCTATCACGGACAGAAAGCTACTTGGCTGTATAACACAGAGCACAGAGAATTTCTTGTGCAATCGTATGTTGTGCATGCTATGAAAGACTCTACACACACAAATCTTCCTCTTGCGTTTCTCACACATACTGGCTGGGTTAGTTTGTATGTAATATTTATATCAGCACTGCAAAACAACAAATCCATCCGTTTCCCAGGTTTTGCACCCTTCATAACATCTTTTTGCTTATTTTCTTTTAAAAGATTGCAATTTAAATAATGTATACCTTAGGAGAAGCTGGTGTCTATTTTTTATCAGCTGGCAGAGTGCAGTCCTCAGGGCTACATTTTTCTACCTGAGGCCATATTCACAGTGGCAAAAGGTGGACAGGTTAGCCGCTGACTCTCACATCTTTCACATCCGCCCTGCAAGCCGTCACGGTAGTGAGATTACCTCCTTATCTACCTCGTAGCAACAGCAGGGCTATTTTCCTGCCCCGGGCTGTATTCACCATCTTTGGAAGAAGGTGGATGGGTCAGGCACTGGCTTTCCCTTCTCTTGCATTTGCTCTGTTGCTCGGGTCTGTAGCTAGCTAGCTTGCCTCCTCTAGACACCTTGTAACAACACCAGGATTCTGTACTGTAGGCAGGATTCGCCATCTGCTGAGGAAGGCAACAGGATCGATGGCGAAGTGGAATTCACCATTCCTCTCACACATACACATAATGTATATTCTACATTAAAGCTTCAAACTAGCCTCACTCTATCATCCATATAATGCTGTATGCCTCTGTAATTACTAGGTAGCTGTCAGAAACAGCAGTGACAACCCGGCTTAACAGTCTGGCTTTTTGTACTTCTTTCCTATTTACATGTAAACATACATGCATTGATAATGCTAAACAAAATAACACAATGTCTGTATATATATATATATATATATATATATATATATATATATATATATATATATATATGATTGTTGAAATTATCATCAAAGCATACTTCTAAAATTCTTAACGATAGTATGTGCATGCAAAGGCTTGTCACTGTACTTAATAATTAATAAAAACTTTCAAACCACAGGACAATTTGGTATTGTTTGAATGCTGGAAACGTAAATACACCATTCCCAAGAACCAATGGATAGGACAGCCTTTTACAATCTTGCTGCGATACGCAGTGTGTATGACCTCCTGGAAAGACAATCAATGGAAGCCTGCATCAGATTTTAGCTGTGTTTTGTAGTTTCTCATGCAAGAGATTATTCTGAAAGTGATGTGAGAGATCATTATGAAACACGTGTAGACTTTTTTAATTGCAACCTGGTTACTTCAAAATACAAGTCCTTTTTCATTTGACGTTCCTATTATTTCGTCTACCTCCTGTATGTTTGTGTATTTGTTGTGAGAGAAAGAGAGTACTGAATTGGTTTCTGAATCCACTGCACATCTCACTGCTGTGGTTCCTCACAGCCTATGGTGCTCTCATGAGTATTCTGTCTCTGGGGCTCTCGTTCACCACAAAGTCTATGTATAGTTCTTTTCGTATAGTCTTTTCATAGCCGCATCATCTGCTGCCATGTGAGGGAGTTATTCAAGGTCTCAGTTCCTGAGAGCCTACATACAGTCATTTGTACCTCTATTGTGCTCCCTTTAATACTGACATGTTAAGCCGGTTGGTGATGGCTGTGCTGTCATTCTCTTCACTGTGACGTGTTACACAGAGCACTGCACTACCCGGTGGCTGTCTTTCTACCAGGGAACATAGGCTTTGTTTTTCAACTGTATTCTCTGTGTGAAGGAAGTCGAAACTGAGGAGGATTTGTATGAGCAGAACACTTTATAGGGTGCATCATGTAGCGCTGGGCATATACATATATGCAAAAAAAAATCTCATCCCACACCACTGAGGCTGCAAAATCACATTTGCTACACGGCACACTTGCTGTCTTTCATTCAGAGAATAAGGTTACTTAGGTAGCCTTATGATATGTAACATAAGTAATCAAATACCAATGCTACAGTACATACGTAACATTATACTTCTGAAACTGGAAACAACTGATTCGCTATTTGGCACCGCCACCCTTTAAAACGGATGTCAAACCAATATGATAGTGTACCTTCTGACTGTTAGACAATTTGTGGTATGCGCTTAGCGTAATTATATCTCATTCCAGCATCCCTCTCCTTCACTCCATTTCAGTTTAAATCTTTGCAGACATTGAGTCAAATCTTTCAAATGTTTGAATGTTATGAATCAACGTAAGATGAATTAAATGAATTGTGATATCATATATATATTTTTTTTAATCTTTAACAGACACCAGAAGTCAAAATGTTAATTCTTTTCCTGATCTAAGCTGAATGCATTTTATTTTCTTATTTGTTTAGCAATATAACTTGCTAACTCGTCATTCTTTAAATGGTGGAGTTCAAACCCAGTGCTTATGTACTGTCTCTCTTGCTGTTTATGGTATATATGCCCCAGAACACTCTTCTTTTGCAATTTTGATGCTAGCCATTTTATTTATCCACTCAGAATGAATGAATGCACAAATGAACTGATTTATTTTTTATAATATATACAGCAGAATTTGTCAAATGTTACATCTACATCTATGAGAATTGTCTCATATTAGATTTTACATTTTAACATTTTAGCCCTGTGAGCACCAACTGGAAAATTCTGTTTGAAAATACATTTTAATTTCTATAAAGGCATTGATCATAATTGATTAGAAGCTCCATACACTAATCCATCAGTAAAGCAAATTACCAATTGAAACTGCCATAGATGGTGATGTCAATTGTCAATTTTCCATAGGATGTTCTTGTGCTTGAGGTAAAAAGTGTGTATATTTATAACTGAGAAAACATTTCTACTTATCAGAATCCTGTTTCAGACAAAAGAATTGTCATTCCCTGTATGCTGTAAGTATAAATGACTGGCCATTTTAAAATGTCCTACAGAAACTCCATTATTGAAGTTTCTAATCTGCACTGAAAAATATATTTCTGACCTACATTCTGACCTTATTCCATAGTACATGTGAGGAATTCATGCAATGCAATACACTTCCCAATACACACAACCATTTATTTAAATCTGTTTTTCTTTGCAAAGCCATTCCTTGATTTTTATGATAGAATAAACCTTTATGTGTGTTTGAAATACAGTGATATCAAAACATTTTCATACACCACTGTTTATTTTGCACATAGAGGTTTTATTTTTGCTGTCCACAAATCTTTGCACCTTAGGATACTGTAGTTATGAAATGAAGTTGACCTGAAATAATAATGAAATAACAGCTCCTCCAACTGCACGTGAGTTATCAAACTGAGAATAATTAGAAAGAAGATTAATCTTCCTGGCATAATTATAGATAGTGTGACAGAAATAATTGTCACAAGTTGTGCCAGGCAGGAGAGACATGTAAACATTAATGAAAGGGTTAGCTATCTGTGAGATCGACTTTGCAGGCTGTAACTCCACAGCGCTGCAGAGAGTAATATTGAGCAAAGGAGTAGTATCTAAACTCCTCTGTGCTGGGAGGAATAATTCACTGCATGCCCTCTGAGTTTAGGCCTCTGGACTCTTTAGAAAAGGGCAGAGTGAGGTTTATAGTGACAAGGACCAGAATACAGATTTGAAAGCAAAGAGAAAATGGATCGATCAATAAGATTACAATGAAGCATGAAAGGTCTGCTACCTTCGAGGCGAGTTGCCTGGAATCACAAATTCCTCAGCTGCCGGGCGGGCTCCAGCTCAGCACAGAGATTCTGACTTGGCCCTTTGACATTACTCAGTCTTATTGATTGTAACACTTTTCAGTCTATTAAACCAATACCACAGTCGACAGATCTCCTTTAGAGTGCCCTAATGAACTGAAAAAAAAAAAAAATCAAGACATTTAATTTTCTCTCGGGAATATGGCTCTCCTTTCAGGTCGCACCTCATCGATATACCTTGGACAGAGACATTTGGACTTCATTAGCTTTTATGCTGCTCGATATGTGTAATAAAAACCTCAGAGATATGTAGTTTACTGCGCACAAGTTATTACAGGAATAAACATCATAGGGAAAGTAATTAGCTCAGCCTTGCTTGTGTAGGGCTGCAATGAAGTACCTGTTCTGAGGGTCTTCAGTGAATGAATGTAAAGTCAGCAGACAGCAGGAAAAGGCTACCTTCTTTTTGCATACTCATCCACAATCTCTGAATCACGTTATATGTGAACATTTGGAGAAAAAGCCCCAAGAATGGCAGGCTGTATGAGGAAAGTGGTTTCATTCTTCAGAGAGGAGAGTTGGACACTGTGAATAACAATGGCATGACGGTGGTGAAGAATGAGCTCAGTTTGAGCGAGGGAGTGCACAGCCATAAGCTGCTCATCACGTTACGTGATTTTCTCTGCATTAATTCATGCACGCTACCCAAGGGGGGTGCGTGCACTATGTGAGAGGGACACAGTTGCGTGTCATCATCTTTTTTCATGCCGTGCAGATGCTGTGGCCTCAAATAGCAAGCATTTTACTCTGTCATGTGAGTTTTTTTTTTTTTTTAAGGTTTTTGCTAAAACTAAATTAGTGAGGCTAACCTATCGACAAACACACCAAGAAGAATTGAAACTGCAACAAAACGATTAGGTTTATGGATAACATTTTCAGAAAGAAAGGACAGCAGGCTCAAAATGGACTGAGCATACTGCATACTGTGGTACATGAGAGGCATGCATTTTCAAATCCATTATAAGATCAAAGAAAATGAAATACCAAAGGAGTCTGTTTTTCTGTCCAACGACCATAGCAAGTGCTTGTATGTCTTTTATTTCCTCGGACTGCCTTGAGCAATGTTTGCATCCAACTTTGTATCAATGTTACAGAGGCATTTATTTATCTCTGGGAAATCCTTTCCCATTCAGTGAGAAGTGTATTATGCATGCCAGCATCCCAGAAGTGGGCTATTGTGTTTGTTTTAGGTGATCAAGGTAGGTAGTCACCACATATGCTGTTGAATGCCACAGAAATGCAACAACTTCATGCAGGAGACAGCTGTGCACTGTCATGTGCAAATATGAGGACATTTTTAAGTAGGACACAATGTTTGGGACTAGGCTATTGCCTCCATAATGTTGTGTCATTTAGCCGTTAATAAATTATAACTGTCCCTTTCCCTTCTATTCTGTTTTTTATCACTCTGTATTACTCCTAGATAATTTCTACATGGTTAACATGATATATCCATATGGATGCATTTTTTACAGTACGTCAAAAAAGGGGCGGGGGGTATAAAAAATACAGGTTTATTGTGACAAATACATAGACCATGGCATCACACCTCCTCCTCTGCATCAGTCCACTTATACGATGTAATGTGGACGGTACCATTTTCCACATCTGCAAACCAACCTCCCAAATTTTATTCAGGTGACTGAGATAGAAATTAAGCACATGAAATTACTTTTATAGATAATAAACAAGGGATAAGGGAAAATGTTTTGTGCTTTTAATGACTTGCAGTACACAACTGTAAAAAAGACATACAGATAATTTTAGTGACATTTCAAATGGAATATTTGCACATGTAGGGCATGTATGGTATATAAAACATCAATAAGTAGTTACATATGAGTATGTATGCATTGTGATGTTTGAGTGTAGATCCTACTCCATGCCAAACTGAGGGAGAGGACAGGATTCGAGCTTTGTTGGGTGGAGGAGCACAGTTGAAATGCTTCAATATAATAACAGTGAACACTCAGTACCTCTGATACTGAGTCCAAAGGCACTACTGTCCTTTTGGCATGGTGAATCTCTATCTTTATTTACCCTATTCTGCCCTGGAAACCTTAAAGCAAAATCATCACATTCCTATCAAAAGAATTAAAATGTGTGGGAAAATATGAAATCCAAAATGCACAAGGGTCATTTTAGGCATGTCAAAATGTGCAGCATTTCAAAATATATGCAACATGTTTTCAAATTTTGTAATCTATTTCATATATTACATAATTAAAATTACAATAAATGTAATTTGACTCTGTATTTTATATGTGTATAAATACCTACTCATAAATACATATAATATTTTGGATTAAATATTATATATTTTTGGATTAGATATTTCTTCTATATGTTACATGTTCATCAGGATTTTTGATTGACAGAGCTTGTACATATAAACTTAAAATGTAATTGTGAATTCCAAAATAAGCGCATTGGCTTACAAACATAGAAACGTGTATTCTTGTAAACCAAACAAAAATCCATGGGGATGTAACTCCACGGTTGGAAACGATCTTGCAGAGGTGAGTTCAGGGCACAGACGGACAGTAAGCAAACGGTGCCCACGTAGGTGCACAGTGAAAGCTCACAGATTACTCCTGCCACAGCTACCCAGCGCTGACTGTGATTGTGACAAATGTGCTGCCATGTCTGCGTCTTTGACCGCGGGGTCTTTCGCAGTTGTCTAGGTGTCCTGTCCAATCTGCCGTTCACAGAACGAAACCAAAGTGCCGATCACCTTCAAGTGTCACAGGGGAGCCCCCGCGTCGAATAAAGCTTCATCAGGTAGCGGAGCTCCCTGTTTGCTGTGATTTGCGTTGACTGACACTTGCAATGGCTCTTGCCGTGGAGAAGGGGGTTGTGGGTAATAGATTTTCCACCTCTATGATTTATGTGGCATTTTCATGAATAATATGTACCTTAATTTTAGTTGACACTGCATCCATTACAATATATTTGGAAAGACTGCCCAATAAACACAGATATAAACATTTTAACGGTAATTCTGTTGTGGCTGGCACTGTATTTGATACACCATACAACATATTTATTATGTTTTTTTTTTACTGTAACACTGCATTCATGGTTCACAGACACAGTTTGTATTCTTATTTTCTTATATGCAGCATTTACCATTTGTGATAGCAATCATATATTATAAAGTAGACAATTGGTTTGTAAGAAACATGCCTATATTATATGACAATTATTTAGCAGACAGTCTTATACAGAGCAACCTGCATAGCTGACATTTTTACCATGTTATCCATTTATACAGATGGATGTTTGCTGAGACAATTCATGTTAAGTACATTACCCAAGAGTGCACCGGCAGTTGCACACTGGGGGTAAATCTGGCAACCTTAGAAGCCTTATGTGCCTTTCCACTATACCCCACAGCTTTCCCAGTTTCAGCTACAATTCCATACCATTAAATACCAAGTGGAGGTTCCTTTAGCAGCAAACTGCCATATTAAATGCTAGCAAATACATGGTCATAAACCTAATTATACTCTAAATCTCTTCTCTGTTACCCTGTGCTATTTGATATTTAATGTCTTCCATTTTTATCTTTAATTGAAAGCTTCAGGATGTCATGCTAAAAGCAGTCTCTGTGTCTGAGACCTCCACTGAGTGAAAATTTAAAACTAAAGAAATTTATAATACTAATTTTTGTACCAATGAAAATAATATGATTATACCACATCATTTTAATGATGATGGCTGAGTAGGATGTGAATTTCAACTCCTAGAAGGAAATGCCAAGAAGAAAGTGACTTATTAAACATTATTAAGACAAAATTATATCTGGTGCTACAGTTTTACCACAGCAATTTTAAGGAATTTTTGTGGGCCCACATTACCAACAAATTACCAATAAACCCTTGAAAAATATATGTATTATGAAAGTCACAGAAATATATATACCATTAGTGGGGAAATGTTTCTAAATTCTTATAATTGAACTCCCCCACTGGAAAAAAATCAAAATTTAACTTCCAGTTACAGCTTCCCCTTGTTCTGAAATGACTGATAATCTGGAAGCATACTTCTGTTATCTGTCATCAAGTCATCCTTAGGGAAAAAGAAGAAAAAATCTCACAGCCCAAACTGTTCACAGGCACCGATAGAAAACCTTGGAGCTATTGCGGCAAAATCTCTTCAAACACGTTCAACAGACTGAAATACATTTAGTGATGCAACAGCAAGATAAAGTGTCTGGCCTGGGTAGGATCATACCCTCAGCAGCTTTGAAAAAAAAGATGGCTGCAGGTTTATATAACCCTCTGGAACCAGTCGTGTAGTGTTCGATTTCATTGCTATAGCTCACAAAGGGATTCAGGTTGGCAGTCATTTCACATCAATTGTGACACCTTATGCCAGGCACTTTGAAGTTGTTTGTTGCAACTTTGCTTTTCCATAGGTATTAATAGGAAGAGTACATGCTGTAGAGACATCAGTCTGTCGCTTTTGTGAAATGTTCCCTGTTGATGTGTCTTGCACATATCTCCCCACTGATTCAAGTTACTGCAAAAAAGGGCGGCAGTGTAGCATAGTGGTAAGGAACAAGGCTTGTAACCAAAAGGTTGCTGGTTTGATTCCCTGCTGGGGCACTGCTGCTGTACCCTTGCGCAAGGTACTTCACCCAGTAAAAATTCTCAGTAAACATTCAGCTGTATAAAAGCATAACCTGTAAAAATTTGAACCTATGTAAGTGATTCTGGATAAGAGGATCTTCTAAATGACAATAATGTAAAAAAAAAAAAAAAACAGTTATGATCATACTACAACTTTCCCATTCAGCTAGCCTCTTATTAACTTGTGGTTGGTGCACACTATTCAGGGCAAGTGAGGGGACAAGTACAAAATCCAGATAAGCTTATCACATCGGTAGCCTATGACCAGAAAAGCTCTCAACAAACCAAATACCTGCCCAATAACTTCCAGTGCTTGGAAATCAATTAAGCTCTGATTCTTCTTGTGGCATTCCTCACTCTTGTCTTGAAAATTAATTAGTCCTGAATGCTAATGGGCTATGTTGTTACAGTTGTTATTGTTAGTTTTGTATGGCTTTAGAATTCAGCTTTATGCATGGTGAATTCGAATATAACCTTGGGAAAGGCAAAAAGAATGGAAAGACAAGACTGCACCCACAACACAAGGGGAATGCAAACGTACCAGAAGGGAGAGCGAAGGGACGGGACGGGGAGGTGAACCCGTGGCTTACCGATAACATAGGTGAGCAGGAGGGCAAGAGCTACGGTGATGGCGGTGGCGCTGAGGGCGGTGCATTTCCAGTTGCAGCACTTGTAGGGCTTGTTGAAGCTGAAGGCCGGCCTGGAGAACGTGCTCCTGGGCAGGGGTCGTGGAGGAGGGGAGTAAACGGTGTTGGAGGTCAGGGGGTAGTTCTGGCTGGCTGCACTGAAGAGGGCTGAGGAGCCAGACCCATGCTTGAACAGGAAATGCCTGCGAACGGCAACACAGAAGGGGCAGCACAAACAATATGTAAATAATACAGGCGTTCATATGTAATGCAGTTCAATTGCTCTTGTGTGTGCGCATGTGTACACATACGGGGCATGCGTGCGTGTGAGTGTGTGATGGTAGTTTTTCATTTGATATGCAATATTTATTTCATGCCAACACTGTCCTACCTCCCATGGTGGCTACACTTAGATGAAATGAACATGAATTTATTTATTTATTTTGTAACAGTAATGGCAATAAGCGGATTCAGAGTAGATGCATTGCCTGAATGACTTCAGACTGGCGGTGAAAATAAAAAGTGTTCCATTAAAACTCACAACGTGTCCTTGAGCCAAAACGCTAGCAGCATGCTGCTGTTCCTGTTTAATTAATATTCTTATGTACAAACTGCTTCATACTGAAAGATGCGCAACACCCCGACGAACACACAGGAGCATCTATAATGCAGAATCCAGTGAATGTTGTTTGTATTGATCTCTATGGCTACAGACAGGTCTCTACTGTGACCATGCCCTTGAAATCTGCATATGCATTCCACAGTCATAGGAGGAAGGGTAGAGGGAACAGGCCACAGAACAACTCTCAAATCAAAATGCTTTTAACACCACTAGCCAGCACCTATACGAATATTAATTAAAGCAGGACTTACAAAGTAAGACCTACGCATACAAAAGTCTCTTATTTAAATATAGGTCTCCCGAGTGGCTCAGACAGTTAAGGCTGTTAAATACTACGATGAATGAGTGCATTGTTCTGGTCCATTTGAAGGACAACATAATTAGGCTTAATTGTGGTACAGAAAAGACTAAAATGGATCACAGTTGTTTTTCTAGTGCCAGTCAGATTGTACTGTACCGTTACCTAACCACTGGTTCTGGAAACAGATATTCTGCAGAAACACAGAGGCTCTCTCTCCCTCAGTGAAAATGCACTGCAAAACAAAAACAAATGGAGTCACCTTGTAAGAAACCTAGGTACTGCCTTTGTTGGCTACTTTCCTCGTTACTTCATCATTAAGTGTACAGTGATTAACAATTAACAATTTATTAATAAGCGCAAAATGTGCAGGAGCATAAAATAACACAGCCAATAAAAAAAAAAAATGTATGTCTCAAAGTAGCATTGCTTGGGTAAGAATACCAAACTCTATTTCTGACTGTACCTGGTGCATCATTAACTCCATTGTGTGTTGTGTTGGTTACATTTCACAAAAACACATACCTACAGTTAAGAACACTGAGGAAATTCTGTTCAGTTACAGGAAAACAACAACAAAAAAAAAAACCTCATAGTGATAGTATCTTCATGTGTGTTAGGTCAATTCAAATAGAATTCATGGAAGAAAATTGATCTCACAGTGTTATCTGATTAAAAAGAAAAGAAAAACAAAACAGGCTCTATTGTTATGCTGACACTACTGAATATTATTATTAAGGACAAAAAAGTCAATAGTATTCAATCAATTCTGTGTCTCTGTAATTTAAAGAAATTAGAAAGAATATGCTTGTGTTCTTTAATACTGCCAATATGCTGATGTGACAAAACTATGGAACCACATTGATGCTGGGTCATTGCCATATAATCAGAGCCCTCTTTGAGGAGTCAGGTTTGTGTCTACTTGGCTGACATTATTCACACTATATGAATGAGCTTCTCATCAGGCCCTTCTCTGAAGCACCTTTAAGTCTGTTAAAGTCATTTTTGGTAGAGTTTTTTTTGTTTGTTTGTTTGTTAGTTTTCAGACAGAAGCTAGCACAATGTACAAATGAAGACATCCTCAGGTTTGAGTCTCAGTTTTATCCCTACTATAGTTGCTGATCCCTCTAACCGGGCTCAGCATGGTATTATTCATCCCAGCTCCTGCTCTCTGCACTTTACACAGAAAAGTCTTGTTTGGATTTTTTTTCCTCAGCATGTGAACCTAAAAGGACTCAAGAAAACGTCTTACAGCTATTGTGTTATTTTGCAGTGGGAGTATAATACAAAGATCTGAAAGCATGTGCATCAGAATTCAGAACTTAGTTTAACTTTTATCACTTTCAGCTAGAAGAAAGCAAGGCGATGAGGTGGGACTGGCCTTCTGTGACAGGACTGAGGTGCAGAGGCAGGGTATACTTGTTTCTGTGGAGGGGCCTTGGCTTCCAGCTCAGGACTGAGTGTGAGGATATTACTGATATGTATGCCGTATGGTACATATTTGTTGAGCAGGGTATCTAATGCAACCAGCTCTTTCACTCACGTGCCTTTCTAACGAGTCCCCAGATGATAAAGGGAATGGTGAGGTACAGAAAACGTGTCTGTCATGCAAAATCCGATCCAATTATTCATGGAAGCGTAAACTTTTCTCAAGGTGTTTTCTCCTACATTGTGTGGCTATATTTGTGGAGCTGGATAAACATCTAATGGCAGATCTTTAGCAGTCTTATAAACACCTTATCTCAGTTTGTGTTAATTGGAAGGAAACTTAAGTTTATTAAGAACCTCGTTTCAACAGCTGCAAGCTGTCACAAATTTCAGGCAACAAACCTTAACTGGTTTCAGACAAATGATGTGAGAACTTAAGAGATCCATCGCTAGCATATCTGACATTCTTAAAATGAATTATTCATAGTTTCCATGCATCTGAATTTGGCAAATTCAACTCTTAATAAAGACAGAAACATAGAAATAACAATAAAAAAAATAAATAAAAAGCAGCAGAAACCACTGCACATGGGTATAAAAATAAGAAATAATGTCATTAAAGGAAAAATAAATAAATGATGGTCCATGAAGAATTATGTCTACAATCAGTCGCTCTACAATGTGTGCGTGTGTGTGTGTTTCTCTTTTCCCATAACTTCCTGTGATTACAAAAGATTATGAGCTCTGCGGTTGCTGTGGCTGGATTGAATAGATCCCGAAGGCAGAATAAATGCAGCAGTGCCACGATACAGTATCTGGCCACCAGAGCCTTGTCTCACCCTGTCAAAATCTAATTAGAATTGAAAATGGTGGGAGAAACAATGCCAGTGAGGGTTTGAATTACATTACAGTCTGCTGATCCAAATGCGATTTGGCAATGTATTATATTCCAACATTGATCAGGATTTAATTGACAAGGTTCATTAGGGCTCAGATGTCAGCAAATGTGGGGCTAAGATTTTGCGTCTCCCGCTTGCCTTAGGTACAAAGTGACCTTGTCGTTGGAGCACCTCGTCGCAGGGGGACTCGCTACTCAGCAGGTCAGTCTATTGCTGCGAGGTAGGTGAATGACTGCCGGGGATAAGCCAAGTTGTGCAAGGATGCATATTCCAAATGCGGTGACTGCGCATGGAGCGGGGGCCGCTGTCATATTAGGAACCCCCAAGACTCGCAACCTCACGGCTTGGCTGACTAATGGCCTGATGGCAGGAGATATTATCGGCAAGTGTGCTCCTCCATCCATTCAGACAATTGCTTCCAGCACACTGCTCCTGCCAGGGTTAGCTTGAGACCTGAATTTATATGGATGAAACTTGCCGCGACGCGGACTCCTCCATGCTGATGACTGGCTATTACCGGGCGCCAGGACAATTTTTCTTGTTTGGCTTCACCGGCTTGACTATCCAGCTGCCTGCAGAGTGACTTCAGGTGAGCGAGCAGAGGGGAGAGAGCCAGGGCAGACATTTCCCTAGCTAAGCTGGTCACATCCTGAGGGTTTCTCTTCGTGGAAATATGTTGCTGCATTCAGGAATCACCACAGTTTTACGCACATTCGCAAAATTAGAAGATTAGCAATATTAGATTAAACAAGAGCAGTGTTGCAAGTCCAACTGAATATTGATCCTCTGTTGCATCATATAAGGACCAAAAAGACATAGAGCAAGTTAATTTGATTGAGCCAAAAAATCAGACACTGATAATGTAAGATGAGGTAATTTGCCCATAGATGCAGCAACATCTTACCTAATATTCAAACCATTAAATGTTGCTGCCTTCAGTGCAACAAAAACTCCAAGATTAAATTTTCATTTTCTGGCCACAGTAAACCAGTATTAGAGACATTTTAATGACTCTATAAGTTACATTTTAAAAGATTAAAGTGTGTTAGTTGATCCTGTTGTCTAAATGCATGCTGATTTCAAACAGTACAAAAGGTTATGTACTGGTATTGGCTGAAGCCCTGAAGCAGTGATCCTACTTCACCTGAGTATTTTTTAGTTGAAATGCAGCTGTTTTAATGTTGTCTTTCTGTATCGCTGCAAAAAGCTTCTGAAAAAAAAGTTTCTCCTCAGAGATTAATAAAATAAATTTGTCCCCTGTCTGCTCACTACATGTTACTCAAGTGCTGTTGGGCTCTTACTGCACAGAACTGTGTGGAGGATTTCCCTGTCCACCTTCTGAAAACTGAAATGCCAGTGAATCACTTCATATCTTCACTCTGAGAGAGGGGTTGGCATTTCGTTCTCAAGCCGTGAGGTTTACGACACACGGAACACTGCATTAAGCTGGTCAAAGGAAGTGTCCTCTTTACCCCAGCGGTAGTGAGTCGAGTAAACCAGTGCCAAAAGATATTACTTTCAGAGGAAAAGTTTCTCATCAGGTTCTACGTTTCTGGAGCAATTCTCTGGCTGAAACACAATCTGCCCAAGCAGACAGCATAATTTTCAATCTGGACCAAAGGCTCATCTCTTCATGGTTTATTTACTTTTCCATCTTTTTCCAGTTAGGCTCTTTGGGATTGCCTCCAATCTCTCTTTACCTGTTCACCCACTTCATCCCAAAAAACAAAAGTATAAGATGCTGTTATGTTTTATGTCCACTAGACCCCCCCCCCCCCACACACACACACACACCCACACCCACATGTAATAGGTTAATACACTCTAAAGTATAGCATTTAGACCACAGATTTAAGGTAGGAGAAGATCAAAGGTATTAAGACATTGAGTCATGTTTGAATACTGCACAAGTTCACATAGTATATGGATATTACGAAGTTGTTGCAACAGGTAACAAGCCCTTAAAAGGCAGCCTTCATACATAGGTCATGCTTCCCTGCTGGCCCTGTTGCTCTCTAGTGCCTCTAGTGTTGTTATTATTGCAGAGGATCAATCACTGTGCATCAGCCAGCAAGTAGGTAAGTAAGTGCTGGGGAACACAATCATGTGTAGGGCTGCAACATTCAGTCACAGCCCAAAAGCAATAAATAAATAAACAAACCAGACAACTGTTACATTACAATTCTGACTGCTTCAACAAGCAACTTCCTCAAGTGGTATTTAATTACATTTCATGGCTGCTGTGAATGTCTTTTTGGAACCAGTAAGACATAAAATGAAAAGCAAGAAGAGGCTTCAACACAAATGGTATTTGCAACGGTAGCCACTGTAAAGATATAAAGACATTAAAGGCTAGATTAAAGGAAAAATGTAAAGTACTGTAAAGTACTGTATTTTGTGTATATTTTGTGTATTTGTGTAATATTAGGGTATCCAACCCCACCATACACTCACACATGCATGCATGCATGCATAAACTCATGCACCCACGCAATGAGTCATTATGAAATGATTCGTTAAAAAACTTTGTAATAAAAATTTAAATAAATTTGCTCCGGGGTTTCCGTTAGCTGGTAATTACCGGTTTTTGTCTGGTAAAATTTATAAAAATCCGATAAATTAAAAACTTGCTGGTCAAAATGTCCGGTAATAATGCTCATACAAAATTTAGCTATAACAAAGGCTATTTATTTATTTAGCTATAATGATTGCTTACTTATGAGCTCAATGAGTTGTACCCTGTGTCAGACCCGCCTCCAGCCAACTCCCTGTTCAGTTTTGACCACACCTGCAGCAAATTCAGTCAATCACCACTGGGGGATTTAAGCACTGCAATTCAAGCACCTCTTTGTGAGGTATTGCACTTGTATGCTGAACCACTGTCTTGGTGGTTGTGCTTTGCTCTTTTCCTGTTTTGACCTGTTTGCCTGTGTTTTGACCCTGCTTATTGTCTGGTGGTTTGGATTGGTTGTTTGGTATTACGGTTTGCCCTCCAAGTTCTTTGACCCTGGCTTGTGTTTGGACCATTCTTGAAGATTTCTGTTTTGGATTTGTGGACACTATTAAAAGTACTGGAGCTCTGCACTTGGGTCTTCTGACTATTTCATTACACCCTGACTGGGCTACTCTGGCTAAAACTGCCTGTGTTCTGCCCGTGTCAAGCATGCCAGCAGAGAGGGGCTTCTCTCTGCAGAACTGAATTGAGATGGTGTTGTGAAGCCATTTGGGGGAGAGATTGACGTGGCTTATGCGCATCGCAAGCTGCAGAGACACATTGGACATGTTTGATTTCAAGTCGGCAGCAGAGGACTTTGCTGCAATGAAAAAAAGAAGAAAATAAAATGTTACCTGGTAGCCTATAGGCAGTGGTGGATTTAGGTATGGGTGACATGGGCAGCCGCCCAGGGTGGCATCTTGCCAGGGGTGGCACGAGGTGCCCGCATAAAAAAAATTCAGAATGGTGACATTTGCACAATTGGTTTTCTATCCCTCATTTACACGTCACGTCAATGATATCATGTCACCGTGTGGGTCAATTAACCTTTTCGGAGCGGGCGCCCTGATTCTAGTTTGTGAGCTAGGCAGGCTACTGCATGGGAAGGTCTCCCACTCAGAAGTACGAGATGGGGAGGGGGGCGGGGGTAGGTTGACCTCAGGTCTCCCCACTGGAAGCCCAAGGTAAAGGGAGCGAGGGAATCTATCAAATAGTGCACCTCTAACTTTATACAGTACTAACGCAATTAGTAAAATCAGTCAGACTACAAAGTGCTACCAAATAAACTATTTCAATTCATTCATAATAGTGTGAATATATAGTTTCACAGACACATTGTTGTATTTTTTTCTGGTTTGTGTGAACTCGTTAAGAATAATGTAAAACCAGTCTGCACACCACCAAGGTGAATTGGTTTAGTCTGGACTCTTGGTTGACAGTGTTCGGGGATGGGTAATGTATTGATGCTGAAGTGCCAAATCAACACAAATGGATAAGAAAAGGTCTAAGCCATCAGGTGCCCAGTTTAGGAAAAAGAGGAAAGAAGAGGAGAAACGCGCAAAAGATAAAAGTATACAGCTATGTCATCTCTTTATGAGTATAATATTATGCATGTAATAGGCTAGTATAATAATTATGTTTGTTAACTTATGTTGCTTGTTATGCTATTACACATAGGGCAAAAATATTCCGTTTTCTGTTCCACTCGCTTACATAACATTGCGATATATTTTCACACATCATGATAATGTGTGTAGCCCGCAGCAAAACGATTACAGCGCTGAAGGGGGGGTTTCACCCAGGGTGCCATACAAGCTAGAACCGCCACTGCCTATAGGCTACATTTGATGCTATTTAGGCCTAGCCTTTTTTTAAACAGGCTACAGATGTTATAGGTTACAGATGTTTTGTAATAGCCTACATTGTAGCGGCTAATGTTGAGGTTTTGCTCAATTGTTATTGTTCATTTTTCTTAATCATTACTGTTCATTAAATAGTCAAACTGATTTGAGGTCGTTGTCATTCTTTCGTCAACCTAGGTGTACAGTATATTTGCGTTTGTAACATAGACTGTTACTGAAACGTGACCGGTAAGTTTCATATTTGTCTGGTAAAATAAATTCTTTCCGGACACCTGACTGGCAAGAAAAAATATTTTGGTGGTGTTCGTCACTTTTGTTTGGCATGCAGATGAAGTGCAATGTGTGTTAGCAAGAGAGAATTCAGTTTCCAATCACGAGGTACAGGCACATGACATTTTCCTACTCTAGGAAGTGAGAAATGCATGGATAGTTGAGATCTGATGCTCCAGGAACAAGTCAGTGTTTTATACGGCCTCAGTATGAGCCCTCAAAGCATATTTAGGAGGTTGTCTTGGACCAATTAATGTATTTATATCTTTATGAGATGCTTTTATTTCATACGATTCCATAAGTGATACCTTCAACATTATTGCTTTCTACCTCCTGTGCCCTGCACAAACAGAGAGGCAGTCTGAGCCCCTTCTCTCTTTTTGAATGAGAAAAGCATTGTGTAGTTTGTATGGCACCTTGATTGCCATGATCAGGAAATCGCAGCATAATATTATTAATATTATACTTATAATAATGCACAAAATAACAGACTTTTCAGTGTGGTTTCCTGCTATAGAAAAGGAGGTGAAACTCACATTTAACTATAAATTTGTGCTTAAACAATAATTTGTCTGGGTATTTGAAAAAAAAAGAAGTTTTGAAAACAATGTTTTGGTGTATGATATATTAAAAGTCTGGGTGAATTTTCTGAGGGCAACAGAAAGACTAGCTGACATGTGCATCCCTGAAAATCCCTTGTAATGTATAATTTTGTATAATTTGAATATTTAACATCCTGAGCTGCCACTGCCCTGAGCTTTAATGGCTGTACAGGAATCCAGTGGCATCCCTGCCAATGTCCAGCAGAATTATTCTCCTTCCCGCTGCGGTTGATTTCACCAGTATAAAAAAAAAAAAAAAAAAAAAAGCTGACCTGAGAGGATTTTAAAAGCCCTATGCAGTGACCATGCCTAAAAAAGAAAGTGTTCAGAAAAAAGTCCAGTAGCCACAAGGTCAGGCCTTGCCAAACAGGACTAGATTAGCATGCCAAGGCCAGTCTCCAACTCAACGGGGCATCTGAGCCATAGACCACAAGGTTGGCACGTTTCATCATCAGGGCAAAAAACAATTTATTTAAAGTGATATTTTCATAAAGTAACACATCATGTAATGATGCAGTTAAACTAACGGCTGTAAAGTTAGAAAACAAAAACAAGGCATTGCTCAAATCTACTGTTTCAAAGGGAGCTGTAAACTTCTTTTGGGAACACAGGAATTTCATACACGGCTTATGCTGCTTTTCTATTCATAACCTTTCGCTTACCTTCAAGACAATATCCACTGGCTTCATGTTACAGTTCAGGATCAAATCTCATAAAAGAAGCCCTATTTCCCCTGAGAGAGCTCTGGAGATACAAGTGTTATTTCCACAGGTAGTGGGTTTGTTGGAATTGCTCTTTTTTAATGTAAGGACTGGAAAAAGGCACAGATTCCATTTGAAAATCTGACTGTTCCAGCACTCAAATAATGCAGTTCGCTCAGTCTAACGATGTTGATCCAAACAATCAGGGTAAAAAATAGAGTCTGGGATCTGAGGATTAGAGCGATGCAAACATTAACCACAGAATGCCATAAATTTACAGAGGTGATGCATTTAAAGCTTTTGTTTAGCAGTTGTTTTCTTTTTTTTCCAGAATGCAGGATAGAAATCCCACAGGTGATGGCTGAACTTGGACCCCATTTTCTTTCCTTTTCTGTTATTTGAGTCTCACCCAAACCTGGGGAGAGGAGCAAAATGAGAGAGTGAGACAGTATTGAGCGGGAGCCAATTCCATTTCACCTGTAACCTCATGCAGCTGTTGGTGGGAATTATTCCTCCTGACTGCTCATCAATTAGCATTCCAGCTAACCAGTAGCGTCAGTCGCACATCCACTCTTTCATCTCTCCTTCCAATCTCATTGACCACAGCAAAGGGGCACAGACTAATTATCTCAAATAGCAAAACAGCTCCATTGCATGAAAAAAGAGAAAACTATTCCAGTTCAAAAGGGGAAAAAAGGACAAAGATCATATTTTTGTCTTTCTGAATTCCTATAGAAGATTGAATTGCTGCGCAGACAAAGGGGAGCCAGGTGCAGGGATATTAGAGGGGATGCTGGAAAAAGGACTGCTTCTATTTGTCAAACACTGTTTGCGCAAATAACAGACAGAAATTGATCTCACACAAAAGAGGATACAATTAGACTTGACTTCTACCACCACTCTGTTTTTAGATATTTACATTTAACCAATCATTTATTTTAATTTCCACTGCATCAGCTCCCATCTTTTCTTAACTGAAAGAAGATCTAATTATGAACAGATTCATATCTTATTAAAAACCTCTCCTCCCGGCTGGCTCTCTGCCAATCTCGTCTAAAGTCATTGTAAGGAGGAATTCAGCTGTTGCTAACTCGTCATTAAAGATCGTCATCAAACAGTTATTTATCTCCCCATATCACGTCAAGGGCTAATTCATAAAAGTCTGGTCTGAAAAGGCAGAGTACCAGGGTTGAAGAAGACTAGGTCTTTTTTATACTGGAGGATGCAAGAGTGTGTATTTGATTGAACATGGGAGTTTGCTGTGCTAAGTGCATGGGCACACCATTTGGTGGAATTGAAATAAAAGCCTCCAATTTGACAGGCTTTGCAGCATTGGCAGAAATTCCAAGAAGACACCAAAGATCCAGATGGGGAGGGGGGCACTTACCTTTGATGATGTTTGCAGCAAGTAACTGGGGAAGTGGGGGTGGGGGCAGGGAGCAGGGGGTGGCGAGATGGCTGGCGGTAACCGAGGTGCGAGGATGAGTTGTGCGCTCACCTGGTCTCCAAAGGGATGTTGCTGTTGAGGGCCCAGCTGTTGTGGAGCTGTCCACCATCCGTCGGGGTGCCGCCCGCATCTGTGGCCTGGCTGCGTGCCGGCATAGTGTTCCTCTGAAGCGGTTCGGGGGCGTGCGGGGCGGGCCGGGTGCAGGTGCAGGCGTGCGGAGGGGGTGGCGGAGGGGGGAGGGGCCTGAAGGTGAACTGGCCCTGCGGACTGCTGGGGAGTTCTGTGAAGGCAGAGCAAGAAGCTGGGTGAGCAGGGAACAACTAGGAGGAGTTAATCAGATCTCTACAGCGTACTCTTACCTCCCTCTCTTTTAATGTTCTACATCTTCTGTGTAACACATGATGTGGAAATTCAGTATACAGATTGGTGAAGTATGTAGTACATTTTAAAAACCTTTGTCTGTATTATTGAATTTTTAACATGCCATGATGTCTGTTTATATACGCCAACTCTGAACAACGTGAGTGTCTGGTGATGCATTTACCCCTCAGGTTTTTCGGGGTAATTCAAAATCCTGCAAACCTTATTCCCTAGCTTTGCACATCCATTAAAAAGGATGAGGATATGTTTCACTCCCATGCTGTCAGAGTATAGTATTCATAACCCAAAGCTGGTATAATTATGCAGTTATTTCAGACTTCTGTGACCAATTTATCACCATGGAAACTACCCTGCAGAAAGCAGATGCTTAAAAAAACAGAATGCAGAGGGAATCTACTTCTCATTCCAACCAGCTGCATCTGCATCTCACCAAACTCAATAGTGGAGTCTGATCCACTTAATGAATGTGATAAGAAAGGCTCATTTTCTGATAAGGAATGAAAGCAGCCATGAGTAGCCCATGTAGAGGAATGAGCACATTTGACCACATAGTATCAGACTGGGAGCAAATCACTGGGCAAGTCAGTCCATCATTACTTTACATTACTGACCTCTAAACACAGCAACACTGCACATTTCTAACCACGGGACAAGACTGACAAGACCTTTCATTTTTCTTGCTCTTCTGTGTACTGCACTGCGGCATAGCCACTGTCTTTGATTTACATTTACATTTCAAGATGTTCAAGATTTTCTAATATTAATAGATAACGTATTATTATTATTAGTATTATTATTATTAATGATGATGATGGTAATAAAACTAATAAAACAGAAATGACCATTTTCAAGCACATGCACACTAAACACTGGAAGATTATTACACAGAAATACTAACAGAGTTGTGTTTCTTGAAATAACAGGAATCTGTGTAACACAGGCAAGACCAATTGCTAGTCAGTTAGAAGTGCTAATTCAAGAGCATAATCTAAGTCTCAGATTTGCGCAGGATCAGGACAGATCCATGAAAGCAGAATGCAGGGATGGACAAAGATTAGAGTCTTCATATGATGGTGGATAGTGACTTGTCACTTTGCTGTTCTCATGGAGGTGGATGGATTATTATTTATGTTATGTTTTTGTCAAAAATGGACAAATACATATTTGTATAATTATACTTTATACATAAATATACAGTACATCATGCCATCTAGGGAATAGAAGAGGGAGAGGGGGCATGCCACTGGATACACATTACAATTTGTTCCCTTCAGCAGCTCACCACAACAAAATGTGCAATGTACAGCTGCTTATAATGCAGTCATATGGTGTCATGCATGCACTGGACTTCATGCAAGCAACAAACTGGAGCTGGAGCGGATTATTATTGCATACTGCTGTAGGGAGATCTCTTACCACCAGACCCCATGGAGATAATGCTGTCTCTCAAAATTCAGTTATTTTCACATGATTTCCAAGCTTTACTTAGATAAAAGGGAGAAAAAAAATCTTGAGCAACTATTCCAGATTTGGTCTACAAGACAGCCAGTGTTTGAGTTCTGAGGATCAGCCTAATCAGCAGGTGTTATGCTACAGCAGTGTGGCAGGATTTCAGTCAAGTCAGGGACTTATGTCAAGAACCTCTTTCCCTCCAGCCTATATCAAGAAGGATAATTCCCAGCATGGAGCAAATCCCTGACTATTGGGCACACCTGTTTTAGCTTAATATCACAGAAGGAGTTACTGCAGGCAGGTATGGGAGCACCGTTATTAGCTTCCTTCTAATTCTTTGATTTCTGCCTCAATCATGTTATACACCCTCCAAATAGGCCTCTGGTAATCAAATTATGAAGTCAACAGTCTATCAATCCTTCTCACTGAAATATTACTTCCTGCTTTGGTAATGCAAAATGTGTTATTTAAAACACAAAACATTTAGGGGGAATACCTACAATAAAGTCTGAGCCTTGAACATTTTGTAGTTGTTGGAAATCATATAAGATTTCCAAAACAGGACGTGAACTGAATGGCGGTTCACAGTCATACTGAGGAACCAAAACTGAATATCCTTGAGTTACTTGAACCAAGAAACTTGCATGTGAGATGATTTATTTAATTTGGATAATGGAAAATCATAAATATAAGACAGCCTTAATGACATGGTAGAGCTTTGCGAACCTGGTTATAAAACATATCACCATGGCAGAAACCATTACCTCACCAATAAACTATAACTTGACAAATGTATTTGGCTGTTGCTGCAAGATTAAAACACAATTTTGTTAGATGCCACCATGCAATTCTCATTTGGGTATATAATGACATAGCAAACTATAGCTTCCTGCAGCCAATAAGCCTTTACTCACTACATATGACCTGAGTAACTGCTGCTTTTTATCAACCAATCAGATTCTTCCATGTAGCTGTGCAGTATTATTAGCAGTGTAATTCAGCCCACACATTATCCGAGGGTCCAGGGGACTGAGAGAATGTATTACACTATATTTCATTGTGAGTCTGTGAATTAATACTGACAATTATAAAGTTACGCAGAAAACACAGATATGAATCAAACCTGAAAGTCACTTTCAAGTAATGGCAAACATAACTACAACTGATGGGATAATGTTCTAGAGCTGGATCAAATGTAATTTATTTTTCTTGTTGATTTACTTGATAATTCCTATCAATCCAGTTTAGATTCAATCTAAACAAAAGCGTTGTTGATAAACAGGAAATGGAGCTTCCCATGAAGCCAATCTTACAGATAACAGAGGTATCTTTCAGTCTAACAACCCACTGCCCTCTACAGTCACAAAAATGTTACCTTTTGTTTACTAAATTGCCTTCGGGGGTATTGTACAACAGATTCCACAAATGTAATATAAGATATACAGTTCGACATAACTATCACTCAAGGAAGAAATTATGACCAATGCCTATTCAGATTTTAAAACATGAGCTGAGTTGGTCCTTTTCTTCAATAGTTTTGTCACTATGTATTTCAATGATATGTGGAAGTGCATTTTTAAGTATGTGTCGTTGACACTGCAATCCACTGCAAGATAACATCTCCTATCTGGCGCTGCTCAGAAATCTCAGTGAGTGACAGAGCAGGAGCCAATCAGATAAAAGCAGCTGAGAAGCACAATGGTGCAATAGAGGTCCTAACTGATTTAGGGCTTAGAAGAATTAGGAAATGACCCCTGAGTGCAAATCAGAACAACTACAACTTGCCACTAACATATGGGACAAACCATGCTATGTTTATCATACATAGAGCTGTATTCACATTTGTGGTTTTCATTCCACAACTTTTAAACCATTTTAGTACAGTATGACATCACATTGGCTTTTAAGATCAGGCTGACAACCCTGGAAGCCCATGTAGAAAAGAGCACAAGGGCATGGTGTCCTACTACATTGGTACTTAATTCATATACTCTTTGTAATTAAAATGCACAGCATACAGTAAAAAAGTATTGTTTTTCTTTTTAAAATTCAATGCAAGTCAACATTTTGATAACATTTTCAAGACTGAACATGATACAACTTTCCACAAAAAAAAGCTAATTCTTTATTCTTCCTTGCAAATGAAATGTGTACACAGACAAACATTCCACAGTTACCAGGTGAAAGAGGGTCAATTATGTGTTTAATTACAGTAGTCTTGTTATGTCAACATTTAATGATGTAAAATACTATGATGATGAGCACAGGTGACATATAATGAATCAGGATCTTTCTTTTGAAGTGATTAATTCTTTTTAATATGTGAGGTACTGGGATGCACTGTGTCCCATGTATCTGTACAGTGAAAACGAAAGCCTCTTCTTTTTCTTGGATGTGCAAAGAAGAGAAAATTGAGAAGTAAATATTGTAAAACTGAGAAGTAAAAAATTGCATTATGTTTTGCTGAATTACCGCCGGCAGAAAGCAATTGCCGGCATTTTACGTATTGATGTTCTGGGGCGACACTAGATTGCAGGACACTGAGTCTCCAAGATGAAAGACTGAACTCCAAAGTCACTTTAGATTGCGGTGCTTCAGTTTGGTTTACTGAGAAAGTGCTTTTATTGTCACATCACACTCTGACCATGTACAGCCTCACAGACCCAGCTAGCAGCAGGGTGTCCATTCACCACAAATGATCCCAATTCTGTTGCCCACTGAAAAAAGTGTGCATTTCAAGGCTCTGAACCCATGAATTTCAGGGAATCCTGGGGGGAGGCCAACATGGTTGCGCACATACTCTGACCTTGATTTGTGTAAATAGAGTGGGCCACATGTTCACATAAATTACACTCTTATCCAGAGTGACTTACATACTGTAGATTACAATTTTAACCATTTACTTGATATTTACTGAGACAATTGTGGGTTAAGTATCTTGCCCAGGGGTACAACAGCACTGCACTAGCGGGGAATCAAACTGGCAACCTTTTTTTACGAGCCCTGCTCCTTACCACTACGTCACACTGATGCCATATATTTAAAATGGGTGCTTTAAATACTGTCCACTGACCCTCACAAACTCCTCTCCCTTAGCCAATGATAAGCGTGTGACTTGTGACAGACCATAAGCATTCTAAAACAATACCATGCACGTGAAGAGCAGAACATGAGCCCTCCATCCTTAGAATAGAAACCACTCCAGTAGCCACTCTGGCATAATTGGTCGTTCAGAGAATCAATCTTCTAAGTGTCCTAAAATAACCCTCCTCACAGCTCCCTGAAGATTGTTTTAGTGAAAAAGGGTACAGAGTGAGATGTCCTCCTACTTGACAGCACAATAGTCTTGTTGCTGCCTTTGCTTCGTGAAGAGAAGTCCTTCACTCCAGCTTTGTTATTTTGGTGGCGGTCGAAAATGAAGACGTTTGCGTGTGTGCCGTGTCAGGATTTCAGGAAACAGCCCATGATTGTGGGTATTAGATCAGTAATGCTCTCCATCCTGACCATGGCTCATTGCTGACCTTAACTAAAGATCCACTGTGGAAAATTTAATTACCACTGTTTTCCCCAAGGGCCAGAGAGCAGAGAAGACCGGGTTCACTTACATCACGGGACCATCCTTCTCAGCGACCAGCTACGCCTGATACTGGGTCCTTCTGTCCTGACCTAACTAGCGCTCCCCTGAGTTCAGTTACTAGGCAACAAAGGTTGATGAGGTACATGGGTGAGAGGCGCGAGTGGATACCTTGCAGGAGAGACTAGAGTGAGATCATTAATCTTAGGTGCCCTTTCAGGTGTGTGGGTTTCTGCTCTGAAAACACGCATACAAACTTCTGGCTCCATTTGAATCACTCAGATAAATGAAGTGTGGCATTCTTCAGCACAGACTGATGTGCGCCTGTGAATAAAAAAAAAATCTACCAAGGTCTACACAATGTTGCAAAAGAAGTGTTTTCTACCAAAAAAGAGATTACATTAGATAGGCAGAAGCTTACACCTCTACTTATTAACATTTATGTTATAGCTTTCCTCAATAAGTCAATAGAATTTAATATGAAAAGGCCATTTTAATTTAATTTAATTTTTTTTTTTTTATCAACTACTATTTCTAAGACCCTTCACCAAGCATGAGAACCATTTATTTAAAGGTTATTTACAAAGACGCATCCAGTAAGAGAGAGATAACTCTCATGAGCTGATCATCACTATAGATTTCAATATCATACATATGGGACAGGACTAATGACAAGAACTAAGGTCAGTGTGCTTCAAGGTCAGTGTGTTGACCCTCATTTTAAGTCTCTCCAGTGTGCCAACTAGCCATTAACTGAGTCCTTTGAAGAGCTGGGGCCCAAAATGACAACTGCTCCATGAATAGAGAGACACATTTTCTTTATGTCCAAGATCCCAATATAGAGGACTGGGAATTCTGGGAGCATTACGTGCGCACTCCCCGTCGCGTCCCCGACCCAAAATGAAGCTACGAGAAAAGCTAATTACAGAGGCTTGTAAAAAGTCTGACCCAGTCCGTTTGATGGACATTCAGAACCGAGTATTGACAGGAACCACAGTGCTCGCGTGACAATTTACCAATTATGTTATTAAAGCTCCTGTGGTGCCATATCTCTAAAAGGGTGACTTAGAGCAGTAATGGGGGTACACATTAGCCCCAGCCCGAGTCCAGAGAACATGCATAATCCTTTAGGGGGAATGGAGCTGCCTCTCTCCTTTCATGTTTCCCATCCTGTTCTGTCTGTATTTTACAGCAGACAGCAGAACAAAAAGCTGGCACTGCAGCCCATTTTCACCCTGGCTCTTTGATGTAGCAGACAGAGAGCATTATGCATGGGCTCCCATACTCTTGACATTTATCCTTCAAAACTCACCTTCCTTCTAATATGCTAAGGGAAAGAGAGGAGGGACATTTGATACAAAACAATATTGACATTTGTTTAAACACACTCACACACACACACACACACACACACACACACACACACACACACACACACACACACTCTCGCTCTCTCTGTCTCACAAACATACACACACACACACACACACACACACAAATGGTGTTCTGAGTATTTTTCCCCTCAACTGACAATTTCATTTTGCATATAACAGATTCACTATACATATGCTATACTAAGATATTGACAAACCTCAGACATCATATCCCATGTTTGACATTCCATTTCTAAAAAGATGTTTTTGGGCACAGATATTTGAAATTTCTGAACATAGATATTTTGACGTTTAATTAACTTGTCGCCAATCACTGTCAGCTAATCCTGGATAACATCAGTTTGGTTACAGGCAAAAGTGTTAGAATGGCTTCTCTCAGGAAACTGAAATCTTTCATGTATAGATGTCACACATCTGGAGCAAAAGTCAAGTTTTATTTGTATGGCAAGCTATCACATGGCAATTCATATGCAATTCATCAATGAACTTATAAATATTGTTTTTGTTGTACTGTGTATCTTTGCCTATGCTTCACATTATGTTAAATTAATTAGCAAATGCCTCCAAATGAGAAGTAGGCAGGTGGTAGTCCAGATATACCGATCAAAGATTATTATTGCTTACATATTTGAACAGGAATGAACTGAAAGGAAAAAAAGCCCTCATTAATAGCTGATAAAAAACAAACAAACAAAAAAAACTCCTCATACCCCTTCTCCCACCCATACACACACATGCACAGACACACACCTACACATACACACCTACACACACACACACACGCGCACACACACACACACACACACACACACACACACACACACACACACACACACACACACACAAATGCTGTCTTCCAGTGCCTGATCTTTGTTTACACACTTCTTAGCTCCTCTGTGTTAGCTGGGTGATTAATGGCCCATTCAACCCTGGAGAGATTTGTGGAGCAAAGGATAAATTAATGATATAAGAAGGATCCAGTATTGAGACTAGGAGGACTTAAATAAATACAGAAGACTAACGGTGTGATTAGACATAGTGGGCCAAATCTGAAGATGGCATTCGGAGCAAGCTTGCCCAGTTCCAGATTTTGACTTTGCTCGCTCAATGTACAACACATGAGGGGGGGGGGGGGGGGGGGGGGGGGTGACAACAAGGACGTCTGATAAGTGGGCTGGCAAATGAGGAAGCCACTATAAGGGCACGCAAATCAAAGCAAATCACTACTTTCACAACTACATTGATCAGATACACAGCTCTTTCCAAAGTTTAATACTGAGAGCCACTTGGACCACAGTGCTTACGCTGTAACTCTTTGTCTTAAGAGGCTGTCTTTAAAGCATTGTGTCAGGTGTTCCGTAATCAATACAAGCTACAAATATCTTTTATTCATCATCTTAAATTAATGCACAGAAGCCAACCAAAGGACACTTTAAGCTTTCAGTGGCATCAAACGTTTATTACATTTTTTGAAAAGATGATTTCAAACAAAAAATTCAAATATTCCGAGACGCAAGATCAAAAACTCCCACTTAACTGAATTGCACACTGTCAGCAGAGGATGAACATTAAATCTTCGCTTTTAAGCACACTGTTATTCTCATCTAAGCCCTTCGCAAATCTTGTTGGAGCCATATAGAAGTAAACTAAAGCAATAGATGAGATCTCTCTGACAGCACCATGGCGCTCAAGTCACGGATGCTTCTGCTTCACTTTGCCTTTGATTGACAGTGTGGAGCATAGTTTCCCTTCCCTCGCACCTATTTTTTTTTCAGAGATCTAGCATCACATTGTTAAAGGCAATGAACATGTTTCATTCCAGATCTCTTTGGAGTCTTTACTACAGATCAAATCAAGCCTTTTTTGTAATTGTGCATTTGTAAAACTGTGCTGCCACAAAGCACTATATTCCCAAGGTGTACTCGACAAAAAGGGAACCATCATGTGAATTCTACAGCAAAGAAACACGGATCATAACACGGAGCAGGGAGATGACACACTGTTGTAGTGTTCATGGTGACAGTGTGTTTGTATATGCGTGTGTGTTTTTATGTTGGTAGTGGGAGCAGGGGTTGGACATTAGATGGGTCATTACACACAGCACAGAGAACACTATTGATTTTACAGGGTCTTTCTCACAACCTGAACCTATGAGATTAAAACCAAATTCATCCAAAATGTGTTTGCTGCAATGAAAAGAGCTGAGGTTCATTTGCACGTCTAAACATTATTGTCTGTTTAGAAAACTCAATTCTGCCCCCCTATCTCTCCCATTCTGGCAGAGTAGTAATCTCCACACTTCACACCTCTAATTGAAGACATGGTCCTGAGGGCTTTACATGTCCCTTTAAACTAGATGTTGACTGGCATCTGGTAACTATGTGATTCAAGTCTTCTTCCAATCAATGGTTCCACTTAGGTGATTAAGACCTGAATTGGATCAAAGACCAGAAAACCATGGATCTCCAGAGAAAAACAGAGTCATTGCACTGATTGCAAAAATGTCTCTTTTTCAAGGGTAGCTATTGGATACAGAACAACACAAATGATACACTGACACTGAAATATGAAAACAGACTATTAACAAAACATGTATGACTGCCTGCAATGGTTTCAATACTGACGCTCCTTTACTTTCTTTCTTTCTTTCTTTTTTTTTACAACTATGAATGCACCAGAAATCATCAATCTTGCAGTCTACGGTCATTATACTGGTATCATAACAGACATTTTATGACAGAGCTCATAAATGACCTCTTACAGTCAAAACCATCATTACAATTTCTCTTGTTAAGTAGTCAGCAGATTAGATAATAATGGATTTTTACTCACTTTGTGAAAAGAGTAAGTTTAAATTTTAACACTTCAACCTCCACCCACTTTGAAAGGGAGAATAAAGAACTAAGGACTAAGGACTATGCAAGTACAAAATGCTTTGGTAAAAGTTATATTGTATGCCAAATGACTTCACACACACTGTTTTCTTACACTGTGTTAACAGTATTTTAGGATTGAGAAAAAGAAGAAAAGAGGCTGACAAATGCATTATGGACTTGACCAGAAGGTGATTTTGAAATTAATGTCCTCTTGACAGCTTTCACACAGTCAGAGGAATTCTAGAGTATGAACAGGGTTGGGAGGGTTACTTTTAATATGTATTCCACTACAGATTACAGAATACTTGCCCTAAAATGTAATTTTTAACGTAATCTCTTAGATTACTCAAGGTAAGTAACATAATTTAAATACTTTGGATTACTGTGTTTTTAATTTTTAACAGTGCTTTTAAAGAATGTTCATCTGACTAAGGTTCTGAATGGTTATTTATAGAATGTTCACTTAGCATTGTTGTGGCTAAGATTTTGGCACCCCCGTGTTAAGTCTATGGGCATTTCATTGCAGTTTCTTCAGATCAATTCAAAAACTGTACATTACATGTAAACATGAGTTAGAAAAGGGACGAGCCTCCCCAAATACATTGTGAGTGAGAAAGGAGTAGCTTATCAATTTAACGTATAATGTGCGTAGTGTAAAATTGTTGGAGTAATTGCAGTTTTGAATGTGAAATGTCACTTGTTTTGTCACTGTGTCTACTCGTTAGCTAGTTAGCTTTAATACTATACCTACTAGTCTTCTAGCTAGCTGAATATCTAATCCAGTGCAGCAAAACTATATAAGATAGCTAGCTAGCAATCAATATTAGCTAAAATAATGAAAAAGAGAACTTACTTCAAGATGCTTCTTGAAGGTTGACTCTTTTGATGTGGATAGCAGCTTGGTTGCTGGCAAACTTGTACTGTTATATTGCGACCTTTGCCAAATTTGAAAGTAAAGTGGTCCTGGTATTTCCATGACATAAACGCGTTGCGCTGGTTGCTTTCTGTCTCACTCTGCATTCTACTGTCTTGTGAGTTAGGCAGGTTGTGTGTTTTTTTTCTTCTTCTTTTTTTTCATGAGGGGCATATGGAAGATACACCCTGGAGTTGCCTATCATTGGATAGATTTTCCAGCTGAATAAACATTAAATAAAAAGAAAAATGAAATTAAATGAAAAAAAAAAACATCCAATGTAATCCCTTCAGTAATATAAATGTTTTTATGTAACTGTAACTGTAATTTGATTACCATCAATTTAAATGGTAACTCTAACAGAATACAGTTACTCATATTTTGTATTCTACATATGTAACGCCGTCACATGTATTCCGTTACTCCCCAACCCTGAGCCTACAGTAGAAGTAATGTGTTATGAATTTTGGTGTTTGTATCTTTTTCTGCAGACTCTGTGTTCTCAGACAAAATACAGTTTGTCTTTCGACTAAACTAAACAACTAATTACCAGTAATTAAGCACAAATGAAAGTATTGTTTAGATACACCACTATCAAGTGTTGAACTCATTCAGGCTATTTAGAACCATGGACAATGTGGACACGTGTAATATGCTTGAAGGAGAATGTTGGCAACAAGATGATGCCATTATATTCCATATAACATTTAGGTTGCATTGCCAGAAACACATGCATTCAACCTCAAAATATTGTAAGTAGCTTTTGTATAACAAATAAATTATGTGAAACATAGGCCTAATGGTCTTTTAACTTCCCCTGACTGGTCCGTGATTAGAATACACTTTCAGATGTTTTGTTATACTGTCAAATTAGTTCTTTTAATTTGTTTTTTGGAAAGTTGGAGGATGTCCATGATGATAATTATGTTGAAGATGATCAGCGGATGGAATTGCTCTGCAGTTTTTTTTTACATGCTTGTTCAAAAATGCCATTTTGGATTATTTACTTAAAATTCAACTTTCTGCTAAGATAAATGCTCATAAAATTTTGTGCATCACCATTTTCATAGGAAAGCATGTAATTCATCATTTCCTTAGTATCAAGTAAAGTAGCAGAAAGACAGCACAAAATGCTTGGAAATTCTGTTAAACTGATATGCTCTACAAAGATTATTTTAGCACTTTATCTTACAAAATTCATTCTGAACATCAAAATTGAATATTAACACGTACTTACTGAAAAGACTTACTGAAAGTCATGAAAATTATAAAATGACATAATTTGTGCCCTTGTGCATTTAATAGCACTCAAGTTAACAAATCTTCCCTGCTATGGAATATTTAATGTATTGAAATTATCACCAGCTTTGACATAGAATTTCAAAGGGCTGTGGTAACCCAATAAAATCATACCATCCATACTCCTGCACAGTTTTTTGTAACCTATTTGTTCATGTTGCAGACTGTACTTAAGAACGATAGACATTTTTAGCTATAAATAGTTGTTGATTTCAGACAGAGGCTTTGAGGCATCCCTAGATGTGATTGCTGCTCTATGATAGGACATGAATGGTTGCTGTGACATGATAAACAGAAGAGTGAATTTGAATAGAGGACCAACATGTAACATTTTAAGGGGCGGAGCAACGCAAATAGCCTTCTCTATAAATCACATGATAAGGGTTTTTTCATGTCAAAATGACAAATGGGATTAAACAATATCTGTTAAATCTTACAAAATTTGCTAAATGAGGAGTAATTGTCGGTTAACGGAAACCATGGGGACCACATGTACAAAGCAAGGCTATTAAATCATTAATGACAGTAGATAGTGTTGCGCTCTTTTTCTCAAAAGTATGCTCTTTGATTTTTAAGAACTTCACAAATTTTATAATTAGTCAGGTGACTGTGCTGATTGTTTAAAAAGTACTGATAACTGAATTCCTCCAGCGACACCTGGAGGATAATGATTGAAATACAGGTTTAAATCCACGTTGGTCAGGTGGTCGAGAAGAACTGAGGGCCCTGGATAAGATTATGCATAATAGATAAGTATGGAACAATGCATTCTGTGTTCAGTGCAGCATTACATTTTTATACAGTTAAGTCCAAAACTTGAATTAAACTAAAATAAAACTTGACCCAAATTCAACTGTTGACAAAAGCTGGATATATGAGGTGCATGTTTGTAAACACAATTTACTGTCCTATTTAAAGAGGTAGTCAGAAGGGTAGTAATTCACTAAATGACAGTAAAAAAAACATATGTGTTTATTAACTTCCAGTGGGATATAGTTATAGTGTTTTTATATGCATAGCCCAGGAGAATTTGTCACTACATCCTAAAATACCTGCTCTGTGACTCTGTGTCATGCACTATATAGGTGCTCACTAATGTTAAAAGATTTAGCCAACCATGCAGGGATACCGTAAGGGGGGGGGGGGGGGGGGGGGGGGGGCTCAGGACGATTCCAAGGGCCCAGCACTGACAGGGGGCCCTCATAGAACACTATTATTATTATAAGTAAGTTAATGCCAGAGGTAAGTTAATGTCATTAAAATTGTAATTTTATCTATTAAAAAGTTACAAATGAAACAAACTTGTGGTTTGTTTATCCATTTTTGACAAAAATTATCAGGATAGCCTTTATATTTCACCCCTCTCTCTATTCATTGCATGGTTCAGTCTTGCGTAGGTACACTTTCCAGCAACGATTACAGAGCGCACGAGAATCTTTGCTTGCCAATAGGTGTGCTTACAAGCAGAACAGATGGTGAACTGTCAGAAGATTTGACATGGCATCATCAAAGAAGTCAGGATATCAAAAACGAAAAGCAAGGCAATAGAAAGCTGAGAGGGAGAAAAAGAGTTGACAGTCACCCAATTTTTTCCAAAGAAAAGTATATTTATTTATGGACCTTCCTTTGGTGCCCATTAACACGTAGCTACCTAGCCAACATTACCATTGTGGCTTAACCACTGCCTGGATGATCTAGTTAATTAACAAGTTTAGTTAATTTACAGTGCAGTGTCAGTGTCATTTTGCTTAAATATTCGGTAGGTTAACTTTATCACCACTGAAAATTAGATGAATGCAATTTTGGTCCAAATATAATTAATATAGCTCAGTAATAATATATTTACAGAGAAATCCAGAAGTTAAAGGTCTTTGGGGTTAAGGCTCATACAAACTGATTATGAATATTTTAATGTATGCTTTATTACCATGTGAGCAGCTAGCTAGCTAACATGCATGGAATACAAGTTTAGCTAATAGCTCATCTAGTTCTTCCAGTAATGAACATTGACAACTGGCTCATTAAAATATAATGGTTAGATAGCTAGACAACATTTAAGCTAGCTCATCTGGTGTAAAAGGGGTATTGCCACTTTTGTCACCCTTTTTATGATTTTTTTTTTTTTTTCAATCAAGCACTGCTGCTAATTAAGGATGCAGTTCAGCTCATTCCAAATCAATCAGCAGAATGTTAGTGTCTTTTTGCTAGAAAATAACACTAATGAGAGATGCCACTCCTGTACCTCTTGACCATCCATACATCGATGACATTAGGCTAAGTATTAGGTAATTATCACTAGACTACACTAGAGCTACCAGTCTACAAATTATTAAACTTTGGGTCATCGAATGGGTTTTCTAGGTTGGTGGGTGGTCTAAGAGTGGGGGGCCCTATATTATATTCTTTCATAGGGCCCAAAATTTCTAGCGACGCCCCTGCATCCATGTTTTAAAAAGAAAACACTGACCACATGACAACTGTGCTGTGTACGCCAAAAAAAAAAAAAAAAATATGAAGGTAAAGCCGGCATGAAATTTAATATACACAATATTCAACATACACGATACAGATAAGATGATGTTCTTTTTCAGACCTGGTTGATGGAGAGTAGCCCTCCAAAACTGAATTAGCCACCATTGGGGTGCATTGGGGATCCAGTGATAGGTTCCCTCTGTGCATTCATAGATTCTGTTTTCGTAACAGATATTCAGCTTGGTATGCTTAACACTGTCACATGCTTAAATTTTCCCCACAAAAGGGGCTAAGATGTCTACGTTTGTAACGTTGTGTGTGTAAATCAGTTTTAAAACCTTGTAAAAACAATCTTCCTACAACCAACCATGGCCTCCTTCCTGAACACAGAAGTGCAGAGAACAGAAGGAACACAGAGCCTGATTCTAGTTTTATCCGCAGTCCTTTCAGGCATTCTCAGGTGCACTCAAGACTCCATTTCTTTGTAGACGGAATGCTCACAATGTCTCTTGTGTGTGTGGATGATAATGTCTGTGACGGTGACAATAATAATATAATAGTAACGATAATAAAAAAGTAATAACTAAGAGAAGAGGAGGACACTTTGGAGAGCTGGCTTCTATAATTAAATCAGTTAGGCAGGACTGCGTACTCACTCCATGGACTTATGTCACTGCCACCTGCTCCAAAGATTATCAACTCCACTGTCCAGACAATACAGAGCCAGCCAATTCTCCAAGGTATGCTGGAAGAGTCCCTGCTTTCAGCTGACAATGAGCCTAAGGCTTGAATATGTATGAGAAAAGTTGCAATTACAGCAGAGATTCTAGTCTTGGGGAACAAATAAATAAATAAACAAATGCAACTCAACAGCCAAGAACTCTATGACAAGATAAAAAGCACCTTTTAGACGACTGACAGTGAAAAACAGGCATTCGTGAAACTCATACAATTCCTTCACTTAAGCACGCTGCCATTCCTATTCGAAAAATACCAAAGCCACCCTGGCATGTGCCGAGGCTAATTATATTGTCTTGCCCTGGAGAGAAATGGATTGAAATAAATGCAATTCCATCTCACAGACACTTTCAATGGATTCCCTGGTCTATAGCATGTGATGTGAGTGCTTTCAAGACATACACACGCGATTTAAAGGGAAACCATGGTAAAGCAGCAGAGTTTTCGCATGCAAGGAGACATTTTTCTCGCCAGGCTGAACAGGGCTACACATGCACACATAAATCACGTGTTTGAAATGTTTGAAATGAAAAACCCACTGGCTTCAAATACATGTGACGTTGCTTGCTTGGGAGAACTGGAAGTGATTTCGAACAGAAGTAAGATAATACCTTAGCATGGGAAAAGGGTTCTCGATAAACCAGGTTATTGTCTACTGTGCCTGTGTACAGCTGTTTGAAATAATTCAGGTGAGAAATGACTCTTGTACCAGATGGTGTGTCTGTGATAAAGTGGTACTGCTGGCGGCTCCATTATTGATCCCCTTTTATAAAACGATACACAAAGGTCACAAGGAAGTCTATCCATTTACCCTTAGTGTGCTTTTACTTGCCCGTGTCAAGAACAGATAGATTGGCAGACACAGCGACTATTGTGTCTTAACTGTCTGGACCGGTTGTGCACACCGTTCTTTTGCTATCAGTAAAAGAGCTTTAATTTACCATAGTGAGACTCAAAGAGATTTTATGGGCCTCCTTTTTCTCTGAGTATCTGATCTGATGTGCATTATTTACTGAGGCAGCTTATCTGTTCCGGACACTAGCATTCTCCGTGGTCCTTACACAATAGGAGAGAAACAGCAGTATGACCACAAGGGGAGGTTTAACCGCAGTCTGCGAACTGAGCAGCCCTCCCTAATGTGAAATGAATTATTCATACAAAATGTCCCATGTAAGAATTTGAAAAATAAATGCAAATTACATGTAATACATTCTAAAATGTGTCATATGTCAATGTGTCATTACAACTATGGAAATTATAGCCACTTGAGTAAGGTAGCATATATATATTCCGTATATTAAATATATATATATATATATATATATATATATATATATATATATATATATATATATATATAATGTGATACATATATAATGTGTTTTCAAGACACAACTTCACCTTCTCGCAACAGATTTTCAGTCCAACAGTTCAACCAGGATGCTCTGAAAATGAAACACAAGCCCAACGAATTTGGTATGGTGCCATGTGTCACCATGGTTACATACAAGGCTTGCATCTTACAATAGTGGCTCTCCCAGTATCTCCTACGCAGCCTACGCAGTTCTGCAGCCTAGCAGAACTGTCACAGAAACCAGAGACCAATGGTTGGCACAAGCACACTCAACCATATGCGGTCATACGGGGCGTCACACAGAAATGATCAACCACAACTGTTTCAGCCAAGCAAAGTCACACCCATGGTCTAGGATGGACTAAGGCAAGCTGTAATGGGAGCCAGCATTGAACCTAACCAAGTGCAGTAGCTTTCCCCATATGAACTGCACCTATGAAAATGCAGATGGACCAACAGATTCATTCATTCAGCATGCTCTGTGGAGCTGCCAAAACTGTTCACTGTCCATTCAAAGCACTAACAGCAGGGTAACTACATAGAAATACTGAAAAAAACATGAGTTCTGGTTATAAATAATGCATGTCTTATATGATGCGCATCCTCATATAGAAGATTCAATGCGAATTTGTCAATGTGTTACTTCTGAAAGCCTGAAACATTACATTTTTTTGTAGACAGATATGAAACGCTCCTGCCTTAAAGAGCATACAAAGCACTCTGAACAGTTACTAATATATTACCTTGTAATCTCTCAACATATACAAATTTAGATAAAGTGATACATCAAATTCCTCAGAAAATGGTTGTTAGCATTCAAAAATTCAACTGGAAAGTGTGTTGTTGAATACCCTGAGCAGAAACTCAGTGCATGGCCTTTACAGGGTCCAAACAGATACCTCCTCTGACTCTAATGTGAAACCCTAGAATATGGACTACTGCATGATTCCTGAGGCTGTTAAGAAATGACTCCACATTATCAATTACTTTATTGATTATTGACGTTTATCGAAGACACAGACACTTACCCTACTGCCACTGAATGCATTAGCGTAAACGAGGAAAATCAGAGCATTACTGTCACTTGGGAACCAAATACTACATGCTTAGACTTAAGTCTGCAGGTTGTCAGTCTGCGAGCAGACCCCCAGCCTTCGGCTATCTGTGAGCCTTGGAAAATTCCCACTAAAAATTTCATTTTTCAAGCATTTCAGTTCAAGAAATCATTTCTCTTGTGCAGTCTTGGGGTTTATTTGATTGCAGCATTTCCTGGGGCATGTCACAAAATTGTGGTTGCGGAGACCTGTTGAAAGAGAACTGTATTTGCAAGACTGTACTTGCAAGACCCGGCTGTCTTCGGTTTTAAGGAGGGCAAATATGGCATGCCCTTTTAACACTTTGCCTAGAGAGGAGCAATTAGTTGGAGAGTGAGGAAATTGCATGGGATTGCTTTAAAATGAGAGCGCTGTGACAGCTTTTGACAGCTTCTTGCTGTTCCCAACTAGTACACATCTGTTGTTTCCAGAGGGTCTGTCATCTTCTGAATTATTTATTTATATGTTCAAATTTATTTTTCTATAAATTTTTTTTTTTTTTCTCATCTCCAAACAATGTGCATATTTAGACAGTATTGGCATTGAGGCAGATTCTGAAGTTTTAAACGACATACTCTCCGTAAGTTACTTTATGTATAACAGGCAAGTTATTAACCCTCTTTCTGAATCAAACTCTGTAATATGGCCCCTGCAGTTAAACGGGAACAGCAGCTGTATGTAAAAAGCACGTGCTAGGTTTTTTATATATGTGGAGCATGTAGGATAGAGTATAAGTCAGTTTGACCACAGTGTGCTCCTGGGGGGGAACACAGCGCAAAGTGAGACTAATCAGACATGGCTTTTAGCAGAACCTCAGAGGACTCTTCTCTGCTATGCGTTTAGCTGGAGCTCAGAGACCACAAAAAAGGGGAAGCGGGGGGGTTGGGGGGGGGGGGTAATTCGGGTAATTAAGAGATGTCAAACCCTTTCCATCATGGCCGGTTCAAGGAGGTCCATGGAGTTTAGTGCCACTGACGCACAGCCAGTTTGACTGCATGTGTGCCTCGCATGTCCCCCACCATGATGCATTCATTTGGCCCCCTTCTCACGCCGGTCAGATTGGCAGGTTTCACCGTGCGCCTGACAGAGGCAGACACCCATTATTACTTTATCTAACTATTACTCACCCTCCATTTAGGAGGAGGGCTTTACTGCTTTCTCCACGAGGCCATTGTTAAAGTGACAGCCCTCTGCCGGGAAAGATGACAACCTTGCGCTGAAGGGCAGAGCTGTCATTGGCCTGGACGGAGATGTGCTTCTTCCAGGGATAAAGGCTCTCTGGGCTTTTTATAGGGGGTTAAAGCAAAATTACGGATACATAGCAAAGACCGGGCATCGCATTCCCAACGGAAATGAGTTTCCAGTCAAAGGAGCTTGTGATGGAAATGGCTATATATGCCTGCACACGCTCCTCAGCACAGAAGAGCACTAACGGCCTCTGAAGCCATGTCCTCTAAGCCCTTTCCCACCATCCGTCTTTTCACTGGTGTGGATCCCTTGGTAAACACATCCGGTGTTGCCGCGGCAGCAGAGTAATAGCCACCGCGCCATGAGAGTGCTAAAGGACACAGCGCTCAGTAAAGTGACACTTGGAGGAGCAACCTGCCCCGACTTCAGCACTGCTTGTAACTGTAAGTGTTCCTCTTTAATAAAACACACTGCAGCGCATGCTCTCCCCCTAATAGAATTGTCACCAAATCCTATGCCAGCATGCATTATTCAGCGGGCATTTAAGACGCGGTCGTTATGGGCCATTTAACGAGTCCTGCCTCCTCCTCAGCAATGGAGCGCGGGGGTCCTGGGAGATGGGTGACTCCAGCAGACGGATCAAAGGTGTCACACCTGCCCCCGCTCTCCATCTCCCCGGTGACCTGAGAGGAGCCGGGCACATACAGTGAGACACGTCATGTCACGCCGCCTCACCAAAGCGTCTCTGAGAGGACGCAAAAAATGGTCCCAGTGCGTTCAGGTACAGCCTGACAGGTTGCCACAGGAGTGAGGAGCGCTGGTATTTAGATTCCACGCCAAATGTGTCACGACTAAATTACAACTGAAAGTAACAAAGGGCCGCAGGAGCCCTTCAGCAATGTTGCAAGGACATCTAAAAATAGCCTCTCCCCTTGTGGCAATTTGCTGATTAAAACAAGGAGGGATGCCAGCAAACAGGCTAAAAGACACGCTTATCACCTGCCATCTACAGAGAGTGACTGCTTGCCAGGTTAACGGAAAGCACAGGGGAACCTCCTTGGATGTCAGCATTCCCAGAAAAGGGACATTACTGCAGCAATGTCACACTCTCCTGCTTTTTTGTTCCTATGAGCGCAGCTGCAGAGGACAGGACTGCAAGGGAAGAGTTACTGTCACACAAAGAAAAATACAATATGAAGTTCAGGATTTAAATACATCTTGTTTCATTTAAATGGTTTTCGATGCAATTGAATTAGAGTTGAAGGCTTCCATGGCATCCAAGATATTTGGAAGTGCTGTAAGTGAGACTGGCATCTGGGGTTTTGGTGCCACAGGTCACTTCCTTAGGCTCAAAAGTATTGCCCTTTGTGTTTGGCATGTCAACTATTTCTACATTCCACAAGTGAAAAAAAGTGTGTTTTTTTTTAATTTGTTACATTTCACACCTTATTCATCATTATTTGGAACACGACAGTAAAGCCTGGCAATAAAAAGGGAAATGACAAATGTTTTCAAAGTGGTTTAATGACATTTGTACGCTAAGGTATCACCCCTTTGCCTATTAAAGTAACGTAGTGTAATGAAAACAGACTGGGATCCAGATGCGGTTACCGGTTTTAATGACAGAATCCAAAAACGTGGTCAGGGACAAAACAGGTCGGCAACAGGAATCAGAAGCACTCCAAACCAGAATCCAAAAACACAAAAGCAAGGTCCAAAAACAGGTGAGAGGTCAAAACACAGGAATAACACAGTCGAATGGCTGAGAGCAGGCTTGGTAATGAATCAAGGAAATAATACCTCACGATGAGGTAACTGAATCCGAGTCCTTATAAAGGTAAGGCTTGATTGAAGGAATGAATCCCAGGTGTGCTTGAGTGGGTGTGGTTGAGCCAGGCTGAACTGGGCATGGCTGAGCAGGCTGACTGGGAGCGGGTGTGACACATAGACCAGTGGCTTAGAGACTCACAACTAAATGGCATATTTCTGTTCAAAATGGCAAAGGCAAAGCACCTGAGGTTTCAGAGAGAAACTACAAATTGTCTCCTTCCTAGGCTTTCCTTTTCTGTCTACAGACTCAAGGAGAGGAGATCTAGGAGAGTGGGGTCATCGGTTTCCCAAAAGGCAGTTTTGACTTTGCCTGGTGACTTGATGACTTTGTGGAGGAAAACGCTGTGACAGTCTCTGATAAGCGTTATGGCAGAGACAAGCAGAGCCTGTGAGCACAGCAAGCCGGATGTGATAGAATACACAAAATAATGAGAATGAAAAGCAGCGGCGTGCGGCCAGAATGTAAAGGCCGGGGACAATTCAGCAGGACCGTGCTGCTGACTTAGTCTCTTTCGAGCCAGAGACACGGCTCTGAGGCCTTGTGTCACTGGCACTCTATCCTCATTAAAACCCAAGGTGGAAAGAGCTTCAGGTTTAACTTCATTGAAAATAAAAAACATTGAGTGCACCGTTCCTGACCTTAACCTCTGCATTTGTTTTAAACATGAGCTAAATGTAAAACGCTTCGGGACAGCCAACCTGGATAACTAACATACAAAGCCTGGAGTCTGTTCCTGCTCTTCTCCATTTCTCTCAAAATCACTCACTGCGATTGCTGCTTAAAAAAAAGTCCTTACACATGCAAACACAAGCTCCAAACGCTTAGCCAAATTGTAGATATAGTCTACTCTTAATGCTAAGCTGATTTGTGTCTTACTGTGTGAATTTTGAATTTATATCCATATTATCAGCATACTTGCCTTGCGCAGGCAGCTTCACTGGGCATTCTGAGGACTGCAGGCAGACAGGAATAAAGTGAGAAGGATTATGGCTCGTTTCAAGCACAATTCTAATAAAAATCAATATTTCAACACAGAATGGCTTTAATGGTCCAGTGCAGCCATGTGTACATGCTTTGAAGGCTCATATTAAGATCTGGGGGAAATAGAAAAAAAAAAAAACTTGTTGCAAGAAATCAAATGTCCTCCATGCTCATGCATTAAAAATGGAGTGTGACATGCTGAACTTAAAATGTGACACTCTTGCAGAGGGAAATGGAGATTTTCTCCATTCTGTTACCAGATGCCTGCGTATCAGTGTGCACACCTATTAATTTGAAAGGAATGGAACAGCATAACATTTTACCTTCTCAGGTAAAAACCTTGGGTTGAAAGGTACCCTTTCAGAGACCAAATTTAAGAAGCTCTACACTGTAAGCTCAGATAGCATGCAACCACTTTCCACACATCACTGCCAAAGCAACACCATTACATCAACGTACAAAATTTATAACAGGAGCCTACATCAGAACACCAGAAACTAAAAGCGTGAAATATTGTCGCGCCACCGACCAATCAGAATTCGCAGGAAGGTCAGTTCATTAAGGTCATTTACTGAGTGAAATGTGGTTCATGGTGGAATGAACCAAAGAGTAATACCCTCTGTTTTGAAAAATGAATCCAAGCAGAACTAAATCAAAAGTATCTACAGCCTCCACATTTCCCTTCTTTACCTCCAGCTTTGCAATGTTGCTGAGCAGCATTTCCTGTCTACCCAAATCCTCCTTATCTGAAATGATGTCCCCCATGGGGCCAGGATTAGCTTGGCTGCTGGTATCCGAAAGAAGACAGCATCAAGTTATAACTTTTTTTTTTTTTCAGTGGAATATCGAACGTGTCACAGAGGATGGTAAACTGATCAGGCACGCTGTGAGCACATCCATCCACAGCCCGCTCCAAATGCAATACACACACACACACACACACATTGATTTTATATATATATATATATATGTATATATATTTATATTTATGCATATGACAGATTGGACGCATACTGGCTGAACAACTGCAGTTAGTAATTCACCTTTGGTTGGCAGTATACATCAATGAAACTAACACTGATTAAGAAAAAAACTTTCAAAAGCTTCAGCAGAGAAAAAAAAGTTTGATTGCAAACCCATGGTATTTTCAGACTTGGCAGTGCAGAAAAACCTCTCACTCTCAAGAAAAGCCTCAGCCGACATCAAAGATTTTGATTGGGCCCATTGCAATCAGCTGACCTCCCAGCATCGAGAAGGTGTTGTTTCAAATGCAGTGCCTGGGACAGAAATTCTTTCATTCGGGGCTGCCAAGATCGATCCCAAATTGGCTTCAAAGCCACATTTCTTCAGAGCTGACCTCCATGTTCTTTTGATGTCTGACACAAGCTTACATTTTTTGGCTCTTCCGCAACCAGTTTATATGAACTTCTGAGCTGGAGGATTTTAACATTAATAATGCATAGGGGGCAGATTTAACAATGTTAACTCATTTCATAACTTCAAAATACCTTTTGGCATATCCACGCACCTTTCCAGCAATCAGACAGTAAATAGTGTTTGCTGGCAGTCTTTGCGAGAGCCTGTCATAGGTGGCAATGTGCTTCCAGATGTACGGATTAGTGCGTTGCTTGTTTAGCTGGGAGCAAAGCCTGGCTTGTTTTTCAAGCTGTCAATTAGGGAAGATTTCCCTTGGTAGTCCAGATATAGCAATCCAAGTGGAAGAAGAAAAAGGAGAACATGGCAGCAAATCTACTCAAAATTTTTCCTGTTAAAAAAAATAGCAAGTAACAGTGCCTGTGACCAAACAGCATTAACCACAAAAGCACATAAATGGTACACATACAATAGGTACAGGTACAGGCACAATGAATTAATGTAATTGCTATGCACTTGTGACCTTGGCCCATGTTCAATCCCTCTCTCCTTGGAACATTTTTTTTTCCACAACAGATTTTTTCTATTAATTTCAGCAACCACCCCAGACTTGCAATGTTGTGTAATGTAACTAACTTCTTAGTTGTGTAACTAAGAAGACTTAGTAAAATTAAGGGCAGTAGCCAGGAAAAAAAAAAAAAAACTCAGTTGGCTGTTTTGTTCCTTTGATCATTTGAAAATTTTTCATTGTGCATTGTACAAATGAAACTCACATCTTTGATGAGGCCATAGGGGTCACATGCAGAGCCATCCATCAGTGGATATAGATGAGGCCAAAGGTGTGGTTTCACAAACTCATGTAGAAACTCATCTGTATGGACTCTGTGGCTCTCCTCATTTCCAGCCAAACTTTGCGCCTGCCATGAGAGGCTACACTAACTTCATCTGCAGCTCATTTGGAAAATCTGTATTTTTAATTACCACCTTGCTGCTGTCCATCATTATACCAGAGGCCAGCCTTCAATTCAAAGCCTTAAAATGACCCACAGGAGATGTTAAATGGATGGGATGTTATCCCAGTGATGAATCCATTAGAATAATGGCCCTCCCTTCCCACTGTTCTCACTCCTGCTGTGATGTGCTGGTGACTGTCGCTCAGAGCGAGGGGAAAATGATGTGTCAAAGGAGTCCAGGGATGAACGCTTTTCCTTCCCACCATCCCGTGCAGAGAGGCGAAGTGAACATCATGCACACAGGACGTAAGGATGAGCAGTCCTGGCTGCTACATGATATAAAACTCAGCACTCAGAAGATGGCATTCGTTAGCCTGGGGGGGGGGGGGGGGGGTGGGGGGGTGGGGGGTTCGTGCGATGGTTAGAAAAGCACATCGCCAGAACACTCCCATCTGGAGACGTGTTTTGGTCATAGCATCTCTGGCAAAATCCACATGCTTCTTTTTCACCGGGTGAAAGAGTAAGTCAGTTGTGCCTATCGAGGAGCCCATCACATTCAAAGATTAACAGTCTCAAAAAACAAAGATCGATGGCTATGGATGCTCCATTTTTCCAGACATAACACCATGTTAATGAGTAACTCCTTTGTGGCAAAACGTGAAATGCCACTAAAGTTCTGCAGTTCATTCAGAGCAATTTTCAGTTTTACTTGATGAATCAGGACACCATTTTTTTTGCATACTCTTGGAACGGTGGGCACATTCGGTGCTTAGCACTTCCATCTGGGATAAAAAAAAAAAAACAAGCCTTTGAAAAAAAAAAAGCCATAAGTGTGCTATTGGTCAAACAGATGGTGCATGCTGGACTGGAGGAGCTCAGTGGAGGTGATCAAATATTGATGCCACATAAGGGAGCTGTAAAAGTACCTACACATTTGTGGAGGTGTTTGCTGCTCAATCCCTTTGAACAAAGGAGCTCGGCACGGAATAATACGCTCAGGCAATGCGTGTCTCAGGAAGGACCCCTTGGGTAACGTGCATTGCAACCCCCAATGTGCCACAGGAGTTGCTCTCTCAGGGAACGATCCCTCTTCCCCTCTGAAAGACTTCAATTTCATAAGACAGCGAGGCGACAGAGCTATTTTTGGAGTGCTCATTAAGCCTCCGTGAGATTTAATATTTAAAATGGATGAACTGCCGAGTCAAGCTTCCCACGCGGTCTCTTCCCTCGGCTCGTGTGACGGATGCGCGATCCGAAGGCGCTCGTGTGTTCAGCCCGAATGAGCACGGGGACGCGGGGATGGAAAAGCCTTGCTCTCTCGTCAGTGGGGTCCATCCTTATGCGTATTCTAAAATAACGAGTCGGCACTCTCCTTGTGTGCGTGGGTTACTGCTCTTAGCATTTTTTTTTCCCTGAATATAAAAATGAGTCACCGACCTCAGACATGTAACGACGCCGGCCAGCACGCATTATAGCTGATGACTGTATTTTACATAAACGCATCCTACGCAGAGTTCTCCCTTTGGGGAGTGAAAAAGAACCTCGTGCCCGTCGCCCGCTGCCTTCTGTAAAGGCGGCAGTGATCGTTGGAGGATGTGTATATGATCTTCGGAAGCCCATGAGACATCTCAAACCCCCCTCGTCACCCCGTTCGAACACCGGTTATGGGTAAGGAGGACAATAATCAGATCAATTCAAAAAAAGGGGAGATCTGTCCTGCCAGGAGAGGAGCCCTGGAGCCGCTGGGCCTAATTGCTGAGAGCGATTACTCTCCGCGGCGAGGGAGCCCAGGCCGCCCCGGTGGCCGGAGAACACGCGCTGGGGCGGGATTAATGGACTGGGAGACAGGGGTCCCTCGTAGAGAGAGGCAATAAGCAAATCACACATCCGTCAGTCACGGGAGCCGAGGTCCCCCAGGCCCCACTGCGCTAAGCTTTTTACAGCGCTCCCAGGGTTCTGGGATGGGGGCGAAAATGCATTAGCGCACAACCCGCTCGCAGTCACACTCTGCACAGCGGTGAATCAGACTTTCATGAGATGTTCGTGCTCAGGTTGAAGTCCAGGGAATATTTGCCTATTGATTCAGCCTTCCTCTGTCGATGGTAACATACAGTCTTTCCGCTCAAACAGAGGTATGGAAATTCAGACACAGGAGAAGGCTGTATTTTCATTCTTATTATTTTCTTTTGCCTAGCTGACAAGCTTTTACAGTGACACAGACACAGCACTTCCATTTATATGATATACATGTAGAACAATGCAATTATGCAAACATTAAGTCAGTATCATGAAGGCAGACAGTAAAACACAGCACCATGAATTCCAAATAGGGTGTACAACAGGGTGATCAATTGCGATTCAGTATGATCAAATGCATAAACAAACACTAACAGGAATAACAGGAATACATAAACATATATAACTGATTCAGAGCACTCTGATTCAGGAAAAGATCCTGAGCACTTAGCATACATAAACAGCTATAATGTTACATCTGTATGTGTGTGTGAGACATTTGGTAAATAGTGTTGTACTCTAGCATCATGCTGATAAAAGACAGAATGTGCCCTTGTTGACAGAATGAAATCAATATTTTGATTTCTGTTAAGGAATTTGGTGTCTTATAATTATGTATCTGACCTTGTCTGTGCTATATCAAATATTTGTTGGGGGAACATACAGAGTGGCAGTTAATATGATTTAATTTAATAGTATTTAACAGTATTTGATCAGTTTTACCTTCACTTGACTAGGAAGTACCTATTTCATATTGACAGTAATGGCTGAGAGACACAAGCAGGGAAACTGATGCAAGGGTTTGTGAAACCAGTCAGCTGTAAGAGATGATGATGTATCCTGACTGATGAAGCCAGGGTATGGGCTTATGGCATTGGGGGTTAAAGGTTCTCATCCTTGCTGAGGACGCTGAGGACTCTGTCGTGGTCGCAGGGAGTTAGGACATTAGTGTACCAAAATGGCCCCCACTAACAGCACCCTATTTCCCTGTCCCCACCACAGCACTGCAGTATGCACCAGCTTTTCAGTTGGTAAGGAATTTGTTTAATGTATGGCCTCAGACCTGAGCGCTCGCCAAACTCTGACAGGTGTATGTTTGTATTTGTCTACCTCAGGAGGACAACGACGTTTATAAATTCTGCCAACATTTTTGTGTTAAACCTGGCAATTTCAATGTATACTATCAGACTGTCAATAAATCAGTCAATCTATCTATCAATCGATCAATTGATCAAAAACCTTCCAACCTACATACACTGCATATTGGTCATGTATCAATGTATTTATTCCAGCTTTCATTTAGTTATAGACTGCAGTGCCTTTTGAAAACATGAAACAATGGAATTGCCTATAGCCAAATGAGAGAGCTGTAGTGCTGGCTTCTCATTCGCTGGATCCCTCTATGACATTTCACAGTCTTGTGAGAGTTTATAAAAATTTACTGCAAACTCACCTCTGTCACATACAAGCCTTAACATAATTAACAGACAAGCTGTACAGTTATTAACATCACTGACACAAAAGCTTAGAGTTAGCATAAGACACAGAATAGCAGTTTACACTTTACCTAGTCCCCTAATATTTCAATTGTCTTGGATTTCTATCCTCTTTTTGAATTAGAGCCTAAGCTTCTGATGTCTTTTGTCTAATAATATTTTGATGTTCCACTCAGCTGTATCAAACACTACACAGAAGCAGCCACAGATTTTCTTGTATGGCAAGCATTATTCAATCAAGATCCCTTTAAGAAGATCAGACATTGGCTCAAAGAACATTGTGTCTAGCCCAGCTACCAAACTGAAATGTACATCCATAATAATCTATGTTAACAAAGGGCTGATTTATGACAGACATGACAGACATCCAAGTTATAATTAAGGAGCTATATTTAACGGAATGAGAGTACAAATCTACAGAGCCTATTACTCAATCTGGTGCTTGGATAAAAAATTAATTCACATTAGGCACGGTTTGTCTGTATCATGAGGTGGCAGAGCTGCCTGAGAAAACACCAATGAGAAGCGCAGCTTGGATTGCTACCTCATTACAGAGAGAACACAATTCTTGCCACAAACACTGGGCTATGATATGACTTTGTGCGAGGAGGAGGGATTATTAAAGGTCACAAAATATTGCCCATAAATCCACAGGAGGTTTGTGGATCAGCTCAAATCCCTGCTTTGAACACCTAGTGCACCACCTCATCTTCTGTTTAATCATTAAAGGCTAGATAACAGGATTACAGATATGCAATTTAACAACCTGTTTACATCCTATGCTCAGTGGCAACACAGTGGCTGTAGTAACTGTTGTCCTATGTAGTTACATCATGTCTTATACTACATCTGCCCTGACCATTGAAGTATAACAACAAATCTGTTTCACAACACCCAGATACAGTCAGTCTGCAATATGGGCACAAATCAATTGTAAACACTGCTGTTATAATCCTTCGTAGCTCTCTGTGTTTAATCGCTTACCTATAGTGCCGCATGTAATGGAGAATCATCAGAGTAAGAATAAACCATGATTGAAAAAAAAAAGATTATTTTCTGAATACAGATTAATGAAGTCAGACTGCCGTACTTGCAGATGTGTGTGCTTCGCATCAGATTAAACAAAGACAGATTCTTTAGCAAAGCCTTTGAAATGAAACAGCTACAGGCAGACATTTAAATGTGTCTGACAGAAAAGGCACTATCATATGCGGTTCTTTATTTTCTTTGATATTTAAGATGACATTTTAAGAGCAGGCAAAATCGAGACGGAGTAATTCTGAAAAATTAAAAAAATCAATCTTGCTGACAATGTTTGTGGCTAACACAAGCGGACACAACAGGTTTTACTTTGCCGTTATACGTTTAGGACCAATTCTCAGCAAAGCAAGACTGAAAAACTAAGAATGGCAATCTGTTGTACTGAAAGCATTATCATGCCATGAATACACCTCCACAACACTGTTCTCTTTGCATTCCACATTCATCACAGCTTCTATTCAAACTGCTTTGAACGTGCTTTGTCCTGTTGTCTTGTAATGAATTTAAGCACATATTTTTATTCGTCATATTGCAGTGACCATAATGCGTGTTATGTTGTACAAGTGAAAAAAGTAACACTAACTTGAATTGGTCACACAAAGCGAAGGAAAATGTGTGTTTCACCTGGATTGAATAGAGGTCTGTATACCGTAGAATCAGACTGATGATGCTGGGTCTTATGGATTTTCCCGGCTCTCGCCTCTTATCCTGCACAAACCAATTCAAGTGCGGTATATTTAGCTATTAGAACTTCCATACATCATGTCAGCGTATCCACTTTATTGAGATGGGTCACCATTTGTATTCCTGACAGCACAATAACAAGGGAGGGAGGCTAATTCTCGTGGCGGTTAGTGTGCGCTTTGTGATAAGCATGACTTAAAGCGCACCGAGGGCACTTATTGTGTGGATTTCCTATTCAGCTCTTCAGGTCGTCTGCCTGTGACACCACTGAGTATTTGTTCGTAGCAGGAGCACATATCATTTTAGGAGCTCCTGTGCACGCCTGACTTTGAAATGTCTTGGCTTGAGTCAATATTTAAGGAGTAGTCCAGGGCAACGTTTTAGGTTAAATCACAATGCGGCATGATTCATGCATCAGCGACATTTTCTTTTACTTGGGATGTGCTTCTAGGTCCGTAAAGACTTTGGAGTAATGAGCCATACCCCTGTTTGAGATGTTATAATTGTGTTTCTGTTCCTTAATATCTGTGTTTTGGGAATGCCAGAGGGAAATTCTGAAACTCCACATTCATCATTTTAATGCCATGATGCTCACCAGCACAACAATTATAAAAAGAATGTATTGCTTTTTTCCGTCTCAGGAGGACTTCCTGATACCTGCTGCCATCAGCAGGACAGCGCAACGTTGGCTAGAGGGCTCTACATGATTGAAAATCATGTCATTAACACAAAGGTCAAAATTCACAATGACATCACCTTCAAAGGCAAGCAAAGTCCTCCATATGTTAAACTGCGATGAATCAGAGGAAAACACATTATCCAAAACAAGGGAATGGATGTAAAATGTTGATGTTGACTCATTCATGGAGCAAAAAAACATTTCATTAAACATTTGGCCCCCACAAAACTGTGAGGACTGTTGCACAAGGATATTGGTTTAGCGTTACTGGCCAGTTTCCTTGAACCATCATCATCCAAACCCTCCACTTCCTGGGCTCTGCATGCAGATATTGCTATTTTAAGTCTTTCAGAAGCATGACAAATTAGTTTTTTTAAAGTATTCTTTAAATGTTTTACTTATTCATGACAACTACATTATAGCATATTCATGGCTCATTTACGATGCCACTGTTATTTCTATATCTTGCAATAAAGAAAAACATAAATTATACGGTGGGAAGAACATATCAGCATTCAGCTGGAAAACTGAAAACGTGTCACTTTAGAATCAGATCCACTAAATACTGATGAAAAAAATAACAGGTAGGTGAGCAACCTCAAAGATCCAGTCAGACACCTGGAAAAATGTGGAGTGTGACAGGATGCCCGGGCGTGTAACATTAAGCATTCCGGCTGGGGTCAATCCATTATCATTCTTGACATTTCACACAGATAAGAGCCCGCCGCTGCCATTCTATTACTGAAATCATAATGGAATTTGAGGGCACTGCAAATAGATGTTTGACTTTGGCGGATTAAGGCAGAGGCTTCGTAAGAAAATGTTATTCTGTCATTGGACGGGTATTGTTGACCAAACAAATGAAACAGGTGTTGCTTTGTGTTTTGGGGACAGTCCATGGGGTTAAGCATCTGCTGGGGGAGGGGACCTATTTGTATTTTGGGCGGGGGCGGGGGGGCTGTCGCACATGACTGCAGCTTTTCACAAATACTAGATTTTTTTTCTGAACATTTGATGTAAAATCAAAATCAGTACATAAAAAAATGCAGAAAGAACTGCACGGACGAGAGAGAATTTCCAAAGTATACTTTGCAGTGTAGCTCAAATACGTAGTTGATCCAAAATTAATTTGAAAGGCAGGAGCGTCTCTCTTTCCTCCTTTTGGAAAAGGTAACACCTACCTTTCAGGTAAGATTGAGGAGGTGATATACTGATCTAATTAAACAAAATTAACTCGCGAATTAAGCGCTCCTGTGGAGCAAGAGATTGCAGACACAGCAGCTTTTGAAAGGGTGTCTCCTCCTCAGGGGGTCCCTCCAATTTGTGATAAGACAGAGCATACACTTTGTTCCTGTGAACTGCATTGCCACTGCTTAGATCGCAGTGCTTCCTGTGCAGACAGTACAGGGCTGTCACCAAGCTAAGAATACACAACAGTGTGTAAAAGTGATCCTAATGCAAACTGCCGTCCAAAAAGTCTTCCAGACAAAGATATTGATTATTACTACAGATGAGGCCGATTCCTTTTCCTGTGTACGGATACTTGGAAGAATATTAATCTAGACCTTCAAATGGCGAGTTAGGGAGGGCTTAAAAAAAGCTTCTTTTTTTCCTCAGAAGTTACATTACCAGTCTGCTAAGGAGCTGTGCTTTCTTAAATGTATCTTTCTTGTCCCAGCTGTATCTGAAATTCGACACTTCATTCAGAATCCAATGAAAATCAAATGGATGCATTTATGATCTGGTGAGCCATCATAACTAAATATTCATGAGGCAAGTCTGTATATTTAATACAATTACGTCTGGTTGCTGTCAGATTCAAATGAAAATGCTGATGTATCTCGTAATTAAATTCCCTCCCAAGTCTGAGGCAACCATAGAAAGTTGAGCTACGCCAAGCATCCGTTATAAATGCAGGTTGAATTCAGAGCAGCCCTTTTAATATCTCTCAATGATGCTAATGGAGAATAGGATATTGATTACTCTGGTCATTAAGGTGACATCTCAATTTAAATGCAATAAATGAAGTACATGCACTGTATGAGCCTGCAGCTACCAGGATGCTGTTTTAGTCTGTTAACACCTTAACATCATTGCTGATTTATATGTCGCTGAGTCACTTTAATGCTTTTACCAGAAGACAGATGTAGCTAATGAGCAAATATGACGGTGCTAGAAAGAGGCTTTTGGTTGGCAATGGATGGAGCCATGACAAAGGACAAAAAAACAGGAAGGATCTGAGCAGTGAAAGACGGGATTTATGCAAGTCCTGTATGGGGCACTGCTGGTCTCACTTAACATGAACTGCTATGGTAGAGTGAGGCTTCACAAGGCCCACAATGGGTGGGGCTGCTGTCAATCACTGACCTTTTCCAATCAATCAAGCATTTGCTTTCCACAGTGAAACACTGTGATTGGTTCAAATCGGGATGTAACTGATAAAAACAAACAAAAAAAAAATGACAGCTCAACTCTATTTGGGGCTCAGGAAGCTCATTCTTCCATTGCTAGATATTGGTTGATGGAAGGATAGCCAGAGAAAGGCAGTAAAACAAGGACTAAATGTGTTTGGCTGACAAATGGGGAGAGGAGTATCAAGTGTACAAACATCACTGTGTGGAGATTTTGAGGCCGTGGGCTGGGAAAGAAGCAGATGACAGATTGCTAATATGGGCGTTAAGACGAAGAGTGCACCAGGAGCCAAGACCGAGGGCAGGGAGACACAATCATGCCAGACAGAGCGGATCTGGACCCGTTCCATTTCAATTCAGCGAGACAGGAGCTCTGCCCTTGTGGAGCCGAGCGTGGAGGAGAGCCACCGGCGGGCAGAAGGGAGATGCGAGTTTGGGCAAGCGCTGAGAGGGGGGAAAGAGGGTTTCAGGTGAGCAAGAGAAGAGGTAACTGATTGAGTGAGGAGAGGGGGATGATAACTGAATGGCGCTGTGATTGGAGGGGACAGTAGTGAATGGAGGGGTAGGTGAAGAGCAGGGCTCGAGGATAAAGCTGACAATGGGAGTTGGGTCCAGGAGGAAGACATGAAGAGAGATCAGACCACAGAGGTGACAGAGACAGAAGCAGGGAGCTCTCAGTTTGCAACCTTTTACCACAAGACACCTTACATTGGCTCTTTTCCAAAGTCATCTTTTTCACACTAAATGGGCTTTTTTCACCTTCAGTCAAGTCATCAAACCTAAAACTGCGCTATAGATTCAGAGCATTTCTGAAAACATGCTTACACTGACAATAGCTCAGCACTGCAAAGCCGTATAGCTCAATCAATAAGGAGAAAAAAACAAATCCAGAAAATATGACTGCTGAATTTCCATACATCCTATCTCTCTTTGCAATACTGACATTTGCACTCGATCAGTGTGACAGCACTGCCTAAAAATGAGCACTTTTAAATGGGTGCTATAAATTATATATATATATATATGCTTAAGATAGAATGATAAGAAGAGCAGGCCTTAAGAATACTGTCAAAACCATTGTCCAAGACAAGTAGAAACAAGGACTACTTCCCTGGGGTTCATGCTGTACAAAAAGATGTCTCAAAAGATTCAGTTTTTGCTTGTGTTTTATTTAAATCTACACAATGATCGATTGAAATAACTCATACTTTATATTTCACTGCATACTCAAAGGGTCTGCTGATTCAGTGACTGTGAAACCCATCTTGGTTAAAGATTAACATTTCTCAATTTTTTTTCCTCCCTCTCTGAAATACTACCATGAAAATAAACAAACAAAATTGCATTGATAAAAGCAAACGCATCCTGAACTTCATGCATCCTAAAGCAAATGAAATGAAATGATGGTCTGAAAACAAGGCCTTCTCCATTGTCCTCATAAATGAAGGAACACATTATGTTTCTTCTCTTTTTTTTTTTTCATCCGACGTGATGTTTTGTTCCTCTCCATTACCAGAAAGCAAAAAGCTGTTGGGCCTTCCTGGCTGGCGGCCAGGATCAGACAAAGCCTACACCTTTTTGTAAGACTTAATCCCCATTTACCGCTGGCCTTCGCTGGCGACAGTGTCACCCCCTCACACTTCTCCGGCGGGGAGCTGATGGCAGAGCAGTCTGAACACATGTCAATTAACAGCCTACGAACAAACAGGTTGCTGTCAGGGGACTGCCGCGGCCAGCCTAGATCATTAATAAGCAGGCCGATGGGCCAGTACTGGAACAAAGCAGCCATGGACAGACTCTTCTATAGGTAAGGCTCTACATAGACAGAGGGGGCAACATCATTAGCAGATAGCAGGGCTGGCCTCCCTGCCAACACATACCTGTCAGACTTAAGAGTCCTGTCCCCAACACCCCAGCACTCCCTCACTGAGGTAGCACTTAACTGCACCCCAATAGCTCTCGGTGGTTACAGAGCCCAAATACTTGATGAGCTGAGAAGAAGATAGTTCAAAGCACAAAAAAGCTCCACCAGGTGAGATGAAAGACTGACTTCTAATGAAAACAGCGTGATATTTCTTCTGAAATCTGACAGTTCCAAATGTGACACACATTGCTAAAGGCACCTATGGCATACAAAATGTGACACCTTCCCTTTTTCTAAATTCTAAAATGCAGTTGTAAGGTTGAAATGTATATGCTTTGGTTTGAAAACTACAGAATAGAAGATAGTCAACATGCATGCATCTGATATGCAATATACTCAAACCATGCATTTAAAAGATAAACGCATGGCTTCATTTCCTCACCTTTTTCTGGCATGCGATCAGTACTGATACTTAACTGGACAATCTGGTCCAGCTTCAATCTGTTTCTATCATCCTGTGATCAATCATGTGCTACTCATAAAGGTATTTAGCTTCAGTACTCTGTTTCAATTCACAATAAATGCAATCTTTGCGACAACTCAAGCTAACAATGACACCCTCCAATGGTCCTTGCTCACTACACCAGGTGTCAATCTTTTTTTTTTTTTTTACTTTTTCACCTACCATCTGAGAAATCCTGTGATTGAATTTGACCATTTTGTTGGTTATGAAATGGTGCATGTTCCTATCGAATGTGCACCAATTGTTCGCTATCATGCAGACATGTTCAGTTATTTGTGTGTTTGCTGTGCTGGGGATGCCCTTAACAAGGTTAATTGAAGCCTGGTGCTAACTTAGAGTGAAGGCAGGGGTGAGGAGAGATATAATTAGAACAATGGTCCCTCTGTACATCCTCTCCTGCCTTTGGGTGAAACCACTGTCTGAGAGGAGGACTGTCTCAAGCAATCACATAATAACTTCTGAACTGCATACAGAAACTAAATTTCCCTGAATCATAATAGGGAATTATGTCCATCTGTTAATTTATGTTCTACTCTTCAGTGACTTGTTGTGCAATTAGGAAGTATTATGTTTTGATTTGTTTACCTGGGGAATGCGCTTTTGGAATCTTCTGATGGGCGGAGTTAAAGGGTTACACCATGATCTGCCAAGAGAATGTCCTCAGGGGATCGTTCTCTTTTTGCTCTTTAGAGGGTTTATTTCTTTCTGACTGCTCAGCTCAGATAATTGGGCCAGGTGGTTATTGTAAAGTTTATTTGTGACTTTTTTGTATTTTTGAGTTGCAGCTGGCATCTCGTTTAAAGAAACTCAGCTTGGTGTGTTTATTTATTTTATTAGAGATCCTGCTTTTTCTTTTCTTGGACTGATCATTCGCCACTTCCTTTGTTGTTTTCCTCTGTACAAAGTCTCACGTCCACTGTCCAAGTGAGTTTTTTTGGATTGCATTGCACCATTCCAAGCCTCTTTCCATCTGGCAGTGGTACTACGTTCACCATTCTTGCTCTCCTAATTTTCAAGCTCATCCCATCAGTGTCTCAATTTAGAAGAAGTGAGAAGAAAATAGGTTGTGTAGGTTAAACTAGCACAAAAGCAAAACAAGGTAGTGTTTCAATTACAGTCAACAGCAGTCATAAACAATAGTGAAGAGAGCAAAGACAACACTCTGCTTTCTGCTAATTAAATTTGTTTGAATGAATTGATGTTTCTGTCTTGTATACAGGAAAAATTAAAATAGGGAATGATGACTGAACAGTACTTCCACTACAGATACACTTAATAGTCTATCTTGACGTGAAAACAGAAAAAAGTTTATCGCACCCAAATAAAGACTAGTAATCTGAAATTTACTCATATCCCCAATGATTTTAATTAGTCTAATCCTCCATAAGAAGATGGAGGCTTCTAATCTTAGTGCCCCAGAGGAAATGAAAAAGTTAACTTGCTCCTTGAACAACTTGTTTAAGTTTTCTGGTCATGATTATATATATATATGTATATAATCCGTAATCGGTATATTCCGTAAAATTAAGAGTTTTATCACTGTACAAAATGTGCACTTAGTTTTGCTGTTATTATATTGGGTGTCACTGACATTTAGTCAATGACTTTTTGATTTATTGAAATTTGATATTGATAATGAAACGTTGCCTAGTTATAGCAAGTAATTATATTTCTACACAATTGTTCAAACAGTCAGAAGAGAGAACAAGTCAGCGTTGACCTTACAATTCTTTTTTCCCCCAATACATCTTATTCCACAAGAGATGTTCATCAACTGCTATTTTCACAGCACTGTCAGTCATAAGATGTCAACGTTGACGACATACAGCTGCAGAAGCTGGCATATTTGAGACATTTTTCACTGCAGTCGCCTTTCGCATTAATCACGTTCGGCATCACCAGGCTGCCAGCCCCAACCGCCGCCCCCCCCCACTCCTTTCAGCTCTGATGCCTCTAATCTACAGCAAACGAAGCCGGGGTCTGATGCAACACTTGCTTCGGTCTGATGTAAATTCCCTCTCCAACCGATCGCAAGAATGACACAGTGATTCCGCAGAATAATAAACAATTTGTTTCATTTCTCGGCTGTGGACTGATGGCGTTCAAGCTCGGGGTGCCAGTGTGTGTGCGGATGGAGCCAGGGATGATGGCAGTTGCTGAGTGCGCAGAGGAGCAGGCGTGGACACATCTGGAGAGGAAACCCTGACGGACATTTGAGTGGCAAGGTGACCCATTAGTATTTAAATAATGGAATGACTAAATGCAAAGTGAACATTTAAACAGCTCTAAGTTTTTCTAAAAAAAAAAAAAAAAAATCCTAAAATCCATAATAGCTGCCTCCAATTAGGTGCAGTAGACTGTTAAACTGATAAGTTGTAAAATTGATCATAGTATTTTTACAATATCAGGATCAGTACATGTAGTTATTTGTTAGTTAGCACCAACAAGAGCTATATTTTAATCACAGTTTCTGTTTAATTTCATTAATGGTCATTCTGTAATCTGTCAAACAGTAATCTGTCCTGATTTGACTTATGCTATCAGATTTGATGGCCCTATTAAGGACACAGAGTGTCTGGCAACCTCCCCGGGCGTGCAACCGCCATCCCTGACATGTAAGGAGGGCTCACCCTCTAATCATGAGTAATGGACAGACATTTCAATCTGACTCAACCAGTGAGTTAACAGCACCTTTCCATAGTAGCCAATTAATGATGGCTTCACAATGAGGTCCGGTTCAACCAGGTTTCACAGATAATGAGGGTTAATGCTGAGCACTGAACCAGGACCAGACTACTGTGCCCTTCAACCTATGATGAGAGCTTGAGCTCTGTGGGTGAAATACAAAGTCCCTTAAGCACTAAGACAAAGCCTTTATACTGAAAGGGTAACCTTACCAAAAATCTAAAATTTATCGATCGGTCTTTGCCTTATGGTTCAGTAGGATTTCATACCACAGATCAAGGAACTTGTTTCACGGAGAGAGAGTCTCCATTTCCTTCCACATGAATGTCTTGCTGTGACATCAACATTCCATCCCCCTTCTCTAATGCAAGAACAATGAATATCCATTTGGTTTCTAACTCCCCCAAAGCATTCTCTATATGTAGCTTCAAAGATGCTATGCATGTCTGAAATGAGCTGCACTGCATTTCAGCTGTTTACACTAAAATTATATTTGATAACTAAAATATGAAATATGACTAACATGTTGTGAAACGACTATTGTTTTTGAAACAAATCTCAAGAAAATTACACATTTGTTTGAAAAAAAAAGACTAGCCAATGAAATAAGAATAGCAACTCGCCAAGTCTTTAGAAAGTTTTCCTACATTAGGGAAATTGCAAGAGACAATCAGGTGAACATCTGAGTAATGTAAACACAAACAGTTGATGATCTATGACCTATAATAAATAATAAGTAAGTAGTAAGAGTAAGCCTCAAATAAGTATGTGAATTTATTCTTTCAAAATGGAAGACATGTATCTAACACCTGTGTAAATTAAATGAACTACTCATGAAGTCAGTCTCTCATGCTCAGTAGATGTCTCCATTAACAATCTCTGAACAGCAGGAGAGCTGATATCCAATGAGTGAGGCATATACATTTATATATACTGGTAATGATAAATTAGTTCATATTTCAGTTATATTAGACATAAAAAGAGAAACAGCTTTCCATAATCATTGAATTTGGTTTTGTCATCTACATGGTCAGCTGAGCTCAGATGAATACTCTGCAGCTATTAATACGTGGTGATTATGTCTTTGCTGTATACAGTCATGTTGTTTACTGATGTCTGACTGAACACCCATGTAAGACCCACATTTCTGGTTTCAGGTTTCTACATCCTGAATGACTGCAATATTGAATGGCGATGAAGTGGAGCTCTTCCTGAAGTAAGCAACACTACTTCTTGGTGATGCAAAATATAGGCAGACTTTATGCCACTAAACCGGAGCCAATTTTACATTTACTGATAATGTATTCAACACATCGAAAGTGTCAAAATAAATGGGAAGCTTATTCAAAGACGACCAAGTTATTGAGCCACTAATTGTTGCTTTGGGTTGTAGGAGCTAAGGTAACTTTCAGTTAAAAGACAAATAAAAGTTCTATCATGCTTTGAAGTAAAGAGCATGAGACCAAGAGGTAAACAAGTGGATTCTGTGAATCTGTAATGTAACGGCCATGGACTCCACAGTCATTGAATTCAAACAAGGGAATAGTCTTGACAGAATATTAGAAACAGAATTTGAATATTTACCTTTGGATATGTATCTCAAAAATGTAAGAGTCACTTTGAAGAAAACAATGAAAGATGAAATTAATGAAGATGAGGTGTTGGAGTAGACAATGATGCATTATGACAAAAGAAGACAAGTGAGAATTAATGACCTTGTCTGAGTGTTCTGAGTCAAGAACATGACATACCCTTCAGTAAGATCTCACTGCTCAGTCAAATCTACCACCATAAATATTTGTTTTTTTATTTACTTTTTTTTTTTTTTTTTACTTGCAAAGCAGTCATTGTATGAAGCACTATTTACATTAACACTACATTATTTTATTGGCAAATAGACATTATTCTCAAAAAATTCAAACATACACAGTTGAGAAGGTCTTAGATTACATTCAAATGGATGGTGGCCATGTCTCTCAGTTATGCTTCCTTTGGGATGCTGATTCAGTTTGTTTCTTTTTTTCATTTTAAGATGAAAGAAAGGAAAAAGAAGAAAACACCTTACATGGGGACATTTAGTCATGGTTTAAATGATTTTTAAAATTGTTTTTAAAAACATTTTAAGAACACAAAATATTGTGTGTAGGGTTGCCACCTTTGATTTGTGAAAAACCAGGACACATATTTGAAAATATACTATGTTAACAGTTGTAGGACTCCCTATTGCCTCTCTTAATACTTGTCCTGACGCAGCTGCACTCACTCTGGACTCCTTTGTCTGCTGCTGTCCCTTTCTACATTAAATAGATTTTTTACAAAGGAAGCATAACACAAATTGTCCCGTTTTTTTGCGAAAATGTAATAATTTTGAATTTCATAGTTTCAAATAAAACCTCATTTGGTTTCCTTCTACTGATATTCTGTTTTCTCCCTAGCTACGTTTATACATCCAATCTTGTGCCCGTAAACGGGTAAAAATGGGTAAAACACAGCATCGATTGGACATGTCTATACTTTTATTTGATTGGTCGCAGACATATGAAAGCTTACTTTATTGCCTAGCAACTGGCCGGGCTGTCGGTCTGCCGCGCGCATCCACATCCACGACCCCACTGTCAGTTGCTAGCTAGAGGTAGTAGAGGTTTTCTAACTTTCTATTTATTTTGTCGGTTTTGTGAAATGAGGGGAGAGAAGGACAAGGAGGATGACAAAACAAAATTGGACGAGCCACCAGCGTTAAAGAAAAAACGATTCACAACGTAGGCTACAACTCAGACTGGCCGAAAAGAGGCTGAAGAAGGCTGAAAAACTTTTCTGAATGGGTAAGGCCCACCCAAGGAGACCCGTTCTCCGCGGCCTGTGTTTTGTGTCCAGCCAAAATTTCAGTTAAATGTGAAGGAAAAACAGCCCTGGAAATCATGCAATAACAAAGAAGCACCAGAGTTTTGTATTAAGCAAACGCAAAAAATCTAGTCATTTTAACTTTTATGACAAAAAAAGGTTCACCAGGGGAAGACAGGATAGCAGTAACAGAGCTTAGCAGTGTATACCACGAGGTGCTTCACGGCCACAGCTACTTATCTACGGACTGTGGCAATAAAGTAAGTGTGAAAAAGAGGTGAGAAGTGTCATTGTTAGGTTGCCCAAATTCATTCAGTTAAATAGTTGTTTATAATCTACTATAATACATCTAATCATGTTTTCATTGCTAAAGGGAGTATACCTTTGGACATATGATTAGATTTTATAGTAGATTGTAATTGCACAGTGGAATGTTTCATGCACACAGCCTATTAACATCAGGCAAACTGGTGGAAATAAGACTGTCACTGCTAGGTGGCGTACATTGGCTGCTATGCCAACAGTTTGTGGAACTCATATGTAAAATCATGCATTTGTCTGATTCCACATACAAACTTTTTCAGATTAGCACCGTGCAAGTACAGAAACCAGCAAATGTCACCTTCTCTGAAGTTGCTGATACAAATTAAGGGAAAACGATTTGCAATTTAAAACATACGGGGGAAGCAAAGATCAAGGAACATAGCAACAGTAACTATTTACCTTCGGGTGACACTATGTTGAAGCCGAATTACTTCTTCCCATGATTACTTTGCAAACTCAAAGACAGATCAGTGTAAGGTACTGCTACAGGACAGTATATGGTAATTTCTCCCCTGAGTTGATTAGTCTAATGCAGCTTTTCCAACTTAAGTTTCATACTTTTTTTTTTTAATGATTGATTTCAACCAGTTACCAGCCTGCACGATCCGTTCTCCCTTTGAGGGTTTGTGCTTCTCAGGGCACGCTGCCGCCCCCTCTTTGAGAGCGCAGAGGGGAAGAACACTCCTCAGATGTCGACACTTTAGATTAAACCGATGAAGTGAATTCAAACATATGAATTCATCAGACAGTATCAGCCTTGCCGTGCGCGGTCCCCTGAAATATTAATCATTAATAGAACCATCTTATTGAGCCTCCGCCGAGCTCAGGTTATCTTTTTCTCATTTTCCTTCTTGCCAATTTTCAAACATAAAATAGAACAGGGAGGGAAAACAAATTGAACAAATAATACCGCCTTGTTATAAATTTTAAATTAAGACTTGTCACCTGTAATACTTATATCAAATTACACGACGGAAAGTTTTGGGAGATAACTTGTATTTTCATTTTTTTACCCCCCTGCAGCTTGAGTACGGATTTCATCAAGCATAATTCATATAAATTAGATATTTATGACAGGGCAGAGGGATGAGTGCCTTACGTGTATGGATTCTTTATTTTGCCATATGAAGACAGGAAGATGGCTTTTAGCTGAGGACCTGCCCATTAAGTGTGTGCGCTTTACCGCTGCAGGAATTACACCTAATGTGTGCAGCAGCACTGAGTTTTTTTGTATGAGGAACGCAATCACCCCAAGAGTCTCCACTTATCCATACATCCTCCTGGCCCTTTTCCCCAGGCCCAGAGTGCAGACGAGTGTCAACCAGATCGTCGTCTTTTATTTCCATCGAATTGCCAAGGGAGGCAGAGTGCTACCAGTCTGACTAAAGACTCTCCAACATGAGAAATGGAATGATCGATAACTCACTGAGGGCTGTGCTTTAGGAGCTAAAAGCCAGATGCATTTCTGTAGCCGTCTGGGACCTCTCTGTCCAAGGTTTAATCTCACACGACTTTCTTCAGAATAGCCCCTGTTTTATGGGACTTTTTTTTTTGGATGACATATAGTAGTACACATCATGTAATGCAATATAATGGAAGTTTAAATACACCCACTATAACATTACAGCAGGATAAAAATAAACAACAAAGAAATTACATTTAGATTATATTCACTGATTAGTTTGTGAAATGTTTTCTTACTTCTACAAAATATCTAAATGGATAAGAATTAGTGAAGTATTATTGAATCTGTTGTGTACCGTTTTGCATAGAATCCATTACGATTCAACAATAAAGGAAATAGTTAAAGGCCTTGCATATGCTTTTGAGAGGCAAGTTCCATTAAAATCTCAATTTACCCCAAAGTCGGTTATGTTCAGATCACTTCTGCAGTCAGTGCTAAGGGGGGTTGGCTCGCCGCTAATGAGTAGAATGGTAATTTCATGGCCCGAGTGCCTGGGGTACCTTGGCACTCACCAGCCTTGGAAAAACTGCCTGGATTCTGCACAAATACAGTTTTCTGGAGGTCCCGTGAAAAACATTACAACACTTTCAAACACCTATAGGATCATCTGTTCAATGTAATTCACCTTTGGGACTATTCACAATCATCTGTCACTGCATAACACTTTGGACTGACCCAAGTGCATTACGGAATTTCGAATGCTTTTATCATATATTAATATGACTCAAAAGTTTGGTTCATTTTGATATCGGTCCTGTATACAATAGGATCTGCTTTGTCAGTGTGATATGCTGCACTTTCAAGGATTGTGTAAACTGTGTTTGAAAATCAGTGACAGCATACTTAGAATAGATCTCAGGGAACAGATGCTGGAATTAGAACAAATATAATTTAATGTAGAGACTGTCACTTAAGCTTAATGAGTATTTTCAAATATGATCACAGAAGTTCACAATTAGACTAGAAAAAAATAGGTGACCACATTTTCAGCAAATGAAAACAGACTTGCTCAGACTGCCAATCATCATTAGTGGGTGTGACATGGGTGCATGGCATTTATATAACCATCTACCTTGTAAGTAAAGGGTTTGGAAAGCTATAAGTATAACATAATCAATTATTTCAAGGTGATTTACTATACAGAGCAGAGCCCGATGAAACCAGGCAGATGCTACTCGAGAAAAATGCATAGTGCTCAACAGCTTAAACTGGCCTTAAGATCACTTAAGACAAGCACTTTCAGCTAATTGGGTTACTTAATGCCAAAACGTGAACAGAGAGGATAAAGAATGCAAAATCAGGAAGCAATAATTTAATTTACTGTTTTCAACTACCATTGCAGAAAGATTATTACAATGTGGCAGTCACTATGCGCAATGTTGAATATAGTGGTTTACAACAGCACCTTTATCAAAAAAATGCATTAAAAGTCATGTGCAGACTTTGCAACCGCAATGTGTGAATCTAGAAAGCAGTGGGGCAAAACCAACAAACTCAAAAATTCGCTGTTAGGAAGAAATCCGCTGAAAGATAAAAGTTGCAGGGAAAAAGAGTGCTGATGAATAGTGCATTAGTCCACTTGTGTCTATGCTTGGAAAGTGATTTACTCCCGAGGTCCTCTCGTGTTCGGGAAAGTGTCCAGGCACACATCCATATATAATCTGTCACAATTTCACACTTTGCAACCAACAAGGTATTGATTTGCGAGGAACTTTTATTTTCTCTATTTCATTTTGTAGGTATTTAATTTGGAGCTGCCAAGCTATTGAACAAATGAAAACAGAGCATGGTCATTTAAACAAACCCTCTGAGCTTTGTGGAGCTGCCGGTGTTTCTAATGACACTAAAAAAAAAATATACAAAAACTGTCAAAATACTTTTTCTTTTTCTTGCAGCTCTTGACCCATTAATGTCTTTTTTTCTATGCAACTGATAGCTTGCAAACTCTCACTGATATGTAATTGATTGTAGGCTGAGACCAACGTTGTTAAATATTGCTTTATGGTACAGTGCAAACATAGCAATCTTCGACACAGAAAGTGACTTTTAATGTCTGCTATATGGTATGGTTACAAAATCACTATTTCACTACTGCGTTGTTTAAATTTCGTCAGTGGTTTTGCTACCAGATGCAACAAATACGAAGGTGTTCACAAGCATTCACTAGTTCCTGATATGGTCTCTGTGGACTCAATCTGATTAGAATCAAAAGAGGTGGATAGAATAATTGTGTTCAAGTGTATAGTGCACATTTCCAATAAGAAACTGTACATATGACATATGAGGTATTGTTATTGCTCCTTGTTTTGAGATTGATTAGACAGATCTGGTGTGCTATTTTAGTTCAAGGAAAGACAATTATCACCTAAAACAAATGCAGAAAGCACTTTGCAACCACAAGTGACAAACACCCTCACTACACTGCCTGCAAGATATAATCTGAAACTGCACAACATTCTGTCCTCTCATACAAAGTGAGTTGAATTTTTAAAGAAATGCACTTTGTGTTAAAGACTGTGAGTCCATGGTTTTAATGCATGATCAGTATATACATAGTCTGAAGTAGCTGATGAAGATTTCACATTCAAGAGGGGAAAAACTTTATTTTTTTCCCAATTACTCACAATAATGTCAGCTCTATTTAAAGGGACATGGTTGGGATGAAAAATAGATCCGACAGAGAAATTCAAATATATATTTTTGACATGTTAAGGGCGGATGCATAAATATTTAATGTGACCCTATACCTGACAGCACTGGTGCACATAAGCCTTAGTTGACTGGTATTGAAAATGATTAGTGCATCTGAAATAACACCCAATAAACATAACAATAAAAAATAAAACAGTCATTATTCTACTGCCATCCACTCCATACAAGAAAATATAATATATATTATTATTAATATAATATTATATATTATAAAAAATATAATAAAAACATAATCTTACAGTTATTATACAGTTGCTGTTGGTGCTATTTGAAAAAGGGGCAACAAAACTAGAAGTAATTTGTATTTTGTATGACTTTTTGGGAGAAAAATTCCAGGTCAGATAGCCATTAAACTTCACGCAATAGTAAGCGGGTATGGGCCAAATAGCACGGTTGTGATTCTGGGTTTTGTGATTTTTCACCAGAAGGACACTGAGTCGTTAAATCTTCAATAAATAGTCAATGAACGGAAATTCTAATATGACCTCAAAAAGTTTTTTTTTTTTCTTTTATTTAAACACAAGGTCAACCACGTCCGGTTTTCTGCCATTTTGGATTATGTAGTATTTATGCATAAAAATACAAATCACACCTAAAATTATCATTTTTGATTGTAATTGTGTCATAACACAAACATGCATCCATAGGTCCAGTCTGACTAACATCAGTCAATAAATTTTAACCTTCACGGCATATCTTTGTGTCCTTCTCTCTCTCTCTCTCTCTATATATATATATATATATATATATATATATATATATATACATAAATATATAAGGGCCAGAGTCGGCTTTACTTCCTGTGGAGACTACGATCCTTCAATGTCTGCAACAAGATGCTGCAGATGTTCTACCAGTCTGTGGTTTCCAGTGCCATCTTTTACGCGGTGGTGTACTGGGGGTGTGGTCCGAAAGCTGGGGACGCTAACAAACTGAACAAGCTCGTCAGGAAAGCCAGCTCTGTCATAGGTGGTGGAATTGAGCTGGACTTACTAGGGGCGCTGGCAGAGAGAAGGATGCTTAACAAGCTGGTGAGCATCCTAAACAACACCTCCCATCCTCTCCATGACGGGCTTGTGAAGATGAAGAGCACCTTCAGTGGCAGGCTGATCTCCCCAAAATGCTCCACTGAGGGGCACAGAAGGTCTTTTCTGCCTGCATCCATCAAACTCTACAACTCATCCCCTTTCCGCTGCAACATGGGATTGACTGGCACCTGATGCCCTGTGCTGCCCCCCCCACACATAATCGTTGCACATGGGACAATAACTGTTCTCTAGCCATCTGCTCAGGATTTGCACTATACAGTTATCATTGTTTTGCATATTGTACAACAATAACTGTTTTCTACTGCACTTCATACTGTAGAATAGCAATAACCTTACCCTTGTTTATTCTTGCTTCATAATTCATTTTATACTATGTATATAATCATAGCACATGCACGATAACTTGCACGATAACTCAAGGCATAATTGCACAAACTTCTTTCTATTTGTTGTATTATATACCTCTTATTTATTTTATTCAATTTATTCTTTGTTGTTTTGATGTGTGCCGGACGGTGCAGCTGTGACCCTCAAATTTCCTTCGGGATTTCGGGATATTTCTTATTCTTATATATATATATATATATATATATGTATATATATATATATATATATATAGATATATATATATATATATATAGAGAGAGAGAGAGAGAGATACAGAGGCAGTGGTGGTGGAAGGGTGCTATGTGCCTTCCCTGACCTGCAGGGAATCTTCCAGCCAGCCTGCAGCCACACAGCTGTTGTCAATGCACTCTCCCTTGGCTTATGAAGGTTCCTCTTTAATAAGCCAGGGGAGAGTTCCCTTATTAAAGGATCTCTCAATGGATGTGAAGTACAGTTTAGGGACAAGTGTGGAGTGCGTGAGTGAGTGACTGAATGAGTGAGTGAGTGAGTGAGTGAATAGTGTTTTGACTGAGCTGATAATTGAATCCATGCGCTGAATAATTGTCTATGAGAAACTGCATTGGTGTTTGATCCTGGATTGTGTTTTCATTACCTTTTTGCCTGCTAACTCAGATTTGTTTTCTGCACTGGGAACCGACGTAGCTGGCCAGCAATACAGAAGGGCTCAGGGAGGTGCCAGTAGGCTCCAAATATTAGGATATGTTTTCTTTTTTTACTTTGTTTAGTGCCATTGCTGTGGGCAGTTCATATCTGTCAAAATAAAAGTCCTATGGTACTTTTCGTATTGCCTTGTGTTTGGACCATTTTATTGAACAAACCTGTGCCTCTCCTCTGGTCCCATCACATATGTGTATAACAAACAAACAAACAAACATACACACACACACACTCAAAAACTGACTACATAAGTTTATGCTACTGCTCTAACATAGCCCTAGCATAACGTCACAGAAACATGGTTTAGTTTACAATTTCACAATAAAAACGCCAGCAGTGGCGATCTCTTGCTGCTTTGGTTAATCCACATCACCCAAGGTAGCTAGCTACTTTACATGAACTGAGTATCTGCGGAATTGCAAAATAAATAAAAAAAAAACACTGATGTTACTGTGTAAGGCTGTGTATTGCGGTAATGCTATTGTTATTCAAAATAAAGACTGTATATTTATTACGATATCTGAATAATATTAAATTGGAATAAAGGTAATTCAAAGTCACTGTGATTCACTACAGTTATATTTCACATTCAGATTTTGAGTTTATGGAGTACATGTAGGTATAAATGGAAAATAAAAAAACATTTAGTCTTAAATCAGTATGCAGTATTTTGAATGAGTGACTGAAATTTCAAAATATTTGCAATGGAAGATACCTTCTTTTTCACAGCATGCCAGTAGGACTAATAGTACATTCCTAATTATATCATGTAAACTCATTAGAACTGGACAGAGGTGGAGTCAGATGGTAAAGTCATCAAAGAGGCACCTAATGAAATTCAAACCCAGTCTGTACTATACCAGTCTTCAGCCTTTTACACTAAGATTTAACGCTTTGAGGGGTTATTGACAACTAGCTTGTGATTAACTTTAAGCTTGAGTACAATAATGTTTGTATCTGGCCCATATCATGTCAGTTGTGAGCCAATGAAATTGAAAATGGTGGTAAATATTTTCTTCCTGAAAAACAAATTAAAAAATCATTGAAGTGATGTGATCACGCACCATGAGATGGCCCTCACCCATGCACCCCAAGAGGTAATCTCACCTGTCATTCAAATGACAGTATCTCTCATAGTATCTCCCACAGTAAAGCAAAAAGCCTCACATGGAATTTGAATGGTGCCCAACTGTGAGACTTAATGCACCTGTGATGGTTCTTTCCCCTCCAAACAGAAATGCTCAGATGCACAGGTAAGCCTGATTCATCAAATAGCTCACTGACTGACAATGAACATATTTGCCTTTTATGTCCCTTTATTCCTATCAGCATACTACAAAGAAATTCATGATGGTTCCATTTTGGATCCATCAACCATCAGTCAAGCATAGCTCAGAGCAGTATACCACCCACACAGTGATCAGAATAGACACTTACAGCAATACAGTCTGAATTTAATCTCTTATAGCAATTCACAACTACAGCTATATCAAGGGGGAAACAAAGAGGATGCCATAATGCTGTTGACTGACAATGAAAACAGCAAAATATTCAGAACAATGCACAGGTTCTGCAACAGAAACATATTTGCGCTTTTTCAAGGGCTGTTGTCGACAATTTCCCCAATGCCAAATCCAATTCAGGAAAATTAAAACAATTGAGGCATAAAAGATTTGACATTCTGTAGACGTGATATTTGCCGTTTAATGAAAGTGAATGTTGTTCGATTGAGCATTTTCTTTTTTTACTGTAAATGTCAGCAGTATTTTCCATAATATTAACAATAGTCTTTCATCATAAAATAAATAAAAAAATACCAAGGAGAGAAAATGTCATACAAGCATTTGTTTGTGTGCCTTACCCTCATAGGCACTCTTACTAAGTCATGAACATTTTCAGCTTATATAAGATTCAGATATAAGATATAAGATTTCAAAGATTAATAGAACAACTGCATCTGTCTGAACTGCTTCTCATCCTGGATTGCCAGGCCATTCGTTTTAATTTGGGCCCATTAAATCAAGGCAACATGAGTGTGTCTGTGGATGCAACACTCATAATTGCCAAAGTTCTGTCCTGCCTACTAATCTATAAGCAAAAAAAACTCCCAACTTAAAGAGAAGGAGCACATGTTACATGTAATATAAGGTATCCTCCCAAAAGGCAAAGGGATGGCATTCATTAATCATGTATTTATGACTAATCCTGACATCTCGTATGTATATACCTTGAGATAGTATTGCTCATCTTGTATATTCGCAACAACTTCACTTCTTTCTGTCATGTAATCTCACGATCCAAGAAACAAGAGCCCAAATGCAAAACAAGCATATTTCAATTCTGCTTTCTCTATAATGACAAATATCTTTGGGTGCTCATTGCATCATGTCATCGTTTATATTTTGAGAGCAGCACCCCGCATTCCTCTCATGCTCTTTCACTGATGCCGTATCCATGGGAACAATGTTAAGTGTCTTTATTGACCCAAAAAGAGGAGATGGAGGAGTGGCGCATGCCTGTTGTTGGAGTTATTTGAGACATTGCGTGGGGAGGAGAGGTAAACTATGTCTGAACCTCCCTGCGCGCAGCTGTTCATTAAAATTGCAATTCACGTCCACATCCCGGCCATGTGGGTTCAAACCAGCCAACCAGTGTGTTGTTGATTCCATTAGTTTGTCGGTCCATCGCCATCAGCAGATTTCAGGGAGAAGAGAAAAAAAAGACCAGGACCTCCCTTGTCTCCACAGAACATATTTTTTAACCAAACAGATATTGTAAATTGATGTGTCTATCCGCACTCAGACATGAGCGAAAGCGATCCTGCCACTTTTTGAGGCAGCTTTTGCAGGGGCTCTTTGAAGACAAAAGGAAAAAAAAGAAAATATGGCGACTTAAAATGCATAATTCCACTTTCACTGGGATCTTTCCTTTTGATTTTTCTTTTTTTAACCTGACATTTTCTGTGAGAGTGACAATGCCTGCTGTTCAGTAGGTGAAAGCACAACAGCCTCTGAGACTTTGTTGTGCTGATTAAAAAAAAAGATCATCAGACATTAATAATGCATGCCACATCTGGTTTAGATATGTGCATATTTGCATGCGAGAGGCAACGGCTCTAGGACACTAAATACATGGCGCAACCTTTATGTACCATGGACAGCTTCATAAATAAACTGTGAAAAAAGAAATTAAGCATGCCCTGGTTCTCAAGATCCTCCCGTTGAACACCACTAATCCCCGATAAACAAAGTCAAACCCTCTCCAGAGAAGATTCCAGTTTTATGTGTGCATATTATGTGTGTGAATTACTCACTTTGACCTTCAGTAAGAAGGGGATCTACACTGAGTTCATCACACTGTGGGTTTTCAGACTTTCAGACAGCCCTATAGACTGATTCAGTAGATGGCCAACAGACAGGCTGCATGTTGCTCTTTGCTACATGCCCTCTCCCGACTGGCGGCATGCTCGTTACCGTGGCAGTGTCCTGCTGGGCCGCTCTGACCGTTATTGCCTCCTCTGCATGCGGCTTGACACTGGCAGAGGTGCGACGGCGCGTCCGATGAGGCCTCTCATTAGGCGTGACCCTGGCGAGGTAACCCGCCGCAAACGAACTTCATCTCGTTCCGGTTCTCTTGCCCTTTCCTGCGGCCTTCCATGCGAGAGATATGCATGTTGTGAATCCAAGCACTGCGCCTATCCTCGGCATATAAATTACAGTTGCTCGGCAGGATCAATGGGACGAGCTCCCTCTCCCTTTCTATTTATTATCTGCATTATCATCGGGACCTTGCTGGGATGAGCACCGTTCCTGTGCTCTGTGGAATACCCTCTGCACCTCGCCCCCCCCCCCCCCCCCCCCCCGCCCCCCCCCCACACTATATGCTGTCAGGTGCGCCGCATCACCCAGACGGTCTCTGTGGTAATCTCCACAAACCCTGAACGGCATCTCTCTTGCAGTCATTAGAAAGGGGTCAAGCTCAGCCTTGTATATCATTCTTTCTTGAATCAAAGTCTCTTTTTGATGTTGTAAATAAAGGGTAGGCCAGAGGCTTTCAGAGCACACGTGCTGCATGTACTGCGGGCAAAGCCACAGGACCTCTCTAAGGCTTTCTACTGCATAACTACAGACTTGGCACTTCAACGGAGGAAACGTCCCTCTCACCTTGACCATCAAAACAAAAATCTGCTAATAGCTGTAGCTACTGGCTTGCCTGTTATCTGTATCCCCTCACGGCAGTGAGATCGCATTACTGTCAAATGTTTCTCCAAAATGTTCCGCCTCTAATCCTAAGAATCATAAGACAAGATGAGAGCTCAAGTGCTGATCAGTATAGGTGTAGACGACATGTAAAGAAAAAAACAAAGGCCCTCGTCAAGAACGTTCAGCTCCCACTCCAACACACACACACACGTATGCACACATTTCTGCTATGACAGCAGTTCTTACCGTTCTCCCCATCAGACTTCCTCTCCTGTTCAGTATCGGTGAGGGACAGCATGGAGTTGGCCCGGCTGGACAGACAGGAGCTGTGCTCCGACTTGATCTCGCGCATCCACAGGCGAAGGGCGTGGTCGGGTGAGGGGCCGCCCTCTGTCTCTGTGTCTACATCCGAGCCCATCCCCATCGGGTAGCTGTGCTGGGGCCCCGATCGCAGGTCCACCTGGTAGCTGGGGCGCACCATCTGTGGTGTCTCACAGAATTCCAGCTCTGTGGGCAGAGAGGAGAAAAGAAGAAAAAAAGTCTTGTTGCTTTTGTGTCTGCCCGCATGTGGCATGAACAACGGCAATCAAACGCCCGGGGAGAGGGTGCTTAGTGCTTCTGGCTGCTTGCCTCTTAATGCTGTGAGAGGATTGGTCAAGCAAACATTTATCCATCTGAAGACACAGTCAAATTTGTCCATTTGTCCAATCAAAGACAAGTCTTTCAAGTGCAAGGTTCTTGTACTTGTCTTCTCAGGTTCATCTGTATATTGGATTGGATTAATGTCCGTATGCAAGAATGTATGTATTTCCAAAACTCTTAGTTCACCTTAATGTGATGGTGGGAAGGTTAATGTTGCCACATGACACAAATTTATAGGTCCAAATATCAGTATCTCCCCTCTCACAACAAGTGTGCAGGTGCATCCCTCCAAAGCATGCAATTCGACCTTGAGGGCATGAGTAAAATCAAACATTTCCATGCACTTGCTTTTTCTTTTCCTCCTCTGTACACCACTGTTCCATAAATTTGCATGCAAATTAGAACAGGTGGACCGGAATATGAAAACTGGTTACTGTATATAATTAGCATTTCACTTTGGAAAACAGGTGTCAATCCTGTCTAAACAATGATGATATCAACAAAATGAAAGTGTTCTACTCCCTCTTTTCTGTCTGTTTGTCAAACAAAACATTTGTTTAGACATTTTCTTGGAAATATGTATTGAATGCTGGCATCAACAAAACAGTAAGCAATCAGCAATATACACCACAAAATATAAGTCCTGAACAACTCATATGATTAAACAAACTGCACATGGAGCATAACCAGTGTAGTTTGTTTAATCGTTTAACCAGCAGTGTACTCCAACTTGTGTATAAAAAAACATATGCATACATCAGATAAAGCAAATACTGTTCTGAGTGAGTCCATTTTTTTACAGACATACAAACATATTTTTCCACATCCTTAAGTTGCTTCCTTACAGAGATGGGAGAAATCCCATATGAATGATGTGGTTGATCAGAAATTTGGAAACGTGTGCCAGTTGTTTTTCACCAATTTCATCAATTCACAATTGGATTTAATATAGCATTTCAGAACTCGAAGGCCTCATAAACAGCAGGCTCACAGTAGTAAAACCCATATGTCTGATCTGCAGAGACTGGATAAAATGAGACCAATTTGGTTTAAATTCATTGTCTTTTCCCTATCAACCGCAGGTGTAGCGCTGTTCGATTTATTATGCTGCTTCAAGATTCACAAAGCTAATAATACAGAGGAAGCCTTAGAAAGTAGCATTACAGAAAGGTATAATTGATGGTGCAGTGAGTGACACAGCATGATCAATATCTCCTTGATAATAGAAATTAATTCATTATAGCTCACATTGCAAGCAGGAGAGGAACTGATGTCTGACTCAGTGTGGTATCTTAAGTCACCTGAGACTGCCGGCAGGAAGGCTGTAATTTCCTCCTTCTTTATTGACTGATTCATAAAATATATTAAACATTTTGATGAAACCAATGTATCACCTTTCAAGCCTTCCTTTGCAAACCACACCGCAGGTATAAATAGAAGAGAAGTGGCGTTGTTCTCTCTGACTCCTGGATTGATCTAGAGTAGCAAGGGTTACACCTTAAAGCTTTCAAAGACGGCATGTTAGGGTTTGTGTGAAGTTTACAAAGTCATATATATTTCATTGCTCACTTACATTCCCCCTGTGGGGATGTTTAGCTCACAGCTCAGAACTTCTGATGTACGTGGGCAAAAAAAAAAAAACAGCTTCTAATAGTCAGATCTCCATTTTTTTTCCCATAAAATGAGCCACACAAGGAATCATCGCTCCAGCTCCCCTTTTGCTGTCATATTTCATCACTTCACAGACAGCTGGTGGCAGACGATGCAGATATGCACAGTCCCTGCTCCAGTGCATTAATGTGAAAACGGGGAGCCATCTCTGCGCTTTCCAGTGGGTCCTGCTGCTGTGCAGAGATGTGTGCAACATCGCCACGACTGCCAACCGTCAAGATTGCGGGTGCTAATTACCTTCGAACGAGGAGCACACTGAAATCAAATTCACCCTTGTATGATCCAAAAATTCATTCAAATTCTTAAGCATTGTGATTAATTCATGCTAAACCATGTGAGACTTCCCACCCAGCAGTGAAGACCAATGAATGGTAATTAACAGAGAAGTAATCTCTTAAGATTCTCTGGCTTTAACTGAGCAGAGACAGGCTGTGGTTCAGTCTGTCCACAGTTGTGCTTTGTCCTTAACTCTCAGTAAGGAATTCAGGCCAGTGCCTCTTTTTGGACAATGGCAAGACGCCATAAATTGAAAATGACAAAAAATGTGCTAGGTCAAAAAAAAAGTTAGTGTTCCCTTAATTCCCTCCTTAATGTTCAGGACAATGAGCACAATGGTTGGATTGTATCTGGGGAAGGGCTTACAGTCTGGGAGGCTTCTGCGGAAAGGACAGGGTTAAGGACACATCTTGCGTCCCCCTTGGTGGTCAAGTCAATAAGCACCTGTAGAAATTAGCAGCTCAGTGGCCCCAGTCATCAGAGACTTGATTCTAGCTTAGAAGTCTGAATCCCAGCTTTGTTGGCATTATTGGAATCTGAATGGGGAATCATGGTTAAGCACAGCAGGGTGTGGGAAAAGTGCAGTGAATAATGAGATCAGTACTCTCACCGTTCCAATGAAGGTTGGGATTAATTAGGAGAGAACAGGAATGCTTCTGTTGCACTGACTGGGATGGGTGACAGCTCATCAGCTGCTGGCCCTTGAGAAGAGATGCATCGTGGGATACTGTAAACCTCAGAGCCTTTCCAGGGTTATGTTCTGAAGGCCGGGGGATCAGATTGTGAAGGACAATATGTGCATACAGTATACCTTTAGCAGCACAGAAACCACTTTAATGCTTTCAATTTCCACAAATACATCTCACATAAATTCAATACAGGATTCAAGGCCTATGATAAATATATGCGGTACGACAGCTATCAAGATCAGATTGATATGTAAATAGGCTTTAATATTTAAAAAAACCTGCTGGATACTCTGCTACACCTGCTCAAATGGTTTTGTGGTGATTTGTATTTTACAGCTGTAGGTATTTTACATTTTTTCAAGGTTACTGAATTAACTAAACATTTCCCTTGGAGCTTTTTTCTATTTGTGCTAAATTACTTAAGTGACAATTGCACTGCTTGGAGTAATTCTGTATTTATTATTAAACATTTGTCTATTAATTCTGGCTATTCACACTTTATTAGGTAAACATTAAAGATGATGAAATTATAATTTTATGTTCTGTTTCAGACATAATTGCCTACATTCTTAAAGGAAGGACAGAAGTGTTTTCTGGGATGTGAACCATATTTGGATTTTGAATCCTAATTTCTGGGATTTATCTTATAGACCTTTCAGGTAATCTTTGCAACATATCTATTTCAGGTGCATAAAAATACAGCCAAAGTCTTTATTTTTCTCTGGGATTTGAAGTTAAAAAAGTGTTCAATATAACAATAGGGTACTTGTATCCGTATCTTACATGACATTGCTCACTAATCACTGACATTCACAAAAATATATTGGACTTGGGAAAAAAGGCGCTTGCTTAAGTTGCAAAGAAAGACTTGCAAAGCTACTCAATGTCAAGGCCAAGGAACTCAAAATAAACTGAGTGTGTCTCGAACCTACATTCACTCCATTCCCCTTGTGATATAAAATAGTTGCTAGTGCAGGTCCTTTGATGTGCTGTTTAATTTGGGTTCCCGGTATTGTTTCCCCACATCTGAACACAAAGAAATGAGTGCCGAACAGGATTTTTAAAATGCTGAAAACACTGCCAAATAATCTCATCTTCATGGTGTGTCCACTGAGTCACCAGCCTGTGCAAATGAAACTAATACATTATATTTAAATGTTACACTGCAACCAAAATTGTAACGAGCCATTTCACAAATATAATTAATTGTTTTCAAACATCAAGGTGATAAACTGAGTATCACTCTGCTGAAGATCACATGAATCCATTTTCCGTTGCTGTTGTTTATGCCGATGAGCGATAATATTCCATACACACAGACTCAATGTAGGTCTGCAGCAGAAACATGCAAACAGAGGAATTTGTTTGATATCCCTGCACCCCACAAATGTTTTTCTTTTGCTGATGCTTTTCGCTTTTTATTACCACCTGCTATGCCCCTTACGGGTTTCCATGCAACACTTTAATATCAAACAAAAACACACATCTCCTTTGCGAATGCCTGAAAGATCTGTGTGACTTCTTGAAATCCGAGGGCTTAGCTGAGGCTACTGTCCTCATGTGTGTAGCGATTGGATAGGCAATCAAATCTAGGTGCTCTAAGTGATGTAACACACTCCTAAACTTATGTTTGGTTACAATAACAGGACATTATTCTGTCATAGTGCTCATAGCAGTCCAAGCACTCAATATTTACTCGAGTTTAAAAGCAAAGAAGCCATGGTATATCCAAACGGATATCTTAATAACATTAACAACAAGAATGTGATTTACTGTATTCATTCTTGTTCGAATTTTGATTTTCTTCAGTTAATTTTTTAAGCATTTACAATACTTAGTTCATATTAATATTAGAATGCATTGTACTTACCTTTTATGTTATATACCAATATTAGCTTTTGTTTTGGGGGTCACGGTAGGTAGGTCAGATGAGCTGTTCACATTAATCCCTCTGGGTTGTAAACTACAAAAACAATCATCTTCTGCCAGACTGACCTCTTGCAAGAGCTCCCATAAGATCTGCCTATGAGTTGTCCCCCAAAAGAACACATTCCATTTGTGATTATAACGAGCACCTTCCTCTTTGTGATTCTGAGACATGACAGTATACAGTATCTCATCATCACAAATGCATACACATTTGGTTTGAATAAGGGACTTTTGTTTAATTTTACTGTAGTGAGAAAGATTATATCTTACCATTTGACATACTTTTTCTTTGGTGTAGGGTTATGAAAAATACGAATACATAGCATACTCCCAATTAGTTTCATCTATGTAAGTGCAAAAGAAAGTACATATGGAGAAAAAACAATTCTTTTATCAGAAAGGTTTTATTGAACTCTCCCATGGTGCCACAAGAAAATGTATGTAACAGTAAATTAAGTAGTTTTCTCACCACCTACTCATACCAGCTCCTGGTCCAGCCCCCTGTACTGTCCTGCCTGGACTACTGCGGCTCCCTGTCGCCTGGCCTTCCCGTTCAACAAGACCAATTCAAGGCATCCAGAATATCACTGCTCAGCCGGTCTTCAACCTCACATGGTACGGCCATGCAGTGCCTGTCCCTGTCCTCCTATTCTGGCTTCTGATCATGGTGCACATTAAATTCAAGACCCCAGCACAAGCCTACCAGGAAGTCAAGGGCACTGCTCCCTCCCGCCTTCGATCCATCATCGGATGCACCGCTGCATGAGCTCTCCGCTCAGTAACCTCTGATCATCTGGAAGGTTCTCCCCTTCCCGGCCGCACATTCCGTGACCCACCTGTTCAGTTTTCACCTTGGTTATAAGAATCTGTTCTGTCTTTATCACTCCAAGCTGACTGAACTTTGACATACTATTACAGCGTTGCTCCTACCATTCTAATGCATTGCTAGGTACGACAATATGATATAAGACAATGTTGTTTGTATACATAATTGTTTAGCTGTAGGCCCATGTTAGTGTGATGCATGTATGTTTCTTTTAGGATAACTGCTGGCGACCTTATGTGTGCTAAACGTCACTGCTGTATGCCTGTGTTTTGGCAACATTTGATGCCTTGATGCTGTATTGTCATGCCACTGGCTATTTAGACCTTTTTTTCTTGTGTTTGTTGGCGCTGTAATAATTTATTTTGCTGTCAACACAACTGTATTTCTTTAAATAAATAACACTAATATAATTATAGTAGGGTAGGGCAATATCCCTAGTTACTTCATGTCACCAAGTTTGTCTTTATGGATTTCCATACATAGAATAAATCACTGTATACTGCATATGTTGGAGTCAGAACTTCAAAAAGCATGGATGGTAAGCATAAAGGTAACATAAAGCCATTTCAAAAAAGCAAAACATATCCAGAGCTAGCATCAAACATGCTGTGATACATTCAAAACATCTGTGTCAATATCAGTCCAAACAAATCACTATTGATCCACTGGCTGAAATCTTCCCATTTCTCAGCAAAAAATAATAGCTGCAAATTCGACCCCTATCCCCAGCTAACCAGCAGAAATCTTGAATAATACTACGTATTTCCATCAGCTAGGCTGAAAATAGTCATCACTGTCATTCTCATGCTGTGATAAAAGCACCTAGCACCATACCTATTATCTCAAAACCCAGCACCCTCATATTTTAAGCTTTACATATCGGATGTATTTATGTTAGCTATGGGGAAACCAGTCCTGGCAATACATACATATGACGCACCACTGTGGCTGCCCAGAAAAATCACCTAGCACTAGAGAGGAGCAGCAAAGCATTGTCGTTCCCTGAATTCCCAGTCAACGTGGACGCCATTTCTCATCTGTCTCTCAGGCTCTCTCTGTTTCACATCCCTGGCTTGGAAGGAGCAGCAACGCGAGGAGAGGCGAGACAGCTGGGCTGCGGGCCGGCCTCGCACCCTCAGCGTACCCCCACCGAACACAGAGTCGGTGGCCATCTGTCCTCTGTGATCATCTGCATTGGGGAGGTGGGGCAGAGACGGGGCAGAGACGGGGCCTCTCGCGTCTCGCAACTTGTGGGCGAGGCCTCTCCGATTCTTAATTATCGATCGCAGACATTGTACTTGGATGCAAGATCCATTCTGCTTTCAACTCACATTTAGGAATAGGAAACATTGAAGGTGGCGACGAGCCTTCGACTGTCCTGCATGCCGCAGTCTTTCAGCACTGCCGGTTTCTTTAAAAGTGCACGCTTCACACATCCCATAAATTGGGGCTCAAAGCCCTTCCTGCGGAGACTCATCTGTAGTCCGCTGTTAAGACTTTGACCACACAATCATTAGCACACAAAAGTATATGTTTCTCTGAAGCCTACGGCATCATATTGTGGATTCAGTCCTACTTACTATTTTATTATCTTGGTTTAATCTTTAATTAAGATTTGTGAAGGGGTGAAGATCAACCTTTATCAATATTTGCCCCGCAGAGCAAAATAAATGATCTTCAGAGACATTTTTGACCAAGAAAGGTTTCATAACTAATCTGAGGCAAAACGGGATTGGCATTTAGTGACATCTATCAAAAGAGATTCAGCATAAATGCATTCACAATCAGTATTTAACCCTTGCACACATACAAAAGTACACTTGACCTACACAAGTATGTCAAGTGTACTTTCCACAGTTGGCACAGAACATTCAAGTGTTTCTTCAAACTAAGGGATGAAGCGAAAAATAAAGAGCTAATGTATTCCAGTTTCAGCTGGAAAGGAAGTAGCCTAGACAGCACTGATGACCAACATAATTTGCTGCGACATAAAATTCTTGATATTCTAACATCTTAATACTTATCTCAGTATGTGGTGCATTTTTTCTTTGCAAAATAAAGTGGTGTTTAGATTATTGGAAACAACAATACTTCTTAAATACTGCTAACAGTATCTTAAATCATTGCAATAACTCTCACAAAGCACTATTAATGATTGTAACACACTATTAGAGCATCAGTTACTGCTACATCTAAGAAATATAGCTTAACTGCAAAATAAGCCGATTTCTATCAATGTTGGATATTAAAATGAGCAGATCCGTGCTTGCATTAGGCTGGGGACTGTATATCACACTCTTAAGTGTGGTCTGATGGCTGAGACTGCACTTCAGATTTACACATATTTCTTCTTGATTAAGTGTAACACGAGTCATTTGCCCAACGCTGGTTCTCAAACCACTAATTACGCAAGTCAGAAACCTTTCTTCTTAACCCCTCTCAGGTCCCTGGAGATTTTTCTTCGATCCCTGACCTCCTGAATCGTAACCAGAAAATAGAAGCACTTGTAGAAAATGGACACAACCAAAAGACAGAAGGAGGGCTGAAAATCTCTCCTCCGCGTTGCAGTGCTGTAAGTATCGTTTTTTGCTGTCAATCTGCAAAGGCTGAAAAATCTGCAGTGAGCAAACGGTATTTATTCAGCTTATGCAGTTTCCAAGGTAACCAGAACAAAAATGTTTTTTTTTGAAATGTCATTTGAATACAGTCATAAATGGAGGCAACAAACTGTTGTCTTCTCCTCAGACGAGCAAATCATCTTTAGCTATATTTTGAGCATTCACAAACAAAACGCTGACAAAACGTATATTTCTCGATTTATATGTGATAGGTGGAGGGAAAAAATACAAAGTCACCTTCATTCCACCACCCACACACATTGTGTCCATGTTTTTTTAATCAAAATGCATTATTTGATATTTGAAAGGACTTCACAATAGAAGAGTTGAACGCAAAAGGAACGTAAATATGTAAATAAGGGCATCGGAGCCTTGCGAGTCAGTTGATTATGAAAGTATAATAAATCGAGCAACTGTGAATGACTTGCATTGTGCAGTGCTAGAAAGGGTCTACTTTAAATGGAAAAATAATAACTAAATTGGCAGAATGACTCACAACAGATAGAAATGAATGGCATTGATTGATATGTTAACATAAATCAGATTTATGAAACCTGGTGTTAGGTTCTACTGGTAAGAAAAAAATACCAGTATAGACCCCCAGCTTTTTTAACCTAAGTAATTCTAAATATTTTCGACACATAAAATTGATATATTCTATCAATTTCATATATGCGGACATTTTGTGGTGTATACATAACACTGATAAAATTTGTAAAATCAACTGCAAATATACCTAAATTGTTATACTTCCCTAACAAAACTGAGTACCTTTTCAGTAACTTTTCAGTAAGTGCATATTGTTGCTGTGTGTAATTATGTAAAGTGTAAGGGATGTTAATGGAGATGGAGTTAAATTTAGCGATGGAAGCACAGTTGGAATTATGGGTGTTGAAGTCACTTATAATCACATGCTGCGAACTCATAATTTATATTTGTAACTGTGTCACACAATGCAGTTAAAAAAGTGAAAAAAAAATCACTGCGCTTGTTGAGACCTTGCACATTATTTGGTGCAGAGTCCCTCTTTCAGGACACACGTGTTCCGCACGACTAAATAAAACAGGTATTGCCCACACATTCACCAAAATAGACTTTAAGATCCAGCACTGGATGCCGCTTTCAGCCCATCTAATGTGAGCCTCCATTTATAATTTACAGCATGGAAAACAGAAACCATTTCAGGACACTTGTTCAGAACTTGGTGAATTTTGAGCATACTGTAGTCATTTGTGGCTGCTCTCGCCCAAACAAAAGAGACTGAGTCTGAACTTTTCTCCTTTCTCTCCATTTGTACCTCAATGTTATTAAACTTCATTGCTAAAGGTGTGGGTGTATAGTGCAAACAAAACAACCATCACACATTCCTTATTAGTAACTTAAAACGACAATATTAGTGTTTTACTATTTAATATTGGATATACTACTCTAAACCATAAACTGCAGTGTATGCAGTAGAATTAACCACACAGCAGCACAGCTTTGCATGTTACACTAAATGACGGTGTCAGTTTATTTTATAATTACTTTATTTTAGAATATTATATTGATGCTGGACTGTTTCGCTTGTGACTAATTTTGGGGCATTCCTCAAAACTACATCATTTTACCAGCTGAATGTGCATCAGCATTCATGCAATGAGAATGACTCATTTTATAGTTGGAACAAATATCAGCAGGATTTGAGTTGAGTGCATCTTATATCTCTGGAATGTCTTTAAAACCCTAATTGCATGCCGTTTTACAAAATATACCAGAGAAGCATGCTAAAATAATGTAGTCATTGCACAACCCATCTCTGTTTTGCATTTAGAACACAGCCTTGACCTTGATGACAAGATATTAAAGGGAGGTTTAATTTTATTACTCGTAATTAGACTTCACAACTCACTAAGGCAATGGACAGGTCTTATCATTAAAAATGGTTATGCTTCCCATTGCTTACCCAAAGCATTTACTGTTTTGTAAGCCATGTGCATTATGTATGTAAAATTTGAAGAAATCAAATGCTCGCTTGCAGGGTCCACTGGACAAGGCAACACTTAAAAAAAATAATTAACTTGGTAAGGCCTCAGATGGCTAGATTCAGTTCTAGACAAACAGATGCTGTGACTTGGCTGCAAGTTACTTTATATAAACATTGGCATGAGAGGCAGAGGATTCCAGTGGCTGCAGTAATAGGCCATGAATTTAACATTGTCTCTACAGAGGGAAATACAGCTCGCTGGTTCTGGAGCCACACACACACGCACACACACACACACACACACACACACACACACACAAACGCACATAGACACACACACACACGCACACACACACACACACACACACACACACACACACACACACACACAGGTGTGTAAACAGTCATGATAAAGCTTAGCTACTTTAATTTGAATAACTTAATAATTTCATTACCCAGTAGTACCATTGAATTTAATTTCTTCTGGGATATCAGACATCGTTCAAGTAATCGTTCCAGATGCCCCTCTAATAGCTATTCACTCCTTATAATTAAGGTTGTTTACTTCAGATTTTTTTCTTCACTATTTCAAAACAGTAAGACTGAATATCCTGTTTTCAAACAATTTACTCATTTTTCAGCAGTCTTTGCTATGGGGCATTGTTTTTTTTGTTGTTGTTGCCAAGCAAGCCTTACAACACAGCAATCTGTTCATTTAACAATCTATCCAACTAAACAAAAGCGAGTTGTTTACAATGAAATATATCTGCATGGTATCATTTCTCTCCATAAAGTGAATAATTATGACAGAAGGTACAGCAAGCACTACACTGGGCAGTCTCTATCCTTTCAATTGCAATAAAAGATATCAGAGTTGTTTTCTTGTAAAAACAACTGCTATAACAGGTGTGTGTGCTGGTGCAAACACAAGTAAATACATGTACTGAACACGCTACCTATTAAGACAATAGATAATACAAAGCAAATTGAAGAAATCTTTGCTCAATGCAGATATTACTAGCTACAGTACCTATAGGTTGTGATATGAATGCTTAATAAATCTTGCTTCCTATATTTACATCCATGCAACCCTGCATCGCTCTCTGTCCTGATGGCTGAAGCTAAGATGACTGGGCTTGGTCATTGTATTACTGGGGGATCTCCTCGGAAAAAAAGATCACTGGTGGAGGTAGAGTAGGTGGAGAAACAGGAAGTAGTATTTTGAATAATAATAATAATAATAATAGTAATAATAAAAGTTTGACATACTCATACACATATTCTGTCCATTTGTCCTCTCCCTCAATGTTTTATTAATGCATTTTATCTCTCATCTCCCCATTGCAATGAATATTTCTCATGCATTTTTAATTTAGTGTCATTTTGAAAAAATGCTGAACTAAATCTTGCTAGTGGTGATTAGACCATTTCATCTGAGCAAGGGAGACAGTTCAGGGGTCAGGAGGAATCAAAGCAGCGTGTCTCAGTAGCTACTGATCATAAATATCATTCAAATAAGCAGGACTGCGTAAAAATAATTGGAAACATAATGGGAACGCAGATGAACTGTGGTTTTATGAGTAACATGCCGTCCTCCATAAAAGTTTCAAGTCGACTTAATAAGACATTGCTGACAGGGGAAGGGAAGCATGAACGTTCTCTCTCAATCATGTTTCTGTAACAGGTTGAGAAAAGTGTTGCTATTGTTCTCAAAAGTCTTCCTGTCCAACATCTCACATGTCTTTTTCAAAGCACAAAATTACATGAATAATATAGTTAGGAAATTCTTCATTCTGCATCTAAAGCATATTCATAATTAAGCCTTCAGATGCATTTTTTGGCCTTTCATACTCCCTTCCTTTCAACATATCCACAAAATAATCAAGCTTAAGGGGGAAACAGCTATGTTCAAACTCCCAGAAATCATTATATTGTGAATTGAAATTCAGCCTACAGTAACAGCACAACATTAGAAGTCCCTGTTAAATGAGCTCAGCAGTCAGGATGGGGAAAATGTGTTTAAAATCAGAACATGCTCGTCTGGGGTGTGCACTTGCATACACACACACAGACACATACACACGCACACAGACACATACACACACACACACACACACACACACAGTTTTAAACATTTGTGTCTGTTCAGGGCTCACCAATGAAACAAAAGAAATAAAGTATTTCACTATCTAAATTATGAATATTTAACTTATTACATGTCCATTTCATAACAACTATACTAAATGGCTATTACTATATTTATTACAAGTACTACCACACTTAATATTATTATTAGTTGTAGTAGTACTACTGATATTGCTGCTATTAATCCTAATTTTCAGTATAATGTGGAACTGTATATTGTACACCTATGGCTGAAAAGTGCGAACAAGTCATGTTTAAAGTTACCACAGTACAATGATCAATAGACAAGCAGATGTAATGACCAACATAAATGTTGTTCTATTATTATAATTAATATAGAATATGTTAAATCGTACTGAGAAACTTCATAAGCAGCCGGTACAATTATCAGACAGATAAAAAAAAGTCAAAGAAGCTTAATTAGTGTTAATTTTTCAAGGAAAACACAAATTTGCAGTGAAGATATTTGGTATGGGAGACTGTGCTGTGAGCATGGGGATATCCCTATCCTCTTCTAAGCAGCGTGACTTCCACTAAGGAGTGTGAGCAAAAAGGAAGGAAACATGGAGGGACGGAGGACAAGGTAGGCTCATGTACAGTTGGGTATGTGAATGTGAGTGGTCACATGCAGTGGCATTCAGTCTTAAGAGACTTCTTTTCCTGAGATGTATTCCTCATAGATGATGTAATAATAAACTGTTACATAAAAATGGGTATAAAAAAGTGTACATTAAGTCTACACAATGGGAGGTTAAATGGTTCAGTTAAATTGGCTTCCTGACTGATAACCCATATGACTATGAAATCTGTCAACTTTGAAGACAAAATTTTGGTATGAACTATTAAAAGTCATTGTTCTGCTGTACTAATAATAATATGTATTATTATTAATGTATTCACCAGCAGTGGTTGCCTTCACACAAATGATTCAGTTCTCAAGTACAATGTTGTTGTCAAAAGCTTATTGACACTTATATTTGAAAGCTCCATTTAAATTTGATCAATAAATAAGGTAATATGCAAACGTTAAAGAATTCAATCATTATTGTTGCAAGGTTATACTTCTGTTGTGTCACTTTTGTTCTAACATTGTGGTGTTCTTATGGTATTTCTATGTGCACCAATGTACCCTGCTTTTGTAAGTCTGCTCTGAAGACTTATGAGCGTTGAATATAATATGAAGTCCAGCAAGGCCTCAATGGTGATACTTTTCTAGGAGCAGTGTTACACATGCTTCAAAGCTTCAAAGCTTCAACCAAACTGCACATTGTATGTTGTGTTTTCGCAAGTGTGCTATTGTATTTTTTCTCTTTGGTTTAAAAGTAACCCAGTCAATAGCCATGAAGACAATGTACCAGTTTCAAAATGTATCTTAATGCTCTCCTTCACCACAGTCTTTCATCAGGACTATTCATCATCTTGGACTGAGCACACAGTACTGAACAACACTGAACAAGTACTGAGCACCCCCTGCAACCGTGTACTAACTGTGACCACCTGATCGCCTCTGTATTTATCTGCTATGACCTCCTGATTAACTCCAAGCTTAAGCGGTATTTTGACTTCAATACCAGCTATACCTGCATCAGTCCTAATCTCCCAGCACAGCCCACAAGCTTCTTTCTATTATGTTGGAGGCCATCAGTTTTGGGCAATGACTCACACTTTGTTTCATGGACCAGCTAAAGGAAGACACCAATTTAATTTGTCCTCAGACCTGACCGACTTGCGTTATATCAGACAAGGGTCATGAGTCGTGTGGAGTGTGAGTGGGGTGGACGTGCACTGCACCTTGTGTGGGCTCGTCAGCAGCTTTCCGCGTCTTGCTGTGGCTGTTGTAGTTGAGCCTCAGGTCCTGGCCATAGTCTGGCAGCGTCTCTCGGGAGGTGTAGGACTTGCGTGGGTTCCGCCCATCGTCGCTGTCTTCCGAAGAGCTGGTGTAGGCCAGCTCCATCTCATGCCGGGCCTTGGACAACGGCTGGTAAGGTTTACAATCCATCTGCTCCATGGCTGGCCGAGCTCAGCCACGCTCATTAAATCATGTGATCCACAAGACAGGGCACAGAGCAACCTGGAGGCGGAGAGACAAAACACAAAGGGTTTAGATTCATTTTTCACACATTGCACACATTTTTTTTTTATTATTATTCCGTTTGGTGTGGCTCATCGGGCAATCATAACCATAATCTGAGATTCAGCACCACACTTCCAGTATGTTATTAACATCTATCAGCCCCATCTGAGTTTTAAGATGTTGCTGGGTGGTACCGCAGTCAGATTTGGTTGCTTTGAAAGATGCAGGAAAGGAAAAGCCCTGGGAGAAACAGGATGAGAGACGACTTTAATCTAGTGTAATTTCTGAAGTACAGTAGAAGAAGTCCTGCGGGGTTATAATGACTCTTATCCATGAATCCTGCAGGAATATTGGGGGAACGAAGAGGCGCTTTGTGTGCGTCCTGCCACAAACTTGTGATCAATCACTGCAAACACATCAAGCCATCAAAACTTGAGAGTTTGTGATCTAATATTCATCACTTTTCATATTGCTACAAAAGGTTCTTGCTGGTATAAACAAGTGAATGCCTGTTTCCTGGTGGGAAAACAAAAAAAGAAAACATCTAGCATTTAATTTAGCTTAGGGATTTTGAAGTTCACTCTTTATTTTTCATTTAACAAGGGTACTTGTGCGCTCAGGCTCTCTGATCAAGCTCACTGCCAGAGAGATTGCACCGTACAGTAAATTTCTGCACACACCGCAGGTACGGTATAGGCCTACAAGTGACCTTTCAATGACTGAGTTAATGCCTTCATTCCGGATGCGGTCTCACCTGTGTTGACCTTTCCGTCAACCCCCCTGACAGCTACTAAACCTTAGACACGGCATTGACCCCGAGCCTTGCCCCTGTACATCTAGGAGTGAAACATTGTCCTTGTGTTTTCTGGTAGCACGCTGGGAAAAGTCCCAGGTAATTACCTCCTGGCAACTCTACTGACACAGCAAGAAACAGAGTCGACTCCCTGGTAACCGACAGCTGCATTTGACACCAGCAATGTTTAATGGCATTTAAGACAAATATGACAACCAAGCGCTCTTTTGGATGCCCCTTTCCCACCGCATTGTGGTAATACGTTATTCATTGCGCACTCAGGCAACGTCCTCCTTGGCTAATTGGCAGTCGGAGGCTTATTTAAGGGCCATTTGCATTCTGCTTTGAGGAAGGCATCTTCTACGTCTATGAAGTCTGTGCAATTCGTCCTTTAATTTGAATATAAATTTACAGGTTGTGGTTCTTTTCTGTTTTTTTTTTTTTTGTTCAGTGGCCACTGAGATGAATCTGTTACTGAAAGGACAAAGCCCATTGCAAGTAGATGAAATATGGAACTTGCATGCTAGTGGGCATGTCATTTCCCTTCCCCCACTGGGGATGCAAAGGCTTTTGTGTCTGCAGTTTGTTTGACAGTCCAGGGCCTGTCTTCTTACTTCATGGCATGTGTTTGAATGGATCTGGTCTCCTGAAGGCAAGCCAGGATTCCCATGGACTGTTACAGGTTAGGTTACAGACTGGCAAATAATGCTGAGTCATCACAACCCAGATTTTAATTCATTTTTAACTCATTCCTCGGTTGTACATATAATAAGAAACCAAGCAAAGCTTTGTCAAACCTTTAAGTGCCTGCTGCAATCCATTACAAAACTTGTCTGTTTGACACTCAGTATCTGCAAAAAATATGAGTGTGTCACAAAACATCCAGCTCTTCACTTTGAACTAACAAAAATGGATGATGATTTCACCATTAGAGGTCCAGTAACAGATGTTGCACTACACCACTGAATACTGTGTTAATTAATTTCTGATTGATCCTGCAAGATAACCATTAAGAGGGCTAAGCTCAATCTTGTTTAGCCTATGTCATGATCATTGATTGTAGTCATTTAAATTCAATGGGCAGGATCCCTCCCATGAAATATCCCACAGCTATTACCTTGATATTTAACTTTTCATTGTGGCTATCTAGGATGCACTACGATATTTCTTACAGACTACCTCACTTTTGTTTGAATCAACCACAAAAACACTATGGGATTGCATGAATAAAACTTTCTCACTTCATTTGCTGCTGTGCAGTCATTTGAACCTCTCTGCTGCCTTATTTAGTGAGTGATGCGTAGTTACTTGTACACACACACACCCACACACACACACACACAGATACACACCCTAGACAAGCAGGAATGCACACACTGTATTCACTGAAAACATATTTTCATGAATATCTCTCAATATTTTTTCTTACTGAGTGAGCCTCAGTATCACTTATGCTCATTTGATAGATTGGGACATAAATACACTGAAAGACTTGCTGAAACTGTAATGTATTAATATGAGCAGGCTGATGCAGGAGTCCTAAAGTTCATGTAGTACTACAAATCTAATCAATCTTAGAATTGATCTTTATGACTCAACTGCCCCACTCAAAAAGCAATATTACTCTGTAAATGTCATTAAAATGATAAAAGTGAAGAAAAATGGAGAATGCATTTTTGTTCTCATTTTCGAAAGGGCACATGAATAATGTAATGCAGCAAAAAAAAAGCTTTTTGTTTATTTTTCTTTTCATCAGCAGCTGTTACCATTAATTTGCATATCGTTAAAATGGCTTCTCAAACGTTAACCGAGTCTTCGCCACCAATTAGATAATCTGTCACTCTTACCTTTGTTTAATGCCCTGTTTCTGCTCATTTTTCCCCATAATCATCCCCTTGTAGCAAATGATCATTGCATCATGAATATGCTGGCAGTAGCCTCTTTTGGGATGTATTAAAGACAAATGAACAACCTAATTTCACACCTTATGGTATTTTTGTCTGGTCTGAAATATGCGCATGAGCATGATTGCACAGTCTTCACATTTTCCAGATCTTGGCACATCATGGATGTGCCTATGCACAGTCTTCAACACATGGGAGAGTTCTGGACAAAACACAAGGTTCTCCCATGAGCGCAAAGCAAGACTTAATGAGCTGATCAGGGCTTTTGTTAATAAACTGCCAAGTGGACACAGAGGACACCATCTTGAGTTAACTAGAGTCCAGCAAAATCATCTAATTTGCAAATTTTTTTGTAAATTTATACAATTGTACGGATGCAAATAACCTGAACAAAACTAATGTTATTACAGAATATGGCTCTGGCCATATTCTATGAATATGTTAATGCAAAACAAATTTACCACGGACTGGTCAAAGAAATACTGTACAAATACACCCGACAGGCTACTTATAATCAACCTGTTATCCATTACTTTATGCAAATCAAGGATGAAAAGAAATAGTTAAGACTATGCCACATGTATCATATGTAATTTCCATAATATAATTAAAGAGAATATATATTCATACACACACACACACACACACACACACACACACACAATGTTATTACTGTTAAGTGCTGTTAAGTATTGAGGTAGATTTCTGCTCTTTTTGCATCAAATTGGCTTTAGTTGAAGTCCAAATTAGGTTTAGTTGTATTTATTTCAATGAATCCCTTTTCTAATTTTGGGAGGACACAATCCTCATTTTTCATTGAACAGATTGCAGGAGGTAAGGTTTAATATTAGTCCTCTTCACAAAACAGATTCATTTTTCCAGACTGCAAAGCACAACCTGTCAATTTCAAAATACAGTATATTGCTGAAATCTACAGAGAATCATAATAACTTTGTAAGAGTCACAATGGAGGTCTAATTTAAACATTAACTCCCTTTTTACCTCTTGATCTTCATAACAGCAGCAGTATTATTTTTTTGTTTTAAGCACTGCCCCAAATGAAATAATACAAATTAGCAATTTTGGATCTACCAATGGTAACAATAAAAAAATCTCAGAAATAAATGAATTTACTCATTCAGAAACCTGCCTGATGGTGTCAGTGTATTGACAATGTGCTCTTCTCCGTTGGTGCTACATCTCCTCCTGAGAAGCTCCTCCTTTGAATCGTTCACATCCTTGCCGTGGCTCCTGCTCTCCAGTCTCCTCCACACCTCCCAGCAGCCACAAGTCCAACGGGGCTGCCATTTCGATCGTTGCTTAGGGGTTAATAAGGAGAACCACCGGCAGATCCCAGCATTATACATGCCTTTGGATTTGGGAGGGTGGCCAGTGGTAATTAGGGGAGGAATTAAATATTAATGCCGATGCCCCGTTAGGTCTGGGAAAGCCTACTCTGTTTGCCCAGCATGGGTACACAGCGAGAGAACTTCATCAATGTGCTGGGGGCGAGCTGCAGGCGCTGGCTGCCTCATTCTCCCCCATCACATGGAGCTCTCCTCTGTAGCCGCTGCTCTCTTTGGTGTGATTTCAATCCTGCTCTCCTTGGCTGCACTGCGCGTATCTGGTTTGCTTTCAAAATGTCGCTCAAAATGAGGTGCGAGGAACACAGCACCAGACTTGAGACCCGAGGGTCCACAGTCCAAATGCTAGATGTGACATTGCCATTGTACCTTTGAGGGAGGAGCTTTACTTCAATGGTTCTGGATTGGGTACAGAATATATAAGAAATGTATGTGTAAGCAAGGAAAGCTGGTCTGTCCAAAACTGCCTGCTAAGCAAATACGTAATCATTGTGCAATTCCGTCCTCTCCACCCATTCCAGTTCTCCCGTCCTCCACCACTTCCATGATATGCAGAGGTCACTGTAACATGAGCAGAGGTTCAACTGACACGCTCTGGTACACTGGGGTGTTTACTGGGATTATCCTGAGTATTCAAAGAAATAAAAACGGCAGAATAGCACCTGCATTGTGATAATTCAGTCACTTCAACTTTGCTTTGACATTTTCATATCTTGACTTTCTCATGATACCAGCCAGGCATCATCCTTTTTTTTATATAACCTATATTGTGCCTTTGTTGAGATGCTATGAAAAGGCCACTTATAGTATAACATACCTTTGTGGCTAGTTTAGGCTGTTACCTCACTGAAATGATAACACTTAAGTTCTTCAGAGTTTGATTCTAGATACGAAAAACTGATTATGAATAATAATCATAGCAGTTTTGTGTAAGATTTATGTAATTTGTTGTAATTTACATCAGTTAAGATAAGATGTAATTTATTTTGTATTATGCATTATATTTCATTTTTATTCTATTGCCAGTCAGAAAGGAGTATGAAATTACATTAAGTACTAAGTGTATAAAATACATAACTAAGCGTATAATCAAAAGTTTCACTTTTCTAACTTGTTTTTGCTGAAACTGTGTTGCATTTTAACAGCTTTACCTTGTTTTTTTGCTAACTGAACGGGGCATTCATTGGAGTTTTTTCTAAGCCTTGCTGCAGGAAGACTCAGGTGTGCAATGACAAGCGAGCCAATCTATGGGACTCCTGCAAGGGCGACCACTGTGGGGGGCCCTGGGTATGCGCTGGCATTGTGTTAGGATGGTGCACTCATACTTTCATGGTGTCTTGTGTTTAATGAATGTTAAATTTCTGAAAACCATAAATCAGCTGAACCCATATGTCAGCCTAAGAGCTATTGATTACTTGCTTTTACATGTATATATGTGTTTACATGATAGCCTTTCTTTTCCTCTTTGCTGCTGCAGGGGAAGGTCACTTTAAGAGCATGATGGTCATGAGGGAAGGTGAGGAGCTACAGTAGCATGATGGCATTCACCGACAGCGCTTCATTTCTGTGGCTGTGATGTCACATCTCACACAGAGGGGCAGAGAGGTAAGATAAGGTAGCTGAAATGGACTACAACATATCTAAATCAGTTCTTACAGTACTTGAATATGCACTTTCATTGTAAATAAAAAGTATAAATGAGACATTATTTTTTCATAAATCGAGACTGCCTTTTCTATATCTGGATCCCGCTATTTCAACCGTGGTGAGCTCAAGGCAGAATCTGTAGGGCCCTTGGCAAGAATATGATGATGTTTCTTCCATAATGAATTTTGGGACTGGAAATAGGCTGTAACATAAAAGGTAATGCAGCACTGCATCAAACCACTATGGTTTGCCATGCTTTCAGTCTTTCAGCAGAAAGGACAGAGCCTCGCTGCACATTTATAAGAATAGCAGGCAGGTCATTACGGGAGTCACAGTGCAGCTATAGAACTTTAATTTACCCATGAAGGATAAGTTGAGTGAGTTCAATTCTACATGCACGTTGGTAATGAAGGCTGTTCTTAATGAGACAGCTCACCCATGGCCCAATTCGAGACCTCTTCAGAAACCAAGCTTTTGATTAAATTAGATGTTACAAAAAACAAGGAGAAACTCTTCTTAATTACAACAAACAGGGCTTAGGTAGCAGCAAGAGAAAAACTGCATGCATATACTGTATGTAAGTCAACTAGCAAGCATGAATTAGACAGCACAAGCCACCACGTTATGAATGCTTGATAAAGTTAACATCAGCAAAAGGGAGCTGCTCATTTAGGGAAATGAACTCTGCACCACCCCCCCCCCCCCCCCAACCCCCCCCCCCCCCCCCCAATTAACCAGTGCACTAAGAGAGAGCACAGACTGTGACACTGAGGACAGGTTCTGGATACTATGAATTACCATCATTTTCAGCTCATTTATGTCAAATTCCATAGTCTGCTATTCATTTACAGAGGATGAATGATTGCTTTTTTTATGTTCAATGACAAAATGTACTCCATATATCCCCCCCAAAAAATACAGCTTTAGTGCTTGGGTCCTAGCAAACATATTTTCTGCTTTGCGGATCTGTCACTGAGGGAGACCGAGTGATAAGTAGGTCTAAATTTAACTCCAGGGTACAAATCTTTCATTCTGTTTTCATGAGGTCTACATAAACTCATTGCGCTGGTGAACCAAAGTCAGCCACAAGCCAAAGAAGAAAAAGAGAATATGGAGCAATGTTAGGTACCTAGAAACAGCAGGCATAAATAACATGCCGTGAATTTCATTTTAACTATGAATAATCACAGAATAATAATACAAAATAGGCATATCAGGATTACTGGCAAAACATCCAACTAAAATGTGAACTAATAAATTAGTCATTGATATTGACGGACTGTCATAACCTACTATTTGTGAAGTCATTTCACAACGGCACATGATATCAAGCCTTTGTAAGAACGGTCTTTCAAAAAATGAAACAGAGACCCAAAAGAGTGATTAAATCCTTCAAAGAGTGATTCAGACCTTGTACAGCTACAGGGAGTTTGACTCAACTGTACCATGTAATCCTCCTTAATTAGCTCTGTAATAATGGATCCAGGCCTTTCAGGACAATATTTGTAAATGAACGTGAATATGCAGCCTCAATCAGTATGATTGCTATTACCTCTGTCCCTCCCAAGAGAGGACTGGGTTAACTAATGCAGTATCATCTCCTGTCATAAATAGGAGAAAACAATATGCACTGTGTCCTTCAGAGAATACAGTTTGTTTCCTGTTGAAGTCAAACTCAAAATATTTATAACATACAAACTAAATAGCTTGTGTCTTTGATACACAAATGAAATAATCTCATTCTTGTGCAGGTAATATTAGGAATAATAAGTAGGTTGTAACAATGACATGGTCCTCATCTCTGATTAGCAATTATGTGACCAGACAGTTCATGTTTACAATATCCATCCAGCATGCTGAATGCATGAATAGTTTCTGCCACCTTTGAAATTAACCTCATCAAGGGACACAAGGGCCCATACGCAGGCTGAAATGTGATTTGTCCTTAATTTTGTCATTCAAAGGACATTGGGATTGGTCTCATTCTGAGGCTTGGTCTAGTCTCCAAAATAAGATGGTATTTTCTTTTCATAATAGCATGAACAGAAAGACAGATGAGGCCAACATTCATCAACTTTGTGTGTCTCTTAGAAGGTCTTGGGTCTGACAGGCTGAAGGCTGGTATCTGCGGGGGGAACACCAGCATGTCCCCCCCCTTCGGCAGACCGAATGCAGCCGCCAGAGGGTTGCGGTGCATGCTGGTCTCCAGTGGGTGAGAGGACAGCCAGTGTGCCCATTTAATATGATCTTTTCAGAGAACGGGCAAGGTTTAACATGTGCGTGGGCATGCCCCGTGGTAAACTCCGGATGCGCTTCCCTGATTGATGTGTTTGGAATGCTACCTGAGGAGAATTTTTTTTTTTTTTGGTGAGCCCAGGGCCTTTTCAAATGTCTATCACATGAGGCCATTCTCTGAAGCGAGCACACGCTGTCAGACTAGCTCCCTCAGGTCAGTCTCGAACGAGCGCATGCCTACTTGCGCAGATGCGAACAAATACAGCGGTGAACGCAAAAGTCAAGCATAGGTCGACTAAGAATATTCCGTTGCCACTGGCCATTCTCTATTGTTCAAGAGCAAAAGCGGCCCCGAGCCTCAGTGTCTCACAAGTGTCACTTTTAATCAAATGCGACGCGTAACAATACATTCGCGCTAATATGGGAAGGGCACTGCAGAACATTCAAGCATGGAAGGGAAAAAGAGCTAAGGTACTCAGACCGTCTAATCTTGAAATGTCAGGCTTCTTTTCTTACTCTACAGGTGACTAATAGCAAGCCTCGTTAGTTTAAAGGATATGTAAACATCTGCATGCTCACTGGAATTTGAGACTGGAATGCCAGGTCACTAGCATGAACTAGAAAGCATTAATCATTTTAACATAACACGAATATGATCATGTTTGAAGTTAAGAAGTTCTTAGGTCTTAACAAATTTGATTAAGATATATTTATTAGCGGCAATTTGTAACATTTATGACATATTGCCACTCAACAACCATCATTTCCCAAGGACACGTGACTAGTTTGTTCAACCTCCTAAACTTTTGGACCCAAGGAAATTAAGACCTGGTATTTATTCTGCATTGTGTTGCCCAATCTCTCTTAATTAAAATGCATTTACAAGGGTACACTAAAATACCACATGATCTTTTTTCTTTCACTACATCACCCAAAATTTAGGAGGTTTAATATTTATCAAATTATGAAAAGGAGATGATGTTCAGCCTTTGTGTGTGTACCTTCACATAGTATACAGACTGTGCATGCTAGTTTTGTTCCAACAGAGTGCTGATTGAGTTGTTACCTGAATACTAATCTGGGTTCACTCATGCAGTTAGTCCTTTCTGAAAGACACGTGTTGTGTATCCAACTTAAATGAACAATTAATTAATCTCAATGAATCAACTGTTTCTAACCCTGGGACAATTAATTGAAAAGCTACTTAAGAAAAACTGAGGCAGTCACCCCAACTATATTTAAATTAATAGTTGAACTGAACTGAACCTTTTTTTATAAATGTATTTGTTGTTCCTCACCTTACAAAAACAGAATTTCACACAAGACCGTTAATTTTTATTCGTCTTCATATTCTTATTTTTGTTTAAATAAGTAGTCAAACAAGGCTATTTGAAATTCTGCAACCAATTCCACAGCAAATGCAGTCTCCCACAATCCTTCCAATGCAGTTCATCATTTCTTTCTTAATTGAGCAGCTTGAGTGAACAGCTTTGCTCCACATGATGGAGATAGGAAACAGAGGAGCAACACTGAAGAGATCACTTTCGAAAATCTTGCTGATATCTTACACTACAGCAACATCCCAAACACATAATGGCTTAACTGGTCTAGGACATTTATGAACAACATGTTTTGAATAAACACCTCTGTATCAACAATGCATTTACCTTTTCAAGGACATAAATCAGACGGCAGATCAGGTGATGACAAACTCAGACCCTTATTTAATCAGCAGCTCAATCAAACCAAAATAATTAGAGGCAGCTGGAGCAAAAAGTAGCATGTATGTCGCACCCCCATGACCACGCTTGGGAAGCACTGCAAAAATGCAACAATGCCTTCTTCCCTTGTTTCACTAGGGACCTCATAGGCCATTTTACTATGCTATACCAAAACATTAAAAATAATTCTGCAATCTGTCTCCGCTCTCCCTGGCTATCCTATTGAGTTTTTTTTTTTTTTTTAATAAGAAAATGTTTTGATATTCTGCTGATTTAGGCCTAAATTTAGGCCACACATGGCCTAAAAGGTGATTAGATATTTCCTTTGATTTTAGACCTAAAACCTTGTCTTCAAACCATATTCATTTTAATTAAAACAAAAGAAAATAAAATCTTTTATCAACTGAGCATCTACTGTATGTATAGCCCCAGGGTTGCCTTCACTTCTGTACGATCAAACATGGAAGACTCTAGCTTTGATACTGACACACGCTTTGACCCTCTGTCCTAAATGTCTGCGGTGAGACAAATACAGCAGATTGATTGTTTGTACCTTTTTTTTTGACTCTGCACCTCTTCCAACACCAGTGGGTCAGTTCTCTTAATATCTGTGGCAATATCTGACAGTGCCAGAGGACTGATCAGATGTTGGATTGATGGATAAATAGAGCTGGTACATTCCGACAACCTTTGGGATTGAAGTGAAGATGTAAGATTGATATGCCAAGGTAACAGATATATCAGCACCAACAGCAACCATAGGCTACAGTATATATTGTTGAGGCAGGGTCTTTGGCAAAGCTTTCTAAGCACATTTGAAGCTCAGTGGTATGAGGTTTGATCATAAACCTAATCATGTTCACTGTATTCTATTCAGTGGTCTCCTAGGCCACAGTGTTTCACAGTCTATTACAAATCGACACAAAGACACCTAACCTCCACGGTGCTTTGCACATTTGTTTCTCACCCCTTGTTCAAAAAGTAAGCATGCAAGGCTTCTCCTCCCAAGCAAAAAAAAAAAGATGTTTCTCTCCTGTGGAATCTGAAACCCATTAAAATATGAGATGAATTATCTGTAAGGTGAATGTCCAACCAGACAGAGGAGCAAACACAATCATTTAAAGGGGGCAAAAATGCCATCCTTCATGTGCCAAGAGTCTGATTTACTGTGATTTTCATACATTCAACTCCAGTCCAAAATACTCTCTGACCTAAATGTACATAAATAAAACCTTCAAAAAAGGAAATAATTCCACCTGTTTTAAGAGGCTTACATTGTAAGAAAACCGTATATCATGAATGTGATGTAAAGATTGATTACGCTTTGTAAGATTGATTAACGCTTTGTAAGTATTTTACTGACATTTTACACCAGTTGGTTTAGCAATTGTCATGGTAGCAGAGGAAATGAGAGTGCAGAGGAGATATGTTTTATCATTTGCAACATTTAATATGGGCTGTAAGGCAAAGGAGGTCCGATCAACTGACCCTGAAAGCTCAACTGTCAAACGCATGAACAATACTGTCCATCTCCATGACTTATGGGCTCACACTTTTAATAACCGTGCCAAGAAGCATCACCACTTCTCAGAGAATGTTATTACCTGATGAAGTCCAGCTTTGCAGAGACAGTCAGCTTCAGAGATCTCCAGTTTAAAAAGCAATTACTGCATTCTGACAGTGTGCCGCTGAGAGAGTGATCCTTCCCCTTGTTACTTAAAAAGATCAAAGGTGTTTTTGAAGGATTTTGGACACACGTTAAGGAACCTACCGGCCACAACATCATTAGCATAGTGCCAGTTCTTTAATCTTCCTTTAACAATGTACATCAAAGTGCTTTTCCGTTGTGGCCCTTAGTGAAGTGCCACAATCGTCAGAAGCAATTTGACAGGTTCTTTCACATTGCGCCTGTTGGGTAGCTAATTCTTTCCCTATTTTCTTAGCCAAAAATAATGGGAGAACTGTCACTCAGCAATATTTTGAATCAATCCTTTTTATGGATATGTAAACTGGGATTATCCCTATTAATGTTCGCATCAATAGGAATGCTACTTAACCTGCTGTTGACATCAAAAGAATCCCAGTGCAGAATAAGCCTGATTCAGACTTATTTTATATAGAGGAAATGCTGTTCCAAATGGTGGCCATGATGATACTGAGGGTAATGACTTTACTCTCTGTGGGATCCTTTCAATAACTGAAGCACAACCTCACTCATAGTTGAAGCAAAAATCATGCTGATACACTGTATAATCAGCAAATACACAGTACATGTCAATATACTGACAGGTTTATGTTTATGTTTGTTTTGTTTATGTTACGTATCCTGTAGAGCCCAACCGCCTTTTATAAATGAATCAACATATAAATAAATGGAAAATTTTAAACTTTGTTTAAAAATAGTTTAATATGACCATTCAGAATTGTTTTTCATTTCTAACCCAAGCACACAATATCCATGTGTTAAGAACACTATCAGTCCTTGGCTATTAAAGACTGTATTATATTTTGGTCTGCTTTGATTTTAGCTGCTAGCACATTTTCCATTTTCCATTTCCACACACATTTTCCTCAATAACCCACATAAATTTATACATCAGTCCGTTGGTTAAACCATGCAGTAGAAGACACAAGTTCTTGGCCTAGGATATGTTCACTGTCCTAGGCCAAGAAAAACCTGTTGTACAAGTCATTATTCAAAACCAGCAGCAGAAAATCCCTTCCACCATATTTCTCTGCCTTTTGTACTTTGTTTCTGTCTTATTTAAAAAGTATGGAAACCATTTTTGTTTGTAACACCTATGTTTACTGGAGCTCAAAATATATATATATATACATATATACTGAACACTGAAAGTTCTGTCCATGTATTATTGAACCAAAAGTTCAACAGGAACTCTAAGTTCATGAAATTAAAGGAACTTCATGAAACTTCTTTGCCGAACAAGCAAGAAGCACAGAGAGTACAGCTTCTTTGTGGCAGGTGATGTTTGACAGAACTGTGGACATTTCTGTATTTCTTTGGTGTCAGTTAATAGCTGCCCTAATGTCATCTGTTCCACCACCTACTCAGGGAAAAAGCTATTAAATCACTTCTGCAGTCATGGTCCCACCGCACCACCACCAGAACGGGTGAAAAATCTCTGCACCAACAGTACACTGAAGCCATGAAATGTTTTAGTGAGGGGAAAAAGGCATTAAATACACATTGTAAGGGATTTTCAGCTTTGCAAAGTGTACCCAATCAGAGTTCTCAGTCTTTACTTAATTAAAATAACTTAAAATTAAATTACGTAAAATTTAATTACTTACACAGCTTAAATTAAAATTACAAGATAACTCATTACTAATAATATGTATTCACTCAATAAGGCAAACATGTCTAATATGTCTTAATATGTGAATATACTTATTAACATAGCAATCAAACTGATTCAAGCAGATTTTTATCTGAAATTGACGTATACTGATATATTGATATATTTCTCTTCAGATGTTAGCCTATTTTCAGCTTTTCCCCCTATCAAAGCTGTCTTCACTTCATCACATGCATTATATTTTCATGGAGGCGCCAAGATGCCCATAATTACAAATGTTCCTTGTTGCTAGATATTGCCTGGAAATTATACACTTCTGGTTGAATAAATTTAGACATTTCATATTAATGTCTCGAAAAAGTATAAAACATACTTGTTTATCTCCCTGATCTTAGCAATAAATCTTTGGCAATAACCTTTTATGAGCTTCAAATATTCAGCTTTTGCAAACCGCAAGGCCAGTTGCTACTAGTACTCAGGGATTTATTTATGGAGAGGCGGCGTAAACCACATTTTCAGCACACATTATGAAAGTGCTTCAAATGTTTCATTCAATTCATCTTTATTACAGACAGCTGGCTGTAATCCAAGGTGACATTTCTAGGATTGAAGCACAAATGACAAGGTGCCCTCCCTGTTGCTTGGGAATAGACTTACATCACTATGCCACTGCAACCGTGCCACTGAATGAAAATTATTATTGTAACATTGGTTATACATTATATGTCACCACACCTCCATTTTATGTGAAAAGTAGGGTGACCCAGACAAACTGTGCATGGTCTGTTGGACCATTTCAGCATATGCTTTGGATTTTATATGAATCTGTGTTTCATTTGAGCTCACATGACCCAACCACTGGAGTCGGCAGTGCACACAGTGGCGCATCAATGAGGGTCAAATGAAGTGTGTATTAGTGCAGAAAATGGTATATTACAAACACTGGTAAGTTTTGATTGCATAGCTAAAAATAGAAACCATCTACCGACCCATCCGATGTTACAAACTACCGACCGGTATCTCTTCTCTCATTTCTATCTAAAACCTTGGAACGTGCAGTACTTAACCAACTCTCCCCTTTTCTTCTCAGGAACAACCTCTTAGACCCCCATCAGTCAGGATTCAGAGCTGGACACTCAACAGAAACTGCACTCCTGGCCGTGACAGAGGCTCTCCACACGGCTAGAGCCTCCGGCTCGTCATCTGTCCTCATCCTCCTCGACCTCTCTGCTGCTTTCGATACAGTCAACCACCAGACACTATTATCAAAGCTGTCTGAGATGGGCATCTCTGGAACTGCCCTCTCCTGGTTCACGTCCTACCTGACTGGTAGATCTTCCCAGATCTACTGGAAAGGCTCCACCTCTGCACCCACCCCCCTCACTACAGGAGTTCCACAGGGTTCAGTACTGGGACCCCTACTCTTCTCAATTTATATTAACTCTCTTGGCTCAGTTATCAAATCGCATGGCTTCTCCTATCACTGCTATGCTGACGACATCCAACTCTTTTTCTCTTTCCCTCCCTCTACCCCCCAGGTCAACGAAAGAATCTCTGCATGCCTGGCTGACATCTCCAAATGGATGACATCCCACCACCTGAAGCTGAACCTCAGTAAAACGGATCTCCTCTTCATCCCAGCCGGCCCTTCCCCCCTGCATGACCTTTCCATCACCTTCAATGGCACCACAATACCATCCTCTCAGACAGCAAAGAGCTTGGGCATCACCCTCGACAGTAACCTGGACTTCAAGGAGTACATTGCTCGCACGTCACGGACCTGCCGATTCCTCCTCCACAACATCAGGAGGATTCGCCCGTTCCTAACCACATACGCGACGCAGCTCCTTATCCAGGCCAAAGTTGTCCCTCGACTGGACTACTGCAACGCTCTCCTTGCAGGCCTCCCAGCATGCACCATCCACCCTCTCCAGCTCATCCAGAATGCAGCTGCCCGACTGATCTTCAACCTCCCCAAATTCTCCCATGTTACTCCCCTGCTGAAATCCCTCCACTGGCTTCCTGTCGCTGCCAGGATCAGATTCAAGACCCTGACTCTCGCCTTCTCTACAGTCAACAGGACAGCCCCTGCCTACCTCCAAGAACTCATCCAGCCCTACACACCAGCCCGACCCCTGCGCTCAGCAGCAACTGGACGCCTTGCTCCCTGCATGGTCAAGGCAGGAGGTGCTCGTTCTGCCAGACATCGGAGTTTCGCCTACATCGCTCCCCAGTGGTGGAACGAACTCCCGGTCTCGCTACGGACAGCTTCTTCACCCCAGTCCTTCAGACGGGGCCTGAAGACGCACCTCTTCAGACTCTACCTGGACTGACCCAGCACACAATTGCTGCCCCCAACCCCCCCCCCCCCCCCCCCGCCCATCAGTGCTGTCGTAAATTGCTGTGCTTTTTAAATTGTGCTTTTAAATTTGTCTCTTGTTGCCGCCTTTACCCTGACGCTCATTGTGCCGTTTGAAGTTGTTGAAGTTTGCCGTTCGAAAGTGTATCGTACTATCGTATCGTATCGTATCGAAAGTGTATCGTACTCATTGTGGAACTGTACACATCCTGTCCCCGTACTTTGGATAAAAGCGTCTGCTAAATAAATAAATGTAAATGTAAATGTAGAAACTCTACCTTAGCTATCCATACTTTGCCTGCTTTGTTTTGGATAAAACCCACAGCAACCACCTTATAAAGACACTGATGCTGTCTTCCCCTTCATGCAACATCCTACAGCTTTACGCTTCTCCTTCATTATGCCGCAGTTATATCCTTCACTCGCACTATCGGCTGCTGCCATTGTAGCATGCTTTATATGGAGAGCACTTGCATAAACAAACGCAAAAAGTGTTTGCTGTGATTGCTGTCCTGCCTTTCTATGTACAATGTTACACCACACTCTCATCATCACATCATGTTAGACCTCTCATGCATATGTTATTGAACAACGGCTGAAAAAAATCTTAACTCTTACCTTAGTCTTACCTCTTTTTGGGGCAAAACTATATTTTGGTGGCTCTCGAGTGGCTCAACTGGTAAAAGCACTTGCACTAGGGATGTAGGGAAGGGTAGGTCAGCCTGGGGCTTATCTCATAACTAAATAGTGACCCCTGCTGCTCAGACCAGGTAGCAATGTAAGACAGCGCAACTCAGAAAAAAACTCTCATGCCCACAGCTGACAGTTCACTTATATACGATAAAACTGGGCATTCTAAACTTGGGGAGAAAATCAGGGAAAGTCATTGGGCATTACAAAAAATATATTCTGATTTTTTGCATTTTTTATACTCTGTGCTTAATTAAGTTAATTAATACATCTAACCATTTATAGTTTTCCAAACCATACCACTTCTTTTGGAAAAAATACACATTAACAATCTATCTGTAAAGTCTTCAGAAACTAGTTAAACACAAGAAAGTAAAGATTGGCAGAGTCTAAAGACAGCACTCATGGAAATGAAAGAGAAACAGAAAAGTTTTTAATTATTTGAATATGCTCTTTATCGTCCACTCACAAATATGGACATCATGTCAAAGAGTGTTGGCTTTATCTACTGCAATGCGAATGGTACCTTGCCAATGATATGTCAACGTTCTGGCAGTGTCATTCTCTGGGGTGAAGGGTTATTCCCAGGTAAAGCCTGCTCCTTCAGCTCTTACGTATTGGCGACCTGTTTGATGTTGTTTGACGTGAAATGGGGTGTAATGTATCAATGTCAGAGCTGAGCAGTCCCCACATGAGTACACATCTGTCACTCCGCCATCCACTTTAGGGACATGCATAAACCTCTCTACCGTACACACCACAGGTCAGAGCACGGGACACATTTTTAAAGAAACGACAGACTGAGAGGGAGACGGAGAGAGGAGATATTTTGCCCAAAATTAGGCATAATGAGATTAAGAAAAGAAGGTTTACATACTGTTATACACATAAAGAGTGTGTGTATGTGTGTGTGTGCATGAATGTGTGTGTGTGCGTGAATGTCTGAGCATGTGAGTATGCATATGTGTGTGAAATAATAGATAACATCCTATTCCTGTTATTGTTTAACAGAGAAGCTACAACAATTGCATGCTGGGTTATGACTACCTTGGCTTTAAAGATTTCTGTAAAACAAACACCCTACTAATTAGGAAGGTTTTCACTGAGCTCGGCTTCCACTTTCCTTCACATAAATTGCTGCTTGTTGAAACTGCAGGGCCCTTAATAGAAACTGGACAGTTCCACTCATGTCTGGTCATATCAAAGGCACAACTGACACTGACACAAAAAAGTTCAAAATAAAGTGTGGTACAGTGAGTGGAAATGAATCAAAACAAACAGCTCATTTCCAAGCACCTTTGGGCCTTTCTAAACCACAGATTTCATCTTTAGTAATACTTTGAATACTGTATTCAATCTGAACAGTAAAAATGAAAAGAATAGACAGATACTTTTGTGCTTTTCAGGGGAACAATGTTTCTTTCCATAATTTTGAATCAATCACCCATGAGGGGGCTCAAGCAACATTCACACCACATGCTATTAAAACATGTGAACTACGGGTTACAGTGACACCAGTGTTGGTGGGCATCAGCTGCAGGAACAATTCACAGCATAAATGATAGGAATATAGTATACATCTTCATCCTTAAACCATTAAATGTCTAATCAAACACAAAGCCAGAGTCATCAATAAGCCCCCCATGTGTAGACAAGACTGTTCTTTTCCTTTTTTCCATCTGGAATAACTCCCTCATTAACCCTCTGGTCCTACCTGCTAATAAAAAATAACAACAATACAACAGCCACAACGGTTATTTGGATTTTTTTCAGGTTATGTTTGTATATATTTTCAAAGTTCCTAGCTGCTGCTCACAACAGACTGCTTGACTTAGACTTTGGTACAAAAGTAGCATTGCAGAGTGACCTTGGATGCACACACACACAATCAAACAGGTTTCACAGTTTCCCAAAGGGAACGAAAATCAAGTCCTCCTCTCATCATGCACTGCTACCTCCCTTTCACAGAGCCAATCATTTAGACGCAATATAGCGGTTAAAGGGCGCGTATCATGTTTATTTTATTTCCTACTCTTGTTCATTTCCCTAAAGTGTATTTTAAGTTTTACGCCGAGACTTTTGCTGGAAAGTCAAAGTTGCCCTGACAGTTATGAGAAAATAGCCACACCGAAGCTAATGCTGCATTAATTAGCCTTGACTGTGCTATTAATAGACGCTTGGCTCCCGCGGACGACGCCCACACAGAACACTCGGGGAGACAGATTGTCAAATTGGAACTTCTGACCCGGGAAATAATGCGCCAATGATCGCAAACTGAACTTTGTCACACCCACACCATGGTCTCTCTTTCACCAGAGCATGCACTTTTAAAAATGGAACAGTCTTCAGTTTATTAAAACCAGAAGCATGCACACATCTACTGCTGCAAGGGAATGTACACATCAGTAATGTAATAAATTACAAATGAAGATCTCTGCATAGATGTTCGATACATGCTCCCTGTGCTTCACACTAAGTTTTCTCTCTGCCTTTGTTAAAGTTACAAGTGTTCTGATTTGCTGGCGCATTATGAATATATTTGAAGGGGCGTGGTCTAAAAAAGAACATTTCAGACAGTACTGGAACCTCCTATTACCGAACAGGACCTCCTACATCAGAAATAAGGAGGATGGAGGAACTCAGGAAATGGATATATGGTCATAGCATAGAATATATTTAATGGGCGCTACTGTTGTGTAACAACTTGGTTTACAGGTGAATGGAAATTAGTACAAATACAATAGTACATTTCATTTGTCAATGTGCAGCAATTATTTATGAAAGATTTTGGGATTTGTATGCTTCTTATTCGCATTGTAAAAGGCTGCACACATATAACTTCAGTGTTTGAACTTTTTCACACCTACCATAACCCTCCAAAATTTTCACCCAATGTTTATGAAGCATTAAGACAGCATGAAAGGACAATTCACAGAAAGTTTTTCCTGGCCGACACAACAGGGTCATGAAAAACCAAACAACACAAGTTTGCACATATTACATGTCAAAAGTAGCATACACCAAAGCAGTGGGCCTTAAATGTTCTTCAAGGCAATTAGGTGTCACGGTGCATTACGTATGACTGTTTAATATGTTAATAACTTTTTTTATACACAACAAACAGAGATGCAATTCAATAACTGACATATTAAGACAATAAGGTTTCTTAGTTATTCATTTTGGTGTACGCACTTCTCAAAGGTCAGCAAACCTGATTTATTTTGATGTTGGTTATGCATGCAATGGCCATTCAATTCATCTAATTCAGAAAGATACCTTTTGAACATTATAATACAAATGCCGTGATGTATTTCATTTTTTTTTTTTCTACTTTCTGGCAGAAGTGCTCTCTTGTGCACTTTTCTTTTCAAAAAAGAATGCAAACTGTCAGCATACATTTTATTCATTTTGATAATATAACAAATACATTTACCCTTCAAACAAAGATCATTAATTACATTGAGGAGAAAATAGCACATATAAATATAATGAGAAAACATTTGCTAAAACACTGCATATCATCATTCTAGGACTCTTCTGCACATATTTGGATATTAAAAAAATACTTTTGACAGATTCAAGGACACCTGGAAATGTACTGTATGACCGGTGTGTGTGTGTGTGTGTGTGGGGGGGGGGGGGGGGGGGGGGGGGGGGAACTGTAGACGCACGCATACTGACAGTTTCCAATTCCAGGTGACTTTTTTCTTTTGGAAGAAAAGGACAACACGTCCTTTGTGACCCAAGGAAGAGGACGGAATTGTGGAATAACTGCTCTGCTGAGACTTAAACCCATGACTGGATTCTATTCAACCAAACTGCTGTATGCTTTGTCCATACTGCAACTTTTAGTAATTAGGTAGGCTACAGCTTCATATATTTGGCATCAGTCTCAGTGAAAAAAGCTTACCAACTTTGCTTGTCTGACCTGATATACACAGACATGTGTGTGTGTGTGTGTGTATGTGTACACACACACACACACACACACACAAATAGCACAATGAAGAGGTCTGCAATGCAAATGAATTGGGGCATTGTCTCATTCAGGCTTCTCTGCATCTGAGAAGAACTATACTTTGCATTGCACTGTACTTTGTCTGATTCAAAGTATGGTGAATAAGCCTTCATATGACATTAAAGACATCTAGGTAACCCAACTTCCAGCAGCTTAAAGTTTAGAAAAATACAACAATCTGTGTTGTAATTGATGGAAAAAAGACCGGTTGTCCAGAAAAAAAGGTTTACTGTACCATGATAAACATTCAAGCTTGTGGAGCAAACCACAGCCATCCACCCAAGGTTAATCTCTTTATTTTTGAGTAGAATCAATCCTGGGCACAAATACCAATGGGACGGTCATGCCACTTCAAGGTTGACAAGAGGACTTGGCAAAATCAACTTCATCAGCCTTGTTCTCATTACAAAGCTTTCCAAGTGCCAATCTGTACATGCCGGAAATATGTGCTCACCCACAACAAGACAGACAAAAAGACAAACGTGAGCACACAGGGACCAACTTTCATAAAAGCAGGTGCAAAAGGTTTTTGTTATTTTCAACATAAAAAAGTCAGCTAACACGCATGAGCTGGATGGAGGTTTTTAGTACCTAATCTTATATGCATCTGTATCGGGATGGTGGATTGTCTCCCAAGTTGTTGTCTCATTAACATTGTGCCAGACAGGTTTTTGCAGCTTGTTTAAGTAGGGTACAGAGGTGTTCATCTTAAAAAAAAAAGTGAGTGTGCATTGATTAACAAACTGTATTCAAAAATGGCTTAAAAATGTACTGAACACAAATGATTGCAGGAATGCCTTTATATTGGATCTAACCCATTCAGCCATAGAAACTGGTTCAAACATGCCTTGACTGCTCAAGGCATAATTGCTCAAATATAAAAACAAACTGACCATCTGTCATAAATCAAAATACTAAGCTGCTTAAATGTTTTTCATGTGGTCCTCTCCAAATTGCAAGATATGCTACATAAACTGATAAAACCATGTAATTCCTCAAAACACTTTGTCTATTCCATCGTAAGCAAGCAGGACTTCTCCAAGAAAGAAAAATGTCTTGCTGCTGCTACTTACCAATACGTTTATCTTGGTCACTTAGGTATTATTGTCTAGCAGGCACATATTCCATGCAAACTGATTCTGGCATGAGTTAACTAGATTGTCAGCTTTAAGGCCACAGCAAACTGAGCTGACCAAATCATCACTTGTTAAAATCTTTCCATTCTGACACACTAGTTGACCTTCAGCAGACACAGTCCATTTTTATTTCTCTGGATGCTGCATGCTGAATTTTAGTTTGTTACTGGCAGCCAGCCTTTAAATACTGAGACAATCAGGGATCAAGAGGATGCAATTTAAGGACAGTCAGAGCCTCTGTATGAAGTTAATCTTGTAGTAGGAAAGCTGAAAGCAGCGCTTTCAGTCAAAGCAAATGTGCAAGGCACATACAATCACTCAGCTACAAACATCAACACATGAGTATTGTTATGAGACACCTCCTTTCCAGCTAAAACTGTTAAAATGATTGTATAAAAACTGTAAGTGTACTGACAGCTATTTTTTCCCACCTACAATGCCTTCAGCAATGATTTTAAGAGAAAGACTATCTGTTAGCAGCATCAATAGTGTGCACACACCTCAGCACTATCTGTTAGCGGCATCCATAGTGTGCACACACCTCAGCATGTACACAACATGTGTTAACTACGTGTTGACTATGACTCTTGTCTACGTGCGCTTGCCTATGCAGTTACACCATGAACATCCCACCTACAGAGTGTTTACCTGCTAATTAATTGCATTATGTTTCTATTCTACAAATATGTTGACAATTCCAGAGAAAGAGATGGTTTTCAGTTCCAGAAGTTAACATCTCTTTTAATGTCAAAAGACTGCAATACTGATGTGCTGATGATTTGATATGGATGATTCAGTATTTTTGGTTTCACAAAAAAATGTAAATACAAAAATTATCTTTTGTTTTTATTTGTTTTTGAAATGAGGCCCTTTGTCATGAAGCTGAATAAGAAGTTCAAGTAGAGGAGTCAGGGTAATTTATTCTTTTGTTTTACCAATGTAAAAAAATTACCCTGCAGGATGTATGCTTTCATCTTTGTATCCATGAACATAGACTAAAAGAAAACTGTGATAATTATATAATGTTACAGTACAACTGTACTGTTATAATTTCTTTTGGCCAGCATAAATTGAATAGAAGTATAATGCATAATGTACACAATGCATTAAAATATAAAAACTAGTGAAGTTCAAAGCAACCAGAGAAATTGCTTGCAACGTTTTCCTGGGTTGAAATAAGGCCTTCCCACTTCTTCTGCATACAACTATGCTAATTAGTGATGCCGAGTAAAGGTAGCCTTTAAACATTGTTCCATTATACTGAAAGACAGAAGTAAATGTGGCCTCTGGACCATAATGTTAGAGCTCTCACGTGCGCATGTACATGCAGGCATGCATTCATAAAGAGCTCTCCTTCCGATTGGCACAGCTGGATCTTCTGCCCTATAGAGAATTATCGCAGATGTGGTGCATTTCTTCACCCCTCCCAAGATAAAACATCACAAAGCAAAAAGTCGCTAGTTAACGGAGGGCAGCCTAACCACTGAATGCCATCTTTATAATAGTATCTTTAATGGACTGCCTGTCAAAATGTTGCCACGTTGCCACAGAATGTTGAAATATGCAGTGCTTATCATAAGTGACATTTACATACATAATTTATACACAGGAGAAAGTGAAGCCAGAATATGTTTGTAATATGACCACTGTGTTGTTCTGCTCACAGCCTCAGTTTTGTACCCTGTTTTTGTAATTTGTTAAACTTTAATAGTTTAGGGGTTACATGCTGTTACATGCGGTTTTGCTAATGTAAGGAGAGTACAGTATTCATCTTATAAAACAGAAAGATGCCTAATTAAGTGACACCCTCTCAGGGCTAAAATCATCAAACAGCAACAATAAATACATAAATAAATAAATAAAACCCCACAGCTAAATCAAATTAATATTTCAATGGTGTTACAGATGACAAGCTGGCTACAGCAGCAGTCAGTCCACCGCAACAAGCCAGACAAGTGACAGGGTCAATCAAATGTGGCCTGGCTGCAATGCATCGTTAACGAAGAGAGAAACAAGAAGGATTCCACTGGAATTTAATCAGCTCTCCCCCTAATCCTTTCCACCAGGGATGAAAAGACTCCAATTAATGGAGAATGTTGCTATGGTTAGTGCCATGATTGACACCCATTTCATTCACGTGTTCCTAACTGTCACAGCCCGTGGAGCCCATAATTTTCGAGTACAACAATGAAATTGACAACATTCAGATTAAAGATCAATACAGAGCAGAATATTCTCCCGCAATTTCCCCCCTCACAAATCAACAGTGCACAAACACAAATACATATACACACACGCACACACACACACACACTTAACAAACATAACTTTTGGGGGGATGTTGTCAAAGAAAGCCACCATAACCAACAAATCATTTTTTAATGCTTAAAATCAGTTAATATTAAACATGAGGTGAGAAGTATTTCACAAAATATCTGTGAGTAGATTCATTTGTGAAATTATATGATATTAAGTCATCTGAAATGGTTTTCTCCAAAGACATCTCCATTTCACAAGTTTAATAACCTCATTTAAAACTATTTCTTCTTTTTTGTCAGTTCCTTATTGTTCATGTTTTCATAGCTAAATTTCTCTAGCCCTATCATCTACTGAACTTGCAAGAAAATGCATTTCAAAAACAGTGTGAATAGCGAAAATGAAAATACCCTGCTGTTACTACCAGGCTAGTCTTATGATGATGATGCAGTAATGATGTTCTAATGTTTTTTGCTATTACTTGCCTAGCAGGCTTACAAATAAATCATTGTCATGTGCCACTTTGTGAATTTGTGAATCTTAATAATAACATAGTCTTCCTTTTGATCACACATTCAAGAAAAAAAAATATGCCCAAAGAAACACACAAACTTCTATGAGAAATGTGGACAATGTAAAAACTACAAAATCAGTGTGCACTTTGCATTGTGACAGTGATAAAATATGCATTGGCTATCAAAAAGGAGACAATGAACACAAAATTCACTATACAAAAATCTGAAACAAATTACTGTATATAAAGAACTACTGCATATTAAAAAGGTGAGGTAGTGAAGCAGTGCAGGGTTGCCGCTGTTTCACTGGCTGTGTGGATACAGAAATGCTGAAGGCCACAACTTTATTTGAAAAACACTGCATGTTATTCAAGATGTCCTGCATTTATGACCATGTCACAGGCATAAAGAATTTCCACTCAGCTGCCTACCTGCCTTCTGCATTTCTTATCTGACACATTTTATCCTATTTAATATTCAGGCAGTGGTGGTAGAACTGAATGCAGCCCTGGCACTTCTCATATGGCAAAGTTTTAAAGGTTAATGCATTCGGGCAAAATGAGAATTTTATGTGCTGTTAGCCAATGTGCTTGCGTGTCTGCTGGGATGAGGAAGTGCATACAACTCCAAGGCCATGCAAGTTCTGCATGAAGACTGAAGTGGGCTGTTGAGAGCACATTATTAAGTAGCTGGGACTCTAAGTCCAAGTGGGAGAGAGCATCGATCGCGGGCCACGTCTTTGCATGCTCCTCGCCCATTTAGGCTGCATTAGTTTCCTTTGCTTCATTGATGTCCTTAATAACAGTGCCTGTTGAACCAAAAGCGAGGGAAAAAAATACAGCATTGAAGGCGAAGCATGAGACAAAGCGCTTCACACTGTTAACCAAAACAAAGGAGGCCGCCTATCCATTCTGACTGATGCACCGCCGTGTTTCTGTTAGAAGGACTGAAATCGCATTTCCTACCCGTTAAACGGGATGGGAGCCCTCAAGCAGCTCTTGACATGACCATTTACTGCTGATAAGGAAGAATGACAAGGACTGGAGTCTAAAAGAAGCCCCACTAATGAGTTGAACCTAATGTTAATTATTACTGGGAAGTAAAAAGAAAAAAAAAAAACTGCTGCAATAAATGCACAGTTAGCACCTTTTCTTTATTATCGTTACATTTCATTTTTACGCAATTTAGACCTTAGACAAGTTATTGATGGTGAAAAAAAAAAAAACCTGTTTCCAGCTACCTAACAACTAATCGATTCTTTCACTCAAGCTGAGATTGGCATTTTGTATAATTAATCATGCTTAAAAAATTTAAGAACAGTATAATTGTTCTGTATAATTAAACATGCTAATTTTTTTTTTTAAGCGTGTTTAATTATACAAAATTCCTATCGCAGCTTCAGTTAATTAATCTCCTTGATTAATCTATTTGCTGCTACAGCAAGGCATTTTGCTATTAATGGAGGTTCTAGCTAGGATTCAGGCCAAATATACACTTGTCCACCAAACACAACACAGAACAGTGTTTCAGATCTGAATACTCTGTGTTGTTGCTGAGTTTCAGGGACTTAGCATGTGCACGCTGTTTGCTACATGACCTCCCATGCATTTACTACTATGACCCATAAGCCTTTGTCCTCTCCCGTAATTTAGAAGTATTTAGGAGTGTTGGCCTTCAGATGTCCAACAGGGCTTCTGGCCAGACAGACCAGCCGGAGATTATTACTGGCTGTCTGGGAACAGTCCATGACAGACAAGAAAGTAAACCATACAACATCATTGCAGTTAAAACAAGACAAACTACAATAAGTACTTATTTATACACATTTTATCTACAAATTTTCTACATTGCATTAAGAAATCACTATCACTAACTCACTATCACCATATCACTTTTTGTTTTTGTTCTCACTTTGTTTGGACAAAAATCAATAAGTACTGGCCACAATGCAACCACAACTTTTTTTTAATTAAATATTTACAAATTAAGCAGTATTTTCCTTGCTGAGGTGGTGAGGCTGTTTATAAAACAAAGTTTTTTTCCTGTCAGTGCTCTGTGAAGGTGAATGTTAGAGGGGCGTTTCACAGTAATTACTCACTACGGTTTCTAAATCTATAATTATTAAATTTCGGGGGATCTTTGTTGGCTTTCAAGGACACATAAATGTGAATAAACGAGGTAATGAATTTCCTGCTGGCAGCGAAACATGCATCAATCTCCATAATGAGGAAGAATTGTTTTTCCCATCACAATATGAGCATGACCACGATATTTACTTGTTTAATGGCCATTTTGGTTGATTTATTTGTGCTTATGATAACTGCAGGGGTAGACAGAAGTCTTTAAGGATAGGCTAATGCTCTCAAGGTTGACTCCAAAGCGGATAAGAATTTGAATGTCAAACTTGTTCCAGGCAAAGACTTTCGATCATAGTGCTCCTGGAGCATTATCTGCTTCATCAGCCCATAATTGTGTCTGTGTATCTTTGTTGCTGAAAGTACTGAAAGCTGATTGTTTTCACACCCTGCCAGCTATGAAGTAACAACAGACTCCTCTATTGCCATGTTGCAATCAACACTACAGTAAGAAATCAATATGACTTCACATATAACAATCAACTCTTGAATAGCCAGAACTGATGACCAAAACAATTGCAGGAATATACTGTAAGTCACATTTGAAATTTTGGAATTTATACAAGTGTAAACAAGTTCATGTGCTCCTAGCATATTTAAACAAGGTTAACTTTATTGCTCTAAAATTTGTTAAATATTTAGTAATGATGATTGTTACCCTTTAACTTATAACTCATTTCATTAAAATACACAGTTGAACTTGGCTCTTCTTTCGTTAGTTTTATACCTGAAGTTTGGCCCTAAAAGTAGCCATACATTCTCCATGAGAATCAGAGGTTACCTATAACAGTTAACTTAAATAGGGAGGATTGTCCAAATCTAAAATTTGGTAGATATATTATCTACAAAATCTGACTATTTTGTCTTAAAACATATCAATTAAAATGTTTTTGTTCTCTGCAAGGTAAAACAATCCATGACTTCTTTTGAGAAACATATTTTTCATTAGTCATTTTTATTATAGTTTGTTAATGAACTAACTCAGTCTAACTGCTGTGATACTTTACCCCTCACTTACAGTACCAGAGTAAATTAGGTTTCACAATTTATTTTAATTCTTAAACAATAGTTTTTAGCAATAGAAATGACAGGGAAACTGTTGATAAGTCACTAAAAAGAAATAATTTTTCTATTAAACATTCATTTTGTCAAACTGCAGAACAAAGTAATGTAAAGTGATTAAACTGATCATGACATAAAATTTGTAAAATTATGTATTTTATCCTTCTCATTTGTATATTTTCTACATACTTTCCAAAATTTGGCTTTCCACATTCTTGTCAATACACCGGGTGTGTCCAACTCCAAACAAAGTGGCCTTGTTCCTTGGTTGCCTTCTGCGATGCCATGTGAAACTTCCACACAAGCTGATGTACAACAGGAGAATGGGAGATGAGGCGCCGCTAAATACCAGGGTGAGGTATTATAAAGATGTGAATGTGAGAACCCCTAAGCTTTTCTGTGCCTGAAGAAATCACAATTTTGTGAAATATTCCATGTCATTGCAAGAGCACAGCTATAGTCAAAAGAGTGAATAGGAAACATCCCACCATTTCGCACCATGTAAGTGCTAATGACCTTTTATCACAAAATAAAAAAAACCTTAGCAGTCACTGAATAATCTAATCATGACTGTTAAGCAGACGTAACACATTGGTGTTAACACCTAAAATAACAAACATGAACAGATCAAGTTTGTTTGCATTTTCACAAACCTGAAAATGAGAAAACCAAAAACAAACAATATTCATAGATGGACAACATAAGCCTCCGATTGGCTGTTAGCATACTCTTAGTTTGAAGTGCCAGTGTTTATAACCCCCATTAGTTATAGAGAGCGTGCAACCTCCTTTATTTTAGAGTAGTAAACACTGAAACACTTAACCACTGTGTTCTCTGTTCTCTGTCCTAACCAGATTTATTATGAGTAATACTCAGTGGAAGGGCATCCTGGTACATTTCCCTGGGTTCAGTTATACTAATTTACTACAGAAATTTTATGGGCCTCTACTGACTGAGACTGCCTCCAATATCACTCCTCTTCTTATATTAATTTGTTACCATTTATTGGTAGCAATACAATCCACTCTGTTTTGTTTGCTTTCTCTTTTTTTCTAACATTTAGTGGGTTACATTAAATTGCTGTTGTTATAGACAAGGAAAGATGTTGTACTGGGATAGGCTAAACATTGCAGTGTAGGCTAACCAACCAATTCAAGAAAAACAAGTGGTTGAGATTATGCAGTTACTCTTGATCAACACACAAAAATGTCTGCCCCAGCTGAGAAGGAAAACCAGGTGCTACTTGGCCATTTTAAAGGCACTCATTCCTACACATGTGAATCATTCTGTCTCTCTCAATCTTCTTGATGTTTGTTAGACTATGCATTTTAAGGCAAACAATGAGACCAATATAGAAAATGAAATGTTCATGTTCATATAGAAACAGCAAATAAAACAACTGCTGAGCAGATGATAACAACTGAAATGGGGAAAACATGCATACAATTTCATTGTCCTTTACACACATGTCCTTTTAAGAGTAGAATTGAGAATCATCTTTTAAAGGATATTGAGAAGGGAGCTGGTAGTGTTAATATTTGTTTTAATTGTAAAGCACTTAGACTGTGAATTGTTAAAATTTGTAATTCGTATATAATCACCTATCAAGGTGTGCTGGACAGAGTCGCTCTCTGGCTCATCTAAAACATTTTTGACTTCAGGTCAGGATTGGGTTCACTTCAGGACACATACTGCCCTGTAGTAATGTGTACCACCTGTTTTAAAGGTTAAGAGCAACCTGTAGTGCTTTTTACCCAACAGAAATGAACAGCATTCATGGCACAGGTACTTCAGTCCATTCTATGTCCTAAATTTAATGATTAATTTTTAAACAGGAAAGGTTAAAATGTCTGCTGGCATTCCCTCACTTTAACAGGCATGAATACAGGCCATAATATGCATACTTTCAAGATCACATTCATGGCAAAAAACTAAATAATTATCTGGTTGAGTAAATTCTCAATGGACAGGTATTATTTAAAAAAATACTCCACAACAAACAAAACCAAGCAAAAAATGAAATGTATTGACCTCCTTTTTTATTTGCAGAGATAATAATGCCCAGCTCCAGAAGATGAGAGGTAATCTACTGTCACCCTCCAGTACCCTCTCCTAGGGTCTTCTAAAGAAAGTGCGATGAGCTCTGAGAAGCTTTCAAAAGTAAATTATTATTACAGAGTGCTTCTGTCTTGTGTTCAAGGCTTCATCCATTACAAGCTGAATGGCACACAGGAAAAGAAAGTATTAATTGTTCTCATATCTAACAGTGCTCTTTTGTGAGTACTTTAATCACAACTAATATAGATAAAGACCAGCATGCCACTTTCGACACACATGATCCAGGGTGTTTAATTACTGAACTTGTCTCCTTTTCAATTCCCTGCCCTACTGTATATTGAGCACTGACAGAACACTTGGTATCTCTCTAAAGCACGTAACTGCATCACAGTGAGCAGACAAAACATTCTTGCTGAAGTAGATAGTCAGCTAATGCTCACATAGCTCAAAATAAATTATGAATTAATGGGCAATTTTAAATGTAAGTTTGCCTTGCACTGAAAAATGTTAGTCCTATATAGAAGTGATAAATTACCTCAGACCAAGTATATCATGAATACTGGCATGGAGTTTTAGTGCATCATTATGTAAGAGGTGTAGAAGAGCAGAAATTAATATTGAAGGAAAACATCCTACCATGCATCTCTCCTGTCTCACAGTTCCTGATCACAAGAGTGTGTGTTCTTTTTTTTACAATGTTCTAGAATTTAGGCGGTGCTCTCCTATCAGTTCTGAGATTTTCCATCTGCTTTAGCATTTGCAATCAAAGAGGCACAGGTATTGCTGTGCACTCTGAAGGTAATGGCTAGCTTTGCTGCTGCAGTAAAGCAAACAGCATGGAGCACTGCTTCTTCACCGAATATTGAGCGCTTCCAAATTATTCACTGAGCAATGTGACTGGTTTTATATCTTTCCTCGTCATGTAGGTACTGTATTTCATGTGACAGATTACAGAGATCAGCGCTGTTCAGTCATCCTTCTGTTGATGTCGAGACATTTTTATGTGATGCAAAGTTATTGGCTACCTTTAGTAGCTGGATAACACTGCTGTTTATGCACACCATTGTATCCTGTTTAAAATTCAAAATGGAGAACTTTGTATGTCCCTTCTGAGTTTTTTTTATCATTTTTATTTCTGCTGTCTTAGAATACAGAGATAATAATCAGAACAGCCCTACTGTTAACAGATCTTAAAAAGGGATGATTTTGTAAAACTGTGAGACAAGAGCACAAAATAAATAGAGGTCTGAGTACAATTTACTGAATTAAACCGACAGCGAAAGATCCTACATAGTAAGGGATCATTCAGAATACATTTGTTCATGCAATTAATTAGCAATGTAAAACACTCCTCTGCATTTCTGCCTACCATAATCCCCATCTTTATGAATTTTAAAATATGGGCTGTTGTGCTGAGGGGAATTCTGCAACGAGTCCATTATTATATGCCATGCTAATGCGCATCATGCTAATTGTGCTTTAAATGCATCAAATCAATCAATCAATCAAACTGAAGTCATTATGGTGCCTTCACAATAGATGAGGCACAGTACAACAAAACATGCGTAAACCGCAGGCCAGTGAAGTAAGTAATACTGAATAGTCCATTACTATCATGGTAAAGTATTAGTGTTTTCCATTAGTAACTGATATACATTGACATAACAGAAATCATCTTGTTCATTTCACTGCTGGTTTCTGATCAGATATAACTCTCTGGATTATATGGCAACATTCAAATTAATAATTGATAAATGATAGTCTGTATGTTTCATGTTTACAGCTTAAATATCAACAATCATTTTACCTGGATTCAAGTTTATGTAACACACTTCACTCCTTTCAGTCCTACCATTAACACCCAATGCAACGTTAATTGAAACATCATTAAACTGGGGCTCCACTCAATCCAAACGTAATTCTGCTCACCTCCAGGAGAATTTATGGAGGCCTGCATTTTTGTCGTAGACTTATTGTGCACTTCAACATGACCACAACATTTCAAGTTGAATCAAAGAAACAACAACAGCACAAAAGCTGCGTGAGCAATGCACGTGTTACCATGGCAAACCAAAGAAGCGTCAGATGGAAACAGGTGTCATGCTTCCGTTTTCTTTCTGAGGATGGGAATCTAAGCACTCTCTAGGTATGGCCGCACATCACGAGCTGCTGTTTCAGAAGCCTGTGCACTTCGCTTCAGCTTCTCCTTCTCCAAGCCCTGCGTTTCATCATTATTTTTCACCTTGTCACTGAGCAAGCCTATCCCTGCGAGGAAAGCTTGTGGACTGTGAAAAGATCAGTCTCACCGAATGAACAAAGCAGGCGCAGAAAAGGAGAATTGTATGTGTGTGTGGTATGTGTGTTTGGGGGGGGTGTCTGTAAATCGCTCATTCCAGAGTGCTCACAGATTAAAGGTGATTTGTGCTAATGCGCCTGCCGTTCCGACAAAATGCATCCCCGTGAAAAATAATCCACAACTGCAGGTGCAGCTTTCACGGCTCGCTGCAGCACTCTTTAGGCTCCGCCCCACGCAGTGCTAGGTTTCACTTTGACTTCGCTTTGACTCCTCCACTTTACAAACACTTGAAGGACACTTGGGTGTGACACAGGGGATTGATGCACTCTAGAGTGTATTGAATTAAGTGTTGGACTGATACTTTTTTGTTCTTGTAAAGTCCTTACACACACACACACATATATAATTTTTTTTGCTGACACCACATTGTTTATCACACGTTATATTTTACATACCTAATATTTTATATATAATGCACATGGACACTTGGTGCAAATCTTCTGAAGTACTACACCGTGCTGAATTCGATGCACCTCTATGAATTGCAGCCTTCTGGCTTACAAGTAAATTTCTTTGACAACTACACTGAGCTGCCGCACAAACAGATGACATCTTCACTGCAGACCTCACGCTGAGCATATTCTAAAAGGAAACAAATAAATAATTGAATATATAAATAGCTGAAACAATAGCAAAAAAAGCTCACAGTGCAGTAAAATAATGATGTACCAATTCCTAGGGGTGCCACATACTGTTCCACTTAATTGCAGTACCAAACAACTGATATGTACTGATAGATGCAATTCCATGTCTCAAGTGGCGCACTGCTGCTCCAGCTTTGAAGGAGGGAGAGAAAAACAATATTAAAATAGTTACTTTTTCCTCTTCAGTTTGTTATGAAATTCTGAGTTAAACTAAGACACCAAACCTACATACTGCATTTGGAAAAATAGCCCCCAGGAAGCTGGAGGACAACCAGCATTACTGCCTAGCATCAGTCTGCATGTGATACTTCATACCCAGATTAGATTGACTGGCATACAACAAATGCATACAGTCAGTGGCGCATTTAATCTTTGGCTTTAGCTCACTTTGAACACTAAATTCACTCTCAAACTGACTTTTCATAAAACAGCGAGAATGACTTGTTTTCTGTTCTTGTAGTTTTTTGTTAATATCAATGACCTCTGATCTCGGGCATGAGCCATAAGAATGATAACATTATACAAGTTGCCCTAACTTACGCTAGGCTACAGACAATACATTGTGGTAGATAAACTGAGGGCAGACCTTTCACTCATGCACAATTCTTTCTAAGTTGTTTTTTTATATATATAATAAAAAAAAAAATATATATATATATATATATATATATAAATGTATATATATATATATATATATATATTTTTTTTTTTTTTTTCAGGTTGTCTACAGGCTTGATTAGTATGAGATTTTTCTCACAGAAACAGTTCCCAGCAGACATTTGTTTTCATTCAAACACAGCTGCACAGCGCGCCCATTCCCATGCTTTTCGCTTTTTCAATCATAGTGTGATGGATGCTGTAAGACACAGAGCAAAGGATAATCTTAACATATCTCTCGTTTTTCCTAGTAGGTTTTCATTTCAGCACATGCCTAAAAAAAGTAAATACAAATAATTACAAATGAGGGGTCATTTTTATCTTTGATTTAAATTGGGCCTGAAAGAAGTCTTTGTAATTATAATCCACAAAGGACGTGAGGAAATGGCACGGATACGAATTTTAATTCCTTGCCAGTGTAAAGCCACCCTGCATGTTGTTGTCTTGGCAACATTTCAAAATTCTGTTACAAACCTCAAATTGACATTTCATCTTTTTTGTCTGGCTCTGAACTCCGTCACCCACTGACAGTAATTAGAATTTCAAAAGGGACAGCGTTCATCACATGTCACATGGGGTTTGACATAAATGTTCTGGAGCTCCGCCTTGCTCTCTCTCAAACGCACATCCACGCACCCAAGCTCTCTCTGCTGCACATTATTACAGTATCATAAAGTCAAAGATTTATCGCACTTTGAAAAGGTTACCAACTCCTTTATTGTGCTCATTTGATATCAATTTGGGGGGAGGGGGGAGTTGTCTGTCGGGAAGAGTTTGAACTTGGCATTAAGGTATCTGTGTTGCAGGGAGGCACTGGGTTCCAGCAAGAGAGAGGTGCACTGACACCAAAGGATGCATGCATGAATCTGAACGTGGGCATGAATCCAAAAACGCAAGGTGCCAGCTTGCCTGTTTTGACTATTAAACTTAGTTTTCTATGACAAATAGGGCATTGTAATGTCTTATCAATATAGGCATATGGAGGCAGCTGGTCAAAGAGCAAACCAGGCTATGCTCTGACTGCCAACAAATGAAAATAGGAAAATGATGAGTGACACAAAATGATCCCGCATGACTTCATTTTGTCTGAGCTTTTGGTCACAGCTGATGGTGGTGAGGTGCTCTCGACATGGAAAAGAGACAAAAACATGACATTTAATCGTACAAGAGCAAGCGTTCCGAGACTGCATGTACACCACAGCACGTAGCTGCTGATGAGCCTTTGGGAAGGGTGACAGTAACTTGAAAGAGGTCAATATTAGAGAAGAAGACAAGTTCTTGTTCCTAGCACCGGGGACACAAAATAACAAGCCCTGGGGGAGGCTTTTCTGTTTTCAGGAAATAATGACCAGCATCCCCTGAGAAAGCTATCACAATCTAATACATCTGTTTGGGTTTCGTGGATGGATCCTGTGTGCAACGCGAGGAACAACACCCCAACATATCTGTCCCATTTAAGAGAGCGTCTGTGAGAGACGGGCACGCGCCGTTTGTATGCCTTTCAGGCCATCCGTTTCTATTACGGAACCTCGTTCCTGTATGGCTGCTAATTTAATTCCACCATTCTGCGCGCGCAGAAAATAAGTGCAGTCACCGACGGGATGCTGCCAGGGCATCCAGGGCACTCTCCGCTAAACCTAATTTCATTGTCGAGATGGACGGATGACTCGCAGAAGTGCGTCAGATTTATTCCCCAGGTGCATATCCAACAGAGGAATCCACAGGGGGGGCTATTGTTCTCAAGCACGTGTACGCCTGACAGGCGGCAGGTAAATTTATCGCGGGAGCCACGGCTTCCATTTCCAAGGGCCCCCACGGCACCGAGCGGCAGCTGCAAATCTTCCGCCGAGTTAAGGAGGTGTCACTCAGGATCCTCAATGTCAAACGCACGCGTGTGACACACACGGCTTTGTCCCCCCCACCCCGAAATGGAGCAGAGCGGCGATCTGACATTCAACTTTTGGCTCCATCCTTCTCGCTTGGCCACCCCCTCAGATGCATCGCATTATTCACCACCCACGGACACGTCTGTCAGAAGCTCTGCCGATCACAACCCCGCTCCGGCTTTCTCATAACCGGCACTTCTGCCACCGGAGTTGCACTGTACATTACAGAATGTGACACCTCCCCCCTCCCCCAAAAAGAAAGACGCTGAAGTTGAAAAAAGACAGGCACAATTTTTGAACTTCTGTAGCCTCCTTTGTTTGTACTTTTGAAAAATAATAAAACATTGATCAGAAAGAGTTGCATAGGTGCATAACCAGCATTTTTGGCTGAAATGTAAAATTTTGATAATGGACTACAGAAACTGCACAACGCAACAACTGATAACTGCATGTTTTTTTGTTTGTTTTAATAATCATGTTTATTATGCTTTAGATCTTCTGCAAAGTCTGAAAGTATCAAATTCTTAAAACAAACCAGGGGTGAAAAATGGGGCACTGCAAACCAAGTTTGTTGACAGATTAATAATAACCTTTATGGACATTCTTATTAGTTGTATGTATTTGTTGTTCTTGAGTGGGAGAGGCATATTTTAAGATTTACATCATCCCATCAATGAAATATGGAAGGAAATCTTCATTTTAGCAATTTTTCAACATCTGACTGAAACAGTCAGAAGCACTTTGGGAAAGTCATAAACCTACCACTGTAGATGTTTCAAGCATGCAGATATGTGAACATCTTATTAAGCTCAAGACTATATCAGAATATCAAAATGAGGAGCCCAGATGAGCAGAGTGGCCTTTCTGAATCATATGCACAAATGTAAAAATGCTTATCTTCTAACAAGCTATCACCGTTTTGAAACAAACACCCCTTCACTTATCTTTAACATTGTGACATGTGAGTGTCTCATGCATCTTATAACCCTTGAGCTGGTTTTCAGTGTCTGCCAGCTTTATGATGTGAGAACTTGGGAAACAATGCCAGGAAACAAGATACACAAGTGCATATGCGGCTGCACCTGTGAAATCATTTTTAACACTATGTACATTTATGTTCAAAACAAAAAGAATACATTGCATTGTTCCACCTACCTGTCGCTACATCCCACATCCAGGCCCTTCCAGTACCAGAGATCTGGACAGTGTCAGGTTTCTTTATTCTAAGCAACAGATACATGCAGTGGGCAATGAGAAAGGACATTTCGTGTATTCAACAGGCATAGCAGCAAGTTCAAAGTTAAAGGAAAAAAAGTAATATCCTATTGCTTTCTATTTGCATTTCCAAGGGAAAATAAACTATACCCACATGCAGCCGATCCACTCAAGTCACCCCCTGGAGCCAATTTAATACACCTGAACAGCAGGGCTCTGGCTACATCAACACCATATATGATTAAGGAAGAATTGTTGTTTACCAAACCACAATCTCAAGATATTTCAGGTTTGATTCTGTTTAGTTTCACATAGGAAATCAATAACAAATCTGACAATTTGTTTTTTTTTGTGCTGAGATTCACTTTTGTGAAGTCATAAAAGTACAAATAAAAAACACTCAACAAATGTGCAAATAGCTAATACATACTTCAGTGGATTTCAATGGATTTCAAGGAATTGGTGACAATATCACAATTATGTTACTATCTGTGGAAAAGCAACATACCACAGGTACCTTTAGCCACAGTGTGAGAAAGTCTCCTTACTGATATGTAGATAGCAAGCCATTCTGACAGGAGCTTTGACTTCAAATGTTTGCTCCATATTGTGTATATACAGCATCTACTAGTCTGTGAGCAGGTGAGCCACTTTCTTTTCCCTGACATTTATGATTCTGGAAACTAATATCAGTGTAAATGAGCTAGAGCCTTGTTGTATAGTAAACACTGTGAGTGAAGTAAAAAATATACTGTGGGCTTATGTTAATTTAAAACCTGTGCACAGACATAATGTATTTTCACAGTGCTTTGATATCCCACTGTTATTTGATCTTATTGTCAATCATCTACTATCGACATATAAGTGGGATTGCAGAAACAATGGCTGAATGTAGGTTGTGTCCTCTGTTAAAACCAGGGAATCTTGAGTGCCAGGATGTGTTCTACTAGTCACTGGTAAAGTCATTACACTTCATTGTTACATTCAAATAATGATTTAACTTACGTAGCAGATCCTTTAAATGACATCATTACTAATAATGATACAACAGAACAAAACTAGGATCACTACTACTGCAATTACTAAACATCATAATTGCTTTATAATGCAAACTAACCAATATGTTTGCAATCACTAGGGACATTGGGTTCATACAGATAACACAACAGACAATTGCCTAATGGACCCTTATGTCAATACCAACAGCTCTTGTCCTCATTAGACTGATTTGATTTAGATTTGATTTAGGTTCACTGAATCTGGATCAAACTGAAAAAATAATAATGGCTGCACAACATGAGAATCACTCTTAAGAAGCCTAAAATATGGTTTAAAAAAAACTATAACAATACCTGTTTCCATTATTAGTATTACTGTAAATACATGCAAATGGTTTAGCCAATACTTATATATTGGCTAAATTGTGCAGTATATTTGCTAGGTAATCACTGTCTAAGACTCCTTATTCTCACAAGGTAAATTAGCTCATGTTGATAAAGCCCATAACAGTCATTACTTTGGTGATATGAATGATGTTGGTATGTTGTTCTTATCTTTTCTGATCTTTTCTTTTTTCTTAAAGGCTTTGAATAATGTCCAAATAGTTCTTATTAAACCCCACATATTACATTGACGTTGAGAGATTAAAAACTTAGTCCTGCTAAAACGTAATACAATTCTATCATTGTGTAAGTTACATAACTTTGTTATAGGTGATAGCTAACAGCATGGAATCCAAAAACCAGCCTCAAGTTAGTCATATGGGACAGATTGCTCCACTAGTGATCATGAGCCCTGGGGAATGCTACACACAGCATACTGAGGTGATCTGACAGTTGACTCCACAGAGAGCCAACCTGTGGACTCTTGCCCAAGTGCCCCAAAAAGGTGGTGTTCTGTTGTCCTTGTTACAGGTAAAGATTAGCCAAGAACTTTCTCTACTATACATGGGCAGCTATCTGAGGCCACAGAACATAGATGAATATACCCATATTAGCAGTTACCATGTAACATACTGTTTTGTTCTGAAGTCAATATTACAGCCGAAGACACGGTTATTACCGGCTCTGTAAAATATGTTTAATCCTGTGATAAATACTTAAGGTCTTTAATCAAGTTAAGACCGCATGCAATGCAAATGTAGCAGTGGAGGTACTGTAGACAAGGTTAAGACCTCTTCACTGATGAGGTCACCCCGGCAGTGGTACTGCGCTCAAGGACAAGTAGATCCGGGGTTAAATATGAACCACTCATGCAGAATCGAATGGGGAGAAGAAATGAAATGCATATGACACTGCTGGTCTTAAATCAAGACCAAAACAGTCAATTGACCATCTCAGTCCAGATATAGAGAAACACAAGAGCAGTGCTGCATCACAGTGCACATATGTTGCTATGTTATGGATATTGTGTCGATAAGTAAAAATAGGACTGGTTAACCCATGTCAAAGCCCACCACCTAAGAATCCCTTTATTCATTTCCTACATGTTTCAATTAATCACATCTTTACAATGAGTATTTGAATATTTATTATGAATTACATGAGGTACCCTGTAGTCTTCAGTCAATAAAACTCCAATTACATTTTCAATTCTGTCCCTGTATTCAATTTGAAAATATGAATGACCTCAAATATGCCAGAGCATACACTCTGCACCCTCATGAAGAACAACAAATATGAATTTGAAAATAGGAAGAGTGAGATTTATCTGGAGAAACAGCCATCCTGACACATTGCTAAAATCACTGTGAGGTAATAATGGATTCACTGACGAGAAAAGAAAAACGTGACTTTCAGGAACTGACAATTGATCCGTTCCTTCCCAAAGTGTTGCCATATGTTTTCCATCCATTTAAACATCAGTCCTGTGGCACCGCACACCGCACATGTGGTAGTGCAGTGTCACAGTGTGTGCACTTTCAGGTAACCGTCATTAGATTCATCACAGTATCTGGCACTGGATTGCCTGGTTTTAAAGAAGACTATAAATATTCAGGAAGGTGAGTGAAATTAAACATGGTTCACCTGGCACCCTCCGGAATTAAAGTGCTGCAGAGGTGCGCAGGGAGGCCCCAACTTGGATATTTCCATGTGATTTATTGAGTCACTCTACTGTAAAGGACACAGATATGAGTTACAGTATGATACTAATAACCTCTTTATGTAGGAAATAATTCACCGAGTATGCGCCAGTCGAAAAAGCATTTCATCATTTAATCTATGCAGCTCTGCTTGAGGTTTTTTTCCCCAAGACAATATACAATTCTCTCAAGCCCGATGAGCCTAAATATCTGTCTGTTTGTCAAAGGACTCAGGATTCAGATCAAACACAGTAATCATGGTTTCAATCTAAAATCTTTCTACCTCAGCCCTGACAAATGCACATTTATACATTTTTGATAGTTTCCCAGAAAGTTAAAATCATAAAGGCAGAATGAAATAGCAAATTGGTCTTGGTCTTTCTTAATGGCATAACCAGTCAGACAACAATGGCCCTTCAGGATCATCAACAGAACCAAACTGTAATTGTTAAACATTTTTATTACTATTTCTAGCTTGTGTGATACCTAGTTACAAAGAAATGCTTGCCCATTCTCTACTGTACTGCTGCCACAGGTGTGTTCAAGGCAAACCCTACTTCAAACATTGAGGTTGACAAACACCAATGTTTGATAAACAAAAGTACTATCAATCCTATGAATGTAAGCCAGACAGTTGTTGCTGCAATCACTAATAAATAACCATAAATGATGGCTCTGAATAAGGAATGCTGCCCCTTATTCAAAGGATAAAGCTGCTCCATCAGAGAAGTAAAAATACAGACCAAAATCATGGCATCCTGTTGCACTAAAAAGAATATAGGGTATAAACAATGAAAGCACTCAAAGTATGTTAAAAAAAGGCTGCAGGCTGTCATACAATGGAACGAGCCGACTGAAAATCTCTCAGGATTGTCCGGTTAAGAACCATGAAGAAGGGTTTGAAAGACTGAAGTGAAAGAATATTTTAATGAAACTGGCTTCCCTGAAATCCATCAACTTTCAGGTTTATGTCTAAAAATGCTATCTGTGTGAGATAAAGGTATATGCAGTTTGTGAATCTCATTCCCATTGCTACTGAGAAGGGGCAGACCTTAAAATATTAATCATAAAACTAGGCAATGAAGCTCCCTCCATGCCCAAACCAAATGGATTTTCAATCCCGAATGTGGTATTTGCGTACTTTAAGATCCATCATTTACTATACAAGATAATTGCTGTTCTTTCCAGATTTGTCCAGATTCATTTTAGAATGTCAGATTGTCTGCTTATGGATGTCCATGATGTTCTTCTTCAGTTCTTGCAAAAATATGTTTACCATCTGTTTATTCCACATGTGAGTCACAAGGCGTAGTGTGTGTATGAACAGTAACTTAAATACCAAATACCAACTGAGGCCAAATCTTCAAAACCTAACAACCAAAGAACAGATACAATAACTGAAACAAGAAGTTCATACATTTTCACAGAACACCCAACTTTTTCTGATATTTGACTCAATTTAATGGGAAAAAAAAAAACGTAACTGCCTCCATTGTTTCAAGGAACGTGCAGGTTTCCTGACATTTTAACCCCCCAGCAGTACAACGAACATACCGGAATGAATGAATTTTCAAGCTAATTTTACCACCGCAAACACAGGCCTGGTAAACACAGGAAACCACTGATGAGAGAGCTCCCCCTGGCTTTGGGACGCCGCTTGTAAAGAGACATGAGCTCGAAAAATCATGAAAACGAACCCGACGTCAAAATTAAACACTCCCAGAAAAATTGTTTTCTACCTGTCAAGCACCCTTTTATGTGTCGGGTCTCACTGAAGAATGCACTGTTTTTTGCTCAGGTCAGGATGACAATGGCACCAACAACAGCCATGAGGAAGAGTTTGACCATTAATATGAAAAACATTTCAGCACTCCGGGTTCTTGTAAGCTGCAGTACAAGAGTCTATACAATAAAAGAGTGGATACTGTCACACTTACTTTGGTTGAAATTACATATGCAGTGCTCTCCTAAACATTGCATAATCTGGTATAATTAGGTGCTGGTAAACAATTTACATCTTGTAGTGACTCCTGCCTATGCAATTGTAAACACCTTTGTGTACAAGGAAGATATCATTTCAACTCCGAGGAGCTGGCTGGAGACTAATTACAATTTATTTTCATACAGTAAGAATGATACATCTCAGAATATCCTTGCTGGGTTGCCGGAGATGTTAAGTCATTGTACACAGTTACTTTAAACAATTTAACATGGGAATCTATGGTATTGCTGTAAAGTGGAATCTTGACATGAAAACAAATATGACATGAATACAAAAATGACACAAACAGTTACATCTACTGCTTCATGTAAAAGGGAAAATTACTAAAGAATTTCACCACAATAGGAGTGGCACCGCATCATGCACTATTTAGTTTGGTTTTGAGTCATCAAAAGTAAGGTTTGGTGATCATTTTGTGTAGATGGTATGGTGGTGTAAAAGATACATCATGGTCACAAAATGTTATACGCTACCGCTACACTTAGATGACATATTCCATTGACTGTGCACTGTTCTGGTAGGTTGACAATGGGTGTGTTGTTGTTTAGCTTTTGTTAATATCATTCTAAAGACTACACAAAGAAAATAGTGCTGTGTACATAAAAGCTGATTTGTCACATTACAGTGACATATTCCATGGCTTTATTTTTAAAATGAGCTTGTGCTATGTATAAACTTTAAGTGACTACATACAAGGACACAATAAGAGTCCTTTTTAAGCGCCGCTTTAAAATGTGCTTCTTTTGTGTATGGATTCTCCCTTTCATCTGTTACCAATGTTAATGTAACAACTGGTTGGGATTATTATTATTATTATTATTATTATGCAAGCATCCTTAATTAAATGACAGACCACCAATGTGAAGATGACTCAATATAAAGTTCTTCTCAACAGGTTCTTCTAATCCCGTGTTCGAGGGAATACATAATTACTACCATGCATTTGTAACAATCTGTGCTGTATGCTGTCTCACCAAGTTATTGATCACTAATTTCTCTTCAACAGGCTAATGCTGAAGCCATTTGTCTAATGGCTACACTGTCTGTACTAAGCTATTGCCATCCCCTTATACCTCTACACTATGTGTTGTAACTTCTTTTTTACCATCTGTAGAACTGTATATTTTCATTATTAACAATTCAGCGCGTTACTCTTAATTAATCTTAAAATCAAACTGCATACAAAGAGTACGAAATTGACACAAATTCTGACTGTCAAGGTAGTCAAAATTGTACTCACTCATTCGTAGTTCTCTGTCTATTCTCTTCAATTATGTGCTTTAATGTCCTAAAGGTTTTAAAAATTCCATATTTATTCAAACTGGACGTATGGAATTAACTTCATTTTGAGCGGACTTAGGTATTCAGGTCGCGCAAGTAAGCAACAGCTGGCTGTCATTCTAAAAAAAAATCGACGATACAATACGTTAATACCATCGTTTAATGACCCTTTCTACCATATTCCCCGACTTCCGAAACAATTGCACTACAGGTTCATTTCTAATAACACCTTGGCAATGTAATGGGAATGTATTCTACAGATTTTCACAAACTGCCATGAAAAATGGTTATGCATTCGGCTAAGGACTGGATAATACAAATATGCATTTGTCTAAGGCTCACTCATTTATGCAACCGCAGTGCATACCGTATGGTATTCGTTGGTTTCTTGAATTATACAGCAACGAAAGTTGTCATAATTTGTCCAAATGTGTAGTGCCACCCGGAATCCGAACCCGCAAGTGTCGAAACGCATAGAATGCAAACACGAATGAATGATAATCCAAAGGCGAATAAATAAATATTTCTAAAAAGGCAACATCTGTAATAATAACGCTCGTGTATTCGTTGGTTTTGTTTAACCTTTACACCGCTGAGTAGGTCAGGGTGGCGTAAATGCCAGCTTGCCTACAACAGAATGTAAACTTTAGTTCCGAATAAATTTTAGCAAAAAAATGAGTTCAGTAATTAGCGAAATGTTACACCATGAGCCGCAGCTTAACATGCGTGTCTTCTCCATCAATGAATTCTACTGTTAATGGTAGACTTCCACAGGATATTGGCATCATGGGCCCAGATGATATAGCTACATAACCTAAACAAACTGTAAAATCATCGGATTTGTGTCGATAATTGACAACACAGAACACCTTGCAGTTTCTCATACGCTAACATTTAGCGCTACCAGTATTTCTAGCTACGCACCAACCAGAATTCAGTTGCGAGTCTGCAGCTGTTGTACAGATGGATATCCTGAATTGCACACAATTTCCCAAACAATCAGCACATTTCGCTGAAACAGCAGACATTACCTTTGCGAGACGAGATCACACCAGAGGTTTAGTTCCATTCCATAGTTTCACAGCGAGGGTGGAGTAAGAAAAAGACGATTTAAATCCCTCTTTGCTCTATCTTCATTTATCCTTGAAAAATAGCGAGACCCGAGTCAGTTAAGAGTCAAGCTTGCTTCGTCAGATAGCTACCGTCAGTGTTTTGAGACACAGCACAGGGATATAGTGGGAAATAGCAGGTGTGCCTAGTGAGGGAAGTGAGAAGGCATGCAGTCAACGTGATATTGCCTCTTCCTGAGAGCAATGAATCAGTAGCAAATCTTCCAGGATTCTTCTGTAGCGGATCCAAGCTCTCATATTCAGCATCACTGGAATATACCATGCCGCTGTGGCAAAGGGGGTGTGGCACCGGAGACAGCTTCACACGAGCAGACACCGGAGCAGAGCCCACCATGCGAGTGCGGCTGCAGTGGTTACTGAGAGGAAATTGTGACGGGAAAATTATATTTGATTAATAAAACGGCAATTTAAACATTTTTGCTTCCCGCACGTTAACAGTGACAGCCTATGATTTACCATAACCATATTCGAGCGATGGTTGAGAAATTCTTATTGTACGGATTCATTGTTCATTTATTTATTTCAATGCTTAATTATTTGGACGCCGGCTGTTAAATAAAGCCTGAACATATGCATTCAACTGTAATAAAACAAATGCACAAATTGGTTCTCTATTAGTATCTCGCACATTTGGTGAAGCAGAACTATAAGAAGACACATGAAACGTTTCTTATACTGCACACTGCCTTGTCGGGGATTTTGAAAAAATCGAAAGACTGTCTGGGGTCTTTATCGCTGTAAAATTTGATGCATTTCAATCAGTCTGTTCCTACATCTGTATTAGTATGCACCAGTGAAGTTAAATACACTTAACGTGTTGGCCTTCTATTACGTATACAATGAACATAGTCAAAATCTTGGAGGCCAAACAGTTGGGGCTGCTTTGCTCAGAATGACTCCGGTATAAGTATTACCTGTCATATATTTGTCTATTTGCGTACATTTATTTCACATCGGCAAATATAGAAAACAGCAACGCGCTGTTTTAATGTAGGTGGGTATCAGTTTCTCTCACCCGTTATCATGCCACACCCTCCTTACAGGAAATCCTGGCTAGAATACAGGTTTTTCAGTGATGCTAGGTGGCTTTGGCATCAGCAATATTTTATTCATGAAATGTACTGTGTTGACAGCTTATTACCAGATTTAACCACAGAGCTGCCAACAAAAGGTTGTATGTGTAAATTCCTCTTCAATTCCCTCATAATTCAACTGTCCAATGAAAAAAGAAACAAATAAATCCGTATGAAATTGAAGCTAGCAAGGACATCGAGAACAAGCTATTCCATTTATGATAAGGATGATTTCATGTAGTTATAAGAACTAATTCTTAAAAGCATGACTGCAAATTAATTGACTACATGGAAATTTGTTTCCTTTTTTGCTCTCATTTTTATCTTAGAAACATGTCTTTACCCTTTTTATAAAATTCAGAAAACCTGTTTGAATATCCAATAACTTTATACAATCCTTCATTAAATAAAATGACTCACATTAATCATTTAAATGTCACTGTGCAGATTTCTTTTGCTGTAGCCACAATGCCATGGCAAAGTTTGTGTCCTAAAGTAAAACATTTCAAAAATAAAATACCAATTTGAATAAATTTAATTATGTTCATCTGTATGTCTCAGTGATTATTAATACTATGTACTATAAGTTACTTGTTGCATAGCAATCACTTTTTTTTCCCGCAAATGTGTCCACTGTGAAACGCAAGACCTCAGGCATTGATGCTGTTCTGGGGTGCATCTGTTTTCTTTCTCCATCATTCTCCATGATACTCTCCCTGTCTCTCAGGTTTTAGGCTGTTGAATGGGCAATTTCTCAGTCTTGTTAAGACCATGCAAAGAGAAGCAGACACCTTGTTTCATTGCGTTTCTACAGTAATTATTGCGAAACACAAAGTTTACTGTATTCAAAATGTAATCATTCACCAGTGCACTCAGATGAGTATCCTATCACATGCTCTGAGCAAGCCCAAAATGAATCCTAGCAGATTGCTTGCTTGAAATAGTGTCAGTTTGATATTTAAAGTGTTACTACATGGAAGATTAATTCCCAGTGTTCCTGATCACTATATGTGGTTAATTGTAATATCAACAAGTCTTATATAGTGAACTGTGATCAGCAATTACATGAATGATTGAACAGCATACCAACATACTGCTAGTTGCATTGTTTGCTTTAATTGCATGCATCATTTTTTTCACAATTTGATATAAGAATGCAACAGATAAAATAATGCCTATGAATGCTGTAAGAACAAGGCAGACAAAACTGGAGCAGCCCTGGCTCTGATTGTTCATATTTTCTGCTAATATGGGTATTTGTTAAGTAAAATAATTTCCACAATATAAGGAAGTAAACTATGTATTCAAGTCCATATGTGCAGTTAGCAGCTCCTTTTTGGCAGGTCTCATAAGATGACAGCCTGCCTGTAGAACAAAGGGTGTGTGAAATACGTGAAAGTGTCTTGATGCACACTCCAACTGCCAAATATAGTTAATTTTCAGGAAACTGCAGCAAAGTGCACCACAGTTGCATACAGCAGGTCTGAAACAAGAGAGCATATCTTCCAAAACATTTGCCAAGATTGGCTGCGTTTCAGCACAAAAATATTTTTCAACCATTTAAACAGTGTTTACAAGATAAAATATTTTCACTTTCATAAAAACAATATCAATTAAGAAAAAAAAATATTCAATTTTAATTTTATTTATATACTAATGTCTTTTATTTACATACACTAATCTGCTGTTCAACTAATAACATATCAAATTGGTCACTGAACTGCCATTGTAACAGGGCAAGGATAATGTCTTTTCTTCTGAAGGGAATAGTGAACACACATTGTTTGGATTACTTGTAAGAGCACGTTTACTAATGCTGCTGTTGGGTATCTGCCAATGGAAGAGCCTTCATAGCTGTGATCTCTGCAGATGCCCACAAATACCACAAGGCATTAATGCCCACTCTTTTTATCTTCCCTTAATGTATTGAAGTCATGACTCACAGACACACTTGTGCTGCATATAACTTTTTGGGAATTTGGGTATAGTTATGTACGGCCTGATTCTATCCATTCTGATTCTATAGTGCTTTGAACATAACACCAACTTACAAATTTAAGATATCCTTGCTAAAATTCATTATTTACATTTAAAGAAAAGGCATATTGTGGTTGGAATGGATTTAGCAAAAAGATTTGGAGATATGTAAGATATGCAGAGCATAAATTGGGTTGGGTAATTAAAGTGCTGCCATCACTTATATACACATGTAGTGTGTGTGTGTGTGTGTGTGTGTGTGTGTGTGCAGGTGCGCATCTGTGGTTGTGTGCGTGTGTGTCGGTGTATGTGTGTTTATGTGTTTCAATACAACCTCTATCTAAATATGTACAGTTGCAGTGCATTTTGCAAACATGTTCAGGATTATATTATTTGATTTGAGACAGACCGAAAGATAGGAGCAGTCACTGTTGCAAACATGAAAACATATCTACAACAGAAAGCAGTAGGAGATGGTTTAGCAATGTTGTTCAAATGCAGTGCTTGCCTGGGTGACATATGCCTGCATTGGTAAAGACAATGTGGAGGCTTTCAAGCCCTGAGACTGAAATAAGGTTTAATTAACAGATTTTCTGTTAATGGGCCTCAGTCATTTGAATGTCCTGGTACTTGCAAAGTGGGCCTACATTTTATTAGAAAAACAGTCTTCCCTGTTCTAATTGTTATAGTGGCACAGTACGTCATCAAATTGCACACAGATGGGTTTCTGATTTCATTAATTTCCCTTAAGACACGTAAACAAAAGTGAGATCAAATAAGTATTAATTAATTAATTTATTTTTTTACAAATCTGTTATTTTAGATATCAAATATATTTTATAAGTGACATACAGAATCAGGACAAAATTCTGTCAGCACTGAGCAGATTTGTTTAGTGTCTTCAGAATATATTAATCACAGTATGTAAATTGATAATATGAAGCCTGCTTTATCTGCATTTTGATGTACATTTGCTTAATTGGCTACAATTTTTAGTAAAATGAATGAACAAAGATAATAAAATACTATTATTTTAAAATTCAAATTTTGCTACTCTTTTGTCACTCTCAAAGCCACCGCAACTTTAAATGTTAACTCTGATGCTAAGAGGTACATTTGGAGTGGCATGTTGCAATATGCATGGCCCAGAACAGCAATTAAGTTATAATTCATGACATTTAAATATTCATTTGTCCACCCTTGGATTTGAAAAATGTACTTTTTGTAATAATTTAAGTCTTCACAGTTATTACTTAGTAGGTAATTTGGAAAAAAAGAAGATATCTGGTTTATTGTGATGCACGGGCCTACCAATCCAACACTTACACCACAGTCACCCATTCCTTTATTCATACGGAAATTGAACTTCTTCTATTTCTAAATATAGGTAAAGCTATGCTGTTATACACAAAGCAGGCCAGTCATATTTCCAGATTTGATATTGCAAGCACATTGCATTTTGAGCACCCCCAAGTTTAGTGTAAATGTATAATTTCAAATATGCCTTTGAATTATGATGTGAAATTCCATTTTTTCTACTTACACACATTTTAACAGTTCACAATATTCAAGGTAGTTCTGTGAAGGTAGTTCTGCAATAAGACAAATGAGTAAGTAGTGAGGCATCCACTGCAATGACACCTAGGAAATAATTAACCAATACACCGCTCTCTTACTAATTCTTACACTATTCAGGCATTACAATGGCCTTTCTCTTCATCCTTCAAAAACAAATTGACATGTGTTAATATTTTATTTTTTATGCTTACATAACATCAAGAGTTCTATACTTCCTCACTTAAACTAATGGAAAATGCCATGTAAGGACAAAAAAAAAGAAAAAAAAAACAGAAAACAGAACTCTCTCTTTAACCGGTTGCTTACAGTTAAGGACAGCATGTACTAAATTTAAATTGAATCAGGGCCAAAGTTACTGGTGTGTCTTCAGTCTTCATTGCTAAATCTAATACACGACCAGAGTCTTTTTTGTCACCCCCTGTCACCCCCCCCCCCCTTCTCAGATTTGTGATAATAAATCAATTAGCTGGCTACATTGTCTAATTAATTTATTATCATGTTAATGTAAAGCCTCCATTTACACTGTGGTACACTGAAAAATGAAAAAGAAAAAGATACCAAGGATCTACATGTTATACAAGTCACAAGTCTGAGGGATTAGAGAATCTGTCCACTTTCTGCTGCAAAGTTAAACATTTTCTCACCTTCTTCACATTACATGTAACCCTTTGGGCCAGTGTCACTCTCTGAGCTCATATTTATCATTTCTTACAAGTTATTGATGTTGAATAACCATAAACACTAAATATGAGATTTATGACCCGATACAGATTATACATTCAGATTTTAGAGGATGTAGGGTAACAGTTATCAGCCTGTTGAATTTGGAAGCATATGTACAATGCCCTCCATATTTATTCATATCCCTGACTAAAAACGGAGTAATAAAATTCTGTAAAATAATTAAAAATGTGCATATTTTATGCTTTTTCTGCATAAAATGTAAAATAGTACTTTAATCCTAATATTGCAACCAGTGCTTCCTCTGGCAGTTCTAAGGAAGGTTTTATGTTCATTTTTTATGCTATAGCATATTTTTTCCCTTTTAAAATGGGGTCATGAGCGAATATGGAAGACACATACACCACACTGTAGAGTTGAGTTGATAGCCAATGATGCAGTCAAGAGGTAAGGAAGCCAAGAATTGTACATATATTTTCCAGTTGATGGCAACATGTGACCAACAGTTGGGGGAGGTGGGGTCAACTTACCCTGTAATTACTTCCTGTTCTGTCATAACAAAGGGAGGGAGTGTGGGAAGTGTTAGGGTGCTGCACGTGGCTCTTACTAGGTGAAAGTGCACAAAGACTGGACTGAGAGTGGATGAAAGAATGATTTCATATAAAAAATCACAACTGTGAATATTTAGCAGTTTTACAGGATCAAACAAAATGAAAATTTGATGTCAATGATGTTACCTGCTGGCACTGCAAAAAGATGGGAATGCAACAAACCTTCATTCTCTGTGGTTTAAAGCACTTGTTTTATTTGCAAGCAGAGCACTATGGCCCCATTTCAATCCCAGCTGAACCATTAGCTGATGGGTACAGCTGACTAGGAGGCCACAGCAGTGGAATAAACCGACTTCGTTCCACCTGTGATTGGAATGGGTGTGTCAGCAGGGGGTGCTTGGCTTGTTTCACTGTTATTCAGCACTCAGTGACTCATCAGGTTTTGCACATGACATAAGCGAAGCTCACTGTGGTGTACTGGGAGATTTGCAGTGTGAAAAATATTCACGAATGGAGTATCTGTGTACTGGAGGATTGTATGCCCCAGCACTTCTGCATGAGACCAGTAGTCATCACGGTGAGTGAGACAACAATATCTAATGGGCAATTGCCTAAATTAGGTTTCCAGTTGCATAATAACGAGGAAGAAAAAAAAAATGCACAGGGTTGCTTGTTTAAATTCACCATGATCCACTTCTAAACAGATACAATCCTATTGTATGCCTTGATAAAGAGAAAGTTGTGAATAAAACAATGTGTGGAGCATTAAAATTTTTCCACTTATTATGAGGTTCTTTGATAACTGGCAACATCTAGAAAGGAAGAGGAGAAAAATAAATTACAGACATTCACAGGCCCCAGGGAACAGGAAAGGCAATCTCTTTCTGAATGTATTAACTATAGTTTGATGAGAAATCTAATTCTGTATACCCTACATTCAATCTAAAAAAACACAGTAGCTGCACTTACTAAAACATAATGCAAAAAATAATAATAAAGACATGTTATCTGGCTCCTACAGACCTTATGCATTAATCAAAGCCTTTCTGATGTCATTTCAGGTAAATACACACAGCCTAGTGAGATCTGGAAAATCAACTATGAACATAAATAAAGTTAAATCATCCAAGTTGCAATTATCTAATTAGCCTCTGTCTGTCTGATTAAATCAAAGCACTGACCTGCCACCCAACCACACAGTATATGCATGTATGCAGCGTCTGTTTGTATTTGTCAGAAGCTTCATCCATCAATGGTAATGAGAAATTAACGGCTTTATCAACATGCTTATTAGACACAGACTTAGAGCTACGGAAACTGTGTTTCCTGCACAAAGATGCTTTCTCCACTGTACTGGAAATGCAGGGCAGCCGGCACTGAGTTCAGCAGCTGCTGAAACAGCAGATGTTTACCCAAACCAACAGAGACATATAATTTTTATGAAGTATCGCCCTCTGCCAGTTTTCTACAATTTCGTTGCTGTCTCAACACAGAGACAGGGCTTTTGGACACTTTGATCTTAGAATCTGTGGAACAACCGCTAATCCCGCTGCATGGAATCTGTTTCTCCATGCATCTCAGGGCAGAAGAGCCCAGATTATTTCTCTGAAAGTGCTTTGGTGGGTCACACTGATAACAGAACTTGCATTATTATTGGAGGCTGTTTAATGTTTCCATTGTAAAGAGTGTCGCACATCAAACCAAAAATACTTCATGGCACATTTCTTGAATGATTTACTCTTACAGGATTTTTCTCAAGATCTGTCCTCTCTAAATTTCTCTTCTGTACTTCAGAGGAGTACAGAAGAGAAAATTTTCTAATTATAACAAGGCGCACAAGTGGTCCATAAGTTAACATGTCACCTGGAAAGTGTAAAAGGCTATGTCCAACAGTGCTATAAAGCTCATATTCAAGCTGTTTCTCTTTTTGTCTGCTAATAGGTAAGTAGAATTCACCTTTACATCAAATATACAATGATGACATTGATCTGTCATCCAGCAAATGGTGGTCCACGTGTGTAGGTACATTGCGGATGAATGGACCTACACAAGTGGAGTAAAGGTGATGCAAGTTGGTAGTATTTCATACTAGGATTGGTTTTAGTTTCTGATTTGATCTTTCTTAATCCAAAGGTATTGCATTATGCATTATGGTTCAGTAATGCTATTTTACCATGAGTGGTCAAGGGTGAATCCAAGGAGTGGGGAAAGAAACCTTTTTGATCTTATTTCTAGTAAATCACGTTATACAGTAAGGGTTCCTACATGGAGACAGAGAATAAACAGAAAATATTTTTCAGCAATTTTCTTGTTTTGTCTTTTGTACAAAAGCTGAGTTAGCAGAGAACCCAAGGGCCCCTCTAGCTTTGCTCTGCCATGTACAGGCAGGCCTCCCCGCAGCCGCTGTGAGCCACCGTGTGCGATGCACTCCCTGCCCAGCCCGAATCATGCTGGAATGGCGCTCACTACGGTACGGTAATGCCCCTGCCTGGTGAGCCATGTATGAACAAGCGATTAGCCTCCCTCTTTTCAGCTCTACTGGATTAGGCTGTAATCGCCTCAGAAAACAACCCGCAAATCTAGGCAGGAGAGCGTGGCTGAGCGCTCCGGGAGCGCGGGCTCTGTGACTCGCACAACCTGTACCCGACCTGTCCCGTCCCCTCGCCCCACTGCCCCACTCTCATCCCCTCCAACACGACCTCCTGCTGTATCAGTTGTAACCACTGGAGGACTCACCTAAGTCTGCATCCGCCTGCTGTTCACTCTCCCCTCTCTGCTTTATTCCTCACATGGTGTCCTGCTAGGGGGCCACAGCGAGCAATTCTGCCCCCGCAGGTCACAGGGACCAGGGCTTTGTCTGCCTGCACCCCCCTCGACACTCAAACTGTCACATTGCTATTACATTACATTACATTATTTGGCAAACACTCTTACCCAGAGCGACTTACATAGGTAACAGTTCTTTACAATGCTATCCATTTATACACTGAGGCAATTTTTTGGGTTAAATACCTTGCCCAAGGGTACAACTGCAGTGTTCCAGCAGGAATCGAACCGGCCCCTTTCGGTTACAAGTCCTGCTCCTTAACCACTATGCTACACTGCTGCCCCATTAATGGAACAATGCACCTAAGTGGGAGCAGCAGATCGTCATCTCGCCAATGGGCCCCACCTTATACTGGAGTCCTTCCGTTCAATAACCATCCATGTACTCCCTGCAATCGGTGTGGGTTTGCAGCTTTGTGCTCTCCTTCCCATGGTCTGCTCTCTAACACACCGTTGCAAGCAACCCTCACTGTGTACCTTCTTTCCCACTGACAGCAGCACCGATGAAATTACAGGCAGATATAAATGTTGACGTTTGTATCTTACGAGAAACTCTCTCACCAGCCATTCATTTGAAGCCGTGAGAGCTCTGTGGCCTTACTGCGTCACTGTTGAGAATAATTCAGTCTTTTTTCCAATGTATATTTATGATGCCAATGATACTGCATGTGAAAACATACACACACACACCATTTTAGGTGTTAGACAAGAACTGTAATTGAAAAGATATTATTTTGTCGGACGAACCACATTTTTTTGTTCGTTCTCACTCCGAAGTGAAGTCATCATTTTTTGGTCGCACTGGTATGAGGCATTCTCACAGTAAGCATCCTGGCCTCCTCAGGCTGGAGGTAAAGACAGCTATGGAGTTAAAATGGGAGCTTTTTGCACCAAAGTGAAGATCATTATTCCTTCTCTTGTTAAGACTCAGATGACACCTTGCCTCATTGCTAAGGGAATGAGGGGGGGGAATTTTCTAAGCCATTGAAGCCTGTGATTGAAATTAAACTTGATGACAAGGAGATCCTGGATTGCTTAACGAGCACAGGGCTCTCCTCAGCTTGTTGTGAAGAGGAGAGCTGCATCTGCCTCTGCTATAGCACAACAGGGACAGAGCAAAGAGAGGTATTACTCCCTGCTTGGAATGATGTCATTTCAACAAATGAACTGAGGCTATTTTTTCAAATAGGTAGCTTTGAAGTACACAATGTAAAACATGTTTCTCCTGGAAAATAACTGAAACAAACCGTCATGTGCTTCTCAGCAGCATGCATCAAATTTTACATTGGGCAAATTAAAAATCCCATCTCATCAAGTCAAGGAACATAATGCAGACTTAAACGTAACGCTTTTTGAATTTTAATTATCCATAAAAATACCGAGGGAGTGAACAAAAATAAACTAAATTGCTTCAGAGCCAGGCTTATTTGATGGACTACAAAACTGTCAATTTTACACCATCCTTTATACACCATTAACTTTTTTTTCCAGCTGAAAAGTCACAGATCTCTAGATGTACCCCAGAACTTGTATTTGTGCCTTCTGAATCAAACCCCATGATCCATGCTAGTTTGTACATAATACCAACATTATCATAATTGGTGAAACATTTACATATTCTCTTCTAATTGACATATTTGTTGAAAAACATGATTTTTGCATATCCACTCACAGCACTGCTCTCTTGGGTTTAATTTGGCTCACTTATTGGTCATACTGACTAAGTGGATCAGCATAGCATGCTGTTCAGACGCACAGATACACAGACGATGCAAAGACATCAAAACGCCTGTTATTATCTGTGCAGAATACATATGAGACACTGGCAGCCTGAATAAAGACACTGCACATTTGAATAATGTATATAATGTATATAATGTATATATAAACCAATGAATAATTTTACAAACATTAATTAATTAGCAGTATTATCTGATAGCCTGTAACACATAAAGTTGTATGAAAGAGCATATTGCAGTTGAACCTCAAAGTCCAATGGGACCAGTTATCTGGACCAAAATGAAAACATACACATCAAATCAAGTGTTTGCAAGACAAACCAGACAGCCCTCGACAGTAAATTTTGCCACTCCAGCTACTACACAAACCCTTCTCCCCTACACCCTTTTTGAGGCATACCTGTTGTGGAATATGGACCCAGAAGGAATCCCTGATAGAATATTGCTACTGTCTGTGACTTTTTCCTATGTTGTCCTTTTGTGAGTAGCTAGGTTAGTGATGCTGTGTTGGTTTTGACATATTGTGCTTGTTCACTGACATTTTGAGAAGGTGCTGTGAAAATCAGCTAATTTATTGCACAAGGAAATACAGATGTAATTCATATTATTATTATTATTATTACTATTATTATGTTTTTAAGAGTTAGGCAAACACTAAAAGTTGTTGCAGGCTAGCACAGAATCACAGAATCAGTCAGTAGAAGTGTGATGACGGGCATCAGTTAACGCTCAATCATAATTGTGCTTGGGCATCATGCCACGATGGCGTCTTCAAATTGTAAATATTCAGTCATTAAGTCCACTGTGTAGGTGAGATATTTAATTAGTTTTTTGAGTTCTATAGTATAGCTTTTTTTTTGCAATGGTCTGTGCCTGGAGAATACATACACATGCTGTGCATTTTTATAGGCTGAGGTTGGTGAAGTCACTAATCAGGCAAACCGCTGGTTTGACTGGAATGCTGTGGCCCCTGATCTCTGAGAGGGTAATGGCAATTTTGTACCAAAAGAATAGCAACAGCATGTGCATGCAGTTGTCAAGCTGTTTGCTGTGTGCATTGGTGGCAGACTTCAGAATCAGGGTTTCTTTTGACCTTTTGGGTAATGAGTGCAGTGCATTACCTAATAGGCCTACTACTGAATTCTGGTGTTAGATTAAAATGAAAATGTGAAATGGTACTCCAAAGGTTAGTACTACTGCAAGATTTGCTGTATTTAATAATCCATCCAGATTTAGGGATATGGACAGGTAGTTTGATGAATATGAGAATTAGTATGTTCTTGATTTTTTAACCATTGGATGTGCTTAGTTGCTGTGGAAGTGAAAGTTGTGCCAGCTGACATATGGACAAAAGTATTTGGCCACACCTGTTTTTCAGGGTTTGGGTTAGGCCCCTTATCTCCAGTGAAGGGCAATCTTAATGCTTCAGCATACCAAGACATTTTAGACAATGCTATGCTTCCAACTTTGTGGCAACAGTTTGGGGAAGGCCCTTTTCTATTCCAACATGACTGTGCCCCATTACACAAAGCAAGGACTATAAAGACATGGTTTGATGAGTTCGGTATGGAAGAACTTGACTGGCCCGCACACAGCCCTGACCTCAACCCCATCGAGCACCTTTGGGATGAACTGGAACGGAGATTGTGAGCCAGGCCTTCTAGTCCAAAATAAGTGCCTGACCTCATAAATGCTCTACAGAATGAATGGGCACAAATTCCCACAGAAACACTCTAAAATCTTGTGGAAAGCCTTCCAAGAAGAGTGGAAGCTGTTATAGCTGCAAAAGGGGGACCAACTCCATGGTAAAGTATATGTATTTGAATACAATGTCATTACAGTCCCTGTTGGTATAATGGTCAGGCGTCCGAATACTTTTGTCCATATAGTGTGTATATAAATATATGTGTGTATATATATAATGTATATACTGTAGTCTATTGAACAATACACACTATCCTTCAACTGACCAGCATACAAAAATGACCATTTCCCATATATTGAACATTTAAATCTTAAACTCTTTTATACTCTTAAAGAAAATTGACGAACAGATTATTATTATATCAGTTTTCCCTGCATTTGTCAGGGGAAAGTAATATCAAAACGGACAAAATAACTCACATGCTGGGTTCAAATGCAAAATTACTGCCATGACCTGAAAAAACCAATAATAGTAATACCTAATAACAAATGTAATACTTCAACATTTTTCCTGCACCTGAGACAAACATTCAGAAGTTCGACCCAAGGTGCAGCCCGACCTCGCTACTTGCTCAGGTAACAGTAATGAAAAGAGTAATGAGAAAAAAAAAAAACAGGTGAACCAAACACCCTTGCCCTACAATAGGAAAATTGCACAAAACTCACAGTGAATATATACACTATATGGCCAAAAGTATGTGGACCCCCCTCCTAATTATTGAGTTCAGGTGTTTCAGCCACACAAATTGTTAACAGGTGCATAAAATCAAGCACATAGCCATGCAATCTCCATAGAAAACCTTGGAAGTAGAATGGGTCGTACTGGAGAGCCCAGTGACTTTAAACGTGGCACTGTCATAGGATGCCATCTTTGCCACAAGTCAGTTTGTGAAATTTCTGCCCTGCTAGATCTGCCCGGGTCAACTGTAAGTGCTATTATTGTCAAGTGGAAGCATCATGGAGAAACAACAGCTCAGCCACGAAGCGGTAGACCATGCAAATTTACAGAGCGGGGCCACCGAGTGCTGAAGCCCATAGCACGTAAAAACCACCTATCCTCTGTTGAATCATTCACTACAGAGTTCCAAACGGTCTCTGGCTGCAACATCAGCACAAGAACTGTGCATCAGGAGCTTCATGAAATGGGTTTCCATGGCCGAGCAGCTGCACACAAGCCCAACATCACTATGCGCAATACCAAGCAACGGCTGGTGTGGTGCAAAGCACGCCACCACTGGACTCTGGAGCAGTGGAAACGCGTTTTCTGGAGTGATGAATCATGCTTCACTATCTGGCAGTCTGATGGACGAATCTGGGTTTGGTGGATGCCAGGAGAGCGCTACCTACCGGAATGCACTGTAAAGTTTGGAATTTCTTGTGTTAATGATATCTTTTGAGATGGCTAGCCAAACACAGATTTGCTTCCCATGCCATTCCATGTACAGTTTCATTCCATGTAAATGATCAATTCCACCACCAGCACACCTGATTCAACTTAATGAGGTATTGATATGCTGCTGGTGGAATTTTACAAATATATGGAATGGTTGGGGGTGCCTCGAGGAGAGGTCTGGAAATGGCTAAGCTAACATTGTATGACAGACATAAAATCATAGTTTTCCGTCAGCAAGGCAATTCTCAGCGAGCAATAGCCCTTCCAACCAGATTTTCAAGATGAAATGTTCAACCTGTCATAAAGAAATGTGAAAAAAGTGGGCAGGTTGAAGACAGAAAATGCAGTAGAATACCCAAAAAGCACCTGATAAACAGTATTTAAAGGTCATTTCCTTAAGGGACAGAAGGAAATCCAGTGAAGTGCTTGCTCAGCATCTGGCAGAGGTAGATACACTCAGACTGTGAGAAATTGTCTTGCTGCAGCTAAGAAACCATCTTGTGCAAAAGCAAAAGAGACTGCAGTACGCAAAAGACCAGTGGCAGAAAGTCTTATGGAGCAATGAGTCAATATTTGGTTGCCTAAAATTGGTTCACAAAGCCAGCAGTATGTCAGAAGAAGTGTTGGGGAGAAATACATTGATGTCTGACTGCAGCCTTCTATGAAGCACAATAGCAGCCATCTGAGTCTGAGGGTGCATTTCAGTCAACGATGTAGGGGATCTGGTCAAGAACTATGGAATTCAGAATGCTGAAAGATATGAACGTCTTGATTCATCATGCTTTACCTTCAGGAAAATGACTTACTGGCAAAAACCTTCAGCACAATAATGACCCCAAACTCTGCAAATACAATTAAGACCTACTTGAGTGAAAGTCTGCATGGACCACTCACAGTATTAGACTGACCAACTCAGAGCCTTGACTTCAACATAACTGAAGCTGTGTGGGATCACTTGGACAAGGAAAAGAACAAAAAGCAGCCAAAGTCACAAGAAGAGTTATGGTAAATCCTGAAAGAGGCTTGAAAGAAATTACACAACAGTTTATCAAAGTAAATTGCTTCAGTTTTGCCACACAAAATCCAAACTTGTTTTATATATATACACACACACACAACACGCACACACACCACAAGGCACTGCCAGTTCATCTCAATTGAATTACACCTTTCTGATAAATGAAGTTCAGGTTTTTAGGGGTACCTAATGTTGTTTAGCCATTCGCAATAAGCTTTGCCATAATCCTTGGTCTCAAGCAAATCTTGCTTATGAGACTCAGCAGTCATGGCTCTCTGGCCAAATTCAATAAGCCTGCAAGAATCCTTTTATATGACCTCATTGAGAAGATCCTGATTGAGTTTTCTCTTAAAGGAATTCAATTGTCAAATGCAAGGTTATACCATTTATTTCACATTAAGAGCTTTTCCCTGTTAATGCTCCTGTATACGTGTGATCCCCTATCTAAATGCATTTAAATAAATGTACAAATTTAGAGCAGGGGTAAGCAGTTCCTAGCCCAGAGCGCCACAGGCTCTGATTTTTTTGTTCCAGCTAAAGCTCTAAAGCTCTTAATTAGTTAATGATGCTCATTAATGGGACAGAAAGCCAACTCACCTGGTGCTCCAGGTGTATATCAGTAGCAAATTGAAAGATAACTCTAAAGTCTGCAGGGCACTGGCCCTCGAGACCTAAAATTGTCCATCCATGATGGAAATAAATGAAGAGGAGAGCCAAGACGAAGCACTGAGGTGCAATGAAATGAAAATTGGGGGAAACAACAGGGTGCTGTAAAATTACATCTCACAGCACAGTCAGGCTGCAGCAGCCTACTCAGTGTGCATGTACTTGTGTGACCCACTTTACTCTGATAGTTTTACTTAATTATAGCGGGAGACAGGGGAAGTGATTTATGTGAGATGGTTACACAAAGGGAACATGACGTGCATGATCCAGCATCTAGCCAGTGTAGCTGGATGAGACAAAACACTTTAAAAATCACATCAGCAATCTTTTCAGCCATAATTAACCCAACGGAACATTCAGTCCTGCATTTGCTGCTTTTGTTCTCGTACCGCAAGCATGTGTTAGAACAAAACTGCTTGCTTGTTTGGTCTTAAATATAATGTTCAACATCATCAACAACAACAAAAAAAAAAAAAAACAAAAAAAAAAAAACAGAAAAATGTAGATAAGAAGCTCAAATTGGCAAGATATACTTGTAATTGTATCCATCCATCTATCTATCTGTCTATGACATTTAATAATTGATCATTCATGAATAACTGATGTAGTCATAAACTTTTACTGTTTATATGCAAAATATGCAGCCAAATATTTTGCCATCAATATATTACATGCTGAGGAAGATGATGTCACAGTATGATAGTCTTAATGAGTAGTAGAACAAAATACGACAACAGTCACAAATAAATTAATTGCCAAGCAATACATTGAAAACTACTGTAACACAATACGGTTGCCATTCCATGTTCAATTATCAGTATTACCGTAATTGATGTGCATGACGTTTACCACAACCTCCACAACCTGAATTCCAATCTGGCTGAGTCTGAGATGCCCTGTATCTCCTCCAGGTTCTCCCCATTTCAAGACCTGTCCCGCAGCTTAGTTGCTACACGCAAGTCTACTGACAGTACTGTCAGAATCTTTGATAACTAACTGTCCTCACAGGTTGCAGTGGTGAGTCGGAAGCACCTCACTATGTATTCCATACAGCTTCTTGTCCAGACCCTGGTCCTCTAACATCTGGATGACTGTAACTAATGTAAAGCTTCTCCTCCTGCCTGTGCCATCAGACCCCTGCCGCTAAGCCAGAACATGTCTGCATGACTTGTCTATAACCTCTCTAAATGTAGCTAAGTGACACCCTTCCTAACCTCACTTAACTGACATCCTGTTACTGCTCGCATCAAGTTCAAAACCTTAGTGCTGGCATACAGGACAGTGAATGAGACAGCCTCATCATACCTCCAATCAATCTTCAAACCCTATGCACCAACCAGATCACTGCTCTCTGCAAATTTGGGGCAACTGACTGTCCCCTCCCAGCAGGGTTGCTCTTCCCAGTGAAGATGCTGGTCTGTACTGGTCCCCCAGTGGTAGTGTACGTACTTAACAACTACTAGTTTTCTAAGCTGGCTAGTTTCAGATTTGCACAAGTTAACTTGTGGTGATGCTTGAATGATGTGCATGCACCTGCTAGTCTGGGAGTGTTGTTAATCTGGTCTGTCAGTGTTACTCATATAACTTGGATGCATACACCTCTGTTCTATTGTCCTGGAAGTTGCTTTGCTAAATGCACGTAATGTAATATAATGCAATGTTTACCACTTTCATTGTTGGAGGGTTACGTAAGTCACAAGGGATATTATTTTGTTTCCTTTTCATTTTGTAGTGTGTTTGTAGGCATAGTTTTGTGTTGCTCAGTCAAATGTAACAATGGCGTTCACTGTGCCGTCTCAGCTAGTCTTCCTTACTGGATATAATGAGCTCTGGATATGTCAACTCCTAAATTGGGAATTGAGGAGTTACTGCAGGCGGCAGCTTACTGTGAACCCAGGTAAGTTCTCTCTGCCTCTGTGTAGCTGGTCCTTCAGTCACCCGTAAAATCGAATACAAACACAATTCTGCTGGGAGCACTCCGTGGGCTATTTGTGACTAAAAATATTTATCTATTCATTTAAAGAGTATATCCTCTCAGAAGCTTTTTCACACTCTGAGCATGCAAAAAACATTCTCTGATATCTTGACTCCCTCATGGTAAGGAAAATGAGCTTCCTGCCTCGCCTGTTCCAGCACATTTCTGCAACTGTCTCTACCTGGTGTAAAACACCTGCAATGCTTAGCTATGCTGTTACTAATGGAAAAGAAAACTTGATTGCACTTCCCTTCCTATATATGCCAAATAATGTGAGAAAAAATAATGCTTAGCATTTTTAAAAGAATAGAAACACAATTCCAATTCTTATTGGAATGCCAGTTTTTACTTAGTAATTGTTAGTTTTAATTATATTAACAGCAAGTAGATTTCAGCTGAAAACTAATTAGTGCATATAAAAAGTACACACCAAGAGATATCATTGAATCAACATTTTTCATGAGATGCATCATATCATTAATAATATTTGTTTTGCCGTACATATCAAACTCCCAAAAGCAATGTGTCAGAGATTTTTCATTCTTCTTTTCAGGAAGAATATCGATGTGAAGCAGTAACCAATGGAAACCATTTTATTTCTGTCTTTTCCCATTAGACTTTCAAACCTCCATCCTCCTGAAGCATGACCTTAATAATGAGCAGAATCTTTCAAAGGGCATGACATTCATACATTTAATATCAAACGCTCCCTCGGAAATGGCAGGGAATTTCGAGAGAAAGCAACACTTTTTTTAACCTGCTCAATGACATTCACTGGCACAGACCTTGTTTCGCTGAAGATGTAGGCAGAGCAGCATAAGGTGTTTTTGTTTTTTGGAGGGCTGGAGATATGAAAAGGCACCGCAATACAGCTCAGGCAGAATGATGAACAGTTCATCAGGTGGAACAGCCCAAGAGCTAAAGGCAGATGGAAAGAGGTAGGCTTCAGCGTCTGAGAAACTTACAGGGGAGCAGACAGGCAGGAGCACTGCTTTCGTAAAAACCTCTGAGGCAGTTCTTAAGGTGCCATTTTTTACATTAATCAATTACTATATGCCTTTCATGTGCATATATATTTTTAAAAATTGCCTTAAAAAGAAGGATGAACATCTTTTAAATAAAAACAGATGAACTATCAGTAAAGATGCATATTTTGTTGCTAATTAAGACAGCACTTTTAGCACACTAGAGCAGTTGCATACATTTACAGCACAGTAACACATTGAACCAAGAACAGCTGACTTCAGACCGTGAGATGATCATCCATAAAATTCAAAGGGCTTTTCCTCCCTCAACCCCTCCCTAGGGGTTGCCAAAGCAATGTGAAATCACATGACACTAATGACACTCATTAACAGTAAAATTTATAGAGATGAAAGCTAGTAAATAACGGAATGAACAACACATAAAAAGGAGCAATTTCAATGAACTATTTTTTCCCCTTCAATCAACTCATTCTATAAGAAATCCTTGAACTTGGCTTATCATTAAAAAATGCATTGAACTGCATAAATCATGACATTAAAGGGAAAAAAAAATGAAATCTAACATGGATGCATGTCACCACCCTTCTTCATACTCTCAGAGAGAATATCATGACCAGCAACACAAAAAGGCACAGATCCCCCCCCTCACCCTCAAGGTCTATTTCCTCTTTGCTCTGCTTCTAATACAGCCTACTGTATGTCTGATGCATTGTAACAATATCAAGACAGACCTTGCAGACATCCCCGCTTTTAAGAAAATCCAGGGGAAGATCAAGCTTGAGATCAAAGGGTCTATATTCCTGTTTCCCGCTGTCGCTCCTTGGTGTAGCGGCCATGCAAAAAGCCTCATAAATGTCACCCAGACAGACTGGCATTGCATCTCTGCCCCTTTTATTACGTGGGGTGTGCTTCCGTCGCTTTTGTTCTCGGTGACAGACTTGTTTTCCCCCTATATTGAGCCCATCTCATTGAATTTCAAAAGACAGCAACTACACAGACACTTTGTAAGACTCCTACACGTGTCTAGCTGCCAGATGGCCAAACATTTACCTGGTGCTCAAAACCTTACTCTACTGCAACTCTCATCCACCTTGTCCTGTTGAGAAAATAATCTTTCACGTATGTCACTCTATCCTCCCACACAGAGAGCCCATGTTGGGCAGAGAGTAGGCTATCTGCCAACTGGGGTTTGGTGCAAGTCAGAATAACAGACAGAATTAATTTTCAACCATCTTCTCTTGATTTGGAGTGAACTGAGAATCATTTACATTCATATGCTTACATAGATATATATAATCTGGTTGTAACTTTTTGTACATTTTAGTTCACTTTGTTTTGCTATCAGCACAGATCTTGTCTGGTAATGCTTTCTTTGCAGGGATCTTTGTAAGAGCATTCATAACCACTGCATAACACTAGTCATAACTATTACATAAATAGTACTACTAAATAACACTTACTGCAACTGGCAAAGACTTTCATAGGGTGTGTCATGTTAGCATCCTTAACATTATCAGTGCATACCAAATCTGAATGTGTCCTTCTAATTTGTATCCTGCATTGTGTTCTGTGTTTATCTTTCCCCACTTATTCATCTGTTCTTTGGTAACAACACATTAACACTTCCTGAATGGAAAAAAAAATAATACTCATATCCTCTTAACTCTTGGTGCCAGAGCACCACAGTGATGGTGTGGTTCATATTGACTTAGACAAGAATTACTAATCATATTCTTATCTTATGTAGTCAGCATCAGCTCTGTTTGCACAGTGTTGATGAAGTTCTTTTTTTACAGAGCCAGTACAGATTGCAATAAGGTATTTAGAAATTCCATAAAAACAGAAACACAGATTTTAAAAATGGAACAAGTCATAGTTTAAATAATACCACAATTGCCTATAAATGTAGCTAAAGTATACTGTATTTATCCAATTATCAGATTTGCTTTCTGATATAATTATTTCAGGTATCACCCAAAAGATGAGTGATGTGTTTTGAATGCATCACAGTTTATGCCTGATAACACAGAATGGAGGGTGGAAAAAGGTGATAAAAAAGAAAACATATAAGAGTTATCAGTGGTCAGAAAGGCACACTTTCAGATTCCCACTGCATGAACACTAAATATCTCCTCAGCAGGGCAGGGAACAAATATAACTAACAAGGCACTAAAGATGCATCAGCAAAGTGAATGTTACTGCAGGCCAAGTTCTGTCACCCTCTCATGTGTGTTCTGTCTGATACTGCAGGGAGACTGCCACCGAGAGAGAGATTCAGAGACAAGGTTTATTAGAAAGCACACAAGGTGGTAGAGAGAGATAAAACAACTCACTTTAGGAGACCTTCAGCATTTGCATTTGGAGACCATGGAAGATAGCAATATTTAAGATTCACCATTGAGGGGGGGGGGGGGGTGGCCCAGGAAGCACTGACAGACCAGCAAGAAGGGGAGATCAGGGTGTTTTTCAGAAAGCTTGAACTTGCTGGCAACTAGTAATAATACATTTTACATTTTTTTGTATGGTGTGCTTTTCTAAAACCCAAATATGCTGTGCAATAACATACGGCACACTGACACCTTGGAATTAGAGTGTTTGGTACAGCGCTGGAACATTAAACCTTCACTCAAGTGTTCACATATCACATATTTTCATGTACTGCTTATAATGGAGATCTCTATTAACACTCAGTGTGTTCATCTCCTGAAAGGAACTGAAGAAGCACTGTCTCAAGGACTAGTGCTAAACTGGGAGGCCTCCCTTAAGAGTCTATACTTTCAAATGGAACTTTATAAATTTAAAATGTCAATGTCAGTTTAGAAAGAAAAATCTGTCTGACTCCAAAACTTGAAAATATTGTTCATTTTCAAAGTAAATCAGAACAACGACAGGACATTTGCTTTCTTCAAGGAATTCTTTTGATAAACTTGTCATTGTACGGTAATTATCACTGTATAATTACATAATAATAATATACAAAAGTACAGTTGGAGAATTAACATTTTCACGATGTATCTTTCAGTTGTTGTCCATTGTAAGATTACTTGGTACTCTACTTGGTACTTAAACATGCAGATTTTCACAGAGATATCACTCACTTGTGGCGTACAGTTGCACCATATAATTCCTAAGATATTAGTGGAGATATTAGATTTCACCACATTTATCAAGTTAAAGTATTACATATTTTACAGAGTCTGTGAGGTAAATCATACAGCATTCCTGTGTCAATAACTCGTTTAGGTAATTTTTTCAGCTACAACCCTCTAATTCTCAGGTCTCAGTTTAGGTCATGGTCATAGTGTGAAGTCTCAAATGCTGGTGAATTACTGCAATTTGGAGGTATCTGACATTCTTCTTGTGAGCCCTTTTAGTGTATTTATTTGCAGACTTTTCATACATACAGTACATAGCTTCCATTTAGCTTGCATTGTACATTTGGACATCTGGATATTTACTGGACCAATTTAGGTTAACTGCCATGTTCATGAGTACAACACCTCCACCTGCAAGCTTTTGCTTATGAGACCAATTTTGTTTCCTCATTTTTGAACTAGTTTTTGCTTTGATGGTTCTGCTAGAGAAAATACACACTACACACTAAGCACCGTGACTAGCACTCCGATGGAGAGACAGAATCTACCATTTAGTGAGTCCCATTTTTACACAATTACTTTGTGTGACTGCTTCCATTATGAGAGAAATGGATATTGTTGCATGGCTAAACAAGTATATTAACACTTGTCTGTTACATCCTACTTGCCTGCCATTTAACCACCTGCGTGTTCCTCTGCTGAGGAGTGTGGAAGGATTTAACAGTATACACAAAGAAACAAATCAAGGACAGAAACATCAGCTTGGATAGCAGGGAATGTCAGCTGTGATAAAGGGTGTTCAGCAATTTAATTCAATCTTTACTGTGGGGGATTCAGAAGGGGATCACTGTTGCAATTATTGCCAAAGTTGTTTCAGGATGTATTTATTGTAAAGCGGCTTCAGTGGCAGTGGTAGTTATTTTAAAATACCAAGCAACATTTGACTTCAAATGCAGTATCCCATTCATGCAATTGCATCATAATCACTTAATTATCAGTGTCAGATCTCAATACTTAATGTGTTTTATGCTTCTAAATGGTGTCAACAACGACTTACATCTATTTCTATAAAAATGATGAAACAGACACTCATGATTTGATATACTTTTTGGATATATATATATATTTTTATCTGAACTGCACAGCATGACTGAAAGAAATGTATCTCATTCACACTGGCCTAAACTCAACTTCTAATGGATAAAGCTCTTCACAATAAAGCTGATGCAATCCAACACATTTCTATCCTTGACAGCTGGGGATATAATCCGACCACAGTCCTAGCTGTGTTTGCTGGATTGTCAGATCTTTAATGAGCCTTTCTCAATCCCTTGCATCTCCTCAATTGATAAACCCAAAAGAAGGCAAAGCCATTCACTACTAAGTGACTGTAATGGCAGTAGCATCTAAGTGAAAAGAGAATTAAAATGCAACAACAGCAGTGCTTATAAAATTAACATATGAGTAGCCCTGGTGGAGAGATCTGTATGTATGAAACCGACTTAACAAAATATACAAAAACCCTGAAGGAAATTTATTTTGTTGACAGAATTGAAGTTGGCATATAGCAGACCCCGTTGTGTATCAGATGACCTCATATGGGACAGGTTTACAAACTGCAGTTGGGAAAAATAGATAAGCTGTTGTCCAAGTTGAGGTTTCAAGGTTTTATAACTGTTCAACATTTTCATTTCACACATACACTGTGACTCACAGAACCCTGAAGTGTTTATTTTGGATTGGTAGGTGACAACCTACTACGCTGTAATGCTATTAATCATGGGATTCTCAGAAATGTCTGAGAAGAGGTATGTTGTAACTGTCCGAATTCTGAAGTATTAGTCAAAATTTATAATTCAAGTGCACCACGTGTTCCTTCTAGCTCCTTGTTTCCCTGTAACACTGTCTAATCCTGGCTGGGAACATCATACTCTGGGGAGCTTTCAGGACTTGTGTTTCTGTCATTTTTTTCCATTCACCTGATCTATCACAACCAATTTCTGGCTCTTATGAACTCTGCTACAATATCATTTTAAGGTTAACTTCTTTTTTAAAGTATTTACTCCAAGTACTGTTGAAATATAGGCTAAGGGGGTTCCACAAAAGGCACCATCCATAAACAAAGCAATAAGAAGATTTTTACTACTTTGACTAGGCCATCTTTTCTACTTTACCTACAACATTTTGCACTCAGTTTAAGTAGTACATTTTAAGGGGAAGCCTTTTTATTTTCCTTGAGAACACTGGCTGAATGTGCCACATTAAATTTGACAGGAATGGTGATTTCACATTATTAATTCATTGCTGCATTTAAAAGCATTTTCCTTCCTTCAAAAATGTTCTGGCATCCAATAAGACAGATATTATAATAAAGTATACAAATCCAGCATACATCTTGCCAATATATTAGATTTATCTCCACAAGAAATGTTTTCAGCATACAAAAAACATCATTTGTAAAGCATGTATTCACTTTATGTCATTAAAAAATGCAAAAAGGGGTCTGGCAGCTGGAAGTCCACTTTCTTTTCAGAACACGTCACTTGGATTAGTGCTTTTTCCATTTATATGAGGTAATGTGCCTCAAATTGTTTGTTTTAAGTGGGCTTAATTTTAGTAACAACAATTACACATGAGCTTGAAGAGAGTACACGACTTTTACAGTTTCGGTTTGGAATGATACTTTCCATATATACAGGTACATAGAGGAATAACGGTAGTACTGTTTGTCAGTGAGTGTTTAGTCATATGATGTCTTCATAGCCTCGACAAATCAATTAGTATTAAGGAAAAAATGCAGTCCATTTTTGCTAATATATAATTGTTTTATTCTTTTACTAAGTTAACCAGTTAACCAGCATATTGGCTGGTTTACTTAGTAAAAGAGGTCATTGTAATGATCCAGCTACCTTTTTGATTTCTGTGCTTCCTTACTTGTAATCACAGGTTCATCCACTTTATTAAATAATCAATTGTATACAACAATCTGAAATGCATATTTCAGACATTACAGCTTTTGTCCTTGAAAGAGGCAATGAGTGTAGGGACTAAGGGAATCTGAGTAGATAGTGTATCTACTTTTGATTTTGTTTTCTTTAGGTTAAAATAATTATGAGCTTAAATAACCATGAGTTTATTTTATACAATTGATAAATTTGATATTTGTATCCACAGCAATAAATGGATAAATAGATAACAGCACCTTAGGTGAAAGACATGCTGGTGTTCAAGAGTTGCATAGAGAAGTGAAGAGTGGCAGTATGTGAATGGAAGATTGAATTTATTTTATGCTTCATATCTGTAACATGTCAGCAATTTCAGATAAGGACTCAGGAGGAGCACTTAACTATTATAATAGTTGTTCATAACCATGAATGAGTTTAATAAGCAAGTTGCTTTTGTTCATTTAAGAACTCCAAATATTAGATACAAGTTAAGCTTGTTAGCGCAGTACCTAGAGAGCTGGCTAGCTTGTGATACTTTTTAACAAAAGCTTGGCAGACCTGCATCAAACAGCTGTAAGCAGCTACTGTAAAGAGTGCATGCTAGAGATTTTAAGGTCTACATGTTAACCCAGCAAGCATTTGTTAGTTCACACGTATGCTTTTTTAAATTAAAAAATGATGAAAATATTTTTTTGGAATGGATTTGTGCTAGCTCTTGAAATTATATTGTTGTATCAGCCATATTATTATTACTTATTGGTTATTATTATACAGCTAGCAAGGTAGATTTATGCTTTTATACTAGTTTTCTTTTTTTTCTGGCCTTACTGAACTGCATTCAGTTAGTATGTGGGATTAATATGCAGGGATTTAAATGTGTTTAAGGGTAGCATCCTCTAGTTAATTTAGATTTTTCTGTAGAAAATATCTGCAATATACTGAAGGGTTGGAGTATATCCTGCCAACCCACAACTTGTCTGGATGAAATACCAGCCATCTCAGTATTACAGATCATTTCACTACAAAGCAAATTCACAAATATGCTGCTTGTTCCTTATTTGAACCTAATCAGTCTGAGAAGATTAATGACCAAATGTTCTGACTGGGTCCACCAATTCACTGGAAGGACAGTTACATCTTTTCAAAATCCTTCTAACATCACTGCTACAAATGAAAGAAAACCACATGTTCAATGATCATCTACTGTAAATAGTAACTTTTGCACTTCAACGCATTTTAACATGACTTCATAGTAGACCACTGCTTGTGTTCTTTGCACCACTTTCACTGCTTAAAATGTGCATTTTTAGGGTATTATAAGGTGTTTATGCACTGAAACCCAGCCATAGTAACCCTGTCTGTATAGTTCAGGATAGATTGTTCTTGAAACCGCCTGCATATACACTAGATTGGTATCTGCAATTGCTCATCTGTTTTGCCTTGCATCTTGAACCAATGCATAGACGTCACAGTCAAGGAGTATGTGCTTTCGACTGCAGTGTCCCTAGCTGATGATGTCTTTCCCTCAGGCCTCCATGCCAACATCACCTCAGCCACTTTTCTTTGTGTCTTTCTCACTGAGGCTCCTGGCAAACATGTCCCAACAATCACTCCTCTCTCAAAATCACTGAGATGTCATCTTCTAGCCATGGTAGTCAAAATAACTGGGCCTGCCTGGAATTTTTACACCTGACCCTAAGCATGATGAGATCTTAATTGCTTAATTAACTCAGGAACCACATCTGTGTGGGAGCCCCTGCTTTCAATATACTTTGGATCCCTCAAGTGTTTCCCTCATTTTGGCAGCTATCCCAGTTTACAGTTAAGTGTAGCATGGACCATATGATACATCACCAAGTATGTCACTCCAAAATGAATGAACATTGTGCATCTATCTGTCAGCGGTGGAGATGTGAACACAGCATGGAGACTTAATGAAAGCATTATGTCTTCACTCATTAAATGCAACAATTCCAAACATGAGATTTATTAGTGCTGTTTATCAGTGCTAAATATTTAAACTATTTATTCATTTTACATAGACTGCTCTCCTGATAGCGCACAAGTAGGCACATTAAACCCGCTGCACTGTAGTATGGTCTGCTCTCAATTCAAAAAGGGACAGTATTCACAAAGTCACTTGCTAAGATTCGATGGATAATATGTTTATGAGGATACAATCTTATTCTGATCTAGAGCCAGCCTACATATGCTACTATTTGTCCTAGTTATCCATTTATAAAACTCATTGCTCTCTGCTCTCCTGATCCCAGATGTGCTACTGTAACTACATATATATAAATCAACCTTCCTTTATCCCTGTACTTGTATTGAAATACAGTAGCTAGGAGCCCAAGCTGAAATAGCTAACCTTTGCCATCTATTTATTGCTATCAATTTACTTTGCTACCAATGTCTTATGAGCTGTCTAGCTCAGTTTATCTCTGAACTGTAGACATGCACACAATATTACCTCATGCATGTGTCAGGTATATCTCCTTGCCGAGTAGTACTACTGGATGGCCCAGAACATTCTACAGCATTTCAGGCCGATGTGGTTGGTAACACATTTAATCACATGCGCTACACTTTCTCCTCGTGCCAGGATGTCTCCTTGATGTTCACAGCTGTTAAATCAGCAGATCGCTCAATGCCTTGGCCAGGTCAGAATGGAGCCATAACGTGCATTACCAGCGATCTCCTTTTTATAAAGGCATGTCATCGGAGACAAGAACACACAGTGTAGTTTATAAGTATTGACCGCGCCGATGTTTGTCTTCAGCATCTGCCATGGAGGGGGCCACTGTGTACCGTAAATCTGCCGCGGGTTCAATAACTCCTCGTAATTAACAGTCAACATGGGCCCTAAATCTCAGTAACCAACCCACTGCCTTGTGTGGTAAAATATACAGCCTAAGTAGCTATGATCAATGCCATAACAATGGGAATTCATGACATATCATCAGATCAGATGGGGACCCAGAAAGAGTTCTACGATACAGGGCAGGACTGGTCCATGCTAAAACCAGCAGTTGTCTGCCAATAATAGCCATGACCATTTACAGAATGGTTCAAAATGCAGGAAAGGAACATTAAGATATTTCAGCCCTATCTGTTCATATTTTCTAGAGGGAAACATCTCCATCTCTCTCAGGCTCCAATAAAATACTCATAATTGCCTGAAAGATCAAATGCAAATTGAGTCATAAAGATAAAGACATTAGGATGGGGTCACTGTGGCTTATTCTGCAGCCATATGGATTTAGCCCCAGTTTTAATGCACGGAACATGTACCAAGCAGCACATATGCTTAGTACAGTCTGCACGTCTTGCAGGCAAACCCACGCATGAGTGAATTTTTATCAGATCATACTCCTCAACCAAGGAAAATCCATAACAATATTAACTCTAAGATTGACAGAGTGCAGACAAACACAAAATGATTACATTCTCTCACAACAGAATGATTTGTTTATCAACAGATGTATTGAGGCAAGAATCGAGGCGGAGAGTCTGCCATGATTCCTCAAGGTTATTGAGGCACACATTGTGCTGGCATGCTCAGGAGCTCAGACAGCCACCCCTGCCAGCCCAAAAGAATGCAGTCTGTCTGTCTTGTCTATCCATATCCTCCATGGATTCTCCATTTTGTTCATTCTCTCCTAATGTTACAATAAAAAAAAATAATAATAGACATTCATGAAGGTCAGAAGATCACCCTGGACTTTGTGAAAAAAACTGCTGAGTTGCCCAAATCCAAGTTCCAGTAAGCGGCTTCTTCACTTCATTTAAGCTTCTCGCACCATCAGGCACAGACTCCTCTGAAAGGTACACTGTTCTTTTTCCCCTTCCAGTATCACCAGTGTGTCAAAGATCCTGACTCTTAACAAGTGTTCCAAAACACTATTCATAATTGCCTTTTGAAATAGATCATGAAGGTATTACTCTCCTCTTTCTAACGTAGTGCCTCACCGAACACAAACACACACACACACACACACACACACACACACACACACACACACACACACACATACTTACTGTATATGCACACAAACACACATCTTTTCAACCTCGCCAAACAGAATGATACATTAATGGAAAATCAATCACAATAATTCCTTTCATTTCATCCTAATAAGCACATACTAAAAACGTAAAATAACATTTAAATCAAAGACTCTTCAGACATAGCATATCACCATAAATCTGGTTCAGTGTTGGGATCACTTAATTATGTGATATATGTATGTCGTGGTTGTGACCCCCCCTGCCCCCCCCGCCCATGGAAATGAACACAAACCACTTGCCTGGGAGGGCCCCTTTTTGTTTGTATGTGTTACTGGTCAGAGCTGTCTGACTGCTGCTTAGAGAAGCCTCAGTGTAACACTTCACAACCACCAAGTATAGCTAACACTGCCTAGTGTTCTTTTTATTATTTGTCAATCTTTGTTTTTGTCTTTTCTTTGTCATTGCTGCATTCACTTTTGGACTATACCTTTCTTGAAATTCTCTTAAACACCGTCTTGACTCTGCTGCCACTATCTCTCTGTAAATCATCTAACAGCAGTCTTTCTGAAGTACACATTCAGCTGGTACCTTTCTTTTGTTTGTGGTTGGTTTTATCCACACAGTGTAATGCTGGGAGGTAAGAACAAAATGCCTTCTATCGCACACACAGTCAGAGAGAGGGAGAGGACTTCAGGTCTCTTTTTGATTATTGTTTCTTGCAGTTGGACACAGGTCCAGCACCATGCGCCATCACCACCGCTAAAGCTGGACTAGGACAGCATGTGGTGACAAAAGAGCGAGAAGCGAGGGGACGCGGTGGCCGCAGCTGGGGCACGCGGGAGCCACCTGCTATCAGCCTGTCCCTCAGTGCATGGTCATTGTCACATCCACTTAACTTCCCTCACAACAACAAAAAAAGCCTGTGACTCCCTGCATTTTCCAAACTCACCCAGCTGATGGAAAAGCACAATTATATCTCCCTAGGGACACAGGCTCGAAAATCTGCCATTGGATAGGAAAATAAGAGATTTACCTTACGACAGCCAATCTTCTACCTCTGTAACTCGCATTAATGACATGCAACGCTGGGGTTCAGCTTTGCTTGGAGGGGGAGTGTTCCTGAAAGTGAAATATAATAGATTTTGGCATAGTGTCAAGATTGCACACAACTGAGTACTACTAGGAGGATGGGTCTGTGTCACAATGGTAAACATAAGTCACGATGACATTCAGTACATGCTGTGGCACACATATTACTTTGAAATTTCCATTTTCTCCCAGAGCGGCAGGGAACACATTATGTGCATTTTTTTTTCTCGACTGGAAACAGTGCCTTGTCTGAGTTCAGACTTTTATTGGATTCACTCTGTCTTAAGGCAACACTTACGTGGCATTGTTCCACATGGTATTGTGGTGGTGTTATTGTCTTGTTTAAGGTATTTTTCAATCTCAAATTTTCATATGGTAAAAAGGAATTCTTTGAAGGGTATCTTCCTCCAATACTTCTCAGTTTATAAATGGTAATGCTGGTTATTGATGTTGAATCAGTTTTTAAGGGTTATTTATGTAATTAAAGAAGCAGCATATTTCATTGTATTTAATTTTTTTTGAAAGGTTTATGAATATACAGGGAAGGACAAAAATAAATATTTTGTGTTGGCTCTTCATATTTTTACTGTCTTACTATTTGTAAATGCAAAATGCAGTCCTTGTTAGTATGAAAACTGATTATACAAGCACCCCGTCAACAAATGCATTACAAATTTTTTATGATCTTGATCATTGCTCAGAGAGAGTGTTGCCCACTGAGTAGAATAAATTTCAAAAGCCAATGCTTTTGTCAAGTCTTGCATTGATAATGTGGAAATTTAGCATTTGTAATTCATGATTACAAACATCACACTTCATACTGGGAAAAGAAGAATATGTCCAACAGTGAAAATGATCATGAAAACCTTAGAAAAGGCTAAGTATTGTTCCTTACTCTGGAGTGATCTTTTGCCACAGTTCCCTTTACAATTGATAGAATGCCTCCCCTAAAATTAAATATAAGGGGCAATTAAGATTTGGATTATTAAATTGACCATGTAATGTCTTACGCCAAAAGGCTGGGACAGCCATTGCAGTTTGCAATTCATAATTCTATTATTGCTTAAGTGAAGTGGATATTTAGAAGCTGAACTAGTTTTGCCAAATGTGCAATTACACAATGCATATCACAGCCAGAAAATTAGGTCATCCCCTTTATCGTCTGGTCACTTCTTGATTCTTTGAGCTGATGTCTCCTCCATGTCTGTAAAGTCTTTTTCTATACTGTGCACCAAGAATATAAAACAGTCCATTAATTTGGATAATAGCCCTTTGTGTGTAATTGCTTGCTAAGGTACCATAGCCCAGTGCTAGCTGCACAAAACAAAATCCACTCCAGGCAGTTCGTTATCCTTGAGCAGTTTTATTTGTCCACTGTTGCTCAAGTGAAAACACGACTGAAAAACAGAAATGACTATTAATTGTATTAAATACTAAAGCCATTATTTGGGTGGCTGGGCATTAAAGGAACTAACATGGTCTCAGATGTTCAGGGACCTTAAGCTAACTCCACATTCCGTATTTTTCAAAGCATCTTTGTGTGACATTCAGTCAGTTTTTGAAATCAATATGATTTCTAATGAACTTCGAAACAACAGCGCGTGAAAGGTAAGCTTTATATGAATGCACTGTGAGAAAGGACTGAAAGAAACATAGGGAATGGAGACAGGGAACAGAGAAGAAAATAAACCAGGTAAGAAAACCACATTGATGACCAAGGGCAAACATGTATTTCATGTCTGAGGTTTCCAGGACTGTTGCGGGCGGGAAATGAGAGTGGCTGTCCATGCTGCTGAAATTGAATCACACCAGGTACCCCGTTCCTGCAGCACAAGAATCTGACGTGACTGCCTAATTGCTGTCCTGAGGACCACGTTCTCTCTTTTTTTTTTGGGGGGGGGGGGGGGGGGGTGAGCACACCCTGTGCTGGGGTCTGCGCGGCTACGCTGCTCTTGCATTAGAGGAGTCTTCCCGCACCAGGAGGACTCTGCCGCGCTCCCACGACACGGCAGGCTGCTAACACAACCTTAGAAAGCTGAGGAAAAGCAGATCTCTGAAGCTTTTAAGGTGATCGATAACATCAGCTCCGCCATGCTGGAATGCAGAGTGAAAACAATACCACAGACGAGGCAAAGTAGGCAAGGGCTTTAAAAGGAAAATGCCTCCATGGAGACGCTGTGTGAGTCCTGCACTGGCGGCAATGGCAATTCTTATCTATTCAGACTGCATCGGAGAGATCTCCATTAAAACAAACAAACAAACAGCAACAAAAAGTCTATCTTGATATCTTACGATAGCAGAGTGCTCTTGGCCGTTTTGCATTAGGTAGAAGAGTATCTGGCTGAGGCCCACGGTGTACTGTACATTTTATTGCACATAATTAGGACTATTTTTTTCCTTATTACCACATGTCAAAACATGGATTGATCGGTTGCGGGTGAAAATGCCTTGGAGCATTCCCAGACTCTCCCCCCTGCATGATAAAACATAGTTATCCAATACTATTTTTAAAATAGATAAATAGTTTTTAAATAGTTTTAAAAGGGCATCAGTATTATAGACATTTCTTAGTGTCCCCAGATCCTAGTTTGGAAATCCATGTCTTTGAGCATTTAGTGCCAGGCCATGTCTGAGACCAAAGGGACATAGTACAAAAGACTTCAGAGCAGCTAATATGATTGTAAATTATGCTTTATTACTGCCCATGAACCCCCAGCTTTCCACGTTTTGTCAGCAATGGAACATCCGCAAATTTTTTGCCGTTTGCTGGAATCAGCAACTGTCTTTTTTTTCACCCCTATCCCTTAAGCGTCAGCTGGGGATCACCGGAGATCAAACACAGTATATGATCAGTACAGTACTCCAGAGAGGTTGCTACACAACATTTGCAAATCTGACCTCGTTTGCTCCTCGCCGCACGACTATGCACAGCTGAGGGTTTAGCCTGGTCTCCAGAGCACCATTGGATGGACAGTGAGTGTACAGATGAGAGATCTTGTGAGGCAGATTTGTCGAACCAGTTCTCAAAGCAAAAAGGGAAAGCAGCGACGAAACAAAAGAGCAGATTTGTGAAGCATCAGTCACCGTTGACATTTTGTGTTTGCTAAACCTCTCAGATGGCTGCATCCCCAGCAGGTGCTTCACAGTGCCTCTTAAAATGTGTGGAGGCTTCCCTGCTCATCTATGCTTAGGTAACACCTGGCCAATGAATACACACAACCGAAACTTCACCTCATTCGAAAACAATTAAAGCCCACCTCCAGGAAGGCTTGCGGCTGTCATGTATATATTTTTTTAGAATACTAAGTTTAATAAATGCTCTGAACAATGAGAATGGAAGAGGAAATTACATGAATATTAAGCCACATGAAAACAAATTGATAATGAGAATAGAATGCTCTTCTGTATTAATGTCACTCATATCTGTGCTAATAAGTTTGATCTTACTATAGATGTTCTCCCTTGTTTAGACATCTGTGTTCGGAAAGATGAAATTTTGAAATCTAGTAACCTGATGCTCAGAGCTAAGGAAGTAAACACAGCCTTGTGATGCCTCAAAACAATGTGATGCACAGTACTCAGTGGCAATGGGGCCAAAAGTAAACATTCAAATTCCTCAGCGCTGCAATGACCCCACACTCTTGTTTTGTCATGTATCTGTGACACACGCTTTGTCTGCAGCATCTATTATTGACAGTGTGACTGTCTGGTTGAGGTGTGTTATTGCAGTTCAATGTTTGGCTGCTCTCTCCGCAGCCAACGCGGGCTGCTGTGCTGTCTTCCCAGGGGATGTTCAGTGGGACAGCCTTAGATGAGAAACATGGGCTGAACTGAAGTGGAAAAGCAGCACTGGGCCTCCTCAAAAAACCACTACGTCCTCACCGCAACAGCACCTCATGGGAATGTAAGAAGTCCTCCATGTTTTTGTAAATTGCTTTCTAACCTAGTTTCTTTAGGATCCCAAGCTTGTTGATGATGAAACACTGATTGAAAATAATTAAATAATAAATAATACAATTATTCAAATGCATTATTTATTATGATTGAAAACACTTTTGAAACTCCACCAGTGTAGCTACTTGCCCCAGGCATTGTTAAGTACAATATATGGAGTTTTTTTTTTTTTTTTTAGCTGTGGGGGGAGTTAATCCATTCTGTTCTATTAAGAATTTATCCCGTCTATTCCTTTCAAGAGATACACTCCTATCATCTACTGTTTCTTCCATGCATATATTTTGAATATTAATGAGATTACTTTTTTCTAACTGTAGTGCCTATTATTAGAGACATTGATATGCATGGATTGGATTCAGCTGAAGCATTTTCTAACAAAGTGATAAAATAATTGCAGGGAAGAAAGTTTGTTCTTCAGAGTTCTCATCTGAGTTCAGTACAACCCTCCACTCAACACGAATTTAGAGCCACCTAATTAACAAAACATCACTCACGAAACCAAACTTTCTTTCTACTTTGCAAATACTGAGAATTGTTTAAAGTGAAATTACTTGCGAGATCCATCACAACAATTCCACCCCACAAGTGGTCCACTAGAAACAACAGTGGAAGAGAGATTACATGCCGGTCAAATGCTGCTTGGATTTCCTTTACACAGGGACGTGTAAAGATGATCAGAATTCAGGACCACCTTCCAAAGCCACTACCTGTCATTACAGCACAAGTGGAAGCACTTATCTCATCAAGGCTCATCTTTACAGGTAGTCCACCACTGGGCTAACCGTTGGTACTCACTTCTTCTCATCTAATCCCTTGATGCACTTATTAGATTCCTCATGTGTTCCAAATCTTCGAAAGGGGCGTGATGCTTGATGATCTTGATGATCTGGAGTGATCATAGTGAAGTGACTTTAAGGTTCAGTTGAAAAGTTCAAAAAGCCCTACTCAACCATAGGGTAGAAATTTGCTTTATTATTTTACTTTTTTACTTCAATATTCTTTGACTTCGGTATAGTGCCGGAGGGAAAGCAGTGTTATACACACTCTGTGAAGTGGGGACATGTTTGATGTCTATTGGGAAATGCCATTTGCCTAGTTATGGGTTGGCAGGGCACAACCCATAACTATACAGCACTGAAACATCTTTCCTATAGACATCAAACATGTCCCCACTTCACAGAGTGTGTATAACACTGCTTTCAGGCTTATTGTGGCTAATTCATGACAAACAGTAGGGTCTGTGCCATCTGTCCTAATTTTAGGACACAGAATTTGAATACAGTTTCATATAGCCACACAATAAATGGCCAAATGTGGACCTTTTTACTTCCTTATCTTTGTTGTCTTTCCCTTGTTTCTTTTTCTCATGCTCTGTTAAATCATCAGTCATGCTCCAGAGAGGTGAATAACCCTTCTCAGTATTAAGTCTCTCTACCCATATTTAGCAAATATTCATATCTATTGTAGCCCAGGTGTGCTGGTGAGCCAGACAAGTAATACAAGCTAGGAGTTATGGGAATTCACACTTTACCAACCATGACTTTACCAACCAAACTTCAACCACAGACTGGCTGTTTATTTTGATTGATAAGATAGCTTGCCTGGGGCCTTGATAAATTGTAAACTGTATATGCACTCTAAAAGGATTAAGTAGCTCTGAGGAGCACAGCCCATTGAAAATTATTTTGTGTGACTGTATATGAATTAAAATTGAAAGACATTGTTCCCATTGTTACCTTCACATTGCAAGGTAAAGAGAAACAGACCTATGCTATGCAACAACATGTAGAAAACAGTGTAACTTCAGTTTGATATCTATATTTGATATCTATGATTGAAATGCTGGACCAATTCTTGCAGTTTAAAAAGAGAAAGGACTATGTGTCAGTAACATTGCATTTTTACAAGCCATTTTTTGTGGAGATGATGGAAACATTAGCGTTACTATTTGTTGGAATATGTGGATTGTGAAGGCATTATTGCATTTTGGGAAATCTGATTCCCTTCTCATTGGCCATACAGGAGATACGGCGAAGGAGTTGCTCCCAGATGGAAAAAAGAGATAGAATAAACTGGGATTACAGCACTTGAAAGTGTTGAAATCTAATTAGAGCTGAGAAGCTCCATATGATAAGTCCTTCATCTGCCCACAGTGCCACAGTCAAGCACATCTGCCGACTCTCTCAAGATTGTAGTTCCACAATTACAGATAAGTAAGACATCTGGTGAACTGAATTAAATTCCACTCCATTTGCAGATCAGCACAATGCGTTGACTGTTGATCACTGAAGTCCCTTCTTGTAATTGCTGAACATAATGTGATTGTCACTTGGTAATCTATAGGACACCCCACACACTGGATGCTGTATGTGCCAGAGCAGACACGGTAATCATAACTCACCGTATTACTCTTCAGGTATTTGTTGCCGATCTATATTTATACAGATTTCTGAGACCACCAATCTCATAATGCTATGCATTAAGAGGGTTGTCAAATCTGTGAATTAGAAACAAAGCAAGCGGATCCCAGTTACCAGGAAATCCCTTGTTACTGGATTACAAATGCAAACTCTACGGGATTTTTCATGTTGTCTGGGTCAAATTTTCAGTCTATTTGAAACCACTATGTTAGCTGTGATGTGAAAACAGTATTCAGCAGGTAAACAATAGAACAATATTCAGAAGTGACTTCTGAGTGCACATAGGGATGAAATAAGTATACATGGCTGAAATCTAAAGCAACTCAGATAGCTTTAATTGATACTCAATTGATTTTGTAAGAGGAAAGGCAATGCACATGATTACAATTTGCCTCCTGTTGGACTGCATGACAAAGCTGATTGTTTACGTAAGATTTCTTTTGAAATTATTGTCTGTAAAACATTTATACTTTATTTTTTTAGAACATGTGAGCACTCAGAGGCATATTGATAGTTTCCAAACTGAAAAAACCTTTTGACTGATATACTCTACCAGAGCATGTGTATCATTGGCTTCATGGCTGTACCTTTTGTATCATTGCCTTTGCATAACATATTGGCATAAAGTTTTTTTTTTTTTTTTTAATTTTGGTGCGTCATGTTGTTAATATTATAAAATATGCACTGCATATCTCATAATGTTAAACAGTTGTTGATCTTATAAAATGTAATAAACAGTAAACACTCCACTTGAGTGATTACCTGCCACTAAAGTTAGTATGCAAACTCAGTGTGTACTCATATACTAAAACTACCTGCCAACATAATACATACAGTATGAATACAAAGTCCACATGACTTATATACAAAACCACATGTGACATTTCCCATGGTAAACAATGAATTAATCAGTTGCTTCACTAGCAAGAAACAGCACATTTTTTCTTGTTTCTTTCAACTAAAATAGGCCATTACAATGAACTGTGACTGCTCCTTGAACTGCAAGAACAAGAGCAAGAGAGAACAACTGAATTGAATTAGCGATGATTTGCTATCACTGATGTCTATTGATTAAGCAGATGCCAGGCTACTTTCCCAATTATGTGGTATAATAGCCTTGTTTTGTTGGCTTTTGCTGTTAATCTCCAAGCTATGGTTAATGTATGATTGGTCACTAAAAACCACTCTTTGTTTAAAAGGGCGTTACGAAAAAAGGAACAGCAATTGTTTGTTGAAATGATGTTATCCCTGATTCAGTAAGACTACTGTAATATCAGCTATGATAATAATGTGAAAATGGCAGAAATTCAAATATAGCCACACAAATAATTAGCAAGTGAGGTCCCCAGAGCAAACCCTATTCTATAATTACAGTCTTTGGTTTTATTCAAGGGCTGGCTGCACGTTGCTGAGCCAGTGATCTTTGCTATCCAGAGTTTGCTCAGTTGTTTAATAGTTAATAATGAATTGTTAATGGTGAGTCAGTTGTGGTTGGAAACATTGACTTGATCAGCACCCTGTGAATACACAAGGACAATGGAGGAGTTGAGAACAAAGCCAGGATGAGCCAATAACAATCCATACACATTACTGTGAATGATTTTGAATGTGTCATCTTTAACAAAAGCAGGATTGGATCTGACAGAAACACTGGGGGGTGGTTTGGAAATCGTGACCATGGTGGTGGAGGGTGATGTTCTGAGTGGTTAAAAGTGCGAAGCTCTTCAGAAATTGTGGTGTGTTATTTTCATACAACAATCCACAATCCTTTTAGGAGATCAGAGGAATGGTTTTGTGAAAATTTGTGAGCTTGTTCGGCCAAGAAGCAGGAAATCCAAAAACACACATAAAAAGGAGGAAAGAGGGGAGAAGGTTGTCTTTTCAAATGTGTTTTATCTCTTTCCACTTTAACTGGAAAAAAAACTATGTTGCTGTTGTAACACAGTGCAAATAGAATTTGATATGAGCAGCACAGAGTGGGAAAATAACATGTCACATTAGAGTGCAGGTTGGCTTTGACCCTTTGCACTCCTCTGACACATTCTGGACTCAGACAGACTGATTCTGTAATTTCTCACATAGGTTACCAATTAACCCCTGGACCGATTTCATTAGGTTCATCAGGTCATTTTCATGGGCCATATGACTGTAGTAATGGACTTTGTTCATGTTTGAATGTTTATGATTGCCCTCTGACCATTTAAACTAATGGCCACTTTTTGTCAGGATATGAAAACAAAAATGATATGTCAAATTCAATTACAGTACATTCAGTATAGGTATTATCATCTACCCACGACAGAAAATTTAATATCCATTAAAATTGTTTCAACCTTAAGGTTATAGCTTGCAAAGTGCCTTTGAACAGGATAAACGGGGCTTTGTGAAACTTTTGCAACAATCTCTGCCTGCATGTTCCTTCTAAATACAAAGACTGTACACCCAGTACATAAGTTAGAAAACGCTATTTTCAGTTTTGCCCAGTCATCCACAACACCTCTGTGTATATGTACTTATACATTTCTGCTATACAATTTTTTGTCATTCTTGCAAGACACATGATTTCTTCAGAATTTCATTTTTTTATTATTATTGTTCATTCGAGACCACGACCATAGAGTTCTGTGCTGACTAACGTCCTTCAGCCACCCTGCTGTAAAAAGAAAACAGTTTGATACTCTGCCACCTTCTTCTAAAGAATTTAATTAACTGCAGCCCAACAAAGCAATGCAAGAAGAAAGGCAGACAAGGTCAGCGGTGGTGCTGTCTCTGACTGCACTATAGACTGATGAGTCCATCAGCGGGCCACATGACTGCGTGTTGATCGTGGCACATCAACATCACTGGTCAGTGCTGTTGCTTAGCAAAACTAGATCTTAACCGTCTGCCTTTCCCTAGTTAACTTGTAGCACTGGACAAAATCATGCCTCTTGACAATGCTTGTTGGTCACCTTTAATGTGATGTGTCTGTCTGGGACCTTCTCCCGCAAGACACAACACACTATTTTGTTTTGTTTGCTTTTGTGTATATCAAACTTTGCTTTGCACAAATTTTCACATCAGAAAAGCAATAAAATATATCACCATATCAGAGCAATGCAATTCAAATATGCATTTGCTGTCTCTTTTCCTTCATTCATTTTGCTTACATTCTGTTTCTACTGTTTTTTTTTCAAACCAATTAGCAGATTTGCACAGAAAAGGACCTCCAAGGGAAACAAAATGATAAATCTATGAAAATCAGCATGACCTCACAGAAGTGAGACAGTCTAAAATGAATGTCACCGTTTCAGCAAGCATCAATCCCAAAAGATGAAAAGGTAAAAATAGCACTGAAACGGAAAACCTGTGGAGTGCTAATCTGCTGGGCAGAATCACTTTTTCCTGGTAATCAGAATCTTTTGCCTTTAGGAAAAAGGCATTTGAGATGAAATCCCTTACTTAATCATTTTACTACGCCGCATGTTCAAATTAAAACTCAGGCCTGAACTCCTAATTTACCCCCGTGTATGAAGTATCACACACCCCTCAGCTCCACCTATGGGTAGCACCCCTTCCATAACAGCAGGCGGGTGTATTTCAGCACTATGAATAGTGTCCAGCCTTTGGGGACCCCAGGCAATCCAGAGAGGGGAATAAAGATTTCTCCTGGACTGAGCCACGTCAGTACCCCAAGAGTTGAGATGGGGGAAAGACAGTAAGGCTTCTGTCCAAGGTAACTCCTTAAGCCCAGAAAGCCTTAAGCATGAGAATTGGAAAAAAAAACATACTGCACAGTGCAAGGGGTTGTTCCAACCTGTAATTATCAAGGCAAGATGGTCCAGTCTTACACAACATGTTGGCCTACTACATATTCCCTCCCTCAGTAAAACACAGAAGTGCATTTTATTACTATTTATTGAAAATACAAAGCTCATCAGTGTCAATTAAAAAAAAATATTTAGCATTTCATTGATTGTTTTTAATGTAATGTTATTGAGCATGGTATTATTGAATGGTCCTTTTGGGGATAACACCAGGCAACACAACTACACTCCCAATTACACAGGTTCATTTTTAATGCATTTGTAGTAAAGAACTGATACTTTAGCAGACTGCACAAGTACTGCATTTTCAATTATCAAATTGTGACAATGTGACAAAAGGTTGACTTTTTGTGTATAGTAATGTAACTATATTATGACCTCTGAAACAGCAATCCCCACGGGACTTGCAAAATATAGCAGCACTCTTCTGATAATGACTTGAAGATATGTTCCAAGGTTCTGTTTTTATGACACCTTTACCTCTCATTCTCTCAGGGGCTTGAATGGTGGCTTGGTGACATAATGCAACGTCACAAAGTAAACACCCTTACTGAGGGCTTGATGGTAAATTGTAGAAGTGGCTGTAGGGCTTCCTAATTTCATCCCAATGTTCATTTTAATAACTGAACCACTCCAACGGATCCAGTTTCTTGTTTTGTTGTTATCTATTGCGCCACCCAATGGTAAACAACATTTTTCTACCACGGTAACAAAACCAAATGAAATCAATTTTTGCACTTGAGGCCTGACTCATCATTTTGCACTAAAAGTACTGGCCACAGCACTCCTAACTCCTGGCTGTTAGAACAGATGACATTTTTTCTGTAATCCCTCCTGTAAGAGTCATATCAGTTTCTTGCATACACATCATCGTGAAATCTATTGGTAGTAAAACCTCTAAACACTGCATTACTGGAACAGATTGAAATTTGTGTCTTGAGTTTGCTTTACTGTTTTCTGTCGTTTTGATTAGTCTGAATCAGTGGAATAAAAAATGAATTTAGGATGTACTTGGGGTGAAATAAATTCAGTATTTGATTTGTGAAGAATTGGATCCTTCAGCGTTGTTAAAGCTTTTCTTGCGGTGTGAGTAGCACTAAGAGCCTTTGCAATTGAGAAGGAGGGCAGTCATTTCAGTGCCGCCGTACAGTATGACATACGCAGAGAGACTGTCACATACATTCAGATGACACAACCTGAATCCTCAATTGAAATCAATCACTGTATGGGGAGGCCCAAGGAGCAGTGAAATGAACCAGAACTACTTCTGTATTCTTCCTCTTGAACATCGCAAGAGAAATTTTCCTCATATACCATCTACTGAAGTGTCTCCTGTTGCATGTCACAGAAATATGTAAAAATACTAACATTATTTATTTGCTTAGCAAATATCGTGTGTGCCTTGCATATATTACACTCGGATACATTTTCCACCCATACAGTTCAATATTTTATTTGTATATCGATATCGATAAGTCCAAAATTACAGGTATAAAATATTTCAACTTGTGTTTTATGCCATGTATCTCACTCTGGGCTACAACAGTAGACCTGTGCCTTTTTGGTCACAACTCATGACCTCAGCTAGTAAAATACCGCTGACCACAAAACAACTGACATTGAATGATTTGGCTTGCCTTACCAGCTTGTATACATTTCATAGGTGTTGTAATATGTGTATTTTATCAATGATTATGTTTTGAGCAGTGCCTTAACATGTGCTTGTTCTTGACATTTACAAACAGGGATGTTACACAATATATAAAAATGACTTTTCTGGGCAATAAGCTAGAACAAAAGCATACAATATAAGTCCACACTAAATACACACAGCTGACGGCACGTTTTGCAAAAAAAATGACTGATTTTTTTTTTAATCGGAAAACAAAAATTTCCATGGAAATGAAGCCTTGTATTAGCTTGAGAGAGACTTACACTCCAATTTCTCATCTTACATACAGTAGTCAGTTATGCACTCAGTGAGGAATTCAGGCTTATGGCTGAAGTTAAAGGTGAACAACCTGTCCTTACCAGCAATGGTACGGTAATTACATCAGGGATGCATGGATAAAACCATTCCCACATCCCCATTGTAGACGTTTCCTTGAGGCATTGCAGAAAAACCGACTCTGCTCAGCATTTGAAGCATTTTACCTCCAAGTCTTTCACGGGTCAGCACGTCCTTAGTTACAGCAGAAAGCGAGGCGATTGAAGCCACTTAGCCTCAAATTCACCCAAAATCACATCAGTGCACCCCTTCATTCCAGCTTTGTGTTTCTAATCACAGCTTCAAGGCAATCAGGTAATCGCATTAGGAGCTAATTTGTCCTCTTCGCATCACTGCATGGAAAATGTTGACGCAGGCACAGAAGTGCGGAGTCTAAATTTGAAAACGGCTCCAGGGTACACCCTGTGACCGGCAGGTGAATCCCGGTGCTGTGTGCTCTTAAGGGAGGCACGTGGACTGAATCTGCAAAGCGATCACGCACGGCCCATTTCTTGGACTTACACAACACACATACACACACACACACACACACAAACATGCAAGTTTATTTCTCCTCTGCGATGCTGTATAATCTTGATGGGAATAATCGTGGCACAGCTGCAGCGAAATGAATCGCTGGCTGGAGTGTGGCGACGAGGCGGTGCCCTTCAAACAGGCAGAGCCGCAGGACCGTGAACAAGGTCTCCCCCCGTTGACACCAGAGGAGCCTGCGGACAGCCAAAGGCTGGCAGTCAACAGTGCAGCGAGCCACCTCGACACACACAAGGAGGGGCTGTCACCTCTTTGATCAACAGCTAGGGCTTGTCCCAGAGACTGCCGGCTGAATTTCTGGGACCACATTAGCCACCCCCTCTCAGCCTGCAAAACGGTAGCCAGTTGTCATGCCCCCTCTACGGTAAGGCATTTTTCATACAGCAACATCTACATGCTGATATCTACCTTCTGATGTAAGACATTTCATCCACCACTTCCACCTCCTGACACGAATATATGCAAATGAAGAATAATTACATAGCTCATAGTCTTGCATATTATCTGTCTATACGAATGTTACATATCTTACAGTTGTAAACATCTAGCTGAATATTTAAGTCATAAAAGGCTACATATCTTGCTTAGGGCTACAACAGCAGTACTGCAGCTTTCTGGTCAGTTCATTAGCTGATGTGCCAAACTGCTGGCCATCGAACTGAGCTAAACACAAATGAGTTTGGACAGCATTCCCACATTACCCTCCTGCAAATATTTCTTATTTAAAGGATATCAGGAACCAATGCCCTCTCAGTCCATCCAGAAAATGGCAGTCGATTGTTATAACTGCTCTGCAGCCCGGCAGTTTTCACACAGCAACACTGTATGAACTGTACTGCACTGTATGAATATCCATCTCCTGATGTAAGACAGTTTGTCCTCTTCTCCCAAGCCCCCCAACTCACACATATGTAAATGGGGTGGAGCCCAAAGTGGATGCCCTGAGCTGCTGTTCCAGGCTGTCTCCTATCACACAAAGTATCTGTGCACCACCCAGGCTTTATTTGATGCTGCGCCTGTTTTCAATTCATTCTGTCTTATTATCTTGAAGACACATTCATTGATCCCATCTTGACATGTTATCGCCATCAGATATAACCCCCTTCTTTTGCTTCTCTGAAAGGGCTACCCTCCACCCCCCACCATACAGTGATGAAGAACAGAGGAACTCAGAAGCCCTGACAATGCTGCATGATTGCTCTGACTTAACTGTCCAGAGAGAGGGGGAAAGGGAACGTATGAATCTTGGAAATCATATATGTTTTTGCAACAACAGAAGTTTTAAAATCAACTTTTTCACGTGTGAGTTCTAACACACAGACTTTAACAGACTTTAATAGAAGTCAGACAGCTGGCGCTCGAATTGCAGGTGTGTCAGTCACAGAAACAGCATGTTTTGGGAATAATTGGGTCTCATTAATACCCTGCATGGTAGAATCAAGGTGTCCGGATGCATGCTGTGGCTCAAATGTCATTTCCTCATGATATCCCCATATTCCAAGACTATAACGCCCCCATACAAACTGCTAAACAGATTTATGAGCACTGGGCTGTCAAAGCCAAACGCCTTCCATGGCCTCCACAATAACCAAGAGCTAAACACAATTAAGCCTTTTTGGGAAGTTCTGGAACATAGAGTGTGGAGTAGATTTCCACCTCCTTCATGTCTTGAAAAAGTTGAGCATTCTTCAAGAGCATCCTTCTTGAAGAATGCTCCAATATCCCACTGGAAACAGTATATAATATGTAAAAGCATAGCAATAAGGACTGAAGCTGTTATGAAGGCAAATGATTGCCCAATTCCTTATTTGTTAATAAATATTCATATACTGTTTAATGTGTTGTGTGGTTTTTCTTTTAACATGGTTGAAATAATAAAGCACTACAGGCTGAAGTCCAAAGATACACAAATATAAGACTAAGCTGCCTAAAATGAAGTGCTTTACATTTTTGTGCTTGTGTGCTTTGCCTGTGGAAGTGTTTTTGGGTGATTAGATATCAAATGATCAGACAGAGTTATTACAGACTTAATGGGTATAGGAATAAGAATCTTACTCCTAGTTACCAAGGCAATGGGGGAAGAACTAGTATGGCCAATGGCTTAACCTCTTCAAAGTAAATGTGTCATTCAAGATATGGTCTATTTGTTTCTCCCTATCGATGACCGCTGTTTAAAAAGTTCAAGCTTTGTTCAGTGTATGCAGCCGTAATCCTATTAGCAAAGGCCCATTAATTTCCACAATCCACTATGCTTGCCTTTCAGCTGGTAGCCCCTGCATCAAAATCTCTCAGTATTTCAATCAGATACTGTGATTAGAGCTTGTGGGATGGAGGACAGTAGACATTTCCACGGAATACTGTTGTGTTTTTATTACAGTTTACCAGTTTTCTGACCCAGTTTAATTGCCCGTATCCCTGACCTGTCATTTGTGTCTGTAATATAATCTGAAATGTGCATGTTCTCTTGCTTTAGTGGAAACGTACCTTGTAATATAATCTGAAATGTGCATGTTCTCTTGCTTTAGTGGAAATGTACCTTGTTAAAGATACAACTTATCCCTCCAGCAAATGAACTCTTTTTAATGCCAACCGACACCAGCATCACAGACATTAATATGGACAAGGACCATGTATCAACCGCATCTGCTCCAGTAATACAAATGCAGTGTTTGGAACATCACATACTGCAATACTATTACCAGAACAACAGAAAAATTAGAGCTCTGTTAAAAACTAATTGCAATGTAAAGAATGCAATCCTGGGGGGAACTCAATCTACCCAAAATAGCACTTAGAATAGTCCAAAATAGTCCAGGGAAATAAGAAACAAAGCAGATATAAATGGAATTATATCACATCCAAATTTATGGAAAGTGACAAATTCTTGTGTCATAGGTAGTGACTGAGCAAAAAAGATCCTCAAATCGCACTGACATAGCCCAGTGTTGAAAGGCAGAACAGCAAAACAGCTCTCCAAACTTCAGCATTTTCTCAAAACCACTTATTTTCAGATAGGGAATTGTCATTGTAAATGTCAATTTGTTATAAAAAAGAATCTCTGAATGAGCAAAAACAATGCATTTTTAAGGAGAAAATGCAAAACATACTTTCTGACCACACTTTATTTTAAGATGATTTTTTAAAGGCCTGATCATTTATCACCAAATTTATTCACTGTCATTAAACAGCTAGTGAGTACAATGCCACATATTAACTACGAGTTCTTCAAAAGTAGCAGACAGCAACTGAGCAGCAGGCAGGCAATGGGTACTAAACTTCTTGTTTGTTCAGATCTGTGCTTTTCCAAATTAATGCAACATTTACAGTGGAAATCTTATTAGCAGCAATTTCCTGTATGCATTTTTTTTTTTTTTTTTATGATAAATATCAAACATTCAATAAGTGTTATTTTACTTTCATTTTATTGCATGTTTTGTGGGGCATTTCGTGGTGTACATTTTATTTAATGCAGTGACGCTAAATAAAAGTCAAAATCATAAAACATTATACATATGTTATATGTGCCATATGTAGTTGCCATATTGAAGGGGAAATAGGTAGGTTATACATCAAGAACTCAAATGTACATTGGATCATTCCAATCTGAGCCATAAGCCTAGATGCTGACCCTGTTATTTCAAGCAATGCCATGTACTGGTCTTATAGCATTTACCAACCACATCTTAACTTCCAGGTACAGAACATTGTCGTATACTCAGTAATTTGAACACTTAAGGACATCAGGAATCATATAGAATGAAAACACAGTGAAGGTAGAGGTGGTGCTTGTACATCCCTTCAATGGTGGATAACACACTTTTAAAAATAGTGGGACATTACTCAAAAGGGAATGCAGAGAGCCAATCCCTTGAAACTGTGCAATTCCTCCCATTTTTTAAATGCAAGATTATAATCTGAATAGGCTAAATAACATAAGGACTATGATAGACTGTATGTAAGTGCTTATTTTAGTAAGACATTTGCCAATCACTCAGTTGGATATCAATTAAAGACAAAAAAGTAAGAGAATGATTTTTGTCATATACTGTATAGTTTTCCCTATAACCACAGAGCATCTTAGAAGGGGGTGGGAGGATATACTCGTGTAAATGTGCATTTGAGCACAGAGGAGAGGAGGTGAATATGCAACATGTGTCTCTTTGTGGTGATCTTTGCAACCCAAATGAAGAAAACACACTCCTACCAGCAGAGAAATTGCATATTTTGCCTGCTGCTTTCGGGACAAGGATGTTTCAGGACGTTTCCTGACAGTCTTGTATGAATATCTAATTACTTGGTATGATTTACAAAAAATATATACATTTTTGAGTGATTTCCCAGTGAAATACTTGAAAATTGCAACAAGGTTATGTGCCTCTTCCTTTAGTATGTTACTGTAGCAACAGTGAATCCCATAAAGAAGTTGCTAAAACACCTTAGTCCTGTGACATTCACACATAAACACACAGATCCACAGGCTTGTGTATGCCAGGGGCTCAGCCATCTTTGGGAAGAGGAATTTTATTTTCATTGGATCAGATCATGAAGGTAATGATAGCCTAATTGTTCAAGCATCATTTGAGCCACTCTTTTAAACAGTGTAGCAAAACAAAATCATGAATAAGTAAAAACAGTACACCTATAATTAGTGTACATTTAGGCTAATTGGAATTATTGTTTGTACATCTTACAGGGGCCAAAGTTATTGTACAAATATGATAATTATGGTACATCTGGCAATACTGACCAGTGGGATCCCTTTTTGACCATACTTTTCCTCCTTCTGCCAGCCCTGCATTCTCTTGATAAAGAAGTGTTATGGCATCATTGTAACCACATCCCAAGTTCTTAGGCCAACTGCAGCCCATTGTGCAATATGATTGACGTGCATGTTATTAGTTTGCCATCACAAAATTTGGTGATTTGAAACCCATTGGCTTGAACTACCACCTCTGCAAATTTTACTTTCTTCAACTACTTTGGAAAATATACTTAAAACATCTAGGTGTTTTCTAGAAAACATAAAAGAGGTCTAGAGGGTTTATTGGCCTGTATTCAATGGGCCCCAATGTGTGCTCATTAGTAACATGATTTGGTTACAAAATCCAATGTTGGCCAAAAATCAATTAAATGAACCCTAAAATGTAGACCCCTGAAATCAATAGTTCCAAAACTACAATGCATGTTCACAGCTGACTTTGGTTAGTTCATACTGGATTTTCTGCAATTGTTAAAAATGAACATATCAGCAAAAATGACATTTTCTAAACCGCCATTGTCTACTCAATATAAATAGAGTGTATAGATTTAAAGTCTGAATGAAAACTACTGAACATTACTTTTGCCATAAGCAATAGATTTTGAAATTGAAATAATAATCATAATAGAAAAAAAAATCTAATGCATGAGCCTCTTTATCAATCTGCAGTTTGCCATGCCTGATCTGTAGACAGCCCTATATCAGGTTTATTTAAGCACGATAGGTAAAACAACTTAGCCACAAGAGCCAATGGTATTGTAAATACAGTCAAAAGTTCAACATTGAAAATCAAACAAAATAAGTGTTGTAGAGGTCCAAGGGACGTATCTGTAAATTTCATGTTAATACGTCACATGGTTTGGCTATGTTCATTATTGTGGTAAAATGATATTTTATGTTAATATATTCATTGGTAAGCATCAAAATCATGAAACCTAGAAGTTCTTTTTGTAATTTACACTTAGGATAGCTGTTTGGGTGATCTAAGACCTTAACAAAAATTAACAATCCATAGGCTGCTTATGACCCAGTGGTCTTATTCTCATTTTTCTATAAAGTTTGCATAGATGCATATTTATTGAAGCCTTTTTTCTTATTTGTACTACATTATATAAGCTATACATATTGTAGCATGTATATTTTTTCCACAATTTGTACAATAGAATATATTTGCATTGAAGTGTTGCAAGTATTATTACAGCACTATTACAAGTGGTGATCTGAAAGTGCAGAAAATGTTTCAAATTTTGATGCGTGTGCAAGTTTATATTTTTTAATGTAAGTATTGTGCATACAGTTCACTGAGGGAGTGAGGGAGCAAACTAGCTAGCTGATTTACTTGTTGAATATTAATTCACAGTTCATGCCCAGTTAGCTGACAGAAGCAGAAGTCATTTCATTGATTCAAATGCTTAAACATTATTTAGTGTGTAAGTTAGCTAGTTACATATTTAACATGTAAGGATCCAGATGGATGTCACTTCACAACCAACAACTGTCATAAGGACATTGCCAGAACCTGATAATAAAAAAGAAAACACCATTTCACAACATGCTCCCACAAAACTACAATGTGTTTAGCATGTATTTACAAAAAAAAAGGTAAGGGTAAACAGAAATGGCATAAAAGGTCATACACAAGAAAAAACAAACTAAAGTGCTGGGATCCACCACAGACATGTGCAACCAAATATAATAACACAAAATTTTTATTTTTCTCCATTCACTCCAAATCAGGATTCACCCTTAACAGGGACATTCACTTCATCTTATTCCAACAGTTGTCAGTTATGGATTGCATAATTTTCATTCCTTTGATCATATGCCCTCACTCAGCTCACAGGAAACCTTTCTCATACCTACAATTATTCAGAGGATTGTACCTTGGATAACTGCACGAATTATGAAGCCTTCATTGGAAAACAGTACAATGAACCTCTCTGCCTGTCCCTTATGCATGCACAGGTTTTTGATAAAGTTGCACATCGTGCTGTGAGCACAATGTGAAGGCTGTTTTATCCATGAAATGAACTCTTCAATAACCAGTCTGGTGGGGAAAAAATCCAATCCAATTTAACCAATGATCCTCTGTATCACATAATTATGATGCTCTGTCTCAGAGGGGAATGTTTTGATTTGCACATCTTGAGGTGTTGCACCTCATCGTATTAGCAAATTCAAATTCAGGAGCCAGTAAATAACAGGACTGGAAAATAAGCTAACTAATGCAGAAAGGCTGTCATGATAGAAATAGTCTTCTGGTGGATTCAGTGGGACATTTTGTCCCTCCACCAGCTGCATACGGGTGAATAAGCATGCTTTTATCAGCACACCGAGAGAATGGATGCTCAGTAATATGTAAATGAAGTAAGCAGAGTACAACGGTGGTGCGGTGATGTGGTGTAGAAACCTTGTAGACAGAGTACACACAGGGAAGTCTAAATTAGTTGTGCAATGTTGTTTTAGTTTTCTGAAACTTCAGCAATATCTAAAAACATTGAATTTGCCAGTCGCACCTACAGTAGTGCTGTCTTTTGTTACAGTTACACTTACAGAATGAATTTCTGGAGGTGTGACCATGACACAACATCAAACCTCCTATCAAAATGACCTATACAGTTTATATGATATTAGGCTAACAAGTCCACCACACTGAACAGTTCATATAGTTTTTTCTCACCACTACTGAAAGCCTATAACATGGATGATATATTCTATATGTTTATTGAAAACAAACAAACAAACAAAAAAAAAAAAACAGTCCCTGTGATGGCTGATGACATTATCTGGGAAAATTATGCAAACATTATGATTGAGCAAGATTGCCAATATTGGTAAATGCAGTTTGCACTGCGTTGATTAGATACAGTACAGCTGAGATTGATCAGCTTCTCACAAAATAAAAATAAACTGGTGTCAATATGCATTGGTAATTGCAGACTGATGGATAATGGAGTGACTAGACTTTTTGACCGCCACATATAAGTAATTAAATGTGCTTAAAGAATTTCACACGGGGGAAAAAAAAACATGCACCATTCCTTGGCTCACAGCTTCCTTCAGTCTGTTAGTCAAGGCGGAGAACATTTAATTATACAATGTCTCTTGGGGTATGTGGCTACACAGCTATACACATTATCAGTACATTTTACAAAAATAATTTCTTTGACATTGGCCAAAAATATAACCTAGTGTAATTTAGTTATGGGGAAATTAAACATTTTGTAAAGAACTGTTTGCAAGAGGAAACTTCAAGGCATGGAAATATGTAATTAGTTTCCATTCTTAGACTCCAAGTTCTCTTGGATATATGGCTGACACCTAAATTAAGGTTGTCAGATTCCCTTTGCTTTTCTTACATACTCACAAAATTGTTCTTGCCACACTTGTGAACATCATGGAGGAGATGTCTGAAAAAATTTAATTCATGTTCAAATACATTATTCATATTTTTCAGTTAGCTAAATTAGCTAAACTGTGCCTAATGTGATAACAGGACTGTGGTACTGAATTTATTTTTTTATCCAGTAAAGTTATGATTTTTGCCATGAAGAGGAAGAGTAAACATGAGAATAAGCTTTTTACCCCTATGGCCAACTAATAATGCGATGTTAGGGGCAAAATAATTTTATCCTGAGAAGAATGAAAAACAAACAAGAAAAGTTTAATAATCAAGATATTAAAGATTGCACTTGCAGGATTTCTAAGTGAGCACAGCTGTATGTTAGGATGTGTGTGTGTGTGTGTGTGTGTTGGGGGGTGGGCAGGATAGTAGGATGTGGGAGTTGCTCTAGTTCAGCTTTTCCTCAAAGGTGATTAAAAATCTGTGATGTATCAGTAATTCCTTAATCAGTCTCCTGTTAATTGATCTACGATTTATGGTAGCCTGCTGTTAGGTAAATAGAATGCTAATGACCATACTTGCCTTATGCTGCTCTATGTGTCTAGAAATAATCTAAATACCTCTGGCATGGAAGTACCCTCAGGTCATTCATAAACAAACACTGATGCCACTACCCTGTAGGCCAGCTCTACCAAACAGAAATAATCACAATATTTGTAAATGACTTGGAAAACTGCACGCACATATGATTTTGCTGTTGCGACAAATATTAAATCGACACTGCAAGCCCATACAAATAACAGAGCATGAGATAAAGCACTTTAATAAAATCACCAAGAATGGAGAGTAATCTGTTTTCCCATGGTGGCTAGCTCTCCAAACTTTACATTACAAGTGATAACTCATACTGGAGCCTCAACAAACATTCCATGACACACATATTAAATGAAAAGGTATATTTAATGCAGGAATCAAACACTGCATTTACACTGCGGTGAGACATATAAGGAAAATCTGACGGTGTATTTCTCACTGTAAGAGGGGTACTGGACATTCCAGAGGGCGAAGTGTAATAACTGCATCATGTAACAGCCGAACAATAAAGGTCAGTTTATCTACGGTTGTTCAGGTGGGGGGCTTCATAAATACCTGTGTGTCTACAGCGGCATCATTGTTGGAATGTAATTCTCTTGACGATCTACTCTGCCGTGCGCTCTGACATCTGAGTGGATCAAACTTGCTGATTTGTATGTAGGAGTGGTGAAAAATCCAGAAAGCGTAAGCGTCACCGCGGTATTGCTGTAACAGCCACCTGCTTGCTGCGGCACACTTTGGTGCGCACGCTGCGGTGCGTGAAATGACAGGCACCATTTGATTCACTGCGACACCTCACATATCAAGAGGGAAATTCGTAGTAGCCTCTGCACCGTCGTGCCAGGCTCGCTTTGAGGAGGACAATTTGGGTCACAACATTTGAATCACGGCGAGCTGTGTGGGGAGAAGAGGTGCAACAAGACACCACATCAATATAAATAAATATCAATACTTTCACCACTGTTGAAGATTCAGCACAGCATCTTTGTCTACTGCAGAGCACACAGGGCCGGCCCGCGGCATAGGCAGTATAGGCAAATGCTAAGGGCGCCGACCATCCAGGGGGCGCCAAAAACGGGGGAGAAAAAAAAAATTACTCTTCTTAAAATTAGTTGGTATTATATATCTTAATAGGAAGATAATGAGCCAAAAATATCTAACTGCATAGCAAAACCTATTAAATATGAATAAAAATAATAATAATAATGATGATCACACTTTACTTTCCTGAGATGCTCCCCCTTCCCCCCGGACTAATTAGACTCTACCTGCTGGCGGAGGGGGGAGGGGGGAGGGGGGCACGCATTGACGTGACCCCAAAAGCAAGCTCGACAACAAGACAACGACGACAGGACAACAACAACATGTCAAAACGTCCCAAACTGTCTGGTGCCCAGGGGAGGAAAAAAAGAAAAGAAGAGGAGGAAAAAAGAGAGAAAGACAGAGGTAATGATACAATAAAGGTGATGTCATGACATTATTTGTACGTAGGAGAACAACGACACGTTGTTAACCAAACATGGTTTGCTAATCAATAAATAGCTAGCGTGAACTGTTTTAACTTCAGTTAGGCTAATGGCATGTTACGAAGGACCAAAGCTGTTATGAAAAATGGCACTCCCACCCAGCTTCCAAATATGTAAATATTATAGGGGCAGCAAGAGTTAAAATTAAAATAAAACTTTTTTACATTTTTATTGAAAACTGGTTAGCTTACGTTTTCTTAGCTTGCAATATTAGCCTTAATCAAAAAGCTAACGTGTTATTCCTTTTCCTATAGTTTTAAGCCTGCACAGTGCACATCATTCCTGTTATAGCATACCTTAGCATTCCTACATTCTATATTATAGTGCAGTTTACTACTTCTTTGCATTCTGCTAATCAGCATTTCCTTGTAATGACAAAAATTGAATCTCATATCATTTGCATATCAGAAGAGTATTAAACATGTACAGCATAGTCATCATGCACGTATCCCTTAGATTTTTAATTTGTCATATTTCAGTTTATTCTTAAAATCATATTATGTATCATATCATATTTATTATTAGATTGGTGTAATATATTCCTCTTCTCTCTTCAGATGCGCTGTTGAGGTTTCTCAGTCCCACCCCTGCAAATCTTGGGTCATCTACAGCATCAAGCGCTCCTCCTGTTTCCTCCACCTCAACAGCACAACCCAGCAGTGATGTGACTTTATTTAAGCTATTCATATTGTATTTCAAAAATTCATTTCATATTTTTATTGTATTTCTTTCTAATTTGTTCCAAGTGTTTTGATTTTGCAATCGCAAATAAAAGAATGTCGAAGACAAAGCTATTCAGTTTCTTGTGAGTATGTACACCAGCAGTCGAATTTACTCCGATGCAAGGGGGGACGCCACCTAAATTTTCGCCTAGGGCGCCAAATTGGTTTGGGCCGGGTCTGAGAGCACATAAGGGTTTTTTTGTGATTGATTTGTTTCTTTTTAGTGTTCTGAAGGGAACAAATTAATTGTGTTGCCTTGATGTGCTAACCATTATGCTACAAGCCTGGCATTGTAACCTACATGCTGCTTGTACCGAGCTGCATTTACAGTTCTTCTGTGTGCTCCCACCCAGTTGATATTAGGTCTAACTAAATTACATTGAATTGGAGAACGCTCATTAATGTGATAGTTCACCACAGTACTACAGCTATGGCAGAAAACAGTGGACATAGAATAGAAAGAGAACATTTTCAGCCACATATAACAGCCACAGAAGTGCCCAGAAAAGTGAGAAATGTTTGATGGCTACATATTGTATGTTACTTCACTGTGAGTGTGTGTGTTTGTTTGTGTGTGTGGGTGTGTGTGTGTGTGTGTGTGTGTGTGTGTGTGAACGCACATGCACACATGAGTTTATGCAATTGTGTTTTCACGTTATGCCTCTCATGTACCGTGTGGAAAAAGACATGACCACAGCAGCCTGTATCATTCCAGCTTTCACCTCCCTGTATTAATGAGCCTCCTGGAATGACAGTTCTCACAGGGTCTGTGGTTATCAATGGCAAGGCACCAGTCAGAGAGTGCATGCACCCATATTAATTTAATATAGTTATTCACAAAATTCTGCAGAGATCATTTTGGATTCCTCTGGCAGAGTCACACTTGGGCCTGACGGTCTCAAAACACAAATTAGCATATAAATGTGATAACATGAGGAAGAGGATGCAGTCGCAACTGACCTGTGAATTGCACGCTATGAGGAGCTGAAGATATCAATTCCAGAATTCACACCACCAGCCAGTGCCAAAGAATAAATGAAACGAGAGATGGGGAGTACCCCTCAAACCCGATTAGAGTAGTGTCTGTCTGTCTTATACAGGAAGAAAATATGACCGTATTTGGTAATGATTCCAGTGGACAGACTAACCAAAATGAGGAATGCTACTTGTGGCTTTGCTTGCTCTGTGATTGACCTTGTCCACGAAGTGTGCTGAATTAAAAAAAAAAATAGAATGCAAGTCATGTAAAGACTAGGCCAATACAATTGACCATGTTGTCTGTAAAGGAGAAAGTGGTCTAATTGCCACTAAAACCTATAACCTTGACTTGTACTCGGTTTCGCTAAATCAAATTTTAGCTCCTGGCATTTACATAATACGATGTCTAGACACTTGCATTCTTCTCAAGTCAATACACATTCATTTCCTTCATTTTGAAAGAGAGGCCATGAATGATATCATTATTATTTGGATTTTGCATTAAACAATTTTTCACAGTAGCTTTCTGGGAATTGATTTTACTTGGTACATATGTGAAATTTTTTGTTGATCCTGTAGAGTGACAAACAGCAGACCCCAGGAAAGAGAAAATTGACCTTCATGGAGACTTAGAGGAGAATTATTATTAATTAGCTAGGATCTGCCTGGAAATATGGGCACACCATTTTTGGCTGCTCTTGATGATATGCTGAGCTCTCTCTCTCTCTCTCTCTTTTTCTCTCTCTCTCGCTCTCTCTCTCTCTCTCACACACACACACACACACACACACAAACATAAATTTTAGAAGAAGATGTAAAAGCACCAAATGTGGAAGCTATCTAGCTAGCTGTCTCGATTTTGAACTGAGCATTCTGCCCACAGTTATAAATTATATGCAACTATCTAGCATCTGTAGCTAGTTAAAACATTATAATGTCAAAGTAATATTACCTTGTTAGAACAACATAACTAAGTACTTGACACACTCTTTGCTCATATTTAGCTAACCAGTTAAACAGTTACGCTATCAGCAGTCAGGAGGAAGCTCTGTATGCAAACTGTCATTCTCAGTCATCAAAGTAATGCTACATTCATAGCATCCAATATATCAAATTATAGATTTTGACTGTAGCAGCATTTAAATCAAACATGTAAACAGTTTCTCCTGAAGGTTCTCCCCTCCCAGCACTCAGGTTGGTCCTTGATCAATCAGGTCTTTTGGCAGGTCTGACCTTAGGCTAGCTGCTGGACCTTTCAGTGATCCTCCTGCATCAAAAGGGTTTCTCTTCAATATTCTCTAGTTTCATATTTTGTAATATATTCTCTGTAATGTAAAAAAAAATGTAGAGCTGGTGTTTTATCAGCCATATAAAGTAATTTAATTGTGTCATCATTTCTCATTCACTACCAACAAAAGTAATAAATTAAAGGCTATGCAAATGTATAATACTACAGCAGGATGCTTAAAGCCAAAAGCCACCCTGCACTCAATAACACATTGTAACCGGGATAATAACTCAATATTGGGGATAAAAGTGTCTGTGTTTCTTCAATAAGTGCAAAAATATAAAGAATCTCTCTCACAAATAAAGTTACGGCTGCATTCTCATCTACATGCACCCCCCCCCCCCCTCTTTTCTACCCAAATACTTGTGAATGCCCATAGAACATCATGCTCACTCCACTGCAAAAACTCTGCACCCACCAGGAGACCAAGGAAAGGCACATGCAATCCGCCTATACACTTGCAAGCCAATGTGACTACTTTTCACACTACAAATCATATAGTGCACCAGGAGGCAGACACCAAATGGAGGGTAGGCACATGCCCTCAAAGCGATCCGAGCCCCTTGCAGACGCTGTAACGAGTTGCAAGGTGTTCCAGTGGTGTGCCAAGTGAACCCTGGCCAACTTACACCCACCCTTATCCTTAGTGGAACAAAGCCAATTTGTTCTGCCACAGAGGGCAGCAGATGACATGGCCGGAATTGAACCCAGGTTGTAGGGCTCAGCCTATGCTGAGGACAAGCTGAGTCACTCATGAGCCCCTATAACTGCATGTTGGTTCATTTTCATCTATTCAAACTAGCAGTGACCTTTTGAGGAAGCCCTACTGGGCACAGAAAACTGGTTTGACTGTTCAACAAGCTTTATCCCCAGCCAACATGATCAGTGGAGACCAAACAAGAGAAACACTTGTAAGCTTCTATGTGCAAAAACAGCAGCTATTCAGCAGTGAATAAAGTAAGCTTATATGGCTGTCATCTGTGACATTCAGGCTCTAAGGGTTACTGTTCATCAAAACATACCAATGAGTACAAGGGTATAAAAATGAAAGATGGATTATGGCCAAGATATAAGACAAGCTTTTCAGGAGAAAAGATGAAGACTGTCTCATGATTCCTAGAACACATCAGGAAAAAATATGTAACATTTTGGGGCAGAATGTGTACACTGTGTAAAATATAACAAAATGTTTGAGAAGGTTCTCTGTATCTCAAAAAAAAAAAAGTCATATGTATGGGAGCACAGGGGGCAAGGTGAAAGCACTCAAGGTGAATTTTCCTTTAACATTTAACTTATACTCTGTCAGTAAAATTCCAAGAATCAGGGGCTTGGGGGGATGACGAGAAGCTTAGCCTTGTTTGCAGAGAGGATTCTCAATGAGAGCCAGATAGCTGCTGAGCCACTAAACCTTTTCTGTCACTCCCTAAAAGCTGAAAATTATAGGGCTGGCAGTGGGGTCAAAATATTATTAAATGTACCATTAAAACAAGTGCAGTCATAGATTGCAGACCCTCACTCCTTTAATTCACATGATTAGACAGGTAGACTAACCAACTGCAAACCCTCAAGAGCAGCGTTCACACAAACTATAACTATGAGCCATTTTGTGTATTGCTTGCATATGTAGCTCTTTCTGTTTTTGCTGTTGATTTTCTTAAATACTTTTATATGATGGGTAGATGCTTAAATGGATTTTTACTGTACATCCTTTGAAAAGAACACCCACATGTTCTTGTTTTTGTTGCTGTTTTTTCTTAATAATAAACATGTTGTGTAAATATGCTATTATACCTACAAGAAGGCAATGTACTCCTTCCACAGTGCAGTGAAATATCATGGAAAACTCTGTTGTTATGATGTGTTGGTATTCATCTCTCACTGTAACACGAATACTGACACAATTTACTTCCAGAGGGCTGGACGTAAGAACTGCATGACATAATAAAATAAAGAATGAAGGTCAGTTCATTTAAGCTTGTTCTGGTGGGGGCTGCAGCCCTGGAGCCCCCACAAAGGCAGTGGCTGTGTTTCATAACCCCAACTTCCTCACTTAGCTACAGCAGTGTCATTGTCGGCATGTATGTAATTCTTCCATTATCGTTTACCTCTCTGTCCTCCCTGAAACTGTAGATGTGTAACAGTGCTCTGTTGAGGTGATGTGCAAGAGTCCGTGTATCGATCAGTGAGTTTCTCTGTATGGCTCTCTCTCACACACACACACACACACACACACACACACACACACACACACACACACACACACACAGATGCTGCTGTGCACCTCAAAACAAAGGCAGATGCTAAAAGCATTGGTGAAACAGGAAAAAAAAAGGGGGGGGTTCTGTGTTAAATGACTCTTTGTTCTGCCATCAGATCAGTAACAGAGAACGGGTAATAAAAAGCTTCTTGAAATGAGCAAACAAAAATAAGGACATTCTCATCTCAATTTGCATTTTGATGTTTCTTGAGTGCCTCCTTCAGCACTGGGGGCAGCAGGAGTTCCCCATAGGGCTACAGAACATCCTTTGAGAAAGTATAACACCGTGGGCAAAGCACAGTACTGCTCTATACTCCTCTTCTCCTCTTCCTCCTCCCCTGAGGACTTATTGTTCAGAGAGTGTTTCTCTGAGTATCTTCCCCAAGCCCATTCAAAACGGTTTCAGCTTAGCACAGGCAGTGAGACATGGTTTGGGTCGCTCATGTATCCCCGCGTAAGTATTCAGGAGGTCTCATCAAGTATTTAGCAGTACAATGTCTCTCTTTCTCTCTCTCCCTCCCCTCTGGAAACTGGTTGTTCATATAGGTTCTTGGATGCACAGCCCTTGCGTTCATTTGACTGTATGCATTTCAAAGCTGTCTTTAAAAGCATGTGATGGACCTTGTAAGTACAACACACGGAAGTTCCACTGGGACACCGATCACACAGCACTGTGGGTTCAACAGGGGAGGAGATATCTCTGTGGCTGAGAGGCAGACATGTGCCATATGCACCTTGTGGAAAGGGTTAATATGCCCCAGTAAACTAACAAAAGATAGAGAATTCACATAATGCAGACCTTGAAGATCTGTGTTAAATCATTTCATCAAAAAAAAAAACAAATAAAATAAATACAAATCAATAATTGAAAGAAAATGTCCATAATTCTAATAGCAAGAAATCAGTTTGCACAAAACATAACTTTTACATCAGTGTCATCCCTGAATAAATTAAAACCTACTAACAAGAATGGTTAAACCTTCTTTGCTCAAAGCAATCCATTTACTGGTGTATTTTCACAGATTCCAAATGGCTTAAAAATTCTCAGTGGTCCAATATAGAAAAATTATGCAGTACAGCAAATTCTCATTTATTACTGTGGGATTAGGCCTTATGTATCCCTCTTGACAAATAAGACTAATGAGAGCATACTGTTTTAATGGACACTTTAGCCCAGGTTGCTGATAAGAAGGGTTTGTGATCCTGGACACATCTTTACCATTTACATTTATGACACATCTGGTCATTTATAATAATATGATGATTGAATATTCAGACAAAAAACTATGTTTTTAATTTTTGAAACATCACCTTAAATTGTTACTTTTTATACAGTATGTATATTGCATCTTACTGTTAATGATCAATGAGTGTGTCAAAAGAACTGAAATATTATGACCATGGAGAATAAGTAAAGGCTATTCTAATTCATACATATCATTGGGTACCATCCAAAAGCATAAGATGAAAAACATTCAAAGCAAAAATGGGACTACATTTTCTTTTCCTTTTGTCACCAACTATAGTTTATCCTCAAATACTCATTGGCATATCATAATTATTAGTACTACACACACTACATTCCATTTGCTTAACAGATCCTTTTGACCAGAGCAAAAAACACTGCTTACAATGTTTATATCCATTCATACATGCATACATATTTACTGCATCAATTTTGGAGAAAGTGCCTTGCCCAAGAATACAATAAGGCTCACCCAGCTTTGCTCCTTAAGACAATGCTGCCTATAACTTCTGCCCTTATACTCATAACTTAATGTATTTCATTATGAATGATTTTTCTACTCATGCCAACAATCTAATCATACCCTCATGATCCCAGGATCATGGCTGCCTGTAAGTAATATCTCAACCAGCAGGGGATTTATTTACCTTTTTTATACAGTTATATGTATAAAGTAATGAGTTCTTAACAACATTACACATTAAAATGCACATTAATAGAATTTACATTTAAAAAATAAAAAATGTCAGAATGGTTGATCATCTTATTGATTCATATGAACAAAATACTCAATTTATGATTTTATTCAATTTATTATACTGTATTATTGTATTATATACCCTCAAACTAATAGAAAAATAAATTGTGGAGGATGATTTGGATAAACAGCATCGCTAAGAAGATAAGAGGATTTTGACAAGTTAAAAACAATCTTTGAACTTGGGTTCAGACATACATCATTACTCACAGGCATAAAATTCTTGTTCTAACTCATTGAAAATAGGCTGTGTTGACATTCATTCTCACCTTAAAGTTTCACCTTGGAGTGTGTTCATAAAAGCACTGTGAGTAACTTACAGCGGAAAGTCTGAACTCTGAAACCTAAAATAAAACTTGCATTACATGCTTGTTAGGAAATCCATGCGATGGTTACAACAAACATGCTGATGTTGCATTCTAAATATCAATATAGGCATTTTGTTTCAACATTTCGCAGCTTTTCTTCTTCAGTGAAAGGCTGTGCCCAATCAACAGTGAGGCATTACAGCATGACAAGAAATGCAAGAATTGTTTAAACCTCTACCAACATTATCAACACTGTTTATTGGCAGATAAACACATCAGATAACACATGCGTGTTCTCACAAAATTAAATTATGTAAATAGACTGTTAGTCTGTTAGCATAAGTGAATCAAAATGTGTCATCTGAATGCCCTTTAAAGTTAATCATGCAAATTCTTATTTACTGTCTCTTGCATCTCCAGGCAAATCCCTCTAAATATTTCTATTTAAGAAAAACATAAATATGAACTTCTGGTGAGATAACTACATGTCTGCAGTTTTGTATTGCAGTCACCATTTTTAATTCGAGAATTGAATAATTTCTTTGCACTGCTCATGTGACTGGCTGTAATTAAATCTGTCAAAACTTTTATTGTTTTTGCTCTGAGAATTTGTGTGAATGACCCTTTTACATAACTACATAACCCCTCCAGATTCTCAATGCACACATAACAAGGACAAATGTGAAATTAATGCTGCAAAGAGAGACATGCCCATATTCTACAAATGAGCTGCAACAACAAAAGAGATTAGTTGTATCAATGCTTTTGGCTGATACATTTACCCAAAATCATTCCACACAAATAGTAAATATCCCATAGCATTAAGGTTCCCAGCACAGGGGCCAAATTGCAAATCTGGCTCTCTCAATCAGGCCAGTCAATGATCCTTCAGTTTGATTTGCCAAATTAGTGCTTGGCTGGCCTCCAAAACTGATATGTGGTCCACATTCTGGCACAAAAATGGTTGCTACAGTATGCATAATCCAGAGAGATACTACAAATTTGAGATGGTTGAGGTGAATTCCACCCCCACCCCACACACACACACACACAAACACACACACACCACATCCCTCACACATACACCTACTGTAAAGCACTCTGAGATCATACATCATTGTACAAGTTACAAGCCACCCTTAATTGCTTCAGTTAATACCCAACAGTATAGCTGTATAAATGAATAATGCGTGATACAATGAAAGAAGGGAAATTGCTAAGCAAATAAATTATGGAATGTGTCTGATACACGGATAAACATGATAAGTGCAATATGATAAGTGTTATAAGTATAATCAGCCTTAAATCTGCTTATTGTTGTCTCTTGTAAGGACGTGACCTTCAGTTGTTCATTTGCTAAACTTGCCTGTTCTACTAAGCCATAGGTGCTGCCTGGTCATGCTCGAAATAAAGTCAAGCCATCTGAGAGAGCTAATTACAAAGTCTACCTTTTTTGCAAGGAATCCAATTTTAATAGCAAAGAGACAGTCATAAAAAAATGTCAGTGTAGCTTCTGAGGCCTCTTTAAGTGACAATTTTTCACTTGAATAGCCAGATTGCACCGGCGAGGGTTGTCTTTATATATATACACACACAAAGGCCGCTTGATATTGGCGAGGTGAATTTTATGAGCCGACCAAAAGCCAGTGCTGGTAATTAAAGAGTGGAATGACATTTTCACAGAGGGCGATTTGAGCGCATGTTAGCTTAGTGACTGCAAAGTGTACTGTCGACAGAAGCCCATAATATTTTATCACCTGGTCACAGGGTCAGTGATACTGGCATACATCACAAGAAACTGGCTCTCAAGCTTGGTTGTCACAATGAGTAAAAGATTTTTAGACATTCCCTTGCATAAAACATGTTCAATAGTATGAAGTAGTGCAATGATTTATTGAATTTTAATGACATATTGCTTTGATTAAAAATGTATTCATTTACTAGAGACTGATGTCATTTCAGTGGAACCTGTGGAGGAACCTGTGGAACCTTAGATTGCAGACAATAAAAAGACCTCTGATCTATAACTATGCCAAAGTACCACCGGGTCAGCGATGCATGACTAAGCTTGGTTGATTTTGGACAGTTGAACCCATCTGATTGAGTTGCTACTGCAGATATTATACACTAAAAACATCTAGTGACTGGTGAAATTGCCATTCCAGCCTCAGAATCCCGTTGGTGTCTTTTCTTCTACGTCATAGCAGTCATGGCATTTTTGAGAACTTATTAGTTTTCATATTTGCAATAATTTCATAAGTATAACAAGTTCCCCTCATTTTCTCCTCCTTCATTGCCATGGTCACATATGCAGAAAAAAACAACAACATGAGATTCATCACTTACAGGATCATACCTACATTTTTACACCTGCTACTCATTCTACCACATATGGTGCATTGCAAAAATGCAAGTGACTGTGCAAGGTTCATTGTTCAAGTTTTGTAGAGTCCAGGACTTGTTTCTAATTATATGTAAATAAATGAAAGTTTCATCTTAAAATGTGTTTAATGCATAAAGATCCTTGAAAACATATTCAAATTGGCCTCATATTATCCAGGTCATATAATACACCTCAGAATGATTCTTCAGGGGCAAGAAGCAGATATGATAAATAATGGTATGTTCTAACAAGAGCAGTTCTCCGTATAATCATTTCATGTATGTATGCTGAGAAACGTATTATGTACACTGAGAAATTGTTTTCTCGTGTACATTATGCATATTTTCAATTATGCTATTAAGAATGCTTAAATTTGCACATACATTATGCTCAAGTAGATCACAACTTTCAGCCAAACACCAATAGTAGCCAGTGGCACTGTGTCAGACTATCAGGTGACATATTAGGGCAACCAGCAAAGAAGAACTTTAATTTGCAAAAAACCTCATGCCACAACATTTCTTATTATGGTAAAGAAATGCTCACATGTTTTCAGGTTGCATAGTAGTTAAGCTGTAGCACATTCTAATCCTCACAACTGAAGGACTTAACGTAAGATCAACCTTCTCTCTGAACTGATTTACTTTAATAGTAGGATATTAACAGCAAAATATACAGGAGCTATGCATCTACAAGCATGTATGTAATGTTTGGACGGTCTCACAGTCTCAGTCATCATTCATTCAACCTTAGCCAAAAAAATGTCATCTCAATGAAAAGATGTCATTTCTTCCAATGTTTTTTTTTTCTTCAGCAAATTACATTATTGGTATTTAGCAGATGCCCTTATCCAGAGTGACTTACATCAATTTCAGGTGTTTTTTTTTTTTTTTTCAGCTGAATATTTACTGTGGCAATTGTGGGTTAAATACTTTTCCCAAGGGTACAGCAGCAGTGCCCCAGTGGGGAATTGAACCAGCAACCTTCATCTATAACTCCTTCACCTCAAAGAGCATAATAACTTAACCTGTAAGACCTTACTTCACATGTCATCATCCCAAATAGACTCATGCAGTATTGACTTGTTCAATATGATGTCATGGAAACCTTATATTCATGAATGAACTCATTCCTAACCTCTCATGTGTAAGCATTTTTAAAACATGTCACTGCCCCATATAAAAAATATTTTACATGCATCCATTCTTCTCACCTACATTTTCATCCCCCATTCATGTGGTGTTGCGAATGTCTAATCCAGCAAGTGACCAATTATCAAATTCCTTTAGGTTGCAGAAACTACATTAATTCATTTAGACTTGAAAGTACTGGCGTCACATTGATGGCTTGACAGCAATCTACAGCTATTTACTTAGCAGTTTTCTTGTATATTGCACCAGCTATCTCCTCTCTTCAAACATACGAGAGAAAAATTCTATTCAGCTCATTCAAAAGTTATTCTAAACAGTTACTGTTTCCACAAAGCACATACCACAGCTGAAACACCATAAAGAAGAAATGTACAAGGTAAACACAATGGATCTGTACGCTGCTGGACTTTTTGATTACAGCAGTCAATTTAAGAAAGTAAAATATTCTTAACCTTTGTCCATTACAGATTCAAACCAACTGCATGTTTCTCACTTTATCTGATAAAAAAAAAACACTTTGTGGTGCTTATGAAATGTAACATCAAGCAAAATAAATCGAAAGTCAAGATAAACACAGTCAAATACACCAGAAGAATCTTGGTAAATTATTGACATCACATGCATAGGAGCAGTGATTACCTGTGTGATGCACTCCAGTGATTTTGCACTGGAACTCTCACAATACATAAGATGAGATAGAGAGGTAGGGATTTATTTTATCCAATTACACTGGAAGATTACAAGCAGGATTATCACCAGAATGATAGAGCCCCTATGGAGAATGTTTGAGTTAAAGCCTCAGATTAACTTCTCATCCAAAATGCAATATCTAGAGCACTATAGTGTCCATGTCCTTGCACTGGAGCACTGCTCTGAAGATGGCTAGCTCACCAACACCACTTCCCACAATAAACTGGCTTTCCCAGGAGGTCTCTCATCTGAGCATTAACCGAGCACAGCCTTTCATAGCTTCAGCTCTCATGCAACAGCAAGGAATGGCTAATCATCTATTTAAATTAGGTGGCATAATTTAAAACTTTTGCCCAAAGACACAAACTGAAAAGGAGGTATAGTGGAATTTCAGGACTTCAGTTTCTTTAGTTGGTTTCCATGTGAATATTGTACAGCTACATCCCTTGGGGTGTATACATGACTTTGCCTGGGCTCTACATACATATTTGGTGCACTTGAGTTTGTGATCTTACTCTCTTGTCAAGCTGTCACTCTCATCTCTGCTGCAGCAGACAGGAAATACAAGCAAGGGTTATCTGGTGGGAGCTAAAGGTCTTGGATTGCCTGGAGATGCAAGCAGCCTGAGAAAATCTTCTGTCTGCAGATGGTGCCAACACAGCCACTGTACGTAACAAGTAACTCTGTGGAAACAAAGCTGATAATTGTGCCTGCACACCCTGCCATCTATACCAGCTACATCAAAAATGAAAGGCAGTAAAAGAGTAACTCCATAGAGATTTTAAAATAATATCAGATTTTTCACACAGAGAGGCTGTTTAAAGATCCAATTAGCAAATTAAAATACTGCTAGCTGATTGAATTAATCTTTCAGTATTCAAGGTTGAAACATATAATTGTGGAAGATTTTCCTTTAAAGATCTTGTATTGGCTAATATCAAAACAGGGAGGATGGATACCCTTAGTATTTGACAAAATAAAATCAATAACATTCAGAAACTGCTAGAGTGCTTTATGATGTATTTTACCCACATGATATTGTAAAGGAGCTAGAGGAAATGTACATGAGTACATCCCACTGTATGTGGGTGTACGTACAACACCTGCACCTATTGTAGTTGATTTAGGCAGCTGCCATTGTTAATATGTAAATTTTGCACTCTGCCCGCATCATACATATGTTCTGTTTTCTCACCAGTAGATTGCCTGCTTAGATAGGCAATAGAACAATTTTTAGTGGTATGTGTCACAGCACATGCTTCGGATGACTGACATTTCAGCATGTTTGTTTTGCAAAACCATACGCCAATTAGACAAACACAGTTTCCTCGTTCTGATACAGTACAATTTCCTCTTCGGGTTATTCCTCTAAGAATTGATTGAAGTGAACTCTCTCTGTATATGAAAATAATCTAAACACATTATAGGACTACGCCTCAGTGCTTTTTTGAAAAATCTTCTCGATAATCACAGGAGAAAATATCTTGAAATTTCACTCGACATGGAAAATGCATTAGGGTTGATGAAATATATATAGCTGCAGTGCTATCCCCATTATTGAATTTGCATAACTTAAGAATCACAACCATTTTGCAATATCTCAGATTGAAAAGACCAGATAAAATATGCATTATGTGAGATGCATCTGCACTGAATAAGTCCATATAGGCGAAGCAACATGAGGTAAGATGATTGATGTCAACCTAATAGCTAGGCATAGATGTTTTGCAGTTTGGTGGAGACAATGCATACGGCCAGGGTACTTCACAAGGTGCAGGTGACATATCTGCTGCACCAACAGACAGTCTGTTTCTAAGCATGAGAAAATAGAGTGAGGGATTAGAGGTGAAACTCAGAGCAACATTCATTAGTCATGTATTGTGCAACAAGATAGCAGTTGCTTCCATAATATCAAGAGCTCGCCTGCACTTTGAATTTGCATCACCTCATAATATGCTCAATATTTGATAAAGGTGAAAAAGGCAACCTTCTTTTTCAGCATACTGAACCTGTAATCTGAAATGCTGATGACTCATTGTACCTGGTAAGCAAAAATATTAGTAGCAACAAAGCAATTACACAGGCAAACAAACAAAATTGTGAACATGTGGACATTTCTTGATAATTATGGGACAATTACAGGGTATTTGTAAGAATGTCCCCCTCTGTCCAATGATCCAATCACATTGAAGCTGCTGATATTTGCTATTTGTTTTGTACATAACCCACAAACTCTTCCTCGACCCACCAGTGCATTTCTTAGATTAAATAGATTTTATCTTCAGATATATATTTTCTTTGTCTATTCATCAATTTACATTTGTAGTGTGTGAGATTAAGAGATGACACATAAATATGCTTAGAACAATGATATTTTTTTGTCCTGAAAGGTATCTGTAGGTGGTAGGATCCTAAATTATTTGAACCCAGGTTTTTAGAAAAAAAAAGAAAAACAAAAAACTGAAGGTCCCGTTATCTTGACACTTAAACAATGCTAGCTTGCTTCTCATCTGGATGGCTAGTAAGCTGAGCAGCTGTCTGAAGTCCTCAAGGAGGCAGACCACAAAATAAGATGATATAACTTGCCATATGAAAAGGCAAGATGTTCAGTCAATTGTTAGTACATGACTCATATCTATTGCAGAATCCGAGGTTAAAGGGTAAGTGCAAATAGAATGAATTTGATTATGCCAACAATGGCAGCCTGATGTTGAAATACTGTCATTGAAAAAGTTGACATTGCTATGGTATGTATATGCAGTCAGGAAGGGATTTTTTTATGAATAAACAAGCAGTAGCTCACAGGCATCATCATGCAAAATGGAAAAAAAAAGTCTTAGAATGAATAGAAACACAAACTAACTCCTTTCACAATAATTTGCTTCATAGAGCGCGGTCCCTGACCCTTCCCAGCAATTATATCCTTTTTAGCGGTAGGTGCAGGTTAATTAGTCCACTAAAATACCAATGGCCTGTAGTGCTCAGCCACACCTCAAATTTCACCTGGAAAAGTAAATACACATAATTGGTCATGTGCTATTTGTAATTAAACCTATTGTTAAAAAGAATGGCTGTTGATTAGGGTGACACTGGGTAAAATTACAAATGGCCAAAAGGTTCATCAGTCTCACAATGCATTCGTTCACAGATCTTAAATTCAAAGGCAGTTGATACCACCAAATGTGTTCCATGTGAATAGTGAGGCCACATCTTCAGAAAGGGAATTTTCCTTGGCTCATAAGCTCCTCTCATTCTGAAAACTTTCTTCCCAGCAAAATGATGGACGCAGCCTCATATAAATCGTGTTTGATCCTCCTCCTTTCATTAATGCTTATTGCCACTCTCTAAATCCTCCATCATGTCACCGTCATTCTCTAGCAATTGATCAAATGAAACGACAGACAGAAACGTGCAAGTTTCATTAGTTGTATCATTTCCCCTGCTGCTTGTACCCTATGCTTGTGTCACTGGCTGAGCAGATGTGAATACAAAATAAATTACATGGATTTATCACACGGTCCTTGCAGCGATGTTTTTCAGGGTGGACATCAATGGCCATGTCAGGACAGTTAACATTCTCATTCCTGAGGAATGGGATCCATTCTTTATTTTACAGAATCTGTTCCTTTCGTAATGACAATCATGATATTTAACTTGAGCAGTGACGGGCAATTCCAGTCTTAGAACAGCCAAAGGCCTACAGGTTTTACATTTATCTACCAATGAGCAACTGACTTGTAACTGGAGAAAGAGGTATGTCCAATTTCAGTCCTAATAACTGAATCATCATTGACTCAGACAGACCAAAAAATAACTGGACTGGAATTAACCCTCTCACAAAGTACTGTATTAGCCGTTGAATACTTAAGCAGATATTAATGAGGCAATAATTACTGTTCTGAACCATGATCAGTGGAAGCACCTGTAAAGGCTTTAGACGTTGAAGCCACATTTCTTTGTCCAACTGTACAAGGGATAGTCTAGTGCAATTTGTGTAATAAAATAAGAAGCCTACAGAAAAAGCTGTGATTTGGCAACTGGAAACAAATGACACATTTCCAATAAATATACTGGATCTATCACTGTTCTTGTGAGTCTAGTTAAAAAATGAAGACCCTGCATATTGATTAAACAGATTGACAAATAAAATATTTAATCAATTATTCAAGACTTTGGCTGTAAGCAGTTCATCGCCTGATTCATCAGAGAGTTGACCAGAGACAGATGACAAGGTGAAGCCTAGTGAAAATTATGTAAGGGAAAAAAGACTCAGCTGAATTCACTGGAAACCCATAAAAGCGCAAAATCCAGAAAAAGGAAATCGTGTGGCTTGGAAATAGACACTCCCAAGTTGAAGGCAGGAGCACATTGTAATGGAATGTACTTAAAAAAAATAATACAAAAATAAAAGTAAAATAAAAAAAAATCTTAGACAGCCAAAAATGTGATTAATATTTAATATATGGTATATGCTTTAATATAGGAAAATAACTAATAATTATTTTCATCTTTCATTAATATTTCACAAAAATTCTGTTATGGCGAGTGGATGAATTCAACTAATGAATTTATGTCCATTCTCTTTCAAGAATGTTTTGCAGAGAGTGATTTTTGAGGGTGAAGTTAAATTCAATATGTGTCACATGCTTGCTCAATTGAGCCTTGGCACCACACTCTGACGACTTAAGACACTAAAAGTTGTACTTCACTGTTCGTGTGACTTCTGCTTTATGCCAAAATTCATTGTTTAGAATTTTTGTGAACAGCTAGACAACCAAAACAAGACAAGAGATGACACTTGCAAAGCCTTTTAGTGGAGGATTACAAGGATGACAGTAGCTCTGCTTGCCTTCAAATTATGTTTGCTCCTCTTTTTTAGCCATAGTTGCCTTATTTTCTCCTACAGTAACTGATTGGTTTATCAAAGTACAGTGAATTCTGAAGTGCATATTTTAAAATAACCTGACCGATGCAATGCAATAATACAATTCTATTCAACTGAAGTTTTTTCTGACTAATTAAATTTTGCTTTATTATAAGACAATAAAGCATTCTAATTATTAAATATTTAAATTAATTAGGGAATAAACTGTGGAACATCCAGTATATTATCAATTTATGGATGATAATTAATCCCTGAAGACATTTGTACAGTGTCTTCAATCCATGTAATATTAAACTGCCTTTGAATTTCTGCTTTTCATATTTACTTTGATCAGGCAAATAATCCAAATTTTTGACTGCTGCTCTGGCAACAAAACCTTTCACTGCTGTGAAACGAGGAACTTTGCGCAACAAATGCTACCAAACTTGCATGCTTATCTAAACAGACTTACTGGCCTAGCTAACTTAATGCTTTTTTACAAATGCCCTATCAGACCACCACAGAGAGGTGAGACATTGGAACATGAAGCTTTTAACTTGAAATAAAAATAAATAATCTGTGATGAGCTTGTATAAATTGACTACATGAAAAAATGTTGGTTTTTAGATTAGGACTTTGTTGATGGTGTAACTTCCATTCACTTCAGTGTTGGTGGTTTATGATCAATAGTATGCAATCTGTCAGTCAGGCTACAAGTACTGTATCTATATATGGTAAGTAACCCTTACAACCATAGACATCCTGCAAGAAGAATACTGTATAATACTTTCTATTTTCTCTTCAGCTTGCTGAGTTTAATTTCTGACAATTATGAGCACTCAGCAATTTTCATTTACAATATTAAGAATTAGCTGCTAGTAGTCACAAAATGTGTAGCTAACAATATCTGTACAAACCGTATTGACTCACTAATAATTAATAATAAGCACAGAGTAATGATTTGTTAAGTGCCTGGCTTGCTAAAGTAAATACAATGACATTGCAAAATAGGCAGGATTTGAACTTTACAAGCAATGACAGGGAACTGATGTGAAACACTAAATTGCTTGCTAGCTATCTACTACAGTATATCTGTAGTACAGCCATATTGGGTAATACATCAATTTGGGATCGAAAGGAAAATACAGTTTAGACACACAGCCCACTAGCTACCTAAAGCACATTAGAAAAAATAAATATAATTACCACAGGACTTTATTATGTAACTTCTGTAATAGTAGCTCAAATTTAGTAATAACAACATATTGTTATACCTATATCTGGCTTAATTCTTTCCACCATACTTTGAAATCAGAAATTTGTACAACTCCTCTCCGAATTGTTCTCCACAGAAATGATTTTATATTTTGGGCAAATCCAAAAGCATATCCGGCAACAATCTATGGTTACAAATTAAAATGGTATCTGGGCATAAGAAAACTGTATTTTGAAGTATGTATTCTCTCACAGGAAAGAGAGGAAGTAGAGATGCACAGAAGACAAGTTTCCTGGTGAAAAATGAAGGTTGTAATTTACGGCAGTGCCCAGGTGAAGATGTGCCAATATATACAATACCAAAGGCTTTGCTCACACAACCAACAAGGTCATGCTCATCTTAATGTAACTGGATAGACCCATAGCAATAACAATTTATCCCGCTTTCGATCTCAAGTGACTGAACAAGACTGACTTAAACACAGTCCAATTTGCAGGTCCACCAACTGGGGTATACCAATCTACACCCTAAATGAGTTAAGTTGTAAGATAATTTATAAACACGGCACATTGCCATCTCCATTAACATGGTGCACTGAAACAGTAACATTGCTTTAAATTAAAAGCAAACATTTCTTTTGATGTGGACTGAGTAGTGCACACAAACTATTCACAGAGCAACATTCAATTTTTGCACTCCACACAAGAAAATGGAAAATACTGGCACATACCCAAGCATACTACTGTGTTACCCTCACAGGGTCAGGTCTTTTCCTTGTAAACAGGTGGTGTCATTTAATTGTCAATACTGTTTCCCCATTACTGGTTATGGGAAAATAATAATAATAAAAAAAACACTGACAAAAAATTCCCTAAACAAGTTCATTGATTTAATACTATCCTGAACAGGATGTAAACATGTTAACTAGCACAGACATTCCTATCACTTTCAGAGACAGTATAATAAAACTGTTGCACGAGTTAACACAATGTGAATGGATGTGAATTTTCCCATTTAAATGCATGGCACTAGCCAATACAACAAATAAAAACCAATCACAAAAATTCTGCATGCGCGATACAGAATATCAATCAGGGACACAGCCTAGAGGAGGTAACCTGAGGATGAGGAACTTTTTTCCCCAGTGTTAAGAAGGACAGAGATGTTTTATTATGATGCAGAAGTTTGACTCTAAAAGGACATGCAGTGCCCGACCTGTAACACATTGTCACTCCCATTACACCACAGTCCCTAAATCTACAGATTCTGAAAAAAGTAGGCCCACTAATTGAACCATTCGAGAAAGAACATTAATTCAGAATCAATTTATAAAATAATAATATAGGATATGATGGTTTTACTATTCTAACATACTGTGTTGTTGGCTTCAGTCAATATAGGGCAATGTTATTAGAATCTGGTGTTCTGTAATGGCAAACATTGCAAAAGCTTTTCTATCTATTAGGTACAATAGGATTTCATTGCTAATAAATTTTATAATATCATAATATTGTATTTGTATTTGACTTTTGCAGATTTGTAATTTATATGTAGCTTTAAATGGTATTCTACATTTAATGATCAAGGTCAATTATTTTTGTCTTTTCTTGAAATATATATTGAGTAAACAAAAATATTTAGCCATGAACCTGTAATATAAAGAAAACACATGCAAATGCAACAGCAGAATCATTTGAACTGGCTGGCATACACTAAAACAGTCCTATACATGTATTATTTAAGCACATGGGCAGGTATGGGGGAGTTGAGTACAAACAGTTGCTGCACATTTCTGTTTATATCAAACTGAATGACTGGTGAGAATAATCTTCATGTGGATTGCAAACACATCCTCCTGTGACAATCACATCCACAAGCAAAAACACCCTGTGGTGAGGTGATAGGAAAACACCCAACCTCGGTTTGAAACCTGGTAAAAACATGGAAAGCGGTCTACATGTATTTTCATTATTGATGAACGTGCAGTAATCTTGAAAGCTGTGAGGGAGAAGATTGGGTCAAAGCCCACATCCCGTGCACCTATCCCATCGCTCCAAAAGCAGCAAAACACTCTCTTGCGTGTCCTTCACCTCCTGGCCTAGTGAGAGCTCCAGCCCTTCCCATCACTGTAATAATATTAAACCGGCCCCATGGGTCCATCTACTGCCATTACTGAAATGTAGCAATGAAGCTGAAGTCAGTGTGCTCAAACACACTATTTTTAGCAAGACATTAGCTCACTTATATGTACATTTTCAGTCATTTGTTCAAAGCATTGGATACTCCCAAGTGGCCATCCACTGCAGGTGCATTTCAGGATTTTAAACATTTTTTCCAAAATGTTTAAAATCATTTGGGCTGCATTTCACCAACATGATGTCTACAGCTACAATGCTGCTTTTCATTTCATTTGGTTTTTATGCTAAAAAACACAATTGGTTTGGGATGCACCTCCATACCAATGACCATAAAAATTACAACAGGGATGGGTTTTTAGACATACCGCCTATTTAATTGGACTGGGTGACAGTGTATGGGTGCCAGAAACAAATATTTTAGTGTCATTTTAAAGTTACAAACACATTTTCTACATTTACAAGTACATTTCTCGTTTTCCTACTGATTTACAGTATAATATGCATACAAAGGGAAAGTAATTGTAATGTCTTTAACACAATAACAGTTAATCATGCCTTACATAATTGCTTTCAATATACCATTTCAAGTATTTACGGCTGATATTTGCCAGTGTTTCAAATTTGAACCTTCTATATGCTAAAAAAAAGCTATTTAATATGGGCTTTGGGACTCAAACATAATGCTGTGCTACCTTGACAATAAGCATTGATTGTCTGCACATGCATATGTTGTGTTGTAATAATAAAAGTGACCAAATAATGCTGTTTTTTAAATGGATTTACAGAATTATTCTTGATGTCATTTACATCGGAATACTGAATTTTATGTTTGGAGAAACCTTTTCTGGAAAACATTCAGTACTAACACATCACTAAAATTTCATTTATGAAATACATATTTATTTATTATCTTTGAAATGCTCAGGTCATACCAATATTCATGAATATTGAAATCCACACATTACCAACCAATGGTAAAAAGTTTTAGGTGTAGTGGAGTACTTGCAACGATTTAATGCAGCAGAAAAATTAATATGTGGAAAAAGAAAAACAACATGAGGAAGGACGTGCAAAGTTGTCCATGATCATCTTTTTATTGAATGAATGTATGAAACTGTATCTGAAGTCATACAGTACAGAAGTAAATATCTGTGGGGGGGTCACACCAGAGCGTCATTGTGATTATTCTGTAGGACACATCAAAGAATGTTTAACTTTGCGTGCTCTATATGTATGAATATATAACGCTAGAAAGAGGTTCTTTTCTATTTTCTATTTTTCTTACTCTGGTATTTCCAAACTTTTTTCAAACATAAATCTTTCACCCTCTGGTGTCATTACTCTGATCTCACCTTCCCTTGTAGGTGGTACGTTTACCATTATGTCCACTGGAAACAATATGCTGGACAGTTTAAACAAGTAACAGCATGTGTAAAAAGCATCAACAGAACATATGGGTATATGATTTATCTAATCTAAGCTAATCCTTTTGTTATTGCTACATGTAAAACATGATTGTGTGATTGTGACCATTAAATAAGATTGTTTTACAGTATTTTAAAAAAGACACACAGGGGAAAGCATTGGGAAGGTTTCACTGGATTGTCTTAACTTGCTGGCAAGTTAACTAGCAAGTTCTGTAAACTAGAATCACTACTGTGTGATATATTTGACTTAATGAAGTAGCAACACCAGCCACCCCCATCCTGGAGACCTACTCCAGCTAATAAGTATACTCTATAATAAGTATATCCAGCATCCAGTTACAATTATGTCTGCTTAATAGACTGGACTTCAAATACCAGATAAGCAATTACCTAAACAATTCTTAAACTTAATGCAGTTTGTGATGGTTTTATACTTTCATGTTACAATTCCTTTTATTTGTCAGTACTACAAATATTACTGCTAATTTCCATATTTTGAAAATGCATTCCTCAAAATGTCATTTTTACAAAAATTGTAAAAACATAGTGATATCACCTGTCTTAACATTGGTGTAGGTTCAAGAGGTGTTATAGACACACACATCCTCTATTCTTTACCAATATTAATATGAACCAAAACAGTATAAACATTCATATTATTTCACATTAGTTTAATATAGCTGTGTTACATATATTGGGTGTTTCTGGTCTGTCACAATGACCATGGTGATATGATCCAATTAGCAGCTAAATAAGCATAAACCCTTTTCACTCTTTGTTTGTTGAGCAAATGCATGGCTGTAGAATTTCCTGGATGATCATCCTCAGATCAAGTTTTACATTTGTGTAATTTATTGTTAGTCTTTCACAGTCAAGAAATTATATATTCTTCTGCATAGATAAATATACATAACAATGTCTTAAGCTGCATGATTTATGACAACATTCTCTGGACTCACATTTAAAATAATATGGATTCTCAGAGTTTAGGCGTCAATAACAACACTATTACAAATTAATGCCTCACAGAGAGATATTGATATTATACCAGATGTTTATTTTTTATATATATCTGAGACTTTCTGAATTTATTATCCATAAACTTCACCTACATCAAATGCAATGTATGGATCCGAAGTAAACTTGTCTCATTATCCTGGCATCCTTTCTCCATGGCACCAAGAGATATTTGCACATTTCGGTGGCAATTTCCTTCAGTCATTTTAAGTTCATTTTTCAGCAGAGCAGAACACAAATAATGCAAAAGCTGAAGATACATTATAAACCTGAATATAAATTCAGAGGAGAATATCCTTCAAGCTTGGACTCTTCAACCCCCCCCATTTCCTCTTGTCTAACTTAAAACACTGCTGACTATGCAAGTTTGTTTTTGACTATTACAAGGCTAAGCAGTCAAGTGGAAAAACTAGATTTTCTGCTGGTGTAACAATTTCCTGGTGCCTTATACCATAAAACTAATTAAAAGGTGTGAGCCACACAAGTATCATCCCTTTGTGAGACTTCAAAAACTTCATTACAGCTTTCCGTTCCGTTGTGGATTATTTTTTTTTTATCGGCAAGCAATAGGCAGAGTGTTGAGAGGGATTCTGTAAGGCCAGGGATCACATCACCTTTGCCAAGCTGTGCAAATTAGAAACACTATAAAAGCCGGGGCTTCTTTGTGTAATTGATTCCAAAAAAAAAAGTGGCCAAGCATGGCAGGAAATATTTTTTAGTGAGTTAAAGTCCACTTTTGTATAGCAGCTGGATTCATTGTAAATTAAACACAATCATTAGTGTCGCAGAGCAATGCTACGCTTATGCGTTTGCTGCCATCGTCTATTTACCATTTTCCCAGTTCCCGGTTCTTCTTTTCCAACATTAATTATGCTTCGTCCCTCTTGACTGGCTGTGAGCCCCTTATCAAACATGGGATTAACCTTGCACCACATGAAACAAACAACATCCACTTCATGACTGCATCTGGTTGCTCTTTCATATCGCTCTTAGCATCAGCTGCTCCTCCCCAGCCAACAGACCCTGCTCTTCACCAGTACTGGCCCAAAACCACTCTTGCCTGACTAATATCAGTGAAATGTAAGCCATGGCTTTGACCACATGGCAGTCTGCAGCATGAGGCCTTCACTTGAATGAAAGAAGAATTAATGGAATCACTGAGGGTGACATGGCAATCAAACGATGTACAGCTGTATTAATTTCACACAAGGCAGCTTTCTGTAAACAAAGTGCAATTTAGAAGTGAATTAAAATAAACAATATCAAACGATTTCCAAAAAAAAAAAAGAAAAATCAATAAAGCAAGACAATGATGATTACTACATTCACCCCGCAATAATAAACAGCCTATCATTGTAGAAATTACTTTTAAAAGTACAGCTGTAGAAACGAATTGCTACAAAACATATATGGATATGGTATATGGAATGGATGTTCTTGTATGGTATAAAAATGTTAGAATTAATCCTGCATGGAAACTCACAAGCCACAAATGCAGCTGATGCTCCCTATTGTATTAAGACTGGGGTGTTACGTAGACTCCAAATGAAATATTGAGCTGTAATTAAATGCATATATATATAGAATGTGTAAAAACTGTATGGTAAACCAATCTCTCAGAATAAAAACTGTCTTCAGTATTAAGTACTAGAGCACCAATCAATGAACGTGAAGCAGAACAAAATGTTACTATGCAAATAAAATGTCAAATTAGAGGCAGCCTTATGTACAGGTGCATGCACTTGTACTCATGCACTCAATCAGATGGATCCTTGCAAACATGAAACAATCAATTACAAGAAATGTTTGGCTTGTGAAGCACTGCAGATTTTCAACCATCAGAGTCTATTTAGTTTGTGTTTTGATAGTGAGAGATATTTTCGTTTCTGTTGTATTGTACCTCACTTGTAAGTTTGGCGTCTGCCAAATGAATAAATGTAATGTAATGTAAATGTCTTAAAATAAGTATATCTTAAAACCCCATATATGGGGTCCCAAGTGACTCAGTCAGCAAGGCATTCACTTTGATCACCCCTACAGCCCAGGTTAGAAATCAGCTGTGTCATTTTCAAACAATGACTAGGACCCCACCGTGGTAGAGAAACTGGCTTATTTCCACCCCTAGTAAGGGTAGGTAAGTCAGTCAGGGCTTCCTGGGGTCATTGCTCTCAGGCCAGCTGTAATTTTTGAGGGGCCCTCCAGTTCCTCGGGTGGCACCAGTGAAACACCATCTTCATATCTATCCCTTCAGTTACCATATTCCCTACAGAGCATGGTAGTGTAACTATTTCCTACACAATACTCACAGAATTCATTTGATTACATTTCTAATGCTTCACAGATCAATGTGTCTAAATCATCAAAAAGCGCATTATATCTGCTGGAAAACATGCATATATATTATTTTTACATCACAGTACTATGGGGGGTTCCTTCATAACCCTTTTCCCTTTCATTTCTGCACCATAGGTACATATCGTCATGGACACAAGATAGAAAATAACACAGTCTCCTTACACTGGAGGTAACTGCCTTACAGCTGTGTTTGAAAACAGTATTAGAATCATTTTTGGTCCAGAACATTACAATGCAATGCAGTAATAATTTACTTCCTCTAATGCATTTTTTATATCTTTTCAACAGCACCTACTATAAACACAGGTGTGATGTCCAAAAACCCAAACACTTAACAATTGCAGATAACAGCATTTAGAAATCCTTTTGGAAAATGTGAAGCTTTTACTGGGTACATGCTGTGTCTTATATCCCAAACAACTCCATTCAGACAGCTGTTGGCATAATCAGTTTTTTTAGAATAATGAGTATATTCTGTTCTTAAAAATCTCCTGAATGATTCGCTTTCCAAGCAGATTACCTACTATAACCATCACAAGTAAGGCCCTGCAGTTCATGTCACTGTGAAAATGTAATACCCAGACAAAAGCCGTGCAATGGCACCAGAAATAAAACTCCACCACATTGTCACGATGTCTAAATTAGGGTTGAAAGGATGACATTTTCCCGGCTCAGTAGTTTAGAGGAACATTGTTCTTGTTTTGTTCTCCCTCTGTCAGACAATGTACAATGAGATATCATTTTTTTTCTCCAACTCTTTCCATGGTATTTTCTGGGTTGTTTAGTCATGTACTTATAACCTAAGACAAATTTTTGATGAATTTAAACTCCGTCCGTCATTTTGATGGATATACATTGATATAACACTTGATATATGGAGTGAACACAAAACAGTTCGGCGACACGGGCCCAGAGCCAAAAAAGGGCAGACATTCATTCTGTTTGAACCAGTGTTGTGAGAAACAATCAATACCTTTTATGGTACGCCAGATGAGATGTAAAATATCTGTTGTTAAAATAAAAATAGATAGATATAGAAAAAGTCATTATATTTGTGAGAGTTTTAATGTTTCTCACAGGTATAATCCCATCATTAATCATGTTAATCCAAGATCCAAAGGTTGATATGCTTTGGTGTCTTTTTATATTACAGATTATTTGAGGCTGATCAATGTTATTCAGTACTGACTAATGCTGAATGTTATTAGACATCAGAGTATGGCATTACTCAGGAGATTGAATGTACATAATAGCCTTGTCTATCAATTTTTGGCATAGAAGGTATTGACAGTCACTGATCAAACAGTGCATCCCATTCATGCAAAGTATGCATAACTATGTTCTAGGAATAAAGAAGTACCACTTTCCTTGCAATCATTAACTAGACTGAATAAATATCTCTAGTGGCATCAATGTAGGATATAATGGTGAATCTCCAAAATGAAGCATGTTATTGAATACAGTGATGTCACAGGACACCTCTGTGCTAGTATAGTGGTTAATATAAGTGTCCACTGCAGATATTAATTGACATCTAGTCAGTTGTGTCAGACAGGACCATATGGCTCTAAAATTGTTGCCAATTTCAGAACTTGAATTTGGTGTCTTTCCTGGCTCCCTCCATTCTGCAGGAGGCCTTTGGAAATATGTATTTTATTAAATGGCAGTTAGTCTCTCTGACCACACATCTAAGGACTTTTCTGACCATCAGTGTGATAATGAAGTTGAATATCTGACAAAAAATGATAAAAAAAAAGTTACATTATGAAAAGCTTTGTCACCATAGCAGCTGGTCTTTTTGACTGTGGAATGTGATGGCAAGGGAGAGAAACATGTCTTTCAGTAAATTGTAATTGAACCTTATTTACTTAATTGATTTTAATCAAATGAGTTAATGGAAATCCCATATTATAGCTATTGTTCCTATAATCTATTTCTCATTTTACAGTGAAAGACATAAGATATAAGATATAATGGTGGAATGGTATTATTATAGTGTGCTTAATATGTTACACAATTATGTGTATTATTGCTCAAACATCAATATCAATAATAGTGTTAAAAAACAAAACAAAACAAAAACTGAGGGTTCAAAGAGTTAAGCTGTCAGTGTTGTAGCTGGCGGGAAGTGGAAAGGTGGTGTGGTAAAGGGCATAATGAATTGAGCCTACATGCCTCCCTTGGGAGGTGCCACAGACTATGAAGGGAGGTGGGACCTGAACCGTAAATGTCGCTAACAACCACAGAGTTCTTCAAGAGGCTTAAAATGTGAATGGACAAGATTTCATGTCAATTAGCCAGTGATGTCCAAGGTGTTTCCAATTGTCATATGATATGGTGGTGTCTTATTGATATATTTTTTTTTTTTTTGCAAACACATTGATTATGTCTCCAAAGACATTTTTAATCCAAATGCAATCAAACATATGCAAAAATTTTAATAAGATTTTACAATTATAATAAACAAAGACCACATGTATGCTTGAGTTAATGGACTGGCAAAATCAGATAATTAAATTTAAACTGTAAGATATTATAGCCACAGCTGGTGCTTTTTTTGAAGTTACTTTATGAAGAGGATCAAGTTTTAAAGCCCATCAAGTTATGCAATGCTGTGAATGATGGATTTCACTATTGATAGATAATTCAGCCTCGCAGGAAATTATAGTCTGTGAATATAGTGAAGTGTCTTGGTATTTCATCTTAAACTTGTTTCCTTCAAATTGAACTAAATACACATAGTCAAAGCTGTTCTGTGCAATTTCACCAAATTCTATACAAATTAGCTTTTTACAATTACTCCTTTAGAAGCATAATTTACATCTTCCCCTGTCTCATCAAAAGATGAGGCAAGTGTGAGGAAAATGGAATAAATTGGAAAGATATTAGAATACAATTATATGTTCCAGAGGAATTTGTCTTTCTAATTTTAACTGAGAACAGAGTCACACAGCATATCTGCATGAGCAAACTTTTTTTTCTCAAGACACAACTCCATTCCATCCTTCATACTACAGTATTTCTGAACACTACTGTGGGAAACAAACCCTAGTGCCTAACCTGTGCAACAGGGTCTAAAGATTAACATGATGCATTATGCAAACAACCTTAGCCTAATCCCAAGTGACAACCCCCATAACTTTTCTTTGAAAGCATGGGCCCTAATGCTTCCAGATTCGTGGAAGTGAGCGGATTAGTTCATTACATTACATTACATTCATTTAGCAGATGGTTTTATCCAGAGCCACTTCCAGCACAAAAGAACAGAAGTGTGTCCATTCAAGTTGAAAGAGCATGTGTCAGACCATGCTAACAACACCCCCAGACCAGTAAGTGCGAGCATAACACTATTCAAGGCCTACCATAACTTAAATTGTGCAACCTGACTAGACAAGGGAATCCAAGTATACTACCATACATCAGTCATTAGATCACAGGATCCACAACACATGGCAACATACACATAAAATAAACAGCAAGTAATACAAGTAGCAAGTGTTAGGGAGTGGAGACTGAGGTGGAACCAAGATGCAATCTGGGGAGATAGGTCTTCAGTCTGCATCAGGAGATGGCCAGTGATTCTGCTGTTCTGACCCCCACTGAGAGATCAGTGCAGACAGGGATCGTGTCTGATAGGAGCGACCCCATCCGTATGACACAGTCAGTTCAGGATATCCTTATCTGTTAAATGGAGATGTATAAATAATAAATCCATGATCCAGTCATCACTTAAAATGTGTAAGTTAAGTTGAGCAGCCTTTATGTGCCCCTCGTACTTCCTCAGTATCTTCAACCTCCCTTGCACCTGCAATTTCTGCACCTGCTGCAAGACTCAGGCTGATGTTGATGATCTGTGTTCCTTGGCCTACTTCTCCTATTAGACCAGTAAAACCCCACATTCAACTGTGCAACACATGGGTTAAAGGTAAATGAAATTCTATGTTTATTTTATTATTTATTGTATTTTTAAAGTGCACTTATAAATTTGTCAAAAATGAACTTTTTTTCTCTGTGAAGGCATTCACATGTCCCTAAAACTACTTTAAGATAATGTTTCATTTTTTTTTTTTTTTTATGTAATGTGTCTTAAGAGTGTAAATCTTAGCGTAAATCCTTTAAGCACTGCCCTCTTTTTTCTGAGGTTTTGGACTCCCCTCAGTCTGAGGTAGATCACTCAGGATGCATGATAGCTATCCATAGCTATCCATATATCCACACATTTTGTTCAGAACTAACTTGTCTAACGGACAATATCGCAAGGACCAGTTAATTAGGATCAGCTAGTTGTTTTGTTCTTATAACAAAATGCTGCAGCTAATGAAATGAAGCAAGGCATTGATATTTTCAATAAATATAGGCATACTCAAGTAAACATTGCTATATTTTTCCCATTTTGTTCATATGTTTGACATGAAAATAAATTACTAATAAAGTCCAGTTGTCAGCACTCTACTCCCACCTCCTGTGCTGGTATATAGCCATGAGGCATCCTTCACAACAGACAAAAAATATATATTTCTGACTTTTATTATGTGCTCATAAAAAGTGATCATTTTTACTTGCTAGTGGTTTTAAAATTACAGTTGTAGTATTTATTTGTGGTAAGTGGCTATGATATAGGAAAAGTAAAACACTTTAACACATTCATTCTAGTGATAAATAAAATCACTAGAAATTCAATGTATGTGAAATGGAAAATCAGTTTTCTGATTTTCAGTGTCTGTTTAAAGTGTCTGTTTAAGTGAAAACAGTGTCTGTCTTCCTCCAACTTCCTGTCTAGTCACCAACAGTATTGTTGTTATACACAGTCACCACTCCAGGTGTATGACTTATTCGACCTTTTCCTGTGCAGAAGCATTGTGAACAGAAAAGAGATGTACGTGTCAAGTCATGTATTGTGGGGAATGATGAGACACACACTTTATTTTGAGCAACTCAGATCCAACACACATCACCTTAAGCAGCCCATGTCTGAATTTGCTTAGCTGTAATAGACGCATGTAACTCTCCACAGAAGACTTTTTATTTCTTGTGTCTTATACTTGATTTGTTTTTATCAACAATAGTCAATATACAACTTATGCATATCAGCACATTACTTTCACATCAAGACTGTGTACCGTCCCTTGTGCTGTGAAAATAGAAACGGTCCAATATCCTGACTTTTCTCCATGAATTGCTAAGACATGAAAATAAGTGCAACTGTCCTGTCAGGTCAATATCTAAACAAAGACATCCTATCTACGTCATAGTTACTCATTATCATCATTATTATTTATCTGACAGAAGCTCTTACAAGGCCATCATGGCAGGATACATTAAAAACTCATTGGGGGAGGTTGATAATTTGCATAACAAAGTGGTGCTGCAGAGAAAATGTTCCCTCTGCTTTGTGTTATAATTCTATGCAGATCACGAATTGGCAATCTACATGCTTGATCTTCTGATGCACTTTTCAGAGCATGCATGGCAGTATAATGCCTGATGACAAATAGACACATGTAGATAGATTCACGTTTGCTACACTAAATGATAAAAGTCCTCACTAACATATACCCGGGATTTTCTTCCCAGTGAAATAGAAGGGGTGCGATTCCCACATTTCTAATTACTTATTACGAGTAACTAGTTTCTTGAAAGAATTGCTAGAGCAAGACTGAATGTGTTATTGCATTAATCCATTTTTCTGTTCCACCTTATAGCAGCCATTGTCACAGGATCCATGTGCACATGACTAGAAGAGCATTTCACTTTTATACAGTCATACAGTAATCACAATATTCCATTCCAATACCAGAGGATCCAGTTCAAAAGGGCTTTCAGCACCAGAGTTCAGTATGTCATAATGGTGACATGTACATGTCCAGTATAACAAATGCAATATGAATCTCAATAACTGAAGTATGTTGTTTTGACAACAACTCCACCCCACAGCCTTACCTTGATAGTGAGCAACTAATTCAACATCATAACATTAATAAAGTATGTTATCCAGAGGTTTAACTAATGGCCATGTTGCATGCAACACTGATCCCTTTCATCCTTTTTGTTGTGTGGCATGTTTGGAGCTATGCATGCCAATTGATTCCCACTCACAGCAACTATCCTCTGGTCATCTTCTGGCATTCCTGACAGATGACATTTCTGACTTAAACATCAAGGTAAGAAAACAGTTATAATTTTTTTTATTACCATTATTACTTACATCCTGTTCATATGCACCAGGACCGTCCTTGATATGCTGTCTCTGCACTTCTGTTGACAGACAACTGAATTACCGCTAAAGGAGCCCATTTTACCAGAGAATTATGACTGTCACAGCAGGGGGCAGAGGGCTTCATGTCACTCAAAAGACTCTCAACGACACACTTTGGTGTGCGTTTCTGGAGGTAAGCATAAAGTAAGATGACAAGGCTTTCCCAAATGCTATGCATCCTTAGCACTTTAATGAAACTTGACACCTTGACTCCAGCGCATGTGCTATTGACATGGATGTGTGAGGAGATTCATTATAGCCCCTAAGCGTATTACAGCCCCAAACACTTCTGAGTGGCAGAGAGACTGTCACTTGTGTTCAAAATTGGCCAGGACCAGCTGTGTATTTGCTTTGCTTGAGCAAACCCCTCAGTGAAAAAGCTATTGAACACTGTGGGTGCAACTGTGCTGTGGGTGTTGTTAAAGGCCAACAGCGCATATGGCTGACAGTACACAAGGTCATGGGGGGCTTGTTATAAACTTTGATAGAAAACAGGAAAGCGCTGCAGTAATGGTTTAGACTGGTGATTATACTGTATGGGATTTCTTAAAACTGCTTCCATGTCTTAGAACTGAATTGCTTCTGACAGCACATTTAAAATGAGTGCTGTGTTTTCTAAAATCAATCAGAGCCTGTTCAATCACATCACAGAATTCTTTCATTTAGGGAACGTATGGTTTGTACAGCAAGCGGTATCAGTAAGAACGTTTGACTCTGAAATTGGGCACAGTTAATTTGAAGGGGGAACAAAAAAAAAAAAAAAAACACAGAAGAATTTATGTCCTTTTGGGAGGAGGAAACGGACCACATGATTCACAGATGATGATATGTTCATGGTCACTGACTCCTCACAAAAGCCAAGAGATTCTACCTCTCCTTTCTTTTGGAAATTTTACCAATTTCTGGTTCTACCCCTGGGGATATAGGTTACCATCTCTTTCCTGTCTATAGTCTTGGGCCAGGGTTAGATTGCCCCCTTGCAGTATCTCCTTGATGCTATCAACCCATCTTCTCGCAGATCATTCTCTGGGGTGAGTACCATTTTCTCCATTTTTAAAAGCAATCTGAGGAGACCTTTTGATGTCCTTGATTTTAGATTTTAGCCTCCCAAATGTTTTTCCAAGGATCCTCATTTTTTTTGCCATAGTCATTTGTCTTAAATGAGCATCACTGTTATGGATTCAAATATGAGAAAAATAGACTGTTACTTTCCCACCCTGTAGCTTTTCAGTGAGAAAAGTGTTCATCTTGTTCATTCAAATTTAATTTTCAAAAAATATTCAAAGGTCAAGGGTCTGTAATAATGAAAGCTTATTACCTTCACCATAATAGTTACCATCACCATTGCTATTACCATGACTGTCATTTGACATGTTTTTTTCATCATAGTCATTCATCTATAACTAGTAAACCATATAAACAGTATTGTGCAATTTCTGAAAAAAGCATTGATCACTACTGTAGCATTAACAAGCTATGTGGATAGCAACTTGGTTGTCCTGAATAACTAACATATCAAATGATCGATGAGGACTCACCATATTTATGCTTGTTTTGAAAAGGGGAAAAGAATTCATTCTTTCCATTTTTTTTCTCTTACTGCTCATCATTGTTATCTCCTCAACCCTGATATTTTCAGTGACACTGCTTGGCCTTAGACAGAAGAGACTTTTCATTATTTTAAAGAGCTTGCTATTGCGACTTGCAATGTACTGTAGGCACTCTCAACACTGTTTCCATAGTGACCAGATCATTTCCTTGCAGGCTATTGTGTGCCCCTACCACAAGCCTCTGTGTGCATGGTCTGCCCTGCTGCTGGCCTACTGTGGCTCGCAACCCCATACCACCCCCAACTGATGCAAAGAAAGACAGGCCTACATCAAAAAAAAAAAACAAACAAATGTTTGAATTATTACTGTTGCTGTTGTTTTTGTTGTTGTTTAGCAACCACTTGTATCCAGTGCAACAGTAAAGCACACCATCCAAAATTATACAAGTCAGCGACAAAATCCAGTGAAATGTTTGATGTCTATTACTGTTTTCAGTTTTGAGAGATATCCAATCCCTCTTCCATATGAAAAATTGGTTTTATTTATTTGTTACCATGCTCTGCTGATCCACTCACATGTTCTTTGGTAAATTGCCATTAAATTAACTAAATTTTATATACGGTATGTATATCAAAATGTTGGTAGGCTAATTTCTTTTATGTTTACCCCCCCCCCCCCCCCCCCCCACCACGCATACACACCCACACACCTATACACTACCCATTACATTCATCAGACTCGTTGAATATTTAATTCAACCTCAACTTCCCCTTTCAATGCACCTGTATGGTTATACATTTTTAATATCTCTTTGTCTTTCAAGTTTATTGTCATTGTTGAAATACTGCCAATATTGGTTTGTCACATGATATATTGACTCCGTATTTGCTGTTTACATATGTAAACACAAAAATTTATACAACTTTAACCATGACGTTGGCACATTATAAGTAAAAATAAGGAGGAAAAAAACCTGTTTAGAATAGGCAGTTCGGTTATTACATATGAGGGATATTATTACTAATTTGACAATATAACTGCATACTTAATCCAGCACTAAAAATTCAGCAGAATCCCACACAGTATATGGAATCCTACACATTATATAAAACCTAGCATCAAACAAATAAAACCAAAATAAAAGTGAAATTAAAATAAGGGATTCATTTCTTATTTACCATTCATCTTCTTTATTCTCATCTGAATATTTTTCATTAAAACTGAATCTGCAACATGTTCTCCATCATTTGAAGCCTCACAATACAGACTACAGCATATAACACAGCTCTACAGTGGTAATTTTCATCAATCCAGTGTAAAGAAGCACAAGATCTTGTATATTAGCATGCCCATATGTCATATGTAATTGCTACTTGTTGTCAATCTGTCAAGCCCTTCATTATGATTTTATACATAATAGGTAATATTTTGTCAGAGAAAAAGATGAGCTGTAATTCTGTACCCTGGTTATTATTCTTATAACATAGCTTAAGTATGACATCTGGCACAACAGAGTAAAGCTGAATTTCCATTACCACCATAATTCTAATAATTACAATTATTCTGCTGTATATCCTGTTTATTGTGTTAAAATTGACCAAGTATCACATACCATCTATATAGGCTTTTCACATCCACAATTTTGGTTGCATAATGGCTGTACAATCGCCATTACATAAATATTACATGATTTTACATTAAAAAAGACCTTGTAAATCAAAAATCAGACAGGACAAGTGAATAAAAGGCTAAAGACCTTCTTTCAAATGTCTTTCTTTACCAGTTTTGCTTGTGTGGTTCTGCATGTGGGCTCACTTCAGAAAACATGTCTTCTCCACTGGTTAAGTCAGTGGGTTTGGGTTTCTCATATTTTTTTAGCTTTTATTTGCTTACAGTCACTTAAATGCCATTTTCTCATTCATACAATCATTGATATGATATTACTGAAAATGAAAAGTAATGTGTAACTTCATCTTTGTAGAGTGACTCTTATTTACATTGTATATTCCTAGAGAATGATTGTCAATAATTGTATATGCATAGCAATCCATAACTGTAAAAACAGATTCCTGCAGCCTCAATCACAATTAAAAATGCATTAAATTTGTTTTCAGCTCTTTTTCTCAGAAGTAAACCTAGAACAGGACACCCTGACATGAATATCTGACAGTCTTTTTGTTTGCCTTTGAGTTGCACATCAAACGTCTCGAATTCTACTCTGCACTGCAACGGCTCATTAATCAATCCTGATTATAGGGAGATTATTTCACCTTAATAATTGCAGTTTTGCTCCAATAACTTCCTTTCAAATACCTCGCCATTAAATGCATGAATACAATGACCGCAATGTCACTAGGAATATGAAATGAGTACAGTCATTATTTCCACAATCTTGAGTGGCCCTTACAGCAGTTCCCACCGAAACATTTCAGTGTTCTTTATTGCTTGCTGACTAGGCTAAGGAGAGCAAAGGGCAATTACTGAGGATGTCCCCCCTCTGAATTTTTAAAAGGGTGTTTCCATTTAATTCCAGCTTTTGCTCAGCACAAAAGTCTTTGAAGGCACTTAACAGGATGTGGCTGTATGAGTTATTAATTAAATGTCCCATAAATTAAAAGGAAGGCATACCATCCTCTGCCCTCGATCTTAGCCCACCTGATGTGTGAATATGGCTTATGTATAGACAGGACCTTGAGTATTCCACTCTAGAGAACTTTTAAACCATACCAATACCAATAGATATACAGCAGGACAATTCATATAAAAACATAAGTTGACATAATTGCATTACTCCAATTACGTGATCACTCACAATATTGTAACAAACAATCAACAAAATGAAGACTGTATACATATACTCATGTTGAAAAATAAACATAATAAAGCAGAAACAGACACTTTGCTAACGGCTTTGGGACTGTATCCTTTTCCAGGAGAGAATTTCCAGGAGTTTCATTGATGGCAGTATTGAAACATAGTGGTGAGGAGCAGAGCTTTAACCCAGAATCTATGTAAAAATTGGAACCTATGTGTCACAATGTAGCACATCTGCTAAATGACAACAATGTAATATAATGATCTTTGTGTCATGTAAAGGTTCAGAAGTGTTAATGTGATATTACCTGGTTGTGTTTTACTTCCCTTTAAATGGAATGATTAATTGCAATCAAAATGTTTGCACTAAAGGTTCCAATGCAGTATCTTAAATAAATACAATAAGCGGTGTTGAGCTACAGTTACATTAACCTTCAAATGAATTCATTCATAAAAATATAAATAGATGGTTGCACTGAGAGAGAGTATGAACTGAAACTGAACTGAAATTACTGTGTAATTCTATGCCTACTTTAGGGCTGGGACAGGAATCCATGGCGATCAACATCTGTTCATCACTGAGGATGCACAGTGTATTGTGGGGTGTACATAGCATATAATGATCTCCTTACGAAAGGAGACTTTATCCCATGCATATGTGTACATTTTATTTATTTTTATTTTACCTTTATTTTACCAGGAAGTCCCATTGAGATAAAAAAAAAAAAAATCATTTACAAGAGAGACCTGGCCAAGATAGCAGCCGTACAAACTCACAACATTAAAAATATAACATATACAACATAAAACACGACATATACAACATAATATACAAAAATCCACAACAAAAAAACTGCTATTTAAACTCAGTGGCTTCTCAAGAAAAACAACCACATCTGTCCCCTGGTAAGATGTTTACTTGTATATGTACACTCAGAATGTATACTAATCTATATCTGTGATTGTTATAATCTATATCTATTCTGAGGTATCAATGTTGTCTATCAGCCAGTGATGTCAGTACATAAATATATATCATTGTTAGCCAGAAAGGCTGTGTTTATGGAAGGTGTGAAGCATATGTAGGTAGAAGACATTGTTTTCTTCAAATATATTTATTAATAATAAATCTTATATATACTTTCTTCCACATTAAAAAAAAATCTCTCCCTTCCAGTAAATATCATACAGCCGCTAAAAGAAGTAGTAGCTAAAAAAATCAGTGGTCATAAGACAAAGCGGTATTTTTAAATCTCTGTATTAAAAGAATCTGTTATGTGAATGGGTAACCCATTTAGTTTGAAGTGTGCTACTTCTGCTTCTACTCCCCTCTAGGATCTAGTAAGCTCAGATTTCCTAGGTCATAACAAATGAATTTCCCTTAAGCCAGAGCATATTTCTGGCATTCTAAAAGACACAACTTTTTAATGTAATATTTTTTCATGGTTTATATGCATCTTTGAGAGAACCAGGCTGAAAAAACCCCAGGCTATTTCATGAAGCTGCCACAATATCTGCCCTTATTATTACAAGTGCTGCCATGACCTCCCTTATAATTCCGAGATGGCCATATATTTGAGAATAATCAACAATCTATGCTAAGCTCGACATCCTAATGTATTTCAAGGCCATATGGTGAAAGAAATTTAAATGAAACTAAATGTAGTCCTTGGTGTTACCATGCCAGCATAAAGTATGTTGCTGGGGGATTTATGTGAGCATATTTGAATTCACACTTGAAGCAATAATGTTCTTATTATTTTGCCTTCTGACCAAGTCATATCAAATGTGAGACATTGAACACTACATTCATTCAATGCATATTTCTGGAATTTGAAAAGACTACAGCGTACAGTTCCTTTAACCCCATGCAACAGAATTCAACAGTAACACAATGTAAGAACTGATCTGACATCTTAATATAAACATAGACACTGACACATTACATATTATGTGCAAAGTCACATTACTGGTGCATAGCAATAGAACATCATGGGCTGGTATGCTAGAACTCAAAACTGGTGTTATTTCATGCCCAAAAAATGACTGGGAAGTTGAATATTTCCATTCTAGGTTTATATCATTCTAGATCTTTTTTGAAAAGTGGAAATGAATATGTCATCAATTCTCAGTGGCTGAGCTATTTTCCACTAGCCATGTAAATTATAATGGATTCACTTCAGAAAAATTAAGATCTCCATGAAGATGGTGTGTAAAGATTAATTGTTATGAATTATATAATCAGCCCCATGGACATGAGTTAGCAATTTATTTCTGACAGCTCAGTGGCATCTCAGGCAACTAGGTGAAATTGAACACACCAGTTTAAAATTATTATGATCTTAAAACAATCATTTAAAATTAATTTTAAAATTATTTGAAATCATCTAGAGTATTGGTCTAGAATTTTTTTGTGAAGTCAACCACATCAACTGCAAAATGGAATTTGAAATGGATGTTTAAATAACATTACACTTTACACTCCTAATTTTTTTTTATTATTACCGCTGCACATACCCTTTGAGCTGGTTGACAAATTCATAAAACTGGTACCATCTGAAATATTGTCAGGAGTTACTATTAATATTTAATTTATATTTAATTTCCATTCTTTCAGAAATACCCAGATGCATTGTCATGCATCTGCATGTCAGCTAGAATGAGGTGGCTATATGGTTATCAGGTCCAGTGACTATAAAGGGGCGTAGTTCTTAGTTCATTGCTCAAGCAGCAATGGAGCTAAGCCCTCTCTAACAATAAATGAAATTTTGTTTGGGCCACCATAATTGAATTCATTGAGTATAGCAGAGATGTTCAGAATGATCTCTTATTTTTCTGGTCAACAACAGACTAAGTAATTTGGGGGGGGGGGGGGTAAATTCTACTGATTTACACATTTGTAAATCAATAGAATTACATAGTACATACATAATGTGGCTGCTTTTTAGAATGGTGATAATCACACAACTGTAACTGAGTAAAGAGTAAATCAGAAGACAATGGAATAAACAGATGAATTTGGAATTCACCAAGGATGCAAAGGTAACCTAATTTTCTCTGCACCAGGAAATTTCCAGGAAAATGTTTAAATTTTTTTCACAGGAAATTATGATGATGATGATGATGATGATGATGATGATGATTATTATTATTATTGAATATGATGTAGTTTTCAGCCTCTAGAACAGCCGTTTCATTCCATTCAAACAAATTTTAACATGTAAAACACAAGTAATCTTTTTTGTTTCACCATAAGGATTATTGTAAACTTGAGTTTCATGCTGCACATGCTCTCTTGTGTCTGCATCTGGATTTGAAGAAGTTGAAAAGATGAATGTTTGGTTGAATGTTTCTAATGTGCTCACTCACTCACTTGCTCACTGTGTGTTGTTACGTTTTGCTAATGGGTGGTATACTGACTTTGGACACAGACTTGCACAAGGTATCAGGCAGCTTGCCACCTTGATTGTCTAATTGGTGGTGGTCAGGCAGGGGGGCTACCAAGCCAGCTGAACCGGCAGGAGCTCTCATTATTGTGCCAGTATGGCACTTCTGAACAGATAATTGTTATGCAAAAAGCAGAAGTACAACAGAAATCTGAACTCTGTATATACAGGCATCTTTGTGAGGCCCCCTCATTTTGGGGCACACTGGCACAGGGCCAATGATGTGGCAAGGGGGAAAAAAAGTGTGTGTGTGTGTGTGTGTGTGTGTGTTTGGGGGGGGGGGGGTATAAACAGCAGCCAATGAGCAGAAACAGCCGGTGCAGAAAAAGTGTCTTCTCTCCCATCTGTTAGGGAGGAATTAAACAAGGGAAGGAATTCCTGCAGGCAAGCCCAAAGCCAAGGTCCACTGGGATATGCCTATAAAATTCCAATGACGCCTATTCTTTATGAATTGTGTAGGTGCTGTACAGACTCACAAGACCAAAATAGGGAATTCTGGGTATCGCCTTGACTGTGCAGTTGTGTCTACTTTTTAAATATAGAATTGTGTGAGTTTGCATAAGGAAAAACCATCATGAAAATAATAGTTTAACTCTATCAATTAATGTCTAGGGTTTGGGTTAGGTTTAGGTCCAAAGTGAATGGTATCATATTGCTTTTTGTCTTAAGCAACAGACTTCTTTTTTTAAGGTGTTTACTCAGAGCTATGAGTTTATTGATTACAATTTACACACTGACAATTGACATACTGGAAAATTTGCCTTAACTGTTTTTCTGTTGTAAGACTGGAAAACAACAACAGGCATGAAATATACTCAAAGTACTCACAATCTTTTGTAATGTATAACATTACATAATACATTTCTTATGGAAAATATGCTACAAAAAATGTTGCAATAGACAGGTTGTGGGAGGAAACTTGCATCATGTCTAGACTAGTACATTATCTGCTCAGTTGGATTTTGCCAGTCTTATTTTAAGCCTAAAGGATTCGAGATAAAGCAGGCAACCCTGACCTGTGATAGAATGGCTGCTGGCATATTACAGAACAAAAAGTGTACCAGTTTACAGAACCACAGGGAGGGCACAATCTCTACTTCAGTATGTTACTACTTATCATGGGTTAACTGTAGGTAAAATGGTAAGGCTAATATAATGTCAGGCCATCTGGGGTTGTGTTTTTATGTCACTTTCTGTGGATCTAAGTCTCTGTTAAACTTTAACACTACATTCTGCATCTTTTTCAGAAGAGCAGTAGCTCTTAATGACAGTTAACCAGAAGGTCAGGGCTGCCTGTTCCCATTGAAATTATGAAGATTTCCCCAGTTAAACTGAGCATTTCCTTGCACAGAATTATTGTTCTGTAATTTGTTATTCAGGCCTCCACAGCAATATGGTACCTTTCACCCCGAGGTGTATTGCGACAGATTGGGCTGTGCTTAATTAACTGATGCCCTAAAAAAGATACCTGGAAATATTTCACAGAAGAGCAGTGTAGTGTCCACTAATTTCTTTTACTGTAACTTATCAAAGTCAGATGTTTGAACAGCAAGTACTCTCCTCCCCATTTCACTATACATCCTGCCTGCCTTGTTTATTTCCTGGTGTCCGTTTCACTCCTTTAAAGCCACATCTACTTCTAATTTAGTTTCATGTGCAGGAACAAAGCAATATCAAAGAAGCTTGCATTTCTGCAATTTATGAAGGATTTTAGTGAGGTTTATAATGAGAATATGAGAATATAATGTTACAATTAAATATACAACAAATAACCTTATGTATCAAGTAGATTGAACTATGACTAAGTTCTTCAAAAATACTAAATGTAACTTTTACTCACTTCACTTTCTTGTTAGGTCCTACTGTCAGTGCAAACAAATGGTAGTGGAAATTAGGGTGTTTTTATTTAAAAATAAATTACAGTTTTAGGATATGCGTTGTTCCAACGCCACCATAATCAGAAATTGAAGAGGTCCATACTTCAATATTTTCTATTGGTAGATTTACTCTTACATTGAATGTATATAGACAATAGAAATCCTCTCTATTACTTACTGTGAGATACACAGCAATGTAATCTGGCTCAGGGTCAGAATCTTAATTAAAACCTGCATTGTGTAGTGAATGTGTCACAGTGTAAAAGTCCTTTCTCATCTTCCCTCTGCATACTGATAACGTATTCCTCCACATGATAATATTTTAATCAGCCACATACATATTTTCTTCTCTACAGTGTAAAATGCAAATTAACATCTGTCTTTGTAACATAAGAAGAAAAAAAAATAGTATGCTTTTCAAATGTGTTAAATCTTAGAGGAGTTTTGTATTGCAACTCAAATTGTGATTTTCAAAAACAGTTGAAAATGCATGAATATCCATTTCTCAGTTTTGTGGCATGTGCTGACATGATGTGTCTTTAACACCTGAAAAAGTAGGGAGAATAATATACCTTTGGCATTACATTCTAAAAACAAAGCGGTAGAGCACCTCATACTGGCATTGTATTTTCAAAGATTATTATTGCTCTCATTTGCATTTTTTTTTTCATCCAGAGACTCTTTGAAAGGTGCTCATTATTTCCAGCTGTTGTGAAACAAGGGAAAGAGCTTTTATAGTAACAAATGGTCTAAAATGGTCTACAGAATTTGCTGTAAGAGAACCCAAGATCGCAATACACCTTTAAAGGTGACAAAGGGGTTGGATCCTAATTTGGTGTGTTATGTGTTGGGTAAATGAATAATAATAAAAAATTATATATATATACATATATATATATATATATATATTTTTTTTTTCCTTTTTCTTTTTTTCACCACGCAGGGCATAAACACAAATACCACACATGATTACATGTCTTTTTTCTTTTTTAATTTTTATGTGATTGGTGTTGTATATATTTCAAGTATCCATGCAATGAAAAATAACTTTTTTGCCTTTTAAAAATAGAATTGTGAGTTTTTTGGGAGCTTTCAAAAGGCAATGCAATGCTCCAAATATTTCAATATGTTTGTATTTATTCAACGTAGCCAACATTAGCTAGCTAGTCAGTTCCTCTAACACAGCGTTTCTCAATCCTTCTCCTGGAGGCCCCCTGTCCTGCATATCTTCTACCGGCAGGGGGCTTCCAAGAGTAGGATTGAGAAACATTGCTCTAACACAGGGATAAAATACAGGTTTAAGTTACATGAAAGAATTTAAGCTAATACTGGGTAGCATTTTTGAAACAGACCTTATTTAGTTCATGTAACGCTACCTGTACCAAAACTGGCCTTTGTAACTTGGCCTCATTTTGATATCAACACTTTTAATGGCAGGCCTAGTTTTTGTACTCTGGAGTAACTTTGTGTTTTTGTATGTTGCAAACAGTTTTGTTGAGATTTTGTTGCTTTTTGTACAGTATGTACAGTTGAATGGGTAAGGATAATGTCATGTATGATTGTTAATTCTTGAATTACCTAAATAAAAGTGCACAGATTTCATAGAAAACACACAAGTCCCCACCCCAATGCATGAGTACATACATATTCCTTTATCAAATTGACAAGTAATATAAACTCATAATCTCAAATGAGAGAGTCCATTCAAATCTTCATGCCTAGTTCATTTTTTATAAAGAAAAAAATATATTGTATCCCTTATTTATCCTGTGGATGTTTTTAGAAAATCTCAAGGTTACAAAAGTATTTGACTTGTGTATCATGTTTGCGTATTTTCTTGCCAGGAAGGTCAAGTGAATCAGGTAAATCTGGCAAATTGGCTGGTAACACCAGAATCTGGTCAACATAGCAAACTGTCTAACTTTAAAGAAACTTTGAATTTGCCTATAACTGTTTATATACAGTTGCTAATTGTGTGGATACTTTCTACCCTTACCAGCTGATCCTAGTTTAGAGTAAATGGTAATCCGTATATAGTTCAGGTTAGTGATCTGAATAGGCAATTTATTTAGGCCTCTTGTGAAGATACAAAAGTGACCAAGCATTAATTGCTTAGTCACTTTGCTAAAAGCATTAATTGTTGAGTAAGACTTCAGGGTTATTGTGGTTATTTGAGTAGGAAACTCCGAAAGTAGGCCAAGTGTCTGTGCTGTGTAACAATAGGGTATGCCCCGGCAACTCATAACCTGGATGGTATACCTACAATCCTAACAGGATTGATGTCTACACTTAGGCATACAGTAGTGGAGTGTTGCAGTTGATTTAAGATTGATTTAAGCTTTCAGGAATTCCAAGTGTTGCTTTGGTTTCTATATGTGAGGAATGAATATATTGTATTTGCAGTTATATGGGAAGTGTCCTGTGGTGTTGTATGACCCCGTTTTGCTGCCCCCTGCTGAATACTGGTGTATCACTATCAACTGTGGATTTCATCCTTGCGGTGTGCAGATAGAGGTATTCACATTTTCTTATCTCAAATGATGTTAAAATGCCATTTTCACTTCACCTGCAAGGGCCTTAAAAAGACATCTCCAACATGGCCCAATGTAGAAGGGTACCTTCATGGTTGTCATCTCTTCATTCAGATTACCTACTACAGACAAAAAACAATAGTCCATATTTAGAGCGCTGCTTTTCACAAAGCAGGATTACTGAGTTAGCTGGCTAACTTTAGCAAGATGTTCCCAAAAATCGAGCTTAACCTGTTCCATAAAACTGCAGATGACTGAGTTACCATAGCAACACATCGCTTAGCCCAAACCTGCTACTGAGTACACCATAACTGAACTATGAAAATATGCATGTCTGGCAAATCAATTCCCATGACACACCTTTCATTCAGGGTGTCATCATTTCTGTAGGAACCGACTGATATTGTAGGAGAGGCTTTGAGAAAAAATTATAGATTGACAAGATCCATTACATTTCATGCAAGTGATATTGCTTCCCTCATGAGGGTATAATATAACTTTGCAATTTGCCATTTTACCAATGCAACTTGTCGCTACATGGCACTGACACAAACTGTAATGAGCTGTGCTTTTCCGCAAGTGGCAACTTCTTACATTCAGTCTGAGATGCTGGCATATCAGCAATGCAACAATGTGCAGTGGGAAACAGAAGGTTTACCTGGAATTGAAGATGATTCATTGATCAAAATCCCTGGCCATACAAATGTACATTTCATCAAGGGTTTTTATGCTGCCTCAGGTAATCCATACATTTTGATATGCATTACTCTATTCATACTTTTTGGCATACATAATTAATAGTAATAAACAGAACATTTGCATTAACATTTTCATCAACTTTCCCAGCTACCCCAATGACATGGACCTCTGTAAACTGTTTGGAATGTTTTCTGTTATTATTATCGTATTTGTTTATTTTGGTCAGAATCTATGTACTAAAAACTAAAAAAGAGAGTCTTCCATTAATATGATCCTGTCCTTTTGTGTCGAATGATGTATAGAATAATGTGTATCTGCAGCAAGAGACAGTCAGAATGACAAGCTCCCCAGCTGCCATGCAGACAACAAGCTGAGGAATTCATTGTGTCAGATACAATTCAGAAGCATCACTAATCATAATCTGATGAACAGTAAATTAGATTACGTTACGACAGATGTGTTTCTCCTGCACTGTTTTGCACGTTTTTTATTGCTTTATTAATGGTTAAACATGAAATTGATATATTTCTCTTGTGCATGGAAAACACACAAACAATAGTTCTGAGAGTTTTCTCTCAACTGCCCAAAAAAGAAGTGATTTCACTCTGATTAGCTGTGTTGTAATAATATGATATTGATAGTGAACTGAGAACAAGTGAGAGATGTCAATAAAAAATATGTAGTATTTCATTTCATTTAAAATTTAATATGATTAATTTTTTAATAAAATTAATATTTAATACTGAATCTTTTTGTCTAGTTGAGGCAGAATGTGGTCACAAATGGGCATGAATGATTTAAGGAGAGGGAAGACCATGAAAAAACAAAGTCTTTGTCAGAAAGTGTGAAGTAATCTCTTGCACAAAAGGCATGCTGGTGGGTAAACAATGATTCTAAAGACCTTGCCTCATTTGTCTCTTATTTCAGCAAAGCAGCTGACAGTTCTGTATACACAAAGTTGTGTGAAGTCCATTTTAATCTATGACCATTGCTTTCAAATCATGAGCATTTTTACTCTTACATTAGACTAACTCATTAATTTGTCACTGAAAAGCAAGCATTTTGTTCTCATGATAGATTTCATAATTTCCCTCAACATCTGATGAAAGCGAAAAGACTCAGATATTGTTGATAAGTGAATGCAGACACTATTTCAGCGAGGTCATTTTTGACAAATACAGTTGCAACCTAATGCGGTTCTGCAAATGCAATATGATCTTCTTAATCAAAGTGCCATGTATTCACTGTAATTGCATCTTATTTATAGCACACTCTTCAACCTTAACTTGGTAATACTTTCTATTTCCATGGATAATGTTAATTAAAATCAGTCTGGATTGTATTTTCATGATATATTTGATATATGATATATGACATATGTCCATTAAATTAATTATCAGGTGTCAATCATGCTACCATTTAATTAATATATCATATACGTTATGGAACTTTTGTCAGTATTTCTAAGGAGCATTCTAATGTTGTGTGCAACCTATTGTTACCTAGATAACATTATTAGATTATCTTTAGACTAGAAAACAGTATTTATCTTGATGTATTTAACGATGGTGTCTTGCACATCAATAGAGAAATCACAACTGATTATTCTCAAAATGGCTATTTGTGGATGAAATCCTGGGATACATACAATGCAGTTGTTTTAACTCGCCAATATATGTTGTCATGGAAATGATCTTGGCCCATTTTTCACTTGACCTGGGAAACAAAAACAGCCTTATTTTTTTGAGCAAGTATATCCCATAATGTCCCATAAATTTAGTGTACTCGCTGCTCTATCCCTTAAATTATCACCCTGTTTTTGTCACCTATTGTAATATTATCACACTTTTCAGTCTACCATATTTTATTTATAACACAATTTGACATGTTTCCATGTGAAATTAATTATTTTAATCTCAGGCAAAGTCCCTTCAACAACCAACTCTGTAAATGGCAGTATATGGAATACATTTAAAGGGCTATTTCTGATAATTGCATAAGGAGATGAAAGCCTTTTCAATGTACCCAAATATTCTAGATATTTCTGTCAAGTTACCCCTTTTAAGACTGCAGCTGCAATCACTGAACACAGATCTGCCCTAATCTGGTGGTTGACTAAGACCTAACATACATTTGTCTACTGGTTTATCAATTGTACCACATTATGACAAGGAAGATTAGGATTTATATTGTATATATTTATATTGTATTATTGCCAAGGATGGGAAAAGTCCTTTTTTTCTGCAGAACAGTCAACCACCACAGTCTGCACATTTTGGCTTCCCTGTTCTTTTACATGATTGGTGTGATACACATGGGTTTACATTTTGATCAAGATCAAACATACTGACAGTGCATGCTGTTGCCATATTAAGGCAGTGTAACTCAAACACTTGGACAGATAGATTATGAAAGAGATAATCCTGCCAGTTTACATGTATCAGCAAGACTACACCATTAACAATATTCTGTGGATTTCAACGGAGGGGCTGTACTTCACAGTGAGGACACAGATACATTCTTTGTCCTGATTTTCATGGCCATACAGTTGGTAGGGACTTGTAAATAGGATGTAATACTTGGATACTGTCACAGCATTTAAAATCCAAAAGTATATTGTGGTGAGAAAAAGAGATTGCCTTAATTACATTTTACCTTTCAAGTACAGCTAAAATAATTATCTGGGTATATGCTAAATAGTGTTTCAAAATCACTTTTTTCTCTGGCGATTGCACTTTGGCACTTAAAATTAGGACCAGTTATAAATATTTAAATGCCACAGAATTTGTCATCTGAGTTCCATGATGCATTGGGTTTTCTTGAGCCTTGAACAGCATTTATACTTGACGGTCTTCCTTGTGTCTGAAATCTCCCAAAATGATTACATGGTTTACTAATCATATTTTCATATATGACCTATATTTGCCTGTCAAAGCTACATAACATGTTCTACATGCCTCATTGCTCTTTGACTTGCTGAATGTACATCATTTGGGCTGTGTTTGTATTTAAATAATTTCTCTATATTCTTTAGCACCTCAAACTACCACTTCTGGCCACATTCTGAACTTTGTCATTGCAAGGTGCAAAAAAGAACATCTATGGAGGACAACCATTTCAAGATTTGAATGTAAAAAAATATAATGTGCTGTGTATATGCTAATTGTTGCTAACCACATCAACCCTACAGAACTCACTTATTTCTCCTGTGACTCAGTTCAGCTCTTAATCAAAGTGAGGAACAGAAAACAAGCCTCAAGGTTATGAATCTTTAAAAGGCACACATATTGTGTTCATCCGAGTAATATGATACTTTGGGTCCCTTCAGTCTCCTGAGCACTGCATATACATGACTAAGCACACTTGGAGATTTAATCTATGTGCTCAGAGCAGAAGGAATTCAGTGTTTGGCTACTTAGTAAACTAATACAATATATTATTAGTATATGACAATCTTAAATTGAATTTAGCTGAGACATTTTCTGCTTATTATTTGGTCCTTACTAATATTAACAATTATTACGTACTAACTGAAAAAAGGATATGGTGGCTTACATTTCTCATACAAAATTAAGACTACTACAATGCTCCCTCCCTTTTTTTGGTGATGCAGAGTTAAAAACAGGGGGGGCAAATCAGACTTGAGATATGCACATATAAACCCAACTTAAGAACATCTGAAGAGAGTTGCACACCTCTGTTACTACTAAGCAAATTCAGGCATGTGCTGCTTAAGTTATCTCTGCTGTCTTTTCATTTCAAGCAGTGGTTGACACTAATGGGAGGGATCATGTCAGGAAAGTATGCAAACCCACTTTGAGATTTTTTTTAAACTATCAACCAACAATATAAGCATTATGATTCTGATGTCATTTCCAGAGGCCACCACCTCTGCCATGTCACTGAAATGATAACAGCATTGCGTGTCCAACATGTGGTACCAACTGTATACAGTACTGTATTTGCATCATGTTGAGTGAAGTACGGACTCCTTCACTTGCTCACTTGAATTGGGAGGCTCCCTCCTTCTCAATACGTGCTCATCCACTTTGTAGAAAATGGGTATTTACCTCCTCTTATGGATAAAGAGAGAACTGCAACATCAATGAGTATGCAGTAGTTCATCTACTTGCCTCCGCCATGGCAGCGGCTGGCGATGTGTCAGATTAAACTGGTGCATCTGCAGTAGTTATTTTTGTGAGCTAGTTAGATATTATCAAGCTATTTAGCAATATAGGCAATCAAGCTATTTAGCAAATAGCTAGGCAGTTGGATAAATTACCAGCTAGCTGGCTGGGGAATGTCTTTCTCATTTACAGTTACATCTCACTGCTGTTTGGTGGAGGTCCGTTAGGTCCGATCATTTGGGGCTATAGCCCCAAATATTTTAAGCCTAGCCCCAAATATTTTTGCCCTGAAAAAGTGGAATGGAATTTGACTTGCAGAGTCCGAAGGTGTGATAATATTTATTATAAAGGTACATATAACCTCCCCAACCTACCGATGCCGATCTCCCTTCCAAAAAATAGACAAGCCCCAGGCAAACTTGACTTAGCCCCTGATCTTTTCAATAGCTAGAAACGCCCCTGCAAGCCTCCTTGTGCAGCAAGGCCATGGCACTCTATTTCTTTGGATAGGATTGCTTCCATTTTGCTGACCATAGGTTCGCTAGCAACATAAGGCAGCTCTTCTCTCCTTCAAGAATACATCAGGGTGGATGAAACTGTTTACCACCTCACTGTCTCACCTCTGTCTAACTGGTGGTCTGATGTTATTTGCTTTGGATTATACCCCACATTATACACTCATAATTTGAAATATATTCCAGATAACCACTGAAGTTGACACTGTGAGGACCAACCTGGAAGGCAGAGAAAACCGAACAATGATTAAAGGGCTGCATAAAAACTGCTTCCCTATCTATACATTAATGATATATTGCCACTCATTCAACTTTAATTTTTTACCTAAACTAAGGCCTCACTTCAGTGGAGGGTTGCCAGTGATAGTGACTGGTGTAGTTCTTCAATTTCAGCAAGGCCGAGATGACAAATGTTACAACAGAGGTGATAGTGAAGTTTTCACACAACGGTAATACTGTAACTGTATTGATGTCATGGGAAATAGTATTATAAATAGAAAATGTAGATTAAGATTCAACTTTTCTGTCCATTTGGTTAAAAATGGAAATTTGTATTTGGCTGCCAACAGCTTAGTAATGAATACTGACAAAAAAACAGCAGACATTATAAGACATCACAGATTAAATACAGTAAATACACACAGGAGTTTAAAAAGGCATAGCAATAAAGAAAGAACAAAGTGAGTGATATATACAGTAAGTTCAAAAAAGTAGGTTAAGAGTAGGGATGTTAGAGCTGGTTAGAGCAGCACTGAAGTGCTCTGTAAAGCAAGTCCGTGTTAATGCCATGCTGCTATAATTTCGTACTTCTCTGAAGTCCTCCTCTTAGTGGCAGTCATTGAATGGTCCTGAAGGAATATGTGGATGAAGCTGTAAACGTTTTGGCTCAACGTCTTTAATTTGCCATTGTGGAAAGCAGACAGTTTTGTCCCATCCAGCAGTATCATCACCAGTAAGCAGCTAATCCATATTCTTGAATACCAGCCACACTAGCTAAAATCAGCTCACCAGCAAGTAAATTAGCTGAAACGAACACATTTAGGATTGTTTCAGGCAACTACTGAACAAAGATAAATAGAACTGTGAAGTGTAAATGCAAGGGGTGAGCAGCCTTGGTGTAGCCGTATTTACTTGAGTATAATTACATGCATCATGGGTTAATATTGGTTCTAAGACTGAAGTACTGTCGGCTGAAGTGAAACAGCAAAAATGTCTGGGTAATTGTCCCATCCTCTGTTGTAAAAGCAACTTGGAGAGAGAAAAAAGTTATCAGACCGTTACTATGGTTTTAAACACTTTTAAGTACATCAGTGACCTACTGCCTAGTGAGGCCCAGTAGATTAATCCCATGAGATTTGAAGTCAGAGCTTTTTCTGAACCAAAACTCCACTCTTCAGGTTCTTGACAGGAGAGGTTCACTTTCTTCTATTTATGCTGTCATCATAGTGACCTTCCAAATGGATCATGTTATTTTTGTGGTGTTCGGCGCTAGGCTAGGGAACTGAATCAAAGCAAGTGGGAGCACCTCTGTAGTGCTGTAGTGTAGCACACATGCTATGTCCAGAGGAAACATCACGAGGTAGGAGCATCATTGATTAGATAGTTAAATAATGTTCTCTAGCGTGGGACTCCCTGTGTATTTGGTTGTTATGATGGCAGAGGGAAACACAGGGCACACTTCATTATTTTGTAACTCAAGGGTAAAAAAAATAAGAGTCTGTTTAGCACCGATATAAAAACTAATTAAGCTCATCTGCTGGGTGGGAGAGCTCAATGCACCATTGTTCATTAGGCTATCCAGGAGGGCACAGACAAACAAAAGCTTATTCTTGATTATATCAGCAACTGAGCATGTCCTCTCGCTCCTGCTTTGAACAGACTTAAATGAAAACTTTGAGACACTTCTCAGACGTAGCCGTCGTAATTGGGACAATAAAGAATAAGCTAAAATTCATCTTAATAAGGCCACAATGTTTTGACATGATGGAGCCTTTTATTATTATTTCATCAAATCCAAGAAAAACAGGTACAGCATTCATTCAGTGATTTTAAATCTGATAATCCCTTTCTATACTTTGTATTTGTGTTTTTGTAGTCTTTGTGTGTTTTTTTTTTTTCCTGCCTCTTTCATGAAGGGCTTTGAAGATGGATATGGTTGGTGCCACCAGATGAAGACTTTGACATTGACACACAAACGCAGAGTGTGCAGGGTTTCTGCCACAGTGTGGATGACAGCACTGCAAGGGGAAAGTAATTAACTTCCTTCTACAAAACTGTAGAAGGCAGTGTCATGTGTGGGGTAATCTTTGAAGACATAAATAAACAATACCTTCCCCTTGACATTTATCACAGACTAAACCCTTATCGTGGCACAAAAAAGTGATCTGTGCCTGCCTTCCCAACAGATGTCAGAATATTAAAGTAAAAAAGTGAAATGTGTGGGCTAGTGAGGGAACAGTTGTCACTGACAATGACAGACAGAAACAGGTTTTAAACAGTCTATCCAACACCTTTACACTTATTCAGTAATAGCAAGTATGAGTATTTGGCTGTTGTCTTTCATTAATTTGGAAAAAAAAAACATTGATATTTATTAATATGATAAATATTTCCATTTAGAATTCTACAGTAAGTGGTTAATATGAGGAAACTTGTTTATATATTTTTTCCTGGCTATTGGGTTCATTCGACTGGCCAGGCTACAGACTGACTGATTTGTTGACAAATTGTGGGCACCTCCATTTTCACTCAAACCTGCCTGAAGCTCACATTAATACTGCTGATCTACATGGCTTTAAAAAATCTGTCTGGCGACGGGTCAGTGATGATATACTAATGTGGGTGTGGCTCATTGTAAGTTGAAGTTAATACATTTTTTAAAGAAAATACCTTAAGTTTGTATATTACAGGTTATATCAAGCTTGATTAAACACTCATTACCACCCACAGCATGAAAGTAGAATAAAAAGGCAATACATTTCTGAATATTAATTAAAAATAGAAACACTTAAACCTCTTCCTTGCATAAGTTCACACACCCTTTATAATGGGAGTTGTAATTGTGCTCAGGTCTAACCATTCACCATCTAATTCATGCCCAACTCTAACTGACTTCACCTGTGACCAATTAAAGTGATTCTGATTAGTTCAGGATAAAATCAGCTACTTCTGTAGGTTTTCTTAGCAGGATTCCTTGTTTTTTTGTGTATGCCAGTGTAAGGAAACCACTACTGGCAACAAGATCAAATTGTTAAAAGGTACGGATCAGGAGAGGGTTATAAAAAGATATCAAAGGCCTTAAACATATCATGTAACACAGTAAAAACAATAATCAGGACATTAATTAAATATGCACTTTGCCTAGACCAGGCTGTTCCTCCAAGATGGCTTACTATGCAAGGAGGAAACTCATCAGAAAGGCCACCAACATGCCAACAGCAACATTAAAAGAGCTGCAGGACTTCATGGCACATTGTGAGGTAGGGTAGCAAGACAGAAGACACTTCTCACAAAGAAGAACATCCATTGTAGTCTGAATGGTGCAAAAAGACACTCTGGATCTCCTATTACCATATGGAAAAAGGTCTTGTGATCTGACAACCTTAGGGTAGAATATTTTGGCCTTAATTCCAAATGACATGTTTTTATGTGCAAAACCAACACAGCCCATCAGCCTAAGAACACAGCCCCTACTGTCAAGCATGGTGGTGGCAGCACCATGTTATGGGGCTGTTTCTCTTCAGCAGGGACAGGAGCTCAGGGGAGGAAAGAGGGGAAAATGAATAGTGAAAAGCGCAAAAGGTTTTTAGAGTAAAACCTGCTACCCTCTGCAAAAAAAGCTGAAGATTGGGGAAAAATTTCACCAATGGTCCAAAGCACACAGCCAGATCTGCAGTGGAAGGGCTGAAAAAAGGAAGATCAATGTCCTAGAATGGTTTAGTCAGTGCCCTGACCTCAACCCCATTGAAAATGTTTGGACTGACCTAAAGAAAGTTGTTCATGAGCGGTCTCCTTGCAATTTAAGTGAACACAAACTGTGCTGCTAGGAAGAATGTGAGAAAATTGCAAAATCTAGATGTCAGAAGTTGGTAGAGACAAATCCAAACAGACAAACAGCAGTTATAGAAGCAGAAGGGTGTGTAGACTTTTGCAACCATAATACTTTTTTATGGAACTGGGAGATAAAATGTCACATCACTAAAATTCCCGAGTTTACTCGTGATGGCATGTCTGTGATTGACTGGCCACTCTATTCACCTATTAACAGGAGCTCTGGGAAGCTATGGATTGGCATGTGCATTTGGAGTCATGTTTGGATGATGACAATGTGCACTTACTTACTGGGCTGCAGCACTTCTCATTTAGTGGGATGATTTTCCACAGAGGAAATTACCCTGCATTTAATTAAGATCACTCTATATCGCTATAGAGCACTTTATAGTATATGATTTGAAATGATGCCTTTTAAAAGAGTCATGGGTAAAGGTTTACTTGTATAATACCTGGTATTTCAGTACAATTGTAAGCATTAAAACACATAAACAATGGGCAGGTATGATCACAACCCAGAATGGAATAACTTAGCATTAACCTATAGAGCAACGTATCCTTCCAAGCTTGAAATCTGGATCACAGACTCTAACATAGCATTTTCAATGTCACACATGGAACACCTTCATCTGAACAACAGCTTGGTCATTGATTCAAGTTGTGAAGTGACATTTGTCAAATGCCTGAGGAAATGCAGTTGGTTCAATTCCCAGCTCCCCTAGACAAGGATTACTAGTTTGCACTGGAGTTCAGAGAAGTGTATCAACAGAGTTTGTTTGCACGTGGCTTTATCAGAATAATTTACAGGCTTATGTAAACGGATGGTGGAAATTGTGGCTGTCACAGAGACAAATCTAGGATCTGTGTACTCCCAAAACTTTATCAGATATGACATACCCAAAACATTCATAATATATGAATATACTTACTTTGATTTACTTGCTATTCTCCACATATATTACTACATATTAAATGACACATAGAAATAGAAAGCCTTATGTTCTGTCCTATGCTGTAGCTGCATACTTTCAACACTAAATAAAAATAATTTAGCCAATATTGACATTTGCATGTAACATCACTAGGCAAGGAATGTACCACTTCCTGCTTTAATGCACACAAACACCTGTCCAGTTAGTCACCCTTTTTGATGTAAGTGGATTTCACTCTAACTCGATCAATCTACACACTAACACATTTATTTATTGGTCTGTCTTTAAGGTGCAATACTTTTTAATGCTTGTAACATTACATTTTGAATTGAACTGGGTTATGTAATAATTTAAATTAATATATTTTGTCGCATTTTATGTTGTCAAGAACAATAATATTCAACAAAATGTTGAATGGTTACTTTCTTTAAACTTTTCTTTATTTACTTTCTTCATGATATCATATTCTGTCTAAGGTATGAAACAGGTAGGCACAGACAGCAGATAAATTGCATCAGTGAAATACACCCAATTCATTAATTCATGTACAGAAATGAACCATAACATGCAGTCAGAGGTCATATGTGCTGCCACATAAGTAAATAATAAATATTATCAAGTAATGCACACTGCCATATGGCATTCCTAAAGTACAGAAGATAACCTGTGCATTCTTGGTCTTGACCACATGGACAAGTGTTGGGGGATATCATCAGCATCTCACAATCATCACTGCTAAATCAGTATTAACATATGTATCTGGACCACAGAGGAATATGATGTGGGACCAGCTGTCCAATGGCCCAGAACACAATCTAGGTGGTCTGTCACACTTTCCTATTGGTGTGTCAACCCTCTTTACTATGCAGTACATCTTGCAGCACATATTCTACATTTTAATTTATATGACACATGGCTGCCAAGTGAGGGTTGAATTTATGTTTCTATGGCTACAGTTAGCCACAGTTACTAGCTAGATGGGGGAAAAAAACAACAGTATTAATTAACAGTTTCAATTGTTGATTTCCAAGTAACACACTAAAACTGAATTGGTAGTTAATGACCTAGCTAAACAATATGAAATACATTTTATAGCCATATGCATGCTAAATATCACAACATGACCATTGTATAAATGCTACCATATTTTCTATTGCATTCACTATATTATTTATAATATATTTGACATTGTGAAATATTTTATTATATTTGATACTTGATATAAACATTTGACATTGTAATTTTTAACTTACTATTCTATGTAGACACATTGAAAGTATTGTTCATATTGTTTATCCAGAACTGCTTTGATTTTGAATGAACATCTGCTCAGCTTTCATACTTAAAGATGTAAGTGTCTTGTCCTTGGGTTCAGTGATGAAGATGGGTGTCCATGAAAATATGTATCATCCACCAGGCTCTTGTAAGGGAGGTGTGGTTTTCCAGAGTGAAGAAAATTTAATCAGAATGTTCAGCTTTGTACTTCCCATTTTAAGTAATATGCAACTGCTTCAGTTGCCTCCTCTGTCTCATTGGCTGTGGAATGGAATTGTTATGATGAACCGATGCCTTTTATGTGGTATGCCAATGTTATCTTTTCCATTAGTTTCCAGGAGTCTCTCGACTGCCTTTTCCCAGGGTCAGGGAGAATTTCCCATTTTTTCCCCAGCTGGCCCAGGTTTTATGTTTTTTAGTCCCTCTAGAAAACACAGTAAAGCTACACGTACAGCCCTTTGTGACAATCTCAATAGTAAAAATGAGCTAAAAAATGTGATTGATTGATTGATTGATTAATCAAGTCTGAATATAATAAAATTAAATCTGCGTATGACGTGCAGAAAAAATGCTCAGGGCCAAGTCTGAATTTGCTCCTGGCTGATGAGCTGCAAAATATAATTGTAGCGCTGTCACTAATAAAAGGTTTTACTATTATGTGCATTAATTAGAAAGATTTCAGGAGCACCAAAAGTGTTATGTGGTGGAGCATGAAACATACAAATACTGCTACATTTAAATGCTCACTTTTTAAAGTGAATTATTTATTCATTCATCCATTTTTGTGCAGCCAGGGTTTCAGAAGTATGCACGCAGGAATTTGATTTCAAGGAGATTTCCTCCCTCACAAAACTCTGGTTGTATAAAAAAGTTTTGCTTTTTCATTGGTCTTCTCAAAGTCTCCATTAAAGGTAAAGAGCAGTGTTATCAATGTCACTTGAGAAGTGGATGGCTTTATTTTTAAGTACTGAATATGCATAATTCATGATAATGATATGTAAATCATGTGGAAAGATGGTCCTAATTAGAAGGATGGTGTGCAGAAAGTCATTTGCTAAAGTGCTTTAACCATGTACAGTACCGCTCACCGGCAATTAAATTACAAAAACAGAAAGCTAGCCTCATTAGCCCAAAATGAAATACATGCTGCATGCGTATACCGCATACTGTAAGTTAACATAAAGGAGGCACTGCACTCTGTGGGGGAGTGGTACAGATTCTGAAGGAGGGTCAAATGCCATGCTGTAAATCAGAAGTCAAAACCACAGGCTTCATTCATGTCAGGGGTTAGTTTTGACTCTTATATATGAAAATATATAGCTGATCAACTTTCATGACCTTTACATGAGGAAATTAAAAAAAAAAAATAGGTGTGAAAAAAAAACTTTTTTGAAAAAGTATTTTTTTTCAAGGCGTGGGAAGCTAATATCATTCAAGGATACATTCGGACACAAAGGTTAGTTCATTTGGTTGTGTCCAATGACTTCTTGCTTCTGTCTTGCATTTTCAAAACCCATAAACATTGGCGTATTGAATTTGTCAGTCCGTCCATGAGCAATACAGTCACGACTCTGGACTGCCAAGGTGAGAACCTGGAGACAGAGGCGGCCTCTGGATTTCACCCATGAAAATGATGAGTATTTATCTTGTGTGACAAGGTGGGCTGCCCGACCTCCGTCAGTTTCTATGCAAGGATATATTCATTGATTGTGCTCGGTTAGCCTCCCAGACTAGCCATTGATCAAAACGTGATGGGAGCAGCAGGTGCCCCCCACCCCCCGCTGTCCGGCTTGCGGTCCAGCCTCTCTCAGCAGGGGAGGGCATGGAGTGCAGCCAGCTCAGACAGACAGGGTTGCTGCTGGGAGGCGGGGCTGAGCTGAAGTCGTGCTGAATGGACAGCTCCCTCTATGCTGCCACGTGAAATATGGCTGCAACCTTTTTCTCATACCACAAAAAAAAGAGTTGAGACAATTGAGACCTTGCCAATCTGCAACATGCTTCTGTAGACTAGTTACCAGAGTTCTCTCTGAAGCTTTCTTTTATAAAACAGGGATGTATATGCATTTGTCTGAAAAAAATATAGACCTCAAAATAAACTCAAAGGTCACCTGATGAATGGTGTATCTCCAAAGAACTATTAGTTTAACAACCCCAATGCCACAGACCACGGCCCTAAGAGCTTACCTCATTCTCAGCTGAAGAACTCATTTTTTCATGTAGAAATGTTCCGTTTATTTGTGGTGTAAAAGAGGTTTGTCACTTTCAATATGTTGAAAACATCATCAATGAATGTAAAATTAGCTCCACAATAGCGGTGCTAAATCTGCCTGTATTTTTGCATCACCAGTGGCTCTCTTAATAGTTTCTTTTAAAATGCAATGTTCTACAAAACACAGAAACCAGCCTGAACCAGAAAAAAAAAAACTGCTGCTGGTGGGTGTCATTATTCAATGGCTGGCTACTAAATACACAATTACAGGATGACAAATGACAAATTTTGAGTGAAGGTGATAAAATTAGCTCAATTACTGATAAAGTTGCAAATGGATATTAGCCCCTATGAACTAGCCCCTTGTACCCAAAAGCTGAAAATAGTGGCCATAGGAGCTTACTGCACTGTCTGTTAAATAATTTGGTTAATTTCTCCATGTAAAAACCCATTTGTTTTGCTGTGTACAGGAGGAATATCATTTTCAATGTGTCAAATGTATCAGAAGCAAGCATAAAATGGGATCCACAATAGCAGTGCAAAGTATGCCTATATTTTTGCATTACCAGCTACTCACACTTCATTTACATCAAAAAGAGCTCCAGTTAATCTCTATTCAATATTTCAGTCATTGGGGATGTAGAAACATTTCTTTTAGCTATGTAGCAACAATATACACATTTTTAATCAGATGTCAATAAACAGGATTGTAGATAATGTAGATGCAGTTTCTGCCTACTGATAAACCCACTGTTTTCAAATGTGATGTGATGCACATGATGAGAACAAATTGGATGGATTATTGAGAGCAGTTTTTCGTTTTATCAATAATGCAACTGAAATATGAATTGATTTATTATTACATCTATTTCATTGCAATCACATGAAATATGTATATTTATTGTTTTTTTTTCAATTCATTTTATATTATTATTTATGTAAATAGTTTATTGTTGCAATCTATAATGCCCTGGAGAAGCACTCAAATTTTTGAACAAGCAATAATTATTTTACCCCATAAGAATGGCATATAAAATTCCTTATGTTATGGTCAGGACTCAGGGTTCCTGGTGATATTTCCCATTAGACAAATTAGTTCTGAACAAAATGATATATATGCTTAAGAGGATAACTACAACAGATCCTGATCCTAATCTGTCCAAGACTGAGGGGAGTCCAAAACAGAGCAGGGTGCATATGGTTCAGCTTTTTAAGAAGAAAAAAGCAACAGTGCAATCTGCTATATGTGTGAGGTGTTCAGCTTAAATATTGGAGATAAAGAATTATCTTCATACATTTTACATTTACATTTATTTATTTAGCAGACGCTTTTATCCAAAGCGACTTACAAAAGTGCATACAGTAGGTACAGCGACAGTACGGGGACAGGATGTGTACAGTTCCACAATGAGACAGTTCTCAGCTGAGAGCAAGGTCTGTTTGAGGACGCAGTACTATCAGATTTTTACAATTACAGCCTAAAGGGCAACTAGTACGATATACTTTCGAACGGCAAACTTCAACAACTTCAAAACGGCACAATGAGCGTCAGGGTTACAGTGTACAACTCCATTCTGTCTGTCTAAATTTAAATTTATAATATTTAATTTTTATGCATACATTTGTTGACAATTGTGTCAACATATTATGACTCTGTTGCTGGCCAGTAGGATTTTTTTTTTCATCTACAACAGTATTTTCACAATGGTGCTGTTACGATTCCATGCACATGTATAATAACATAGCCTCTATATGTAACTATTTCAAATAAAACTAATTCAAATATAACAAATGTTATGGAATTGATGTGTTGTATGCCCCTTTCATACACAACAGTGGTTATGTATTATAATAAATGGAATACCTTTTGTATTTGCTAGCTGGCAAATTTGAGTTAAAATGAGCTGGCTGTACGATCGGAAGGGTAAATCCTACCCTCCCTTCCCATATATGTGATTTAGGACCACATTATGGGGATTTTTTTTAAAAAGGTGAAATGCATTGATTGAATTTGCATTTCACCTTGATTGATTGAAGTGAATTTGCATTGCAAACTCTTACAGAACATTGAATAGCTCATACAGCATCACAAGACAGCTGATACACAAGTAGGAAAGTGATTATAAACAACTGGACAATTTAGTAGCTGCACAAAATATTACGACTGGCACACCATTTTTGGAGAGCCAGACTTTTGGTTGTGAGATCACACAACTTTGAAACAACTACGTGGCCAAGACTAAGAGTACCGGTTATTTAATACCAGGATTGCAGTGCAGAGTTATTCTTCTTCCAGGTCTTTGAAGTAGAAAAATCATAAATCATAAATTGCTGCTTTTTCAAGCTAATAATGCTGGATACACTCCGTAAGCCCAGTGCCATATAAATGAGGCCAAGGGATTAATCGATACTTCAACCTCACCCTCTCTGAGCTGAGTCTCATCTCCACTGCCTATGTTATTTTCACAGAGAGGAGGTTGTACTATTTTGCACTCTGGATCTCTAGTCTTGGTAGCTAACTGGCAAAATGGTCAGAGACACTTTCTGACTGTTCTAACTGTGACAGCTATTTAACAGTATTGTAACCTGTCTGGAGCTGGCTACTGTTAAATCATAGGTAATGTTGTTGTCAAACAGATGACTGAATGGTCATGCTGATCTCCCTTTTCAAATGACAACATAAAAGTAAAGTGTGTTAGACTGAATAATATTTGCAATTCCGTTTGCTAGCTAGATATTGCTTAAAACCCTGAGATCTTACCACCAATTCACTTACCTCAAGAATGTAAGAGTAGTAGAGGACAAACTGTGATTTGTTCTGAGAGAAACTCAAGATGGGACATTATTCACAGGTTGGTATGTACATGTATACGTGCATGTATGACCAATGAGCACATTAGGGTCAATTATCTAATGTTCACTAATCAATGGAGTCCCTGACCTCAGAGCAAAATGTAATGTTTAAAGAAAGTAAATGTTCAACATTTCATTGATAGACTAATTATCCAGGGTTATCAAATGGGATGAATTAATTCACATATAGAATTCAACGTATGTCAAAGAGAAACTCAGTTTTCTATGTTTATTTTCACTGGACTTGTTACCAACAGTGCTGTAAGACATGATAGCCACTGCAGTCAACCTTTTCCTGTTCGGAAGGGAGGGAAAACAGATGTAAGTCTTAAATCAGAGTATGCGTATTTTGGAAAATAATGAGACATACCCTCATTTAAGTAACACACCCTAATTCCGCGTACAGTCTGCTCCAAATGTGCATCTGGAACAAGGGAGATTAAGTCAATCTGCAGGAAATAACATAACCATCTTAGTACTTTTGATTAATAATTGATATGAACCATTTTGATTTTCTAACTTGGCCTTCGCATTGTAGTTTGGGTGTCAATATTTATTAACAGATGTAATAATAAAAAAAATACAACAAAAAAGAATTTCATTTGTATATATTATACATTATATATCATATTAGAGTTCCTTTGCCAAGTGCACCATATTATCACAGAGATGCAAGTACACCCAATTCCAATTATTAATGTTTAATGTCATGAAAAATTGGCTGTACATGCCTCATTCATTTTGCATAAATATAATGACAATCAGCATGTTTATATCTCAGAAATGTATGATTTTTTGTATTGCATTGTGTTGCAGTATTTAAAACTACCTTGAATGGATAAAAGTGGTTTATGAATTTGAATTGTTTATGCCAAATGAGAAATGAAGGATATAGTTTTTTTTCATGTAAATTCTACTGTGAAAACCAATGAAAATAAAAATGAATGAAACATAAACCAGCTGCATTTGTCTCACTGAGCTTGATGATAAATCATAAGCTGCACTTTTTTTGAACTCCAAATATTTAGTTTTGTCACGAACCACAAGAAATCTCACAACTTGTATTCTAGGATTAATCCATAATAAGTGCCATAAACCTCATTCAAGTGTTTCGCTGAGTTATTAAGAACAATCAGAAATGTTGATTGTCATTATTGTAGCAATTATTATTATTGCAATGCAGGGCAATGCTGCAAGACCTGAGGTTAATATTGCAGACGTACACTGCAACATCATTATCTTGGAAAAAATATATCAGACATAAAGGAATTATTAGTATAGTGTACGTTATAGATCTTCACTGACTATCTCCCTTCTGTGTGCATGGATGAGTGCTCAAGACAAATAGGAAGCAAAAGGCTATTGGCTTAAGCCTTTCAAAAAAAAAAAAAAGAAAAGAAAAACAAAAGTTAATGCGTAAATGAGCTGAGTTTGGCTGACCCAGTTTCATTCAGATGAATTGAAGACATTATGGTGGACCAGTATGTGCATAACAAATAATAAATAAAAGGGGAAATAGCATTTCAATATCATGTTGAGGGCCTACCCAAAATTAGAACTATAATCTTTACAATCTAAATAGTGATGTCACAATGTTTGGAATACAAGTGTTTATAAAAGATAGATAGTTTGTTAAGTTTGGTAAAATTACAGAAAAATGAGGAGACTAAGAATAAATAATACTTAATATATTCTGGAGTAATACAGAAAGCCTTTGAGGAATGGAGTTTGACACACAAGAAACCAATTTTCAAGATAGACCATTACAAACTGTAGCAGACAGTGTAGCAGAAAAGATTTAGACAACAAATTTACAATTTTCTGAACATATATATATATATATATATATATATATATATATATGTGTGTGTGTGTGTGTGTGTGTGTGTGTGTGTATGGGCCTGTTACGATTGATAGATTGAGGTAAGCACTTCAGAATGCAAGGTGGAGAATGCTTTCACACATGGTACAAATTCTAGATGATGAAGAATCACCACCAATATGTTTATTTCAAAGGATGATTAAGTCACTGATCTACTAGAAGTCTGTAATATCTCCAGATGCATGTTTTATTTCAACTGGGCAATAAAAAAGTGTCTGCTTTGCCAATGAGCTTTCCTGTGAATTTTGGGGTCTGGAATGAGGAATATGAGATGTTGGTGCCAGGTACAGTAGAAGCAAACTAATGCTACTTTGGATGAGAGAAAAAAAATTCTAGCCAAATACTTTCATTCTGGAAAAGTAGGAAGTGGGTGTGTTGTACTACATGTGATGTCCTCATATACTGCTAACAAAACACAAAGCTCACTAATATTTTCAGGCTGCTTTTCAGCTGTCCAAAATCTGACTTTTACTGAAAGCACCTGCGATGAAGGTGACATTTGGAATGTCTGCTCTGAGCTTAACTACTTCCCTCTCTGCATCATAGAGGACAGGATATTCTGTGTGAGTTCAACAAAGAGGCATAAGACTAAGACTCCCCTCCCTTTACACATCTGACTTGCTGGAGTGTGTTTCCACTGTTGATTGGGTGATACACAATCCACGCTGGCCTTAATTTGAGAAGGTCTGAAAAAGACACGAACACTCTCCATTACTGAAAGATAGGAGTAAGAGATTTTTACAGAATTGATGTAGATCACTTCTCTGTCTGGTAGGCCTACAGAGGGACCGAGCCCTCACTGCATGGTGGGTACTTCTTTTGTCTACTGAACAATACACTGGAATCTGGTGAACGAACTAGCCAGAATAAAAGTATTTGTATCTTCTAATAGATGACTTCAGAGGAGATTCCTAACCTATGTTCAGCATTCTAACTTCAGCGAGGAACTACAGTAAGTTAGAGAGACTTTTAAGGACCTTCAGCTTAAGTGAGAGAACTCTCTGCTATGCCAGACCCAGAGCATGGCCTCAGAGACCAACCAACTACAACTACAAGCATCAGCAGGAGAAAGAACCTGGCTTGTTGTTAAAAGAGGAGCAGATAAGGGGTCCTGTTGTATGCCTACACAGAAGAGCCAGACCAGAGATCCAGTCCTACCTAGCACAGAGAGACAGCCACGCCACACAGTACTTCCTACTGTGCCAAACCCAGTGTCTGCTAAATGACAATACTGCTAATGCTAATGGTAAGGAATACTGACAAATGGCATCTTTAATTCCTACGTTCGTTTAATAATGCTGAAAATGCCAAATAGCAAATAGCCTAATAATACGAAAATGTACTTGGAATTTACACTATTATGTTTAACTTCAATTACATTATGTTTGGTCAGTTGTCTCATATTATTTGTTATTTGTGTATATGAATTGTGTTCTCAATTGTGATTTCTCAGTAAGTTGACACTACAAAATGCAATGTTCTTTGCCTTCAGATATGAATAACTCCTCATTTGAGTAAATGCTGTAAATGTTTTAGTGATGAGTCATGAATTGGCCCTGATAATTTATATTTAATAGTTAATATTAATAAGAGGAATACTTACAAATTAACAGTGTCCCACAGGGTTGATAGCCACTACATTAATTGGTGTCCTATGTAAGAATAATATCCACTACACACTTATGGAAAAACTGTGGCTTTAGACAAGGCGCATGGCCATTTGTGAGAAGTGCTCTAAGGGTAGGCACTGTACAAATGCAAATATATGAATGTGGATCTCAATCCATCATCTTCAAATGATTACACAACAAGAAAACGACATTGAGAAATGTGCAAAATAAACATTAAAAATAATTGTGCAGTGACATATGCACAAGTACCTGTAATAAAATCTCAAATCACTGTAATTCTTCATATTGTTATATTGTGCAAGGAAACTGAAACTGTGTAGATAGCCATGGTGACTATTCATGAAAAGCTGAGTTCTTTTCAAAAATACTTATGTTACCTAAAGCAGAAATACGATGGAGAACTTACCTCACAGTGGGGTAAAGGGAAAGATCCCTCTTTATTACCTAATATATTGCAGCCAGTAAAAAGTGGTCTAATCAGGACATTTTTCTCTTCAAATACAAAAAGGCTCAGGCCAAAACATTCCTGAAAGTGAAGGTTTAGATTGAGTGACATTGTTAAACTGTTTCAAGCAAATGTTTCCTGGGTCTGCTGGTCAGCTTTCTGTGCTTGCTAAAATGTTAAGTAGAGCAATGATCCATACATAATAGGAGAATACTTTTCATTGTTGAAAGCTCCAGGGGGGGCAAGGTTCAACACTGAAATGTAGAAATGAATTAAAATATCTCACACCTTTCACTCTCTGCCTACAGTAAACTAGTGTGCATACAGAGGTAATGGTGCAACTCGCACTATCTTCCTTCACTGCTTTCCATTGTAATGATCATTCCGTCAACAAGGCACTTGAGTCATTTGTAGGAAAGGCTCTGAAGAGTAAATCCAATGTGTGAAAACAGGTGCCAAGACTCCCTCTGTTGCTTAGGTCCATCTATTGAAAAAAGCAGTGCTGATAGCAGAACACAATGTCTTATTCAATGACCGTGTCTCTCTTCTGGCTGCGTAACAAGCAGACAGAACACATTGTCACCATTAGGGGCATGCAGCACAGGGAAATGAAATCCGTGGGCTAATCACTCAATAAAGGGCACAGTTGAATATGACTATGCAATATTTGTTTGTAACTGACAGCCACCCTGCAGGTCAGTGAGTGCTCAGACAAACAGAGAAGGACCGTACATAGCATAACATATTTGTCCTGACATTATCTGGACATTTTGGACAGCACAAAATGCCTGCTCATACCTGTCATTCTAATAAGTGTCTTGAAACCAGAGCTGTTGCAGCATGCAAGCGTAAATACAGAAATCTGTCCCACTTCAGGGCTGTGAAAAACTCCTACCTGAAGAACACACAAGGGCACACACATACAGTAATGGGCAGAAATAACTGAAGAGCGATTTTTTTTCTTATTAAGAAAAACAATGCCTCCTTTAAACAGGGTCAGTACAATCAAGTCAAATTCAGTATACCTGGCAGTCAGTTCTTTGTAACTTCCAAGATTATTTCCAGTTACATCCAGGTGAAGATAACTGAGCTGCAGTGCTCTGCTGTTTTGTGAAGTCAATGCTGAGAAGTGCCTCTTGGGCACTTTTATCAGTCACTTCACCACAACCAATTTCCTAATCTCAGAAAAGAGGCACTGGAATTATTCTCCATGTTCAGAAGCACTTACATATGAGAGCAAGTGGTCTCCCTTTTCCCTAAGTTACACCTGATACAAACAATGACATGCAGAGTTGTCACTAGTTAACGGGAACCCAAGTGCTGCTAAATCTCATTTTATGTTTGTAAGCTCAAGCAAATGTGAATAAAAGTCAAATTTCTGTTTTATTTTGTTATTTTAATCTTTATGCCCTATATTATTCAAGAGGGTCTAGTGGGCCTTTGGGGAAAGGGGTAAAAATTTGTACCTCTACTTCATGCCAACTACCCTTTCTGTTAATGTCACCATGACAAGGAGAACAACAAATTCTTGCCTTCAGTTTGCTGGAGGTGGCATTAAGTCAGAAAGCTCTTGCATGTCATCTGTTGATTCAATGCTAGCCATTTCAAATCTGGCATGGCAAAACAGTGGAACAGTGCTTCACTGAATGGCCATGATATGAGAGAGCATACCACAACAGCCTTCCAAAATCAAGGCGTTACCCTCTATATTGATTGTTTTTGCATGGCCAGTTAAACTGCATTGAAAACACTGTTGAATGACTCTGTCCCCTCTTAGTCCAATGGAATGAAAGTGCTGCTTTTTTGAACAGTTATATTAAATAAACTGGAAATATTAACATTGTTTCACGTTTTAAACATGACTATACAGTTTTCTGTGACAGACTGGAACCATTGGTTCAAAGAGACAGATCCGTTGGTGTTAAACTGCATAGCTAGCAATATCATGATCACTGAAGTCACCTCATAGTATAAGTGATGTTAACATGTACACAACTGTTACAAAAAATGAGGGCAGAGAATCTGTACCATCTCCAAAATCTAAACTGAGTGACCAATGACATTATGAAAGTTTAACAGCTTAGTAATAGCTATAGTAATAAGCTACTATGAGTTTCCATCTAGAATAGACCATTAAAAGAGCAGTCCGTATCTCATCAGTATTTTTATTTATATCCATACAAAAACCTCCTACTGACCTTGAAAATGCTAGCTACTAAGCATTGCAAGACATAGTGAGAACTATTGATAGTTTTTATACTTCATATTGAATTATAATGGTAAGTGGATTCATGTTGATTGTTGTTGTATTTATAGAACATGCTGGACACTGAATACTCAGAGGGGAACAGCCACCAAATATGGTCCCCCTGTTCTTCATTAAACACATATATTACTTTGATTCTATGAGTAGCTGGCCTGCTGTTAAGATAGCCACACTGACAATAAGTTCATTAAAAATAATTTGTTTGTGGCTAATAATATATCTTGGCATTTCATAAATAACTATGTGGCGAGCAGGCTATGTGCTCGGTGGCTTGGTGGTTATCTTTGTTATTTTTGTACCTAAAGAAGACAAAATCAAAATCACTTTACCCACTTACCAGCCACTTTCAACGTTATCAAAGGGTTGACACTCCTCCCCAGATGAATTAGTGTCCTTAGTCGATAAAGATGTAAGAACATCAGTTAGAGCCGATATTTATATGGTCTCCAATTGAATAGCTTCTTTTAATGCCCAGTACATTGTCATTTTGTTTTTAAACAAACCTGATACACCACAAAGATAACACTATTTTGTATTGAATTTGAAGGTTCTTGGAGGAAGTGATAAAAAAAAAATATGCTTGACTTTTTTAATAAGGCTAAAAATGTAAGATTTGGCATATTGCCTTCCTCAGTAAATGTCGTCTACTGCAATCTTGTCATCTTACTCTAAAAAGTCACATCAGGTGTGCAAGTTAATTAGGGAGGAACTGTCAATCAGGAATGATAAGTATGCTCAAATGTTTTAGGTTTTAAGTCTCCTTAAAGAAACTTTTAGAAGCATGCAATCTTTCTCTTGATTGACAAACCTCTTTTTCTGCATTTTACACTTTGAACATAGTGGTCTTCAGTTTTTTTTTTTTTTTTTTGATCTTCTGCCACAAGTGAAAAACTCACTTTAAAAGTTGTAATGATAACATGGACACTTTTAATTGGTTATTCCAATAGCTTGTACATCTTCAGGGACTTTTGCATAAAATGTACCACTAAAGAGATTGGCAACACATTCACTGAAGAGGGCAGTACACAGTACATATTATCACATTGTACAGATGGACTAATTTTGGAAAAATAAAAAAAATGATAGATAAACGTTAGAGTACATAATGTATGGTGTTTGGTCACTTTATATGTAAGTTTCGTCAAAGGCTTACATGGTTTCAATGATATTATGTACTCCAACTTTATAAAAGGGAAAAGAACAGCGATGTTTTGAGAGGAAGTGATACTTAATAAAATATAAATATACCCTATTATAACATTCTATTTACATGTTATGTGAATAAAATTGCAATTTGAAATGTGGCAAAATTATTTTGTTAGCTGGGACATATGTGAAGTGTGTATGTTTAAACAGCATTCACTAAGATTTGACTTTTCAGTCATATATACTGTATGAGCAGAATCAATTTTTTCCAGCACTCTTGGATTCAATATCTCCTGTGACAGCCAGTTGGTAAACCCGTTTGATTGCATATTTATTTGAAGACTGTTCTGTTCTAAAGCACACAACACTTATCATTTTTACATACACCAAAATTTGACATTTCATGCAAGATTTGAATTTTTAATATGAGGGTGGGACTTGAGTAAGCCCTGTTTAAAAAATAGCAACTTGATAAAAACTTTACTGGGAAGTAATGTGATTTGATATTTGTCCAAAAATGTTACAGTGTCCTTTAAGGGCCATATTCTCCCATTCACGTGTAAGTCCTTTTTTGCAAGCCTCCAATTATACGCATTTCAATTACATGTATTCTCCCCTACGTGGTCCAATCATGCCCACAGCACTTAACTTCAGAATGAAGACGGGCTCATGAAAGAGGCATGATTTATTTAAAATAGAAGTAGGCTAAGTCACAACCTCATTTATTTTGGCTGTCGGGAAAACGTGGAACGTGGACTTACACATTTACCATGTGATTGTCATTGAAATCCATTCAAACCATAAACCAGACTCTGATTTTGAAAATAAATTCAAAGCTATATTACGAATCGCCTCAAAGGAAAGCATTTGTTTCTATGTATGACATAAACCCAAAAATAAAGTAAAGTACCAAACGACACGTGTCGACCTATGTATAAAGACATGTTTGACGTGTGGAGATTCATTAATAAAAATGCACTATTGACGAAAAGGTGCAATGAAATGCATGTTCCAATGTGCACGCTTGAACTCATTCTGAGTAGCCTATTATTAAAAATTCATTCACAGAATCAGCAACCCTCTGAAACGACCCAGATGCAAGAACAGACAGATCACTGGTGATTTAGGTGAGGACTGGTAGGGAATGTGGCTGATTACTGTGGCTGGAACGCTGTTCGTCCAGGAGTCTGTACAGGTGGATGATGGCTTCAGGGTCGAGATGAAATCGCTGGATGCACTGTGTGTCAGTAAGCCCCAGTATATCCAAATGAGGTCAGAATACTCGTGGCTGTCTTCTTTGCGCTTGGCGAGCTCTTCTCAGTCTTTCCCACTCTATCAGGAGCACAAGCAAATGCAGAGCAGGCATTTTGGTTTAGGATTGTTAAGGCATACTAGAAGATAAGTCCTATTTATATTCATCTTAACTGATATTTCTGTTTTATTCTAATTGAACTAATTATTTACCAGGCTTGTTTACAATACCATCTGATGTAAAATGTTTTTTTGTCTGTTTAACAATGTAATATAGGGTTACTGTATGTTACTGTAGTGTAAAAATAATTGCACACAAATATCGTAAATTTTGAACTTTATTTGTACAAGTATGTACATGTAATAATGTTAAAAGTAGGCCTACTACTGACTTAAAAGGCAATATGGTATTTTGCCATGTAGTGGCGCTTGACTTACTACAGCCCTCAGAAGCGTGTAGCTGAAAAGCACAAAGGTCAAGGGCAGAATACGAATAAATGGTTTTTACATAAGAAACACCTAAATTTTGGGGTTGCTCCGCCCTCTGCACATAACTGCCTTCATGGCGCGCAAATCATAGACTTAAGTCAAGGGGAGAATATGCGTGGCCTGAAAAGTGTGTAGCAGCGCACTTTTTTGACTTACGCACATGGGAGAATACTTCCCTAAGTGAATATCTGATTATGTACCTGCAGACACAGAACTCCATGAAGCTACCAAAAATGTTATTAGATTGAAATATTATGAATACAGACTTCAACCCTCACAGTACAAACCGTCTGTAATGTAATGTCTGTCTGTAATGTCCATATGCAAGATGAGCATAAGTCTTCCAATTCACTGAGTATGAGTGGATCAATTTCACAAAGTTTATTTAATAAAAAAGACAACTGTTAATTTGGTTTTAAATTTTTGGTAACTCTGGTGTGGGGTATACAATTAACATGATGAAAACTAATGGCAAACTTGCATAGGCATACCAGTCATATGAACTGAAATATCTTCGCTGAATATACAATTTTTCATATAAAATGGTCAATATAAAATTGAGAATTAAGGAATTTTGTGGATAATATAGATCTGTGAACCATATTACTCCACACAGGAACTGACTCAAACACCTGGGCACTGATGGCTGTGAGATGTCAAGGATGTCAGGATGTCTGGATTAACCCCACAGCTCATTTCAAGGGTCCTTTCAAAGAGTGCAAGAACTAGATAATTGCAGTGACTTTGCCACAACAAGGATGGTAGGATTGCTAGCATGAAAAAGTGGTCACACTGACCCTTTCAGAGTAGTGAAGCAATGGAATGCTGCCATTTTGCCAAGGACTATTTCCAAGAAATGTTGTTTACAAAACAGTTGAGTCTGCTCATCAGTAAGGCTTTCATTAGTCAGCACATTGAAGTTTATATTAATGTGCCATTTTAAGGTTGTGCTGTTATGTAGTTGGGTGTTCCTTCATGCCTGGAACATCTAAAATGTCCATGATAAAGGTCTTTAGATGTCCAAAAGAGAGCCATCAAAGGGATGAATGGGCTGCTGCACTCGAAAAGATTGGACACCGATGGCACATTCAAAGACATGCAGCATGCATTTCATTACAGGTATGTCTTTCCCTTCACTGTTTGCTCCGTTAACAATGATTTACTGAAGTTGTTAGGCAAACTATGATGCACTTGATATTAAGAGTTCTATAAATCTAAGCCTTAGGTGTAATTTACAGTAGTTAGTTAGTAAGTAGTTAGCAAGCTGTGTATGAGTTGGATGAAGTGTTGAGTTAAAAATGTTTGTACTTGTGACCTCTTATTGGGGGTTTGGTAATGCTTAGCTGCACAAATCCTGTAATTTAATGTAACTGCAATTTGTGAAACATGACAAGTGTAAAATGCTTTCCTCCACCTCCAATGCATAGCTCCTAATGTTAGGCTAACAACCACTCATTAATAGTAGCACTCTATGCGCCATAATACTTCAATCTGGCATACAGGTTCATAGAGTACTTTATTTTTCTATCAGGGCTTTGAAAAGCGTATTTGGGGAAACTATTGCTTCTCAGTGTTGAAAAACTATAGTCATTTCCTTTTCTAGTTGCAAGCTTCTTTTTAGGCTTAGATAAGTCAACGTGAGAGACAGGGACGGGGTCAATATAAACAGAAAATGTAATTCATTGGTTATGACCAATCGTAGCTGGCGGGTATGCTTGTTCCTCATGCGTATTCCTCAGTCATATACTGACGCCATTAATTGTAATTTTCTGCAGTCTTCTACTCCTTGCTAGATCTTCATCAGGTTTTTAATAGAACATGACATGACATGACATTTTGTTTTTGAAATGTCTTTTACCTTTAATAAAACATACAGTACAATAATCCAAGTGTTATAGTTAGTTACATACAGTATACAGCATACTACTATCCATGTGCTAGTTAGTTATCCACTCATCTCCCTTTCATTTTCTGCTGACCTACAGTAGACAGTGTCTCTTTTCACTGAAAGCCTATTTTGGAATGCATTGTAACCAGGGGTGAATGTCACTACCAAACTGTCACACCCCACTTATCTAAACACATCATGCTCCTTACTAAATTAGACAATTGCCAACTGCCCACCAACTTAACCATTCGAATTACTCTGCAATGTAAACATTGCTTGAAGCAAATCACCTGCTTATTGACCCTTGACCAAATTCTGGGCTTGTATGTAACTGTGGGTGTGTACAGACCTTCCCTGACACTGCTCTAAAGCAACAAGAATTGCCATGACTGAATACCTCATTGTAAAAAATAGCACATTCACAAAACACATAGTTGTTTATTAAGATGTTACTGCAGGCAACACAATGGTGTCATAAGCAACATAAAACAGCTGTCAAGTTAGGTAAACAATCATACTCAGCCATGTAAGTGTAGTGTCATCTTAACACTTCTCTGCTCTGCTTTGGAAATGGCCCAGGCAGACTCTGGCAGAGTAAGCCTGTTGCAATGTCTGTTCCAGTTCCAGACCGAACAGAGGTATCTGCTCAGATTTCATAATAAAAGTTGTACGGGTCAAATCTGGCTTTTGCCACAAATTCAGATATTATCATGCATGCATTCAAAACACTTGAATCTGATTTAATAGTTAATCCAGGCAACATTACAAGATAGAACTGCAAGCGTTAAAATGAATGTCCTTCCTCATGTAAATTTTATTTTTTCCTGTGATACCACTGCCTCCACCTGATAATTGTTTTAAAAAGATTCAGCAATAGCAAGTTTTTTTTTAGAGTGGTAAGCATCTAAGCAAGTGTCTGTCCTCCAACATCCTAGAGATTGCAGAGGTATGGCTCTGGCTTATATTAAGATGTATTTGGCATTTCATTTATGAGCATTTCATGTTCGGTTCAAAACAGATTCACTGGTCCCGATGAGAAAGAATGTGGCAGCTTTATGGCCACTCCTCCACCCAAAATTGGCTCCTCTCATATGTTCTGCCCTATTATAACATAAAATGTATTGAATTGTTGAAGAATTGTTGAATAAAATAAGGTGAATACCATCCTATATTATCGGATACTCTCCTTTATAGAATAAGTCTTTCTAACTGTGTGGAGGTCAACCCTATAAAGGCAAGGGATATATTAGCTAATCAAGATTTGCACAACTTCCAGGACCTGCTCTCTACTCTGCTGGCCTCTTTCTGTTTGCACTGTAAGCTCTGCTCCTTGATCAGTGCCTGCTAGGTACCAGTGGATAGATCTAGATTTGCCCACACATCATATGGTGCAATGGGTTTCTGATTGCAAAAGGACAGTATATTGTTCATACCATAGGTTTAGTAGAAATAGGAGCTCAACTTTACCAGTTTCTGGGGTAAGAAAGTAAGCAAAAAGATACAACGCCCACCTGGAGTTGAGTGTGGGGGAGCGTTTCTCTGTTGTCCATTATCCCAGCACATCAATTTATTCATTTTAAATGGGTGCACAGAGCTTATACAAATCAATGTTTCTATATGAGGATTGCATCCAATCCCTTTTGCATGTTTTGTAATAAAGGTATTATTGTCACTATGTGTTGGGAGTGTTCAGTGATTTCTGGTTTCTGGAAATGTATTGCCACTGTAATTTCTAAGGTTATCGGTATAGAGATACATCATACCCAGGCTGCGTTTGGACCTGTCATAATATATAATACATTTTTTTCTGACATGTCTTTCTGCTGCAAAGAAATTTTGGTTTCCACCCAGTCTCCCATTAATTCATACCAGGTCACTCCATCTGCAGTTCATAATTATTTTGGAAAGGTCTACTGCAAAATTGCACAGAGGTAGGTCTCAAACTATTTTTTATGGTCCAGGTCGGAAAACAGGAGACCACTTTTTCTGAAATGTGTACACATGAAATTTCTCAATATTAATGTTTTTGTGTTTGTACGTGACCTTACTCATGTATATATGTACACATGTATTTGTACTTGTACATATTAAGGGCACCTCCTACCTTTGCATTTTGTTTCAAAGTGTTCATAAAAAAGTTGTGCTTCTCTTGCAGCTGCATTCAACAGGGACACCATGAGAAAATCTGGGAAGGGAGGTCTTGGTGTACCGCCCATTTTACGTGATACACAGGGAAGTGTAAGTTATGTCTGAATACCAAAAACTGAAAGCTGCAGGGGTTAGGTATGCCATTGTGATTTTTGACACTGTTCCGTTAAATAATAATTATGCCATTTCTGTGACTGGTACACCTGCAGTTTGGGCCCCAGCTATCTGGCATTTTTCTCTGTTATCTGTTAGACCTCTCATGTTGCTTTAGAAATTCACATATTAATGTCTTGAACTTAAAACATCTAACCTTAACACTAACACCTAACACCTAACTCTAAATTTTAACAGAAACGTGTTGTTTTTTTGTTTTTTTTTTTAATTTTTGCTCAAAATCCGTGGTGGAGTAGGAGTTAAACAAAACAATGCAAAATGAAGTACAATGGCTACAGTGATGATATTATTTGTTAAACTTTGGATTAAAATTATTTAAATGAACATAAAGTTTTGGTAAGCACCATATTAAATTTGATCCATTTTCATAACTGTGAAGTACGAATGCACTTTTTTAATGAGATGGAGAGGGAACTTGGACTCCAACATAGGACTGTCATGGAAAACAATAGCAGAATATGTGAATGATGCAGAATTAAATGTGCATGTTTCATACTGTTTATTTCTGAAAAGACAGTATTCCACAGTCCATGCGTTGCCAAATTATTATTATTATTATAACACACAGTTTGAAATATCTGAATCAACTGAATTCTGCTTTCAATAAATTGCTTTGCATGGTGCATTATGACTACAATGCAAGGACACAGGGGACCACAGTCAATATGTTAACAATACAAATACATTAATTTAATGCACTGGCAAGTGATGACAATCGGTCTCCAGCTACTGTCAACAGTGGCTTTCAAAATTCACCTCAAAATCAACCCTCTATAGCTAATGCTAGCTAGGAAACTCACTCTCTACCATTCACTCTCTGCTTAGTAACCCAGCACAAGGAGCCCATTTTTTGGTTTCCTTCATCATCAGTGAACATCACAGGACACAGTTACCTCACTATTTGTTCAATTACCGGCATCGAGCTAATATAAGCTAATGTTTTCATCTTGCTGGTGTGGAATGATGTCAAAGGTAATATCAATCACACCAAAAGATGACTCATTAAAAGGAAATCAAGAAGGATCATAGTGGAAGATAAATGCCACCAAGAAAACAAAGACCTCCCAGACACATGGATGTGAATGCTGATTAATCAGGAAGATGCAAGTCCAGGTGCATGACTGGTGATTGCTACATTCACACAAACCTTTGTATAGACCATTATTTGATTCTGCATACCTACATTATACTATATAAATAAGGAGACCTACAGAGCACCAGTGAGACTTCTGAGGTGATGTGACCAGGTTTGGTCTCCAGAGCAGAGCCATTTCACTACAAGGCTGATCACTGCCTTACTGGCAATAATTTAAACTGGTGGCAGCATTTTTCTTTACTTTACTTTCCTTCAGAAACACATATACTTATAAAATAACCGAATGCCATAGACAAGTGTACAGGAAACTTCAGGAAATTTATTGCAAGGCATATTCACACACAAACAAATTAACAAAAAAGATTTTCATTGCTTTGACCATGTTCCACATTTTTCTCTGTGATCTCTAAATGATCTCTGCATTATAACATTGAAAATTTAATTGTCTTAATTATGCAAGATAATTGGTGAGCATATGTAATTAGAAAGAAAGAACTAAGCAATAGTACCCTCCTCCTCCCACTCTTGCAAACAGTGTTTAGTTTATTGGGTTCTCAGATATGCCTGTCACTGTTTCCAATGGCAAAATGCCTAGAGAGATCAGTCTTTTTGACAATAGTTTTATCTTCCACAAAGCACCACCAGAGAGAGCTTCTGTTTGCAGGGTGAAACTGTATTATGATTCTTTCAAAGCACACAGTGCAGAAAGTCACATGTTGCCAAAATGTCAGACAAGTTTTTCTTTGTTAGAGCTGTGAAACTGCCTTTCCATTTCTCGTTCTTGCTGGTCTGCTCAAAACTCAACATGAATGCAGGAAGTCCTTTACAATGATCGAACTGAATATCTTACTCCTGATTTTTGTATATATTGGAAATATATACTATTTACTATATTTTTATATACTATATATAATATTTGTGTGTGGCACAAAAAAGGACTAGCTAAATTCTTATCTAGCTAAAGGAACTGGTTTCCTTTAGTCAGTGCATAGTCTCATAGCAGAAGTCAAAAGACAATGGTAGCAATTCCCTTCTTACCCTCTTCAGAAGATAACTGCATTTGGCTTATTATGCGTTATGTCTGTCTGTTTGTCTGTCAGAACAAAAGGGGACAATAATGGTATTTTACCACTGATGGTGGAGGTGTTATTGAAGGAGCTAGAGCTACTGTAAACACTGACAGAGACAACTTTTTATTTCACAGAATTAGAAGAATATATATTTTTGGCATGGGAGTGATGGTGTGTTCCTTTGAACAGATGAGACAGAATTAGAATATGCTGTCTGAATGGGATCATTTTTTTAAATCAAATTCATATGTTTGATGGGAGTCACAGTCAATTAAGACACCAAGATCACCTTTACAAAACAATATATACATTCTACAAAACGCCTGTTTTTAAAAGCAAACAACATTTGTTCTTACACATTCTGTGCCCAGGGAACACAGCAATGTTGTTTTCAACAAGCTACATGTTATGCATGTTTCTAAGGCACAGAGGAGGCCACTAATATATTTGTGGTTTGGAAAGGGTTGTAATAGATGCTTTATCTCTGCCACTCATCCAATTATGTAAGTATGGCAAAAGAAGGTACTCACTTAATTAGCACAAAACCCTGTTTGTGGAGCAGTGTACTGATTTATTCATTTATCTTAGCTGGTAAGATGCTGAAACAGAACAGGACACAGCCTGATTGCTGCAAAATGAATGTGACAATATTTCTAATAAGTTGCAATTACATGTCAAGAATGAAAATGGTCCTGTATTAAAAAAGAGCCAACGCAGTAATTAAATTAGACCAGACAAGTGTTCCTATCCTCCCTCCTTCTGTTACAGATACATGATTTTTCTACTTTGATATCAGACTTTTCTTGCAGGCAGGTGTACTCCACCATCTTTCCATCTATTTGTTTCCCTGTCACTGTGTGGCCACTCAGCCTAATGATTAGTAAACATTTCAATTAGATGCACTTGCATAATTGTTTTGTTATCTGTCCCTGCAGTTAAAAGTGCTGCGCTCCGTCTGCTTAAACATGGACATAATGAAGGCAATGAAAGCACAACATTTGAGTTCACTCACAAAGTGTTTGTGTTAATTTTTTGAATACTGTACTTAAACATACCCTAGGCTGTTTCACACAGAATGGGCTTACTTTGGTGGCACTCCAGTCAATTTTAAACCTGCTGTAAGCCTGTAGGATTGTATGTTTGCAGGATTTCCATGAAAAAGTGTCTCTGTTATTTGAACAGAAGTCCTATTGTGGAAATTTGCGAGATGAAGGACAAATTCAACAATACAGACTGCATCAAACTGTGTACCCATGCAAAACTGCATTGCCCTTGAAGACAAATATATGTATTCCCATGTCATAGACATTACATCCATGTTCAGTGCTCACGGCTTTGAAATTGAACCACATAACTGAGCTGATGTGGGTTATTGGAAATGCTGAATGTGACCTTCCACTTAATCTGCAAACATACAAGGACAAGCAATGGATTCACATTTAACATAATGACAGTATGTCAGAGATAAAGACTAAAAACTATACTCCTATGTCACTCTGGGAAAAAATGAAGAAAAGGAAATGAAGCAGTTCAGTGTAAATTAAATGTTCTGCTTAGCATTGCTGGTTTGAGCAAAGAATGCATTTGCTATTGCATATACCTGGCTTTTCAACACTTCATCTTAAAAAAATGGTATTTTTGTTTTATTTATTCTTCTTACATTATTCATTGAGTGAAGTTAGATTGAAAGCCTACAGCAAAAGCAAACCAGCAAAAGCAATACAATAAGGATTGCAATATTTGAACATAATGTTGAAATTGTTCCATAAAACAATCAATTTAAAATTAAGTGTCGAGGGGATTTTATGAGGGAATCTGTGCACTAGATGAAACACACAGACACTGATGGACAGATTGTCTGTATTCTGAGGCATTTAGTCAGTTGTTCAGACCACCAGCTAGCCTACTTGCTAGGGCAATTGTGTCAACTATCTCATGGCTGTGCACTTTCTTCATTTGAAGCTGTATTAATACCGCTGTCCTGTTATGATGGTCAGTATGAATAGGCCTATATTCAATGTAGCCTTGCTAGCTAACTACCATGTCAACTGTAGTGAATGTTACTGTAACTGAATTGATATTTTGCTTGCCCTTTTCAAGCAAAACGGTGTTATAAAATCAGTATAATATGTATTTGTCTGCTAGCTAGTGTGTTACATAATTCTCAAAATGAGCTGTCTGTATTCGTGGAAAGGGAAATCCTCCCTTCCCAGCTATGAACCACATCTTGAAGATGTAGAAAAAATGGGAAACAACAGTAAAATGCTTGCAGGACATAGCACACCTTGCCCATCATAAAGTCACACAAGTAGAAAAGTGTTGCTAAACACTGGGAAATGTAGAGTTTGAAGATAGTGTTGTGGTACATCATGACCACAACACTGTCTGGGACTATGTGGCCAGGACCAAGAGCACTGTTTTTTCACCATAAATGAGACTGGATGTGGTGTGGATTAAGGGTCTTCAGAGAAGAGCCATCATAAATTATTGCTTTATCCAACCAAAAGCACTGGAAATACTGCTGTCAACATTGCTGTCAATGCCATAAGATCTAAATGTGGGGATTCCTTCGTATCTCACTCTCAAGATCTGTAACAGCTGTGACTTGATTGTCTTCGCCGCCTTCATCATTACCAGAGACAAGGGATTGCCTCTAGCTAGCTAGATAGGTAACTGGCTGTTCCAGCTATGTCAGCTACAGTATTTCACAGTACTACAGAGTGTCTGAAGGTTGCTATCATTTAAATAATAGGGCATGTCATTATCAAACAGACATCTGCTGCATTGTCATGCCAATCTCCCCTCTCAAATGACGGTGTTATAGTGCAGTATATGTTGCAACAAAATTATTTTATTTTAAGTTCACTCACTAGCTAGTTTTTGTTTTTAGAAAAAATATAAGAAAATATAAACTCAGGAACGCATAGTTCCTACAGGCAAATTGGTCTTTACACCACCATATGACAGGGTCATTATTTGCAGGTATTTAATGTACACGGGTGCTTGTAAGATCAATGAGCACATTAGGTCAGTTAGATTAATTTATCTCACTGGAAGATTGCTTTAGTGGCCCATGTCTGAATGCACTTATTAATAACAGAGGCGTGCAACTCTATGTGGAGGCATGGGGTTTATACACATGTATTTCAAGTCTGAATTGGCCCCTAAGTGATGGAGGTGGTATTTATCTGGACTGGACTGGACTGGACTACTGCAATGCTCTTTTGGCTGACCTACCTGCATGCACTATTAAACCTCTGCAGCTGATACAGAATGCGGCTGCACATCTAGCATAGCTAGTAATATTATGGTGATTGTGTTTACGTAGCTTTTAGGGTGATCACATAATCAGGTTATGTGACGCAATCCAGGTTACCAATGTGATGCTGCTATGTTGAACTAACCATGCACACATGCACACTGTCATTGTGTGTATGTGGTGCAGACCGACTAACAGAGAGGCCCATGATTTCATACACTCATGTAGTTATCAGTTTAATCACTTCATATTTAACCACTTAGGGGTGATCAGTTTAATCACTTCATATTTCACAACCGCAATACCTCATACCTTTGAAGCTTCTCATACAAAGGCCTGTCCTGGGCGATACAGGTGCACACCACTCGGTTGAACCCCACAGATTACTCTCCCACTCTACCTCCCTTGTCATTGTTTGTGACAGAGAGGAGTCGGGTCAGTGTGTGCTCACTATCAATCCAAGGATACCTTTTGAAGCAATGTTTTTCCAATTAGGCACCAGACTCCAGGCCATGCAAGGTCGAGACTTACATAAACAGTTCTAACTATTTAGGGTGCTGTAGAGTTGCCCTCGAGACGGAGACGGGGTAGGAACTGGACCACGAGAGGGTTGAGGAGGTGTGAGACTGTAAACGCAAGACTTTGTGAGTGTAACATCTGAAACTCTACTGAGCTGACCATCACTTGTGAAGCCTTGCTATATTGAAGATCATCAGGTCTGGACCCCTTCAACTGGGCTAGATGGTACCTCGCCTGGCCAACCTTTGGAACTTTGTCATGCAGTACTTCTAATATTGTTAACTCTATGGTTTTCGCTTGTGTTGTATTGTACCTCACTTGTAAGTCACTTTGGATAAAAGTGTCTGCCAAATGAATAAATGTAAATGTAAATGTAAATGGGGTGGATGTTGATCTCTGCTTTGACTGAATACAAGTTCACCCTGTAACAGTTTTATGTGGATAAAGACTGTTCTCTGGATATTTTTCTGAGTGAAAACATTAGAACCATGAAAAAGAAGTGAACATTTTTTTCCTTAATACTGTTGCCAATTTAGTGGCAGGTGTCTAGCTGTCTTTGGGTTTGCTCTGGCATTTGCATTTTACAATGCTAGTGGCTACTTGGACACAAAACTTCTCTTTTGCAGTTACAGTAATAATTGATAGTAATTGTCATAGTTTACACCGTTGTAAAACTACTGACAACAACAGCAAAACACATTTTTGTAAAACTCTTATTCTTTCTAGGGTGAGAAGATTTAAATATATCCTCATAGAAAACTGTTAACAAATTGCATGAATACACATATTCACAAACGTTTTCAGCTGCTGTATAATATAAATACTTATACAGTGTCACAAATGTATTTCAATACAGTGCTACAAATGAAATTAATTTACATATCAATTTGCATTTTTACTCAGGAATTCTGGCTAATAATGTCACTGCGCACACTGTGCACAACATAGAAATGATAGGCACTGCACCCTTTTTTTTTATTATTTCCAACCTTTCCCCCCAATTATAAAGGAATCAAAACACTGATGCTTTAGGCAGGCCCATGAAATGACAATGGAAACTAGACAACTAACCAACTGCCAATGTCCTGTTTTTAGGCCATTTGTGGCTATATAGACCCCATGGAGAAAGTAACATCTCATTTATTATTCACTAAGTCAACAGTGTAAATGTTTATGAGGTCCCAGCTAGATCTATAGTAATTACACTTGTCACAGAGGATCCCGTGATGGGAATGAACTGAGGGTTTATGTGAAACGGGGGGGCTGTAAAAGACAAACAGACGTGTGAGATTTTAACGTGGTCTGATACACACTGACACACAGCTCGTTTAAAAAGAAAGATTCCTGTGAAAGACAAGCCTGGAAGGAGCAGTAAAAGTTTTAGACACCTCGCTTCTCTCTTACTCTCTCTCTCTCTTTCAACACTTTTTTGGTTCCATTGCCCTTCTCACCTTCCATCCGCCATTGTTTAGCTCAACTCTTTCTGAAGTTTAATGAGTTTTCTCTTCAGAAGACAGATCCAGGGGTTGAATAGCAGGAGAATCCCTCCTCTCTATGCGGCCCCATGGGCGTCTGTAATCCACCATCGATCTCCCAGTGATGTGTTCCTCTCAGCTTTGTGAAATAATAGCAAGGAAAACAGGATCCTGGATTCCAATTAGTGGCATTTATAATTGGGGGATTACAGGAGACTCACAAAGCTTTTGGACTGAAAGATGTCACATTTGTGCCACTGCTAAGCCCCTCGACTCTGTCAGGCAAATGCAACACTAAAAAGAAAGCAAGAGAGGGCGATTCCAAACTTGTAACTAGATACATGACAAAGAATGGACACCGGACTACGATGGCAACGTCTGCTGCTAACTGCTGACATTCTTGGGCCCCTAAATAGTATTTTCAATATTCAAAACACATAATTGTTTTGTAAACTTTTGTGACACACACTCAAAAGCTGGTATGGTCAAAAATTCTGAAATTTCCAGTAAACAAACCTAGGAATGTCACAGAGTTAAAATTTTACAACACATTAAGAATGAGAGATATAAGTTATGATTCATTTAAAGGAATGAAGACCTCAGCTAGCCTACGTGACCTCTGCTAGCCTACGTGTTGAAAAATGTTACATTTTCAAAAATGAAGTTTGTGTCAAATCTATCACATATATTAAGTGTTTTTCTTTTATCCTAAACCCACAACGAAAGGCAATGCTATACATTTTTTATGTCCAGAGTTTATTTTTCTTTTTTCCATTTCTTAACACTTCTTTTCTAAGAGCTCTGAATCAATGAACAGCCATTAGGGCTGTTGGTATAATGTCAACAAGAAGTACAGTTTTCCAGTGAATGAGAAGATAAACAGATACCGCCTAGAGGTACACACATTGATCGAGCACAGCTCTGTCGGAACAAAATAATGCTGAACCACTTATTCAAGGCAAAGCCATATTGGCTGCATTTGTGTAAGTGTTCATAGCTGAGACTACACAATAGAATGACACATCAAGCAGCGTACAGTACACACTGACAGCCACCACAATTGCTGCATGATGAGTTTACAGTATATGAGTATTCCCTGGTATATGGTTTCATATGGTTCATTGTACAATCGAATATTAAATGTGCAGGAGACATACTGGTCACTTTGTCAGCTTTGTTCATGCAAGTTGCAGTAGCCATAATTGTTCAAGGCATTAATTTTCCATTGGAAAGGTTTTAAGGCATGAAACGAAACACACAGAAAATGAATGATGGGGCCATGGTGCAGGGCCTTGAACTTTTTGTATGTGCAGCCAGGGCTATGCAGCTAAATCCATCGTTTGTGTGCGAGTATCTCTCTACTGCGCACACAATGACCTCGGAAAGAGTGCTAGACAATGTGCATCTAACGGAAACACAGTAATTGGTATGCTGTTGTTTACTGCATACTTGGCGCAGATAATTCTGAGACACATTTAGGTGCATTGAATGGATCCAAAACACACGCTGTTCCACCCCAATTACAGAAAGGTTCAAGCTTTAATTATCCATTAATCAAAAGTGAAAATGAGTGCTTACCAAATATAATCAAATCTGTCATTATCTAGGCCACAGGGAGCAGAATCAAATTAGAACCGGTCCACTGTCATTTCTTGGAAATCAAAAAATTTTAACAGGTCTCTAAAACATAATTAAGTATAATTAAAACTTAACCATTGCCCATTAAGGATTTGATTTATCCATGGAATGCTAAGCATACCAATTACACCAAATTGCTCGGTTCTCTTACTTATAATGCTTCTAGCCCATTATTATTATTGTTGCAAAAAATCCTTTAGCAATGTGTTGTCTTATTAATGTATTGTTGACCTCTTAGGGACACTGTTTAAAAATATCTCTTATGCAGGGAAATAATGTACAAATAAAGATGACATTTCAAAAAAACAAGCTAATGAATACAGTAGCATTGATAGGCATTCAGTGGAAATCATCTGTAATGATACTTACAGCTGGCAAAGCCACTCCAAGGTTCAATCACTGATTTCTGTGTGTGTAAAAGAACGATACAATTATGACATTAAACAGCACGTAGGAAAGGGAGATAGGGTCACTGGGTTGATAGAGGCTAATTGCACAAACTTCATGCATGTAAAACCTTAAAAAATTAGTCTAATTGTGTAAAAACAGTAAAATCATACACCATTGTAAATACTGCAAATAAATTAGATCCTGTCATTACGTGATTGTCTGTGGTTTGGCCTTCCTTATCAAATTTGTAGTTTATTCAATGGTTTTTGTAAATACTTTGGCTATCTGCCACTGGCAAGTCATTCTGCAGGGTGGATAACAACATGCTCTTTTCTCAGCTTGCTCAGCATCAGTGGTTTACATGGGTGGTTGGTTTCAATCTTGGCTCTAAGCACAGCAAAGGAGCGGGAAGACTAAACAGGCTTGAGGAATAAAAAGGCAACGGGTTTAATCTAGCCACTTGCTCCTTGAAGCCTTAAGTGACAAAATAGAGTTGATTTGGACTGTGGGGGCATTGAAAATTGTGACATTAAAGGGCATCTAGGGCTGTGTTTTAAAAAAAATCTATTCATGACCAAATTTTCTAGAAAAAAGGACAATCCACATGACCCTTAAAGGGCTGATTCATAAAGGACTAGAATTTCTTGTGGAACAGCTCAAGGAGCCTTTTAAGGTGATGGCTCTTCCCAAACCAAGTGGTTCAAAGCACGGTGCTCACAAACACATCCCTGATCTCCAGAAATGTGAGGAATTAAATGCCATATTCAAAGCCTGCCAAGGTGAAGCCACTATTTTATTCCACACTGATGATATCATTTAAAACAATTTAACCTGTGATCCTGTGGAAATATTGGTCTTTTTTTTGGTCTTCATGCTTCACGCATTTCTGTCACAGTAGCTTAAAATCCTTTTGGTGTCATGGTCAGCTCCAGGGCTATAATGCATGTTACAAAATGCACTTAATATTTTACTCCTGTATGTCCGTGCTCATCAAGTGGACAAAATTCCAGTACACTTGACGTCTTTAATTAGTCACAAAGTTACGTGACATTTTTCATGCCTGGGGCAAGCTTCTCTTCCCTCATGTATTGCAGTCACTCAAACCTAAGCAGGACTGAGCTTTTGAGTATTCTGGAGATGTGTTTTTTATTATGCAGAAATTTCTGCTGAATAAAACATGTCTGAGGTTTTTCTCAATGAAGTGTAGGACATGTCTTGGAGACCTAGAACTATGTATATCACTGTGTTCTTTTCTCTAATTACGGTAAACAAATTTACACTCTCACTAGATATTGGGAGGTGGGGTAAATCAGTATTTTGTGATGCATTTAGTCAAAAAATTAGTAATGCTATGTTAGTGAGCTACTTGTTTTGAAACTCAACATTACCTGTTTAATTCATTTAATTCCATTTTAAATTGATTTATCTCAACTGTGCATATAACATAATAGCCAACATTTTATTTGGAAAGTCTAGTCTTGTCTTTTGAACCTTTCCTTACTTTCCTCTGTGCATAGCTTTGTGCATAGCTCTGAGCTAGGTCTGTCAACAAGCAGTTTAGCATAAAAACTCAATAGATTCAGATTCAGTTTTGTGTCACCTTAGTCATTAATCTCTGAAAATCATCTGACAGATGTTTCTGTCAACCATGGGCATTCTGAAGGGGTGACCAAGGTAACTTGTCAAACTGAAAACATAAGTAGTGAGAAGAATTATGAATAGTGGTCAGTATTTTCCTTTGAACAGAGATCTTACAGCAGCCACAAAGTTGGTTCTGCTGTCAACCACTGATCTTTCCTGCCTTGTTTACTATTTTAGATAGTTTGCTATGATATTTAAGCACCACACCATCATGTTAAAGGACAGTTTACTCTGAACAAGAGTGTTACATATTATTCTAGACTAAAATTTTGACTAACACAACATGCAGCTGGTTTGATCAGTTTTGGCTTGTGAAATGCAATCTATTACCATGACAAGCACAGCTTCAGTATTTCATTGTCTAATTATTTTGTGAATGATTGTTTCTCTCAATTTGTATTATTATCAATAATATTCTTAACTAACATCCTACACCTGCTCTTTGTTGGGCACAGGACTCACACATGCCACAAAAAGAAATGCATACCCACACTGGTGCATAGAGGTCTGCTCTGCATCAGATGTAATAATAAGCCAGGTGTACACCCAGCTGGTGTGACTGGCCCCGGAGGCCTAGCTATCTATGTGCATCTGGTGTCAGTGTTGTAACTGCAAAAGACCCAAAAGCTAAAGTCTCATAACTTTTTGCGCTACACAAAGCATCAATCTTGGCATCTCTTTTCCTGCATTTGTTCCTTTACATTTTGTGATCTTTGTGATTTTTTAAAATGGGTGTTGAGGTTGCATTTCTGTCTTTTTAATATTTTACATCTCAAATATCAAAAAGTGTTCATTAAATATGTAAACACTGGAGTTATGATGATAAAAACTTTCACGAAGCTTATGAAGCATGGCATGAGTAATACACATTCAATTGTGTGACAGCAATATTTCACAAAGGCAACACCAACAGACAGCTTGAAGAATATCTATCAATAAATCATAAAAGACAAAATGAACAACAGAGAATTAATGGATTCAGTCACTTCGTGACATAAAATATTTAAATATCTGGAGAGATTTTTATCCAGTTGTTCTGGACAAAAGTACACTTTTTGGAATCTAAAAGTTTTTTGAAGAGCAAGCACTGTCCACACTGCTTACAGACTAAGGCATCATCTTCATGAGTAATAATACAAAACAGAAAGGGATGCCTGTGAATAGGGGTGAAGCATATGGGGTTTTTTTTGGATATAATTTTTCAGTAGATTCACAGGACACGCACTGCATTTTTTTCAGTTAATATGACAGCAGAATATCAATTAAAATAAATAATATAGTTTTGTGGTTCCTTTGTGGTATGAGTGCATTGTCTGAAAATATTGACAGTTTGTTTTGTTGTTATATATGCAATACTGTGGCAAGATCCAGCTGGATAATTTTCTTTTATTGATTTTATGCTATTTGACATAGATTAAAACATGTTCCATAGGCCTTATTCTGCCCTTCTCTCATCTCCCCAACCCCCCCCCCCCCCCCCCCCCGTTAATATTTAATACATTTTGTGTTCTTTTTCATTTACGTGTTAATTCATTTTAATTTAGGCATTGTATTGTACACATATTAAGTTGATCTAAATAAATTTTAAAATGCAAGTCTCTCGCTGTCTGCAATGCTTAAGAATATACAGGATTATCCTTGCTGTCATTGCAGCATACTTTCAATCTGCATCTGCAGTGTTTCTACTTAATAAAAAGTGTCCCTCTGATAGGGTAAATAAAATTGGTTTAACCCTAATCACTGGTTAAAAAATACATAGTGTATTGCATTACTTATCTTGGTTCATCACAACATTTTGACCAATAAAGTCTAAGCCCCAAAAATGCACAAAAAGAAGCAAATTAAAAGGAAACAGCTTCATGATTTGTTTTTGACAAGTTTGTTTAGAAATAATTTCTCCCTGTCCTGAAATGACACTGTAGTTCCCTCAAAGAGACTGAAATCCCATTGCTTTTGACAAAAGGGGTGCTCCCAAAAGAGACCTATGCTGTACAAGTTCATTTATTTTATATCAATCCGTCTTCATGGGAGACAAAAATGCTACAGAAAGAAGCACCATTACACAGGGTGGTATATAATATGTATTAAAAAAATAAACCTGTCTCAGCAAACACCACAAATGAAACTAGCCCAGTTGGTACTCATTTTGCTGAGAACAGCATGTGCTCCTGTCATAAACGGAACTGACAAACATCATTTGCATGGTAATTACTATCTCACATCATAAAGTTCACTGCTTCTCCCCACTCATCTGAGTGACAGCACACTCATTATTTTCAGCAACACTGAAACATCAGATTTATATATCTATATATCAGATTTATACATACATATATATACACGTCTGTGTGTATTTGTGTGATTTATTAACGCATACTTGTGATAATATTACTCCACTGCATTAAGGGCAAACAAGCTTTCAATCATTAAATCCAATTAGGGGTTGTCATTACAATATATTTAGGGACAATCTGCTTAATGCAGCATTTTATTTGCAATTGAATTATGAGGCAAAATTGAATTATGAGCAAAACACTGACTCATTGTTATTACTGTAAGGATTAACAGCGACAAAACACACAACCACAAAGCATGTGCGACTTTGCTATCTCATTAATGCTACTTTTCTTTATAAAGGCACTTGAAGAATATTAACCTGTCTGATGTGCATGCAATGAAAATAAAATCAAAGTTTTTGTTTAAAGTCAAGCAATCACAGATGTCCCTTGCAAGTAAGGATAAGTTTGTGAGATCAGATAGGGGTGATGATACCTGACTTTGTGACTAGATGTTACTAAACACACCTCCTTGTTTGAACAGCATTGAGACTCAAAATACATGGGTTTTTGAATCAAACTGTATTAATTATCCTGTTTCATATCTAAAGGCTTGGATGTGTAGCCCTCAAACTGCTGTAGCATAGCCCATTCTTAACTGTTAACATAAATTGGTTAGATAACATGTAAAAAGTCTAAGCTACATTTGGTGCTCTGGATAAGAGCATTTCTTAAGCAAATGTAATTATCTTTCAACTATCTGTGTGTGTATAATAATATCCATTTTACAGAGTTTACTTATTGTCCTCAGGATAAGCAAAATATATTCAAGAAAAATAATAAATGAAAAAGAAAAGTATAGCCTATTTGACATGGCACATTAATGACCCTGGGTCACACATGCTGACATGTAGGTGATATAATTTACTCTGAAATGCTTGCAAGGCTACAGATTATATGATAATTACAAAATACATCCATCCATCTCCATCTCAAACTTTTCTTTTCCAGAATACTGAAGAACAGGGCTGTTTTTAACAGCTGTACAAAGTGGGTAATGCACATACAGTATTTATGTGGAGAATGCCTTTGAACATTCAAGGATAAAGAATGCATAGTTAAACAAAACACTTCTTCTGACCTGTTCACCAAGCTCTCCTGGTATTTATTTATAACAGGACAAAATGAACGCCAATGCAAATCAGTTATGTCTACAGTAACAACTGCAAAATACAAGCTTGCATTTTTTTTTAAATTCTGAGTGGAATGTTGAGTTGCTCCATGTCTCCAATTTTGAGATGTGCAAATGTTTATGTCTGGGATGAGTACAGTATTAGTGTTTCTGTCCATGATGAAAGCGTGACTCAATAATAAAAGGTAGATTTAGGGTGACTCCAACTTTAAGATGGGATCAAAGATATCAGTGTTTCTGTTCCATGAAAATCTAAACTTGCTTAGCAGACAGTCAATAATGACTTCAGGACTGATTCATCTGTACTGATTTTGAGTAGGAAAACTGACAATTTCCATCCTCCACTGGGAAAATGAAGCAATCCCATTTGTAATGAAATTGGTCTTCCATCCTGCAGCACTATGAATGCAAATGTCTCGGCAGTTGCAAAGTTATAATTAAATAGGATGTGCTTGCCAACCCCATTTTGCTTGTAATCAACTGTCTTCATAGCAGCAAAAATCATTTCCCTTAATCATACTTGGAAACATCACGTACAATACGGGTAGAAAAGGTCCATGCACATAATGTTTGCAGATTACAAATACAGTGGTGATGTGGTGATTGCGCACACACACACAGACACACACACACACACACACATATATATATATACATATATATATATATATATATATATAGGGATATAGGGATACAGTATACAAGTGTAATGAGGGGAATGGGGGACGTTCTGCAACTTAATTTTGTTTCTTCAGTTTTTTTTTTTTAATGCTGGACAAAAATTTGATGCGCTGAAAAAAAAATAAGTTTTTGTCAAAATGTACCACGCATGCTTGATAAAGCTTCCGTCATCATAATTTTTCAAAGACAAAATCAAATAAATTGCAGAAACAAAATACACTTTTGCTCTTGTGTACTTCACCCCCTTCATTGGGTATCCTCACCTGGAACTTGAACTTCATGAATGCTGCCGTTTTTCTAGCTCTGAAAAGTTTGCGGCACAGACAATATCTCAGATCAAACCATAACAAACTTCTCATTCTCATTTTGCTGTGATACCTCCGCATATTTCTATTGTGTGATCCTTAGCTAACCTGCACTCTGGCTTCTGTCAAGTATAAGGAAGCTGAAATGAAAATCCGGGTTTGATATTCTTGATTATACAGCTAATAATCAAACCTATCCAGAAATGTATAAGAATGTTTACATGGCAACTTAAAATACAGTGACACTTACATGTAGATCTTGTAAGAACATTGTCTGTACCTTGTTTGAATTGTCTTTCTGATGACAGCTGACAGCTCCTGTGAACTCTGTCAACTTGTGGTTAATTCCTTCTCTTTTCTCAGATGAGTGCTGCCAAAGCTCCGCAAGTGGCAACTATTGCTCTATGCCTGTATGTGTGTGTGTGCATGTCTGTGTGAGGGAGACAGAACGAAAGAGAGAGAGCGAGCGAGAGAGGGGAGAGAGAGAGAGAGAGAGAGAGAGAGAGAGAGAGAGAGAGCATGCGTGTGTGTGTGCGGGGGGGAAATGCGACAGTGATTTTTCCCTCAAATTTGTATGTCACTCCACGGCCCCACACCCGTCATGGGACGGACGATCCGGAGGACACGTTTCCACCTCGAGGCAGGCGATACAGGAAACTGGCTTCGCCACTGCAAGAAGAGGGCATGCCTGTGCCAGGGAATAATCCTGTCCCCGCTACTTTACGCAGAGAGCTTGAATGGCGTGTGTGCGGTTGTCATGGAAACAGACTGCCGACAACAGGGTGAGCTTTTCATCAGATAAAGCATGACTGAGATGCGCATGCTGGTGCCAGCACACCCTCTACGCCTCCAGCCACAACTGTCGAGCATTTGGAGCAATGCGGGGAGGGATGCCTTTCATTTTTCGGCATATATTGACTGTGTAGCCTCCTTAATTGTTAAATATTTATGAGAGGAAATTGTGCTTCATCCTGGCAAATGACAGCAGATTTACGTACATTAACTATTGTTATATGTTTACAATGAGATAAATTATGAATAAAATTTATGGTTGAAATTGCCACTCAGATATATAGATATCCATGAACACACACTTAACTCAGACAACCACATCCTCTTCATGTGTCCAGTCTGTTATTAAATATTGTGTTATACTATGTCACATTAAAGTACCTATTAATACCAAAACAGAAAAGGGCATATTTAAAAAAAAAAACGCTAAATACTAAATCACACTGGTGTTTGTAAAAAATAAACAAATCAATACATAATCAAGTAAATTTACTTGGACATAATTAATGCAATCAAAGGACAGACATTCTGACTGATTTTAGGAAGTTTTTGTTCTGCCATATTAGAGGACCAGCATGCCCAACAGATTTGTTTCTGAGATGCAGTGACTTGGAATTTCTTCTGAGAAAGCTTTATTTGAACCAACAGATGGGGAGACTGTGCCTTCCTGAAACTTTGAACACTCTAACTTTTCATTTACACCCACCATCAGGGACTGTCCAACTGTCCACAGTGGGCACAGACTGCAGCTCAGTAGGATTTCTTCATTAAATACAGTTTTTTGCCCAGCAAAAGACACCCTGGGCACCATTACTAGTTAGGTGATGACAGTGCCTTATTACTTTATTCTAACAAGTAGGTTGCTAGCTAGCATTATCACGCAATGGCAGAATGATGATATGTGGAACACGCACACCACTGAAAATGACGCTCACAGGGGCAGAGGATCGTTAATGTGCCATTGAGCTTGATGATGAATGGATAGTGAGCCTAAGAATGATGAATCTTGATAACCTGGATGCAAGCTATGCACCATACTTGACCAACACTGAAAATGACCCCAACACCCCCCATCCAGTGAAGAAACTTTCAGCATTTGACCAGAGAATACAAATATTCAGGGCACTGCAATAAATGATAAAACTGAACAGGTAAGCACATGCCTGTCTAAATTTAATTAAATGATGTGAATTTAATGGCTGCAACATTTTCTAGAGGTCTGTGCATGTGTATATTCTCTCTCTCTCTCTCAATGCATGTTTCAGTTCGCCCAGTCTATCGTTTCAGCCACACCAGTGCCTGAAGTGTGAAAGCGCAGGTCACCCACCTGACAAGCAGTCTGACCTGAAATGCCTGGCACATATTGTTTTGGGTGTGTATGTAAAAGTCATTAGTGAATGAGGCACCAGTTGCAATATTGATAATACCAGGTCTGTTGTTCGTTTTAATTGGACCAATTAATCAAATAAGACGACAAACATTGATTTAATCAAAACTGATCAGGTATAATAAAAAAATTATCCATTTGGTAATGTCGTAAGCAAATGTTCACATTTTCCCTTTTTGTGGTTTTGGTTTGAGATGATTAATTAGCCTGTGATTTAAGGGATGGGAGCCTAATCATCCCCTTAACAGCTAGGTCTTGATGTAGTGTATCACAATACAGCTTGTCAAAACACATTTATTGAATGCTTTTTGTCTTTGCAGGTAATTAGCAATGGTTATTCAGTATTGAGGCCATGCGTGTCTTTTCTTCTGAAGTGATACTGTTGAAAACTATTGAAAGCTAATTAGCAGGCATACACAACATATGATGTTGTAGACAGAAGACTTGAACAAAGATGACAGACTCAAAACACTGAAACATTTATTCATTTTGGAACTATACTTAAACAGAACTAATCTGACATCCCCAGTTAATCCTGCAGTCAATTTATCATTACTTTCATTTATTTTCACAAATAAACTAAGGTGACTTAAAAAGCCAAAAATTGACATATCCTTACACATAGCCGGATATTTACAGAAGAACTTCAGGTTAAGTACCTTGCTCAGGGGCACAGCAGCAGCAAACCTGAAACCTTTTGATTACAAGCCATCTACCTAGTTGAAGTCTTATTATTTGGAACTTATAAAATGTCTACTAATTTATGGGGTCACAGGGCAAAACAACATTAGAGGAGACAATAGCATGTTACTGTTAAAATGCAGTTAAATAATTTATTAGTGAGGTTTTTTTTGTTTTGTTTTTGTCTTTTATGTCATGAGGTTTCTTGTAGCAAGCAGTAAACATTAGCACTGTAACCATGAAAGGATATTGATGTTAGAATGTATACAGTCAGCTTGTGGTTTGCTAGTGGATTATTTATTAGGATACTTTTTATTTATGTAACTTCAAAGAATGTCCTGTAAAAATTGCCCAGGAAACCCTCTGATGAATTGCTTTTCTAATAGGGATTGTATTTCATGTCATCACAGATAACTTAAGCCACATTTCAGAAGACCTTCCTTAGTTATACTGTGTGTAGCTTCAATTATTAGAGACTCAAGTCACTGAGAAAAGGCAGAGCGATTGTGCAGCACATCTGACCTACGTATCTGGGCAAGTGGGCTTCAGCTGTCACCCAGATCTTTGTTATTCATTTACACTGTATGACATCTGATGAAATAGCTGACTAATGCATGAGCTGCTATAACTTCGCTATCTTTTGCTTGATTTGCATGTCTTTGCACTCTGTCCCTTTTCTGACTAGAAAAGCTGCTTTCCTTCATTAACCTGTTTGTCTTCCCTATACTGCAAGGTAGAAAATCAAATAATGATGGGCCTGCACTCGGACCCCATTGATTTGTTTCCTTCTGAACCAGCTTGCAACTCATTCACTAGTTAGCTAAGTAATGGTCATTTTATTGTGGAAAAAATAGTAACGTTAGACAAAACATTATCCCAACAGGTGAACACCCATATCATCATTTTAACATAAGACATACATGCCTACCTGCACTTGATATGTCTGGGCACTGGGCCAACCTATTCTTTTATGCAAGGTTAGACAACATCCTGCTATCAGAAGTCAGTTTGCTATGGAAGCAGCACTAACTTACCTCAGGTAAAGCTGACAGCTGACAGGTAAAGCTAAAGCAGGTCATTGGAAACATCTGCAGGTATATTTATCCAAATCAAGCAAACATTTCTTCACTGTATATAGATTCTAATGTTTTTTGTCACTTGTAGTATGATTTCCTCCTTTGTAATATATATTTCTTTAAGAACACATTAATCATAAATAAAAATGGTGATTAAGCCTCATGAACACCCTATGAATAAAACACCAACATTATATATTTCACCTCTTTTGAGCCTCCATCTGCACACAGCTATGTATACTTCACAATAAAGGATTGAAAATCATGCCACCTTATGCCACATACAAGTGACATACATGAGGGACATTTACTACAGAATCTTCATGACATATTTGTCTTGCAACTTAGTACTTAAATATATTTCCTATTTACAGATTTCATTCATTTTTTTGGTGATACATTTGAAATACTAATTTATTTTTCCTACACTTTTTATATACTCTGACATACGTACAACTATAGAAGAGTAAATATACACACATACACACAGGAGAAAACTGATTGCAGCTTACCTCATCTTTCGGTAAGCAAGATGGATCATCACATAGACTAACCTTGCTCCTTTGCTAAAAATTTGTTTGTGGAAAATGTAACCTTTAAAAAGCATATATTATATTCTAATATGTTCAATCATACATGTGAATGTAAACACACACACACACACGCCACTGATAATTAAATTATAGACATATAACTTATTCTATGAAAACTTCATAGAACTGATATTTTTCATAGGATAATTACTTTATATTAAAATAGATCTTTCAGCATTTTATGAATATCATTTTACTTGCCATTTCCTATTTTTGGCCCTTTTCAGTGGTTCTGTAAAATTGCCTCCAGTCACAAAACTGAAAGTCAGAGATCAAAGGCAAGATGGCAGCTAGCCAGAATACTAGCAGTTCCACTGCTGCAGGCTTGTTATTTAAACTCGCTACAAGAGGGCACAAGCTGGTTATTGTGCCAGTTCTGCATTCTGGCAGCAGTTTTGCAAAACAGGATGATCCTCCACTGCACTCACAGCAGCTTATTAAATGCCATTCTCAGGGACCTTACTAATGGTTCATTTACACAGAGCAAATGCACTTGGGTTTGCTTGGAGTTCTGCTGTTGTAGATTTGGGAAAAAAAGAGCACAGAAAATGGAACATAGAACAAAGTAGAATATATTTTTCTGAATCTTTTTTACCCTTCTACTATTTTTTGTTTATAGCATTTTAAGTACAAAGCAAGTGATAGTCAAACTAAGGTCTGATTAACAACTCTAAGTAACAAATTCAAGTGTTACACTTGTGATGTTGTTTATTTTGGTTTCACTTTTTTCAGTTAAATCAGGGATCACTTAACTCATTATGTTGTTTATGAACATTATCCAGCTTATTGTTTCAATAAGAACAAAGCACACTGCAGCAGCGGGAACTGAGGTCTTCAGAGAATACCCACAAGGAGAAGTAAACATTCCTGAAGCAAAAGTGTGACATTTTTATTCAATAACATGAATACCATGTTATTTACCATGGCTTGCAGAAATAATTCATTTTGATTGGTTGTAAGGGTATTAATTTCCAAAATACTGTAGCAAAATCTATTTAATAGACATCAAAATTGTAGTGAGGTATCTTAACTTGACAGTACATTTCTTTAATGTCACTAGATCTACAAAAATGCTAACCAGTAAACTGTTGTAGCATGGGGTCGAGAAAAATTAGACAACAGATCAACTTTCTGACTGAACATGGTGCTTTCAGCTTTATTACAAAGCCTGGCAATATAAGCAGCACCAATGAATCTGCCACTATACGAACAGAAGGACAGGATCACATTACATCAAACTCATCTTACCCCATGCTACAATATTTAAACTAGTTTTAATGCAATGCTTAATACTGAAAAAATAAATGTCACGACTGTGAAAATTAATGTCACTTGCAAGAAAATGGCAGTCACTGGAAAATATTGTTAATAGTAATAATTCAACCGCCACTAGTAATTAAATAATCGGCACTAGTAAGACATGAATTTGTAGCTGACTCCCATGAAATTCTGTAAGTATACTCTGTAAAGAAGCTGGCAGTGATAAAACGACTGTTGCTGGTGGGAGCAAAATAGTAAGAAAATAAACAACACTAGTAAGAAAACAATAGTTATAATTTAGAACTGAATTATCACTAGTAAGATCACAGACAGGATATCCTAAGTTAAGTAAGCAGCTGATTCAGTGCTAAAACTCCTTGCCATAGCTAGCTAGTGAGAAGTAACATGCGTTCAGTGTGTTAATGTGTGACTACTGTGCACCCCCCTTGAAAGTAAACTTGCGCTTAGGTTATGTCAATAAAAAGCATAGCTAAGCATTTAAAGAATGATAGTTTGCCCAGCATTTATCTCTACAAAGCAGCTAGTTGGCAATAGCAGCAGGTGAGCAATTTATAGCTATCATTCAGCATACTATTACCAACCATAGTTTGCTAGCCAGTTAACTTAATTTAATTGGGGAAGTCTTCATGGGTACTGATGGTACATTCAGGCACTGGCTACCTAGCAACAGTATTTGTTCTTTCAAGTAGGCCTACATTAGAAATATAAACATGGTAGTTAACTGCTTTTCGATCAGGCTAAACTGATATTAAAGTCATCGTTTTTGACTCTGTATTCCAAGTAGGTAGCTTGTTTTGAATGTCTTTAAAAGCCTTTCCAACCATTTTTGTTTATGTAGTTTTTCAACCTTGATCTGCATTCAGATTGCACATAGAATCATGGAAATGAAAATAAATGTCCAAGTGTGAGATTTTGAAGCAAGTGAGAAGTGTTGGAGTCACTATGTAGATAAGGTGTAATATGAAGCACTTTTTAATGAACATTTCTTGACTTATACCCTTCAAATTCATATACACAAAACAGTTTCAAAGGTGTGCTTTAATTAATGAAAGCTTTTTTCCCCTTTTTTAAAATTTGGGGCCTGGAAAATTGAACCTTTTAACAAGAAGTTACTGTACTGCTAGTAATAAACTGCAGTTTTTTTTCCCCACACACATAGCAAATGAGTGATTTCTGTGCATCCCATCTGAGAGACTAAAAAGGTAATTTTACTTGGCTTAATTAAATAATGGCAATAAATAGAATGCTGAGCCTACAGGTACGTTTGTCTGGTATTTATCTCTGTGAAGTAACTAGCTAGCAATAATAGCAGCAAGCTGGCAACTGTAGTGATCTTTTAGCTTAAAATATAGCCTAGCTAAAATAGGTAGCTACATATGCAGTTGCAGAAATATACAGTCGAGCAACCCAGCCAGTTAGACAGCTAGCAACAGTATCAACTCAACCCTTGGTACGTGTGTGTAGATGACTGCAGGTGCTGCATGTGAACAGAGAAAATTCTTTATATATCCCTAATACTCTTTCGTATTTTAGAAATTAAATAAGACTAAAATGAATGAATTAATTAATTATTAATAATTAATTTAACATAACACCCTAGTCCTCCGTTCATAAATTAACACGATAAATTGTAACAGCGTTTAGCCTACTGGGTTTGCTGTGGGAAATATGCCGCAATTTTTAGGTGATGAACACGTTTTTTGTTTTAATGACTTCGCTGTAATGGGAATGATTAGGCCTACCTGTTACTGGATTGCTCCTGTAGTTCTGCTATAAGCGGAGCCAGACCGGCAAAATGCAGAAGCAGCACTGAAGTCAGCATGCAGGTTCATAGCCGGGACGCCATGTTCAGTAAGTATGCTAACTACCTGCATTATTAAAGCAAGTGACTGAAAAAAATGGTTAAATGTATATGAGAACATTTTGTGGAAATGTCCACTGCTAAATGAATTTTGTAAATATAATATAAAGGAAATCTAACTTACTTGTTTAGTGGGTTTGGGCTTACATTGTCAGCGTCAGGTGATCGAAACGATAGGACGGTCTCTTACGTGAAACTTAAGATCTGCGGGAACCGGACAAAAGTCGAACTAATGTGATGTTATATCGACCTTTAAAAATGCAATTATTGATTGTTTTCTTAGAGCGATATGGGTAATGGTGTTAATGATAAAATTCATGTAAATATTGTAATTGATAACGATAACGATAATTGATTTCCCCACAGTTGGCGTATGCTCTGGGGGAGGAGCTTAAAATCGGAACATAGATAAAGCTGGTCCCAAGGATTAGTTGCGAGTTTTGGAGCGGAAGAAGTGGGTTAACGTTGTGGTAATTGAAAAGCAAAGTAGCTGTTGTAGTATGTGTTCCAAAGTGTTCTTGTCAATTCTACATAGTTCTGCCGGCATTATCTTTCCTGTCTACCTTGGGAAAAACAAATCTTTCACCAGTGGTGTGCACAACAACTCTTGTGCTGTGCTCATTACCGCTGCCACTGCTCGGTTATCCCGTTACACACCCTTTAGGGCCATATTAGAGGATTACGTCAAAAGCATACAACTGTGATTTTATCATACATCAGTGTAGAATTTGTCTCATGTACACTCAATTTCAAGGCAGTGTTTGCATTGCTCACCACAAGTCTTTGGCAATTATTACTTTACCTGGACTTGTCTGCGATGTGGAATTAAAATTTCTAACTACTGTTAATTGCCTAGCTCACTAATAATGTTACTTGCATGAATTTAATTTAAATGTAACCTATTTTACATGGCTAGAAGGAATGTACATGCTAGCTAATGTTAATGCTAACCTCCTTGTGTGAGGTTAATGGGTGTGGTTTCTGTTGGAATCACACAACTGGCATACAATATGTTAATAGAATAAACACATGTAAGATAGATACTTAAAAATTACTACAGCTGCCATGCAAGGGAAGTGTTTCATGGGAATTGGTGAATGCATACAATTCCTCCTTCTTGCTAGCCAGTTCAGTTGGTCTTGTGGTTTTTTTTTTTTTAACCAGAAAAACCCCTCAATCCATGTTTATGGCCACATTCTGGTGCTCTAGTTTAAATAAACTCTTTTGCACCTACAGGCTTAATGTGCTGAAAAGGCACTAAATGTAGATACAGTGACAAATTCTGTATCTACATTTTACTCATTTGATGTGAGACAATTCAGCTGGTTAAAAAAGTTACAGGGCCCCCAAAACATTTTGAGAAAATTATTTTTTGGGTATATCTTTATTAACACTAGAGGATGGATATTTATGAACATTTGAGAAATAATTAGCTCTCCCCAACTGAATCAGTATACAAGTTTTTGTCCGCTTTGATGCCAAAAACAAAAGATATTACACTTTATTTTTTGAATAGAAGTTCTGTCCAGCTCTTTAACTATCAGGTGCCATAGCGGGCACCTGATTATACAACTCAACTTGTAGTGGACTATTCCTTACATAATATGACTGTATGATAATATCTTTCATTTTGATCTGCTTATTTCTCAGGTGGGAAATAAGGATAAAGTAAACACGTTTGATTAGAAAATACATAAGTTAATCACGTGCCCTCTAAGGGCAATTAAGATATGGGACTCAGGACTGAATGCATCTGCCAGTTGCTCCTGGAAGTGGTTTATGAAATGCAGAAATAAAAAGAATAAAATGAGAAAAAACAGGTTTCTTCCCTGCAGCCCCATCAAGTAACAACAACAGCTGCTTTGTCAAATTGGTCACACATGCAGGCACTTTGTGCCACGGAGCATATTTCAGGCCAGTGCTAATGCCACAATCTGTGTTTCCTTTCATGTGTCCCTGTTGACTAATATTTTGTTTACTGACATGATTTGCTCTGGGTTGTTAAGTAACAGTGAAGCAGATGATACAAAGGGACAAATTCAATAGACTTCAGTGTATTGTTCTGATGTTGGTATAAGCATAATTCTAGTTTTTAGATGGCCCTTGCATCCTTTCCTGTGATTTATGCCCTTAAACAGGCCCCAGCAGACACATTGACATGGATTTATCAATAGATGCCCAGAGACTACGGGGACAATTTATTGCCTTACTGATGTCTGATTTCTTCTTTGCTTGGATGCAGTTGTGTAAAAAATGTCACATGTCAATAATATACGGGAGGCAGTGTGGATTAATGACTAAGGTGCTGGGTTTACAGGTTTGACTGTCAGGTGGGGGAATATCGTTATTCTCTGAAACAAGATACTTAGTCTGAATTAGAGCTGCACAATTAATCAAATATTTATCTAGATTACGATTATGGCTATCACGATTAACTAATCGTCAAAAGCATTCCATTTAGGTTTGTTACGTTTGTGTTTACGAAGCGTTATTAACAGCAGTTAAGCATTGTAACCAATCAGTGATGTGTCCGTTGTGCGCATCAATGCATTGGCGAATCAGAGGCCTATTACTAAGACCGATTCTAATGAGCAAAATTTTAGCAGGTGATCGACACGTATGGTAAGTTTCATTTCTTTTTGCAGTTGCCAGTGAAAATGGGAACGGAAGAATGTTTGGTTGAGGGTCAAGAAGAAAGTTTGGTACCGAAACGGAATGCACTGGTAACCACTAGTATAAATATAAACCACTGGTAACCTTTGGTATCTTCAAAAACTCTTAATTGTTGATGTATCAGTAAAATTTTTCTTCTGCTGAAATCTAAGGGAAATATGGATGTTGGTGTCATGCTTTAGAATGTAGTAAAATGTAAATTCAGATACATTAAACTGCACAAAGTTAGTCTTTCATTTGTCATTTACAGATTATGGAATTAAAAGGAATTCCTTTTTGTCTCATGGTGCTTTGTTGGAATGCAGATTTTATTTGTGCCTTATTTATTTTTGCTTGCTTCTTATTCATGAGCCAGTGCAAACCTGTGTACAGTTCATGCCTACCAAACACCCAGGTACAACTCCCTCATACAGACAGGTGAATGGTTGGAATGGATGAAGGAATCCTATTCAAATTCATCTTTCATATGGTTCCGGATTCAGAAACATGATGGCTGATATGAAGCAGATTTCATATTATTTATTTATTTATTTTTATTATTACTATGCATATTATTATTCTCCATTCCCTGAGAGCACTGCTTTTGACTTCATAAATGCATCGAAAATCTCCACACCTACTTATTTTCAGCTAGCTATAGATATAATTTTGTCCACAACATATGAAGACAATGCTTTTTGTGCAGGAATAAGAAATGGGGTGAAGCGTAAGAAGCCCACAGGCACTGGCTGTGTCATTTAGCAATTCTAACCTGTAAATCTGCCTCTGAGATGCGCAAGTGATCAGATGGGGTTAGGTAATAAAACTGTCACCAGCCCCTCATTACTGTAGACATTGGTTTATTTGTGGGAGGGTGCAGGGGGAAGATGCAAACATTTACTTATTAGTTCTGATGTGTCTCGAGGTACACAAGGAGAAGGAAAAGATATTTAAAATGCACAGAAGTAAATACTGCTACTACTACTACTGCTAATAATAATATCATCATCATCTTACATCATATACATTATACAGTATGTGTATACACACATATGCAAACACTAAAAATGGTTGATCCTTACACCTTCTTGGATGAATGTTCAGTTATCTGCACTTCATATTGTACAGGTGATGGAAAGCAGCATCAGCTGCTTCTAATGGCCCTTTTCAAGGATGGATTTTTTGTTACAAACTGGAGGATCAACTAAAGGATCTACTGTTAAAGTCAAATCATTTGGCATGTAACATATCTGGATTGTAACCCTGAAAAATAAAATAACAGTCCCACCTGCCTAGTTTATTTGATTCTGTATGTTCACCACTGAATTATAAAATATGCATACTGTAAAATATGGCAGTGTGCAGTTGCTGCATTTTACAATATGCATCTATTATAAGTCAGTGATTCCCAAACCTTTCACAGTCAAGTACCCCCTCAAGCATTCTACATCCCACTGCATACCCCCCATTCAGCACCAAGGATGGCACACCAGATTCTTAAATTTTACCTGTCCTATTATAAGGCTATGCGCAAAAAAACAGACAATATGCTTTCAATACTCTTTTAATCTTTATATAGAATTGAAAAGGTATTTGCTCACAGTTTATCTCATATGTCTCTCTCTCTCTCTCTTTCTTAGACACAAATGCATGCGAACGACTCACCTGCTTGATGAAGAGGGTGTGCTTGACATGCAAAACAGATCTGTTATATTAGGGTGTATATGAGAGAGCTTCAGTCTTAAATCACATTCTATGTGTAAATACTCTGTATTTGGTTTTCATGCTGCTGAGAGCTGAGAACTCACTCACATAAGTATGTTGTAGCGAACGGCATTAAAGTCTTATCTGCTGTGTTAGATGGGGCAGGATATTCTGCATGCTGGCTTCTGATGAAATTCAATTCTGAGAATCCCACTTGTCGTGATTTCGATTAGGTTTTCTTGTTCTGAGGTTGTTAAGTGGAGGGGAGGAGAGGGCAGAGAAGGGGAAACAAATCCAGCTGTTCCTGCAGACCATTTTGCGTAGCCAGCTCACAGAGATAATCCGTCCCTCCATCCGTCCCCTACAATGTCCCTTGTGACATTGTTCATGAACTTGAGTTCATCTATATTCAAAAACTTGTACAAAGATACCATACAGCACAAGTATTCACAGGTGTAACACGTGTCACTATCTAGCAAGTAGGTAAACCATATTAAATATTATTAAACATTAACAGTGATTCCAGGTACCCAGAGAGATTGGAGAGAGTATTTTTTACAAACATTTAAGCTAACTTGGAGAAATTGAGGATGGGATTTTAGATGTATCAAAAAAAAGACAGTAGACAACTGCAGTATTCTGTATAAATTACTGTACACTTCATATTTTTTCTTTATGTGTACAAAATGAGTTATGGAAACCCTTCCTTTTTATGAAACATAATAATTTATTGCTTTTTGGGGTATTGCTACAGCTTCATGATTTATAGTAGATTGGCTCTGCCTCTATGACTTGTCTGCACCGAGAGGTTCCCTTTGACTGGGTGGCTGTGACTCACAGCCTAGTGCTGCCTACATTTGCTGTCTACATAATTTTTTTCAATGTGCAACCATTATTGTATTCCAGTGGTAAACTGCAAGTGACTTTTTTGTCTCTGCAAGACCAAGTGGCTAAGAAAATACAGTATGTTAATTAAGGTTTAAGGGAGCCAAATGTTTGTATTGCAGTGCTGTTCAGAAACTTGCAGATGCCAACAAAGCAACAAAGAGGAGAGAGGACACTATAGGCACACTGAGAAAAATCTGGCTGCTGATATGATTTATATCTACCGCTATTAATGTACCAGCATCAGACCTTGCTTCATTAAAACCATACTACCCCCAAAGGAAAACATTGGATTCCAAAGGTGTCTTTCATGAAGTGTCAGTTAATTGCTTATTGCCAGCAAACAGATAGGATAATGAATACCTTTTTGGTTACAAATTACTGTCTTTCAGCTGGCAGTTCTAGCTTGAAGATCGTACAGTTGTAAATGGAATATTTCAATGTATTTATAAATCTTCTTGCACATTAGATGAAGAAAACTGCCCTTTCAAGCAGAAATTCTTAGAAATGACTCCAGCCCATGCTACAACAGAGAGCTCAAGGATCATGTGTTCTTCCAGTTCCATCTGCAGGGAGTGGGAGGAGTAAGGGAGGGTCTGTGTCTGGTGGGTGGGTGTAATTTAGGCAGATCGATTCAGACTCAAGTCCCTGGCCAAAGCAGAGGGCAGGTTGGGTTTTGGAACGCTGCCTTTGTGCAACACCAGTCTGAAACACATTGCAAATAGTAACGAGGGCATCCATCATCACCCACATCATGGCTGTAATTAAACCAAATCAAATTTGCCTCAACACCCAGGGTGAAGTTTCAGTGCAGCTTTGCTAACCTGGCTATTTATTAAGGCACATTTTTTTATCAATTACTGGATATGATAGTCACTTGATCTAAGAGGAAAGAGCCTAATTCACCCTTTTGCTTTTCTAGCCCCTGTAGAAATATGACAAAGGAGCTATTAAATGACAATCATCATAAAGCAATCTAACAGTAAGCATTACTCACAGTGAAAGCTACTGTGCAAAGTGAACTGGAGATGACCCTTTTACCTTCATTTCACTTTTTAAAATAAGATTGTGCTCATTAAGACAGCTGGCTTCCACCGGGTCATGCGTGCCTCTTGTGACTGCAAAGTGGATTATTCATTGTATCAGTACCCCCTGTGAGTCATTGAAATTGAATGTCTCTTGAGTAACGTGACCCCCTTTCTGTTTCTGTACTGATATTTAATAGGGGAAAAATTTGAAAATGTTGTCTTCTCTTAAATGCGCTGTAATTTTTTTCTTATTAAAAATCTAGTGTCAATATGTTGTTGTTAACATTAAAGCCTTGACTGCCTTATTTGTTTTATGAAATGGTGCTGGGTAAGACTGTCTGCTAAATGCCAATAATGTAATGTAATATACATTCAGTGACCACTTTATTAGGTACACCTGTACACCTGCTCAATGCATAAAATCACAAAGACATAGCCAAGAGGGTGAGTTGCTGTTCAGACCAAACATCAGAATGGGTAAGAAATCAGACTGAAGTGACTTTGACCATGGGATGATCAGAAACAGCTGATCTACTGGGATTTTCATGCACACCAGTGTCTAGAGTGTATAGAAAATGGTGAAAAAAACAAAAAACATGCAGTGAGCGGCAGTTCTGTGGGCAAAAACGCCTTGCTCATGACAGAGGTCAGAGGAGAATGGCCAGACTGGTCCAAGCTGACAGTAAGCCCACAGTAACCCAAATAACCACACGTTACTACAGTGCTATGCAGAAAAGCATTTCTGAACATACAACATGCCGAACATTGAGGTGGATGGGTTATAGCAGCAGAAGACCACTCCTGTCAGCTAAGAACAGGTAACTGAGGCTACAGTGGGCACAGGCTCACCAAAAGTGGATGGTAGATGATTGGAAAAAGATCGCCTGGTCTGCAGAATCTCTCTCGATTTCTGCTGTGACATGCAGATGGTAGGGTCAGAATTTGGCATAAACAGCATGAATCCATGGATCCATCCTGCCTTGTGTCAACGGTTCAGGCTGGAGGTGGTGGTGTAATGGTGTGGGGAACATTTTCTTGGCACACATTACCTTAATACCAATTGAGCATTGTTTAAATACCACAGCCTACTTGAGTATTGTTGCTGACCATGTGAATGACCACAGTCTACCCATCTTCTTAATGTCTATTTCCAGCAGGGTAACCCACCATGCCACAAAGCACACATCATCTCAAACTGGTTCCAGGAACATGACAATGAGTTCCGTGTCCTCCAATGGCCTCCACAGTCACCATATCTCAATCCAATAGAGCACCTATGGGATGTGGTGGAACAGGACATTCGCAGCATGAATGTGCAGCCAACAAATCTGCAGCAACTGCATGATGCTATCATGTCAGCATGGAATAAATGATTATGCTTGTAAAACACTGCAGATTGTCTGTAGTTTGTGTGCTATTACGAAAGCTACAGCATGAGATTGTTTAATTAACAAGGATTTGAATAATTAAGCAATTTGAATAATTAAGTGGCAAGTAATCCCAAAGCTTTCTCTTAATTTTTCACATTATAGCTTTCGTGTGTTACAATATTCAAATTACAAAACGGAGCTAAATTTTGTAAAATCGATTTAAATTACTGAGAATGAACTTTCGGGTTAGGTTGAGTGCAATAAACAATAACGTTTAGAACACAGACCTCACAAAAGCTGTGACGTGTCATGAGCATTTGACGTAATTTAAATCGATAAATGCCATCCTTGTTAATTAAACTATCTCACGTTGTAGCTGTCTCAAGCACACAAACTACAGAAAATCTGCGGTATTTCGCGAGCATAATCATTTACTCCGTTTACGTGATTGGTGTCAATTATTCTGTGAAATATTTTATGTATTTTATTGTTAATCAAGGATGGAGGATAAGGGGGAACAGGTTGAACGTAATGATAGATTTAAAGGTAATGTTTCAGCCTCCGCTGTTTCCAGCTCACCCACTGCCACTGTTCAGTGGGGGATGCCTTTCAGGACTGGACATTTGTGTTTGCTCACGTTTGAAAGGAAGAAAAGAATATTTGTAGGGCTATTCACTGAAACAGAGTGAGAACTCAGGAGGATTCACGAAATGCGGCATGTGTTCAGTACACAGCAATCAAATTATAATCCATTTACTTCCTCTGAGACTTCTGTGAGATTTGGTTATAAATGGTGAAAGGAGGGATGGATAAGTGATCCAGTTTAAATTTAAAATTAGATTTTTACATGCGGCACATTGAAATATTGAAGCTCCCATTCTGCCTATCCCATTCTGTTTCTCCCTTGGTCTACAGTCAACAGCCTGTGGTGTGGATTATGAATTGTCATTAAATGACAGTCTGGTGCTCATATAGTGCATTGACTTGCATCCAAGAGCTTATCCTGTAAAATATGTAAAATGTAAAATATACATATAAGCTATACAAAAATACATACAATGCAATAGAGCTCAGTGAGCACAATCGAATCTTCAATGCTTTTTCGACCTCATTTTGCAGCCCTAATTGTACGCTCGCCAAAAGGATACCGGCTCATGTCACTGCAACAGTGGACATTTATGCAGGAGCATCGAAGCAAGATGATTGCAATCCTCTGATAAACTCACATGTCGCCAGTGGCTATTTTTCACCACTGCAAGTCACACAGTACAACACAGTAAAGTGTTATTGTCATTGAAGAATAGGCACTATTCCACTGACATCATGCAACTCACAGGCACCTGATGAATCGGAAGGTGCCCAAGACTGGTGAAACAAGAGGAACCTGTATGACCTACCTGCCCATAACCCAGGCAGAAAAAAAACAATTCATCATCACCTGATTGCTGGGATCAAATCCGGGCTGTAGAGCTCAGCTTGCTTTCAAGGCAAGTGCCTTAGTCAAAAACTCCCCAGAAGTCCCTGAAGGGTGAACATGGTTGACATAAAATAGCACATACAGTAATTCTTTTTCAAGTGATTTGTGTGGCAGCCTGAGAAAACCCTTCACATGGAGAAATTTTAATGTTTGTATTTTTTGTTTATCTGAAAACCACAAACTCTCCTAAGTGCAGATACAGTATGTTTGAGTAATTGAAATATCAAGCAGAACCCATGTTATGACATTTTTAAATCAACTTACGTCATTGCAACAACAGCTAGCTAGGCAGTTGAACCAGCTGTCCCCAACAATTCAAACATTAGCTATGCAGAAATGAATTTACATTTCATGACAGTGTCTGAAAATATGAACATCAAACAAATTACTTAAGTGTTCAGAATTTTTTTTTACATCTGTATTTTAAACTACAAGGTTTAAAATATTTATTTTTTCCACCTGAACTAATTTTCAATCATTTTTGGCTGTTTGCTGTTTGCCATCACTTTTCATTGATGTAATTGAATTTCATTATAATTACCCTTAAATGCCCTTGACATATCCTTAAAGGAGAAGTCTGATTAAAACATACCAGGCACACCTAGCATTTGTAACCAAACTTTATCCTATAGGCGGTGACACAAGCTGGCCTTACTATACTACCAGCCAGAGCTTAGAGTGCATGGAGGATCTATGATTGCTTACAGACACAATGGGTGTGATTCTAATGGCATTAAAACAGTGCACAGATGGTAAACGCACACCATGTAGTGTGTTGTGATCATTTCAATGCCATTGGCAGTCTCTCCTGTGTGTGTAATGTTTGTGCCCATTCCGTTAGTGTTTTGCCCTGTAGTTTGGTGGTGGCATTAAAACAGTGATTTTGTGAATATTCAGTGTGCAGCGGTAATTTGGCATGATGCAACAGGTAGTTTTGTGTGCGCAATATCACCAACTGAGAACTGGCAGAAAGTCCAGCCAGTTACCGTCAGTTACCAGACATGGTGAAAGTCATCTGATGAACACATATTATTAATATTAACATATTAACAATGTACATAATTTCATTGGTAGGATTGGTTGTTTTTAAATTGGAGTTTGAAAATGTATACTACCCTTACCAGGTAGTTGTAGTTGTGGTTAGTAACATTGTGTAATTAATTTCACCTTCTGTACCAACGGCAACAATCAATCAAGCAGACAGTCATCACAGTTAAATGCTAAAATACTGACAACCAAGTACAGCAAGATTATGTTTAAGGCAGGCTGCAAGTATGAGAGAGACCATAGGATGCTATTTTAAGTTTAGCGTCATCTATACAAAAATTGGCTGATATGGACAGCCAAGAATCAGGTGTGTGAGTGATGAAATGGTCACAATTGTTCAACTGATCTCTGCAGTATGCTTGGTGTTTAACATCTTCACCATATCTGTATTCCCTGCCTGTTGTTGTGGTGATGATTGCTGTCTTGTCAGCTGTCAGTTCTGCCCTCTCTGAGTTCACATGTACTCCACCCAAGTAGACTTGCAATGCCAATCAATGCTGTCATTTTTCTATCATCAGGAGGTCTATTCAATCAATGTCGAGGTAAATTGCATTGGAAATAATTCCATCATATCTTGGGGGCTAATGGTTATGTTAGATTAATTGTCTGAACAATTTGCTTACTGGTATGACAATACAATTTTATTTTTTCAGAGATATGATTGTCCTGTGATCTTCTGTCCATTGGCCTATAAAATTATTATATATTGCCTGGCTAGCTAGTGAATCGCAAGTGTCATTTTTAAGTGTGTCATATAACATTGTTGGTTGAACTACTAGCCTCAACAACATGGACTTCAGACCACAAAATTTTACGACCATTCATGGGTTCCCAAAATGGACCTCCATCCTCTACATTGTACACACAGCATAATACTGGTCTGTCGCTTGTCACTGACTTGTGTAACAGAGTGAACTTTTGAAATGCTGAAAATATGCTGCTATTGCCTATTTCAATCCAGATGGTTAAAATTGACTTTGTGGTTCTTATTCTTGCTATTTTGCATAGGGTACTACTCTCTGACAGCATACATCTGATTACAGCAGTTAATGCTTAACTTTTTGTAACATTAACATGTTACATTTAATATTACAAACAGTATAAATTCTTTGTAAAACAATAAAAAAAAATATATAAAAATGAAACTAAGACCTAAATCAAATTAAAAATAGTATGCAGGGATTTCCATGACACTTCACTCCCACTACAATGCAAGCAAAACCTAAAATAGTTTACATTACCCTGACAACAGCATCACCATGCAGCAAATGATCAATTAATGCAATTTTTATATTTTCTAAAGTACACTTCAAAAACAAAACAAGCAAGTTCATAGTATCATCTAAAAGAAGTTTTCTTTTACTCACTTTTCCTATGTCTGGATTATTTCTCTCCACAAGATTGTCATTCCTCTAAAGATAATTCCTCTCTTCACGCCTTGAACTTCAGAAATAATTTCAGCTAAACATACATATACTGATATAATGTGGGGCTGTTTTACATGTGTAACATGTTTTTGGTATGCTGCTGTCTTCTTCATCTCACTGCTGTTATTATGATATAATGTTAAGAGAATTTCATATGATGTTGTGTGCCAGGGTTTTGTGCAATCAAAATGCAAAAATGCGACTTCACCCTGGCTGCAACTCTTTGCAGGTGTGCAGGATCAATGCACACTGCATTGAACGTTTGCATTTTGGCCATTGAAATCAGGCTCGCTGTCTTTTTGTCATTTTTTAATGTTGTTTGGGCATGATGCTGAGAAGATGGGCAGTTAAAACAAAGGCAAGAGGGACATGAGGTCCACTCAGTTCAGGTGTGACTGTACCTAAATGTGACATTCTTTCATTGGTCCAAATGTGGGAGATACAACCTATTGATATGTAAATATTAGACAGATCAGGGTGATGTGCTACTGTAGTCTATAGTTTCAGCCTCTATTAATGAATAATAATTTAATATTTGTTTAATAAGTGTTTAATGACTCTTTGTTCATTTTTATCCAAAAAGAGACTTGAAATATAGTAGTGACAATGTCCACATTGTGTAATCCCACTTTTTTTTAGAAATCTAAGGGGAAAAAAGGTGTTTGAGTAGCTGCTTGAACCAGGAGACATCCTTTACACCTCAGTGGCATGCAGACATGAGAATTCAGAGTAGCAGGTCGTTTTTTTTTTTTTTTTTTGGAAAGAAAGTGGAGAAGATTAAAACCCTGCTGTGATATAATCTACAACGCGGCGTCGTGGGGAGGTGAGATCCAGAGCTATTGGGAGGTCTTAATCGGCAAGTCTCATCTGCTCACAGTGCACTAAAGATCACAAAGGAGGCTTAGAGACACAGGTGCGCCGGTCAAATCCTCTTCACTCCCACCATTTGTTCTCTCCTCTCAGCCAAGTGACAGCTCCAGCTGGACCACAGCAGTGCTCAGTAAAGAACATTTAGCCCTGCTGGCATTTGTATTGACAGATATTGAGGATTTCTGTTCTGAATCAACTTTCAGCATTCTTAACCATTCTACATGGACCTATCTTATCAAAGTTGTTTACTTAAAAAATCCCTCTTTACTTTTTGTATTCATGAAAGACTAAGAAAATTAATAGCTTGTGTGTCTGCCTGTAGTGTGTGAGAAGTAGAAAAGTATACAAATGACTATACCTGAGGATTCACCAAAATGTGAAAGCATCCATTTTTTAAAATGGTTAAAACAGGAAACAACAGAGCCTTGTGTTTGCTAGCTGAAACTGCTACTAATCGAAAGTATTTCTATCATCCTGATGAGAGGTTTTTGAGTGGTAAATAAATTAATCCTCTAACACAATTACTTCAGTTCAGAATGATGATTATTCTGCAAGTTTCTAATCATCCACAAGCAATTTCCTTCAACCTGTTTAGTCATGCCATCAATATTACACTAATATATGACAGAAGTCTTTATTTAAATCATTTACAATGTGTTTAGTTATATCAGAAACATTTTACTGATATTTAAAAAAAGCCAAAAATAAAAAAAAAAATGCATCATTTAGAGAATGTTTTATTTGAATTCAACAGACTTATGTTTCTAGAACCAGCCCCTCAATGTACTACATCAAAGCTTGACTTTCAAAACACTCCTGAGAAAGTTCAGATCATTTTGCTGTGCTACAGTGCCTTGAATATGCTTGACAATCGAAAATCCCATTATTTGATAAATATGTAATCCTCTATTTGCTGTTCATAATTTGTGTATGTGTGTGTGTTTGTGTGTGTACAGCTCCGTAGGAAGAGTTTCAAAAAAATGAAAATAAACACATATGTACATTTTTCCCGGGTATTAGATGTTATTGCTTTACAATATCACATTTATACAAACACATGACTATATAAAAAAGATACAATAATTAATTCTAACTGATGCAAACATAAATATCCATTAACTATGTTAACTATATAATTTATATGGTCTGCCTAACTCCACCTCATTATTATAAATCTTTAAAAATCGAGGATTTTATTTGTTCCTCTGCAATAAATGGCTCATCTCTTTAAACACTAAAGGAGTTGAGATATTCCGCACTGAGCCAGAGGGCAGCCGGGCACAGGGGCAGAGCAGCATTACCAAATGAATTTACTGACTTGAAGCCAAAGTTTTGTCAGAGCTCAGCCAACAAAGCCATCAATTATATCGCCAAACAATTTTAATGATAGCAATTAAAAATCTCACAAGATCCGACCTCAATAACGTTAATTTTCATTTCAGGATTTAATAGAAACCAATAATTCAATGAGCTGAATATGTTTGCTAAAAACAACTTCACCAATTAGTCAATGAGGAAAAAAAAGCAAGTGCTTTGCCAAAATGCCATTTGGCGCACAATCTCTTGAGACATTGCACAACCAGGGAAACTTCTGTCACTCTTTCAGAAAAATTCAAGTTTGGAAGTGCTGGGACTGAGTCAGAGGTAAGATGAGCTTTTCTTTATTCAATTACTGCGATATCCTGTAATTTGCTGTTTATTGATGTTTCAGTGCCTGTGAAATCATTCGGGTTACTATCATTTAACCACTAACAGTTTGCTTACTAAGCCACTCTTTTCTTATACTTTTTTAGTAAGTTAACTGTTGGCCTTTCACAGCAGGTTTGAATTAGCTTTAAATATGGCAACTAAAGCAGTCTGTCTAGGTATCCAGAGAGCCTCTGTAAGCCTGTGTACGTTGTATAATTTCCGTCCTTGTGTTTGTTTTACTTATGATATCCTTTAAGATGTACAGAATGTGTCATTTCATTCAGCATTCAGATTAACCAGGCATGTCATGCAGAGACATATCTTGGCAGGTCACTTTAAATGAGCATAACGGTTGTATTATAATTCAGGACTGTTGTCAATTCAGCTACAAGTGCATGCTGATCATTTCTCCATTTTTGTGTTTTTATTTTTCCATGATGTCTATTTTATCCCCTTACTAACTGACTGATGAAGTCTAAGTATTGATAAAGAATGGTCTTCAGACTGCTTCCCTCAGCGTGAGATTGATATAAGTGATAATTTGTTGTTTCAGAGCTGTTAGTTCTTTTTAAAAGTACAAAGGATTCTTCAATGATAAGAATAAAGCTCAAAGTGATTGATTGTAAGTGATTACTGATTTTCACTTGCGTAAAATTACCTGAATTACATGAAGTACATGTAGCTGTGCCATTTTGTTCCCCCAGCTTAGATCTGTAAAGTCTACTCCCACATAGTCATTGTATATATTATACTCTCTCAGAATTGTTCACACCTCTGAATCTGAGAAAATATCATCTTTACCCTTTTGGCAGCATTTGCTATACCCATGACTCAGAAGTCAGAATGACCTTATATGGGATTGTCGGGGTGTTTACTTATGGTAATTACACAGAACATGCACAAGAATCTGATTTAATTAAGGCTGGGATTCATATGACTGAGGGTAAAAACATAATTGGGAAACATGACTTTTTCATACGAGCTTTTCCCAAGAGCAAAATGCAATCGTATCTACAGACATTTTGATGAATGAGGCCCATTATTTAAATCTTACAACTAGCTGTTGGCCCCCTCTAATTTTCCTCATTGTTATTATCTCTAACAAAAAATAATTTCAGCATACAAATATGACAAGTTACTTACAAACACAAATAATATATTCCACATATTTATATTCCATATAAGAACTCAACTTTACTGCATGCTGCATTAAAGAGGAACTGTTCCAAACAAATACTACCCACTGTCTCTATGCTCTTTCAGGTAACTTGGCCCACAAGCAAAATGGATCCCCCCAACCTTGCTTCAACATGTTTTCAGCTAAATGGAGTTTACAGGTTTACTTGTTGTGCATAGATGCTCCATTTAACACAAAGGCATATTCAAAATACAATATTTCAGTGTAACAACAGCAGCGATAGCAATGTTTACACAAACATCAGTCATTGTGCCAGAAGATTCCATGCCAATCTGGTAATCATACAATTATAGTTTATCAAATGCAGCAGTCACATTTCCTTGTGTTACACACCTTCAACTTTAATTCAAGTTACATGATTAGGTTTTTTTTCTTTAACGGGTATTCCAGCTGAATTACACTTTCTTTGTGCCTGAAACTTTCTATTTGGAGTTTTAATGTCAAGAGGATCTGAATGTTTGCTAATGGATGTATTTACAACCTGGGCCCTTCTCAGAGAAGACATGGGACTGATATGTGTTTAATGGCTTCTCTCTCTCCTGGCTGGCTCTAATTACTTCTACCTGTGACCAGACCCTGATGGTCCATCATTCAATCAGTCCATTTGTCTGCAAAGTGACTTAATTAAAAGTTCAGAAATACTGTTTATTTTGCACCCTCGTCACTTTAAAGGCTCAATTTATCAGCTAAAACAATTTGCACAAGCAACTCTGGAGCTAGGCATAAGTGATTGCTTTCTTTTTTTCCCAAACAGCAAAGTCCCAGCTTTACACAGCTGGAGAAAAAGTGTAATTGAGTGATTAAAGCACAATGGGGGATATCTGTAGAGGAGGTGGTGGGTCTAAATAAGCTCAGTCTTCACTCAGAGTGGTTCAATATTACTTAACTTTAATTCACTTTGTGTTTTAAAGATCCTCTTTTATTTGTGTTGCGGGAAAAACCACTGGCCTAAATGAACGGAAAGCATATGCATCTAATCCTCCATAAATTAAGAGATTTGTGGCAACATCCAGTTTTAATTTCATTTTGATCAATCTGAGGGGATACAGATCTGTATGTCTTTCTCCCTGGTTGGCTAAAGGGAGATATTAGATATCAGTGAAATACAGCCAAGCAATCATTTTTCATTAAGTTGTGAAAGTTGGCTTTCTTTAACTTCCATACCTGCTTACACATACCATCGCACTGTATGATCATCCACAACTCTGCTGGAATAGTGTAATTGTAAGAGGAAGTCAGTGAGAGCCTTTTGAGATATTTGATCCATCAGTTATGTGATCATAACTGATGCATGAATTAATCATAACCAATCAGAGTGCTTAGCCATGGAGACTGAAGAATTTATCTGAAATTAGCCAATCAGTAATGAGGCATTTTGCTCAATTCATTAGATGATGAACAAAGCCCCCATTGTTAAGATATGTGTCTCTGTAAAACAGTGTCACCAAGCAAACTGTGGGCTTGATTATCAAGAATAACAATAAGACCAACTAGGACAACTTCATTAGTCTTTGAAATGAAGGAGATATTGGACTATAGAGGGGACTGCAGTTTGTCAGCAGTCTCTGTGGGGACCGTTTGCTTCCCAGGAACACACACTTCGCACTTTGTCTTTACAAGTGGTGACACTGCTTTTTCATTTTCATGTTGTCTTACACACTTCACCCCAAAAAAAATCCCTAAGGGGACCTCTGCAGGCAATTGTTTCAGGTTACCGAGAAATGTCTTGGAGCCTTTAACTGTTGACTTTTGCATGCCGCTATTTATAGGAGGAGCGAGTCTGCCCGCTCCGTTCCTGCTGAAGGCACACGTGCCCAATGTCAGCGAAGACGTCCAATTCAAGACAAACACGGACAGTTTTCCACATCTGACAAATTGTCTAAACAATGACAAATGATATGTGCCAGTGTCTGCCAGTGTCTGTCTGCTGGTTGCACCTGCAGATGGTTGAAGGTGACCTTGTCTTTGCTGCACTAACAGCTTCCCATGGTTATAAAAAGTATCGTAATCACAAAAACAAGTAGGGCATTCAATCTAACCTCTGTGCAGCTTTGTAATTACTGTAATGTATGCACGCAAAGATAGCATTATTTTGAATACTTACATTATGTACTTTGCAATACTCATTTTGAGTTCAGCAATCACTGAAATTAAAGACAGTCATTGTATATTAATATGAAAGAAATTCATACTCACAGTTAACAACAAAGTGCCACAGTGCTGAAAATTGAATGTCCCCCAGAGCCTCCACAAAAGTAATACACAGAAGAGACTTAATTTTTGAAAGTATGGCTTATTAATGCACAGTAAATTCTATATTTACACCATGTTAACCCATTTGCACTACACGATGTAACTCTGTATGTGTGGGAAACATGCATTTGCTGCTCCAGTGACATACTTTACCTGCATGTGCAAATGCTTACTCTAGTGAATATCTTAACCCTCCAAGGAGTGTAGGATCTTTGTTCATACTGCCTTGAGTGGTCAATCTATGCCAACTTTTTTTTAACATTTAAAAGATTTTGGGGAACTATGAAATATTTACCATTTTTAAAAGGGATTAATAAAGGGAGGACCATAGATCTCATTTCCTAAAGAATTTAGAAGTAAATTTCATGACACCAGAAAGTGCTTTTTCACAGGTGGTTATAAATGCATGGAGGACATTACCAGAATTCCAATATGGTCATTTTTTACATATCCATATGTAGTGAATCACTATCACTAATACAATAAGAGGAACTGCAAATTGAGCAAGCAAATGTTCCTTAATTAGTTCCACCAGTTGTTTCTTCAAAACAGCTCCTGAGAGACTGTTGCTGCAACACTTCACATTTCACTGGGATGTTCAATGAAGAGCAAAACTGATGCCAACATTTACTGATCTGTTATCGTGACTTGAAAGCAATGAACCAAGCTTGCCCTTTATTTGTTTACCTGGTTCCCTTCTCTATCAACTCCACTTTGCTAATGGTTTAAAGGCAAAAAAGTCAAATACACCTTCATCAGGGGGTATTTTTTCCATATTTTCCATATTTTTTCAATGGTCTCAGTACTGTGCTGAGCATGTCACTTCATTTTGATAATAGTGTCATATCCAAATATGAAATTGCTAGAAGAGTCAGAGAACAAGACATCCTGACAATGTAAAATACTGCAGCTGAAAAATTTTTTTGATGTTTGCTGAAGCTTCACAGTAACATTTTTACAGTTCTAACTTTGAACATGTAGCAATATGTTAACATATGTATGCCCTTTTTTCTACACTGTACATTTGAAGACTCTCATGTGAAAGTTTAAAGGGCCAGATTCTTCCTACATTTCTTATCATTACTTTGACAGCACTAATTCATTATGCCAGGACGACTTTTGTTATTCGTGTTAGTATGCCACTGACTTTCCCATATTTTAAACTTGGATATGACACAATGGTTTGACAGACCTCATTCATTTCAGAGGGTAAAATGCAAAAAATACAAAGGACCATGTCACATTACAGGATTTATGAAGCATTGGGTTGAACACTTGTTCAAATTGTGTGAGGTAGCCCAGATTGTTTTCTGCAAATTGGCTATATTTTGATGTCAGTAATTTTAATGGCAGACCTGTTCTTGCAGGCTTTTCAGCAGATTAGTGGGGAAAAAGCACTTATTGCGCATGAGCAATTTAACATTTTTGTTCATTAATTGTATGTGATTTGTTTTTATAACCATTCATACACAAAATTATGCACAAAAAAGCATTCACGTAAAGATACACACATACCTCAAGGACACCTGAGAAAACCAAGGTTACAGAGTATCGTCATATCATAACCATCCTTTCTTATGTTACCATGCATTTCACATTTTCAGCACATCCAAGTCAGATTATAGTCCTGCTCGGTGATACATTTTAATATACATCTGATCGACATATGAGAGGGAACACCTATCTTAGCACACAGATATTCAGCAGACACACAGAGCAAGGGATTAAATCACTTAAATATAAGGACACTTCACTTGCCTCTGCCACATACAGCACAACGTGCAACATATGGAATTTATATTAGTCTTGTGATCAAGGTTGCAAGTCATTTTCTCTTGTATGGTTTTGCTGAGACTGCAGCCTCTCGTATAACACTATCGCCGTTATTCGTATTTAAATTTTGAGGGCCTGCTGTGAAAGAGATGATAGGGGCAGAGGAAGACTAAGGTTATAAGCTCTCACAGCACAATAACCACTCTGAATTCTTCTTTCTTTTCTCAGAACCCCACTGTGCATTTCTGACTAATCCATATTCACTCTGTAAGACTCGCATTTTAATATGAGAGCTAATTTTCTGGCATGTCAGATGAAGCGGAGAGAGAGAGCCATACAGCAAGAGATAAGGGATTGGTTGGTCTCTTCTGATTGGAAGAGGTAGCTGCATGTGCTCATCACACCGGGCTCCTGGGCTGCTACTGTATGTACTGTATCAAACTCATTAAAGAGCTTCACTCCACTTCTAACCAGATCTCACGTTGTTCCCATCTGCTTGACCCCGAACATGATAAACGTGCCCTGTTTTTAATTATCAATGTGGTAAAGCATTCCCATTCCTAATTATTTTTAAGTGCACAAAGAACCTTAAAGGTGAAATTAAGAAAGCACTTGAATGGTCTGTCCTTTTGAGGCCTAATGAGGCTGTTTGCTAATTTGGGGAAAACACATACATACAGATTCACAGAACTGAACAGTTGTTTTTCACTGCCTGCACACATTTTAATATGCTTCTGGAAAATGCATTAACTGTTACATATAATACGCTTGTATTAATGGGAAGAACACAAAATGTCTCAATTTGGACATCCAATGTAGCAGATGAGATTGTCACAATATGTTTTTTGTCCTCACTTTATATTAAGTGGTCCAAATATCAAAAACTGTCCAAATTAATTTAAAGATCTTGATTACTTGTTTAAAATGTGAGTTTCCAATCACCCCCCCACCCCCCAAAAAAAAAAAAAATAAATAAAGACAAAAGGGTAGAGTGATTTTCATGGAAGCTCATCTCTTCTTTGATGCTTAAGAATTCAGTTTTTATTTGATGTCCTTTTAATATGGTCTGTTATACTCACTTTACTATGCCATAAAGGAGTCATGAACAATTCCTAATTCTATAACAAGTTTGTGTCTCAATGTGGCATCTTCCATAGCTCAAAAGCGCAATACTTCATCCTTTTCCAGTAGGCATATATCATGGAAAATGTTTTATGAAGTCACTACACTGTTAAAAAAGAGAACACATTCTTTTGGTGAAATTGAAAGTGCTTCTGATTCTGTTGGGTGAGAATGAGACAGCAAGTCACAAAGAAGCTAATTCAGTGTCTGTTTCACATGTCCAAGCATCGGGATGAGAAGCAGAGACATAGGCCCCACCACAACAGACACTGACCTTCATTTCCAACCAGAAAATAACATGTCTGTTGCAATATACCAGCTGTTTGGCCACTGAAGCAGACATCTCTGGTAAACATGCTGCTGTTGAAAAGTGAAATTTACACAATACGGAGGATAAACAAAAAGAAACACTTCATTATCAGTTTCAAAATGTCTTTACACTTGCACAACTATCAATGGCTAAATAATAAACATATATGGACACATGGATAAATATTCCATGTTACATTCATGTGTTCAGTATTGCAACACTGCTTCATTTTAACCATTGCCCCACTCAAGAAAATGGAAGTCAGAAAATATTCTTGGAAGTTGGGTAATGTTTCATCCGAGAATAAGTTACAACACATATACTCACAAACTACAGCAGGAGTGATGTAAACGTTAAATGTCAGCCAAAAGTATGAACACAATGAAAACCCTGAAATACTGTGTTAGGTGACATTTATGGGGGAGGTAAAACCGAACAAGCACCAGCTGTTTAAAGCTAGTTCTAAATCCACACTGACAGTGACGGTCAATTTACATGAATTTCTCGTTATATTATGATTTTTTTCCAGCCAAAACATCTACTTCCTGCCACTGCCAGGCCCTTAAAATATTTGAAGAGATTGCTGAGCAAAAAGCAAGGTGACTTTGAGGGGAGATTCGATTAGCAGAAGGCCCTCTAAAGTAAGCTGTGTTCTGTCTTTACCTATCCGTCACATTCTGGGAGCTCCAAGGAATCCTGCGGTCCCAACATCCAGTCGATCCGAACGGTGTTGGTATTGATTCAGTGGAAAGGGTGATTTTCACTGCTATTGACAAACCTGTGCACTCTGCATCCTGTGCTCTTTAATGCACAATTTGTATGATACCAACAAAATTGTGTACAACATTGTTGGTATCTGTTTGTGTAATTTAATTGTGCCACTTATATTCAGGATAGCACAGGATCAATTTGCTATTTTAGCAGAACCAACTAATCCCGGTGAGTGGCATCGCAGCAGCACTGCAGCAGGTATTTACATCAGCGAATTGAACAAAGCTCATCATAAGCTTTTAGGGCATTGAGATTGCCTTTCTGAAAGCATTTCATTAGACCAAGCAATGCAGTACCTGACCACTGAGAGGAAGGAGGGATTAACAGCTGTCAGTGAGTTACTGTACCTTTCTCTAATGGGGCATCCATCACAAGGTGTCTGACTTGGGGATATGAGCTTGAATAAATCAGAGCCACTGACCCTGCCTCAGCATATCCATCAACTTCCTTTATTTAGCGCTGGAGTTAAAAATGGGTCTATTGGACATTCTTATGTGAATTAAAATTAAACATGTTTACACAATTAAATGCCAAGATATGCAGCTGGAAAAGACAGCACATCCTCAGCTCAGTTAGCTTTGCAATGTTATAACATATTTATATGACTAAATAAAATGCCTTGTTCAGAAAATTCAAGCTTGCAACAGTATATAGGACTGTGGCAACCACCTTCTCCTAATTAACAAAAGCACAGATGCACTCCTTCACTTGCTTATCAAGAATTCTGTGGAAGATTTATCAGTTACACACAATGCTGAAGAGCTTGGCATCAATTGTGACACTAAGCCGTGTGAGGTTCCCTGGGTGCAGCATTTCAATGATAAGACTAAATACATTCTATTCTTCTGTGCCATTTGAATGGTATGGAACAGTTACAAAAATGGGTTCAAGGACAATCTATATCAGCAGAGATAATTACTGGAGATTACTACATAGATTAATTTACTTATTTTTTTTAAGATCGCAATTAAAGAATTTATAAAAAGGTGGAACTACACTTCCCACTGTCAGTGGCCACCACTAACCTTGCCAGGAAGAGAATGCAAATATATGAGCACAAAATAAATGTTTTCAACCCATATCAACCTCCACATTGTAATATAATAATGTCATATTTATAATGATGATAATAATTTACAGATCAGACTCAGTTTAAAAGCAAAAAGCAGTGAAGGACCTACAGTAGTTCTGCCTGGAAGAATGGTCAAAGATCCCCCCTCAGAAGAGCCAGTACCTCATACAACATTACAGGAAGTGTCTTATCAGTATACCTTATGCCAGAGCAACTTTTGAAAAAATAATACAGATCTGAATAAATGTGACCTTCCTGTTTTCTGGAATATCTTAAATTGTATTTTCTTTATGTTTTTCCCCCTTTCACTCAGTCTGGATTTTCCAGCTGCAGAGCACTAAAGTTAGACTAATGCAATCCTCTAATACATATCTATGTAAGCAATGATTATTTTTCACACTACAAGGCCCACAGTGCACCACAGTGGAGGATAGCCATGTCTCCATTGACTCTCTCCATCCGGGGTTGCTAGACGGTGCCATAAGAGTGAGACGAGCAGACCCTGGCCAACATTGCACTGCTCTGCTTGTTCCTCTGCTGTGAATGTCCACCTGTTACATGTGAATAACGCAGCTCACACTTGAACCTGGGTGGGACAAGCTGAGTCACCTTGGAGCCCCTTTCTGGGGTAGAATTGATTATTTGTGGAACAATGTATTTTGGTTGGAATGCTGACCAAACAAATTGGAACAAATTGGCTTTGTTCCACCGGGGATAGGGGTGGGTATGTTGGCAGGGATTGCTTGTCTCACCACCCTCAGGCACCCTGTGATTCGTCAGATGCCTGCAATCCTCTCCTGTGATATCAGCAGAGCAGGGCATTTCTAGGATCAGACCTTTAGGGGGGCTCAGCCCCTAATGAGAATGTGACATGCATACAGTGGCTTGCAAAAGTGTTCAACCCCCCTGCTAAATCACTCATTTCACTGGATACCAATTAATACATTAATATTTTTCTATATATGATATTTTAATTTGCAACAATAATACTTTTAATGAATTGCTAGTAAGTAACATGAGTTTTAAACCACAAAATATTTTCTTGTTCTTTCTTTCTTTCTTCCAACTCCATCCTTCTCTCTCTCCTTCTTTCCCTCTCTATCCTCCTCTCTCCCTCTTTGTGCTGTCAGCCAAAAGGCAAACGTAACAACCAAACTGAGAATTTATAATCTAATAAAAGGTATAAATTGATCCATATCAATTTATAACATTATTCTAATTGAATATCGGGTTGCTGTGGGCAATGCAGTGAGGTAATATCATTTTGACCTTACTCTCTCACCTGAACCTGACTGTTTTCTTAAAGAAAAAAAAAAATCGTATATCCATCTATGGAAAAACAGACATTTCCAATGAGTTAGGGTTTGTTCCAATGCTTCAATTCACTGTCCATAAATGTACTGTAAATATACCATACAGCCCAATTCTATCAGAATAAGAAACATTGTGACTACTTTAACTAAAATAATAGCATCAAAGTGCATCAGTTAGCTCCTTAGCTGGCAACTGTGCAAGCAGACTAGCTCAGAAAGCTAACATGAGTCAATAATCTCTAGTGAACTACATCAGCTAACGTTCTTTGACACAATTCACACTATAACCAGACACTTTCTAAGTAACGAATAGTTCTATGCAGTTCTATGGAAATAAACCAAGACAGGGTGGTGTGATGCAGGCCCACGGCGAAGCCAAGGGACGGTTAACCACCCTGAAGTGGTTTATTTCCATAGAACTGCACCCCCAGGAGTGGTTTATTTTGCTTATACCATGGCTACTTACCAAATAAATAATTCAGCACTCACATATTAAATTAGGCTACTATTTTATTATTATTTTACTATTTTAATAAAAATATATATTACAATATGTGCACATCAGCAGAATATAGTCAATTCATATAGCTAGCTTGACACATCCAAACTTTAAAATTTAATTATTTTAAAATGTACTATATTAGCCTACATCAGTGTTTCCCAAAGTCCCAACGTCTCTCCTGGAGTATCCCTTGTCCTGCATGTTTTAGATCTCTCCCTGCTATAACATAGCTGATTCAAATGATCAACTCCTGAAGCTGCTTAATAACAAACTGATCATTTAAATCATCTGTGTAGTCAGCAGTGTATTGGTGATGATACAGTTGCATGAAGGGGGGGAAAGCATAAAAATGTTAACTTCATTCAGGTAGTCCATATTTCTAGACACTTTTGCGTTAATGGTGGGTTCCATTACCAATGGGATTTCATGACGAGAAATCTACTTGCTTTAATATTTACTGTTAATTTAACTGTGAGACTGGCAAGGTCAGTCTCACAGCTACACATAACTACTCATAATTTATTTGTTTTATTTTAAAATGTACATTTTACATTTTGTTTTATATTTTCAATCTCCACCTGATGTGTCTTGCAGGTGTTCTGCCTTTGAGCAAAACAATTAAATCACAAGAAATCCATTTTTATGACAGGAAAGAGCAGACATAACAACATAGCCAGCAGTCTTGGATCCTGAGCTCAAAAAAGGTGAGGCAGAAATCCATATATCCATCCATTATAGATCCATCCTCTGTTAAACTGATCATTGCTCCCAACTGATCTTTGTTCATGTTGCTTGATTAGTAATCATGCATGTCAACTGATGAATAATCCATGTCATTCTTTTTTTCTTCACCTCATGACACTGCACAACATTTCTACTAATTATTTGACCATATGGACTCTTCATTCTTCATTTGCTGTCTAGGCACACTGTGGCACATTTTGCCCTGAGAGTTTCTGCAAGATGAAGTCACACTACTTTACACAGCTTCTCATTAAAAATGTTGGTCTTTGTAATGATTGCACCAATAAATAAATAAATACATTCATAAATAAACATGCTTATTTTATAACAATAAAATGCAGGAAAGAGAAAAGTATTTAATTACCTGTCAATGGCTATGGATTCAAAGTAGAAATGTTTTTTTTCCCATTACCCAGGGAGGTAACTTCGTAGGTAACTAACTTTTGCAACTATTTCTTGTTTGCATTGTTAAATGTTCTTTTCAGATAATAGTTCAGTGTCTAGTACAGGATATTGCAGACACTGTTCAATATTCTGGATGTATGATTGAAAGAACATGGTGGTGTGTGTGTGTGTGTGTGTGTGTGTGTGTGTGTGTGTGTGTGTGTGCGCGCAGGGGCATGTGGGAGGTACACATTGAAAATGATGTGCAAGCAACGTTTGCAACTTCAGTAGCTATCGTCCAGCTCCTATAGGCAGTGATACACAGTATTCTGTGTTACATGGCCTTGATTGATCTGACACTGTACTGTGGGAGTGTGTTTGGTTTGCGATACATGTTGCATGCAGGTAGCTCTGAGCACAATGGAACTCTGAGCAGACCAGCCGAGGGAGTGGATAGAAATTTGATGAACTGCAGAGACAGAGAAGGAAAAGAGAATGGAACATATTGCAGCTAAATAAGTTACAATGGAACTTTGTAAGGGAATAGATCACACCTGGGAAAATGGACCAGCAGGATAGAAACCGTCAATGGAGACGAGAGGCAGACTGCACAGAAGGGAATACAGTCGAGATCAGAAACATAGAAGACACTAAAGAACAGATGACGTATGGTCAACTGACAAAAATGGACCCAGCCTGACCAGGGGGAGGAAATCAACCCTTAACCTTATCTGTCATTATGGACACATTTGTGTCTGCCTATATTTAATTGGATTACTGCTCTAAAGTAAAGGGCTGAAATAATGCATTCATTCTATATTAAGTGGACATTACGGAGCTTGTTGATGTGCAGTAATTGTACACATATCTGATTCTTATGAAGTTACACAAAAGCAATCACCCTAATCTCTCTGAATGCTATGTAGAGGCACAAAATCATCACACACATCAGAAGTGCATCTGTCTATTCTAAAACACATTATCAGGAAACAATGAAAACCCTGCAGGTAATAATACTAGCAATGGGCAGCAAATAATAAAAATAATTTATCTGTAGTTTCAACATTTTCTCTGGCATTACTGTGTATTAACTTTGCTTGAAAAAGGAATAAGCACTAGGTCTAAGGAATGCACCATGTGTCATATTGATGATTGTTTTTTTATCATTGTATGGACAGGCTCATCCAGTCACTAGACAAACACCAGTTACATGTTTAGAGATGAGAAACAGCACAGTAAGTCCACAGGAAGTCCATTAGTGACTGGCCAAGCCGTTTTACAGAATATGTGTAACACACAGAAAATTTGAATTTTCTGCCCCTGAAACGATACCTTTGTGATCTGTAGTTTTAACCCTCCAGGAAATTGTATAATTTCATATCATTCCTGCGTAATGCTATATGGTTCAGATGGAGTATATTTCACCTTGTTTTCAGATATTTTGTACTCAACAGTCCTTGACATGCCTACCTAAGGCCAACTTTGTGTGTCCACTTGATCTGGCTTTCGGCTCTAGTAGACCAGATAAAAAAGGCAAATCTATGATTTGCTTTTGGAACGAAGGCTGAATCCAATCCTTGAGTATGTCACAGCCAACGACTTCCCCAAAACATAAATCGCAAAGAGTGAGAGTTGGCATGAGTTGCAAAAATAATTCATAATATAATGGAGACACACATTGCTCCTGTAATGTTTTTCCCCATTGTATGCTTTTGCTGCTAAACAAATAGTTGGTTTCATTTTACCTGCATCATATGGTCATGCAACTTTAAATGTTATGATTTTTGTTTGTTTATTTGTTTGTTTTGCATGTTTCTCATTTTTTAATTTTCTTTATTTTTCATTTCAGTGACTTCAAAACTGAAGTGTAAGTATAAAAGCAATCTTCTGTAAATAACATAAAAGAAACCACAGAGGTAACAGCTTAAAATTATTACTGTAAGTTTTAAGGCAAATGTGAACTATAGCGAATTTTTATGCACGATGATACTTCAGCGACTGCAATGTGCCACACTCCTTTTAAGGAAAAATATACCTTATAAAATATATCTTATTGTGGCTGCTAGCAATGAGCAAGGATACAATTGTCTACCTGATACAATTCTGCACCTCTGCACCAGGAATGAACTCATATCAAATGTCAGATTTAAGTTGCCAGGTTCAACACTGCTTTGCTGTGCCTGGTTTACAGTATATTCCCTGCATGGGACGTAAAGCCAGACTGAGCCTTCCAAAGGGGTTTGTCCTCAAGATCTGCATCACACAGCAACAGGCTTGCGTGACAGGCACAACCCTGTGACAAGCCTTGTCCTTGGTGGGAGCATACTTTTTTCCTTGTGTGTGTGTGTGTGTGTGTGTGTGTGTGCGTGTGTGTGTGTGTTTGAGTGTGTGTGTGAACATTTTCTGTAATATTTTTTTTCTTTTTTTAAGGGTTTTCTTAGAGGAAATCTTTTTTGTTCTGTGGGGATAAATGATTTTTAGAGAGTCAAATATCATATAAGTAGCCACAAACATATGAAAAAGGTGTAGTCAATAAAAATAATTTGCAGGGGGTGCATTTTAAAGTGATTATTCTGTTTATAGGGATGATGGTACCCCTATAATTCGCACAAAGAAGGCTGATGCTCTGCAAATCACATTATCAGAACCTATACCAAAAAACAAAATGTGACATTGTTTAATGTGCTACCTACTCCACTGGCAGGAATGCATATTTTAAAATCAAATGCAAAGGCAATTTCAAAAGAGTCTGATTTTACTTTCAGTCACTTTATAACTAATTACATACTGCTGCTCCTGTTATTTGTTTTTTGTTTTTTTTCCCTGCTTTTCACAATATACAAAGCCAAGGAAAGTGGTTTTGTTCTTTTTTGAAAGCTCCTTAATCTTCTACCTGAAATCAAATGAGGCAGCAATGAGAAAAAAAGCCTTCATGCCATTTAGTCAAGACGAACAGCATATGATTTATAACCCCTTACTCTCGACAGGCTGTTGGACTAGAGGGGTAATCTCTTTATTTAATTTCTGGTGAGCATATATGTTGAAGTTCACACATTGTAAGAACACAGGCGCAAACAGCAGTATTGTAGTAAATGTCACTTCATGAAGGTTCTTCAGGCTCCCTTGCTAAACTGGTTCTACTGGATTAGAGTCAGCTAAAGAGACCTGTGAGACCAAGCTGTTCAGTTAGTGCAGTGCCAGTTTGTGATTTAGATTTGCTGTGTTAAAAGTGGACATCGCAAAATCCTGTCTCTATGCAATGAAGTATGGGTGTGAAATTACAAATAAAATGATTGTCCAAAGGTACATATCTAGAGTGAATGACAAAAAAGCAGTACTTCACTACCCAAGATAATATAAAAGCTGAGATACAATGTGCAGTCTGTATGCCATGCTCAGCTGATTGTCACACAACGTCACTCCATTTCAAATGGAATCGTGTGGTCTCAATGACCTCAACTGTCAGTAGTCCCAGTTTCAGTTTTGGAGCAATGGCACTAATTTGCTTTACAGAGACAGGGCTCCCAAATGTATACTTGCATGGCAGTTCAATGTCTGTGTGATGCTCTGTTTCAGTAACCAAGCATGAAAGAAAAAGCCACTAATTAAGCCACACCAGGATCACCAGACAAGCATGACATTGCGGAGTTGTTATCTGGCTGAGGTGCTTCCCCAAGGGAGGGGCAAAGAGCCACTCATCAGCATTGCTTACATTCCACCATGACATTTTAATCAGAGTGATGCCTTGAGATATCAACTGCTTCCTTTACTCCCATGCCAGTCTGCTGGCGATACAAGGGACTTATAGACTTATAAACCTACTCATTGGAAGGTTGAAAAGTTGTGGTTGACCTCATGACACTTACACTATGCGGTGTATGATGAAATCACCTACTCATAAATGCAACTGTGCTTTTAACATGTCCAACGGAATTCACGTTTTTGAATATAAATGGCACTGGTCAGGTTCTGCTTAACTAGGTTTGACTTTGAAATGTTTTATCTAAAATGTATGACATCCACACCTGAGTGAATTCAGAGTTGGGGGGTGTTCACCTGCTGTATCTAAAATGGTATAAGAATTATTTTTAAAGTGTATTGATCAATTATGTGAAAACAACAAATTGTACAACTATCTGCAAACCGTTAACTTGATTCAACTGCCATGTCTCTCCATTTAGATAAAAATGCAGCACTATATTTTCTGTTGGATCCTTAAAGGAAGACCTCAGGCTCCTGAGTTGCTTGGTCAGCTAAAGCACTTGTATCGAGTGCAGGCTGAGCCCTATGGCCTCGGTTTGATCCCAGGCAGCAAACAATGACTGGGAGTCCACAGAAGTGAAACAAATTGACTTTCTTCCGTGAGGGATAGGGGTGGATATGTCAACAGGGTTCCCTTGTGTCTCCAATGCGACACCCATCGATTGCTCATGAGGCACCTGTGGAGATGCTCAGTGATGTCACTGAGGATACACCCAGCTTTTAATAACCATGTGCCCTTCGTTGATTCACTGTGGGACTTGCAGTGCAAAAAAATAGTCATTGGCCTGTGTCCGAGTACTTTAGAGGACTGTACTTGGCTCAGGTCATCACTCCCACATGAGCATAGAGGAAGAGCCTAATGCATAATTGCTGAAAAGCTGACAAGTATGAAAACGACCCCACCGGCAAAAGGAAAATATGTCTCGTTGAAGTGGTTTTGACCTCAACAATATCAAAAGGAAGGAACGGAAGTCACTGTATTTCACTGAGCCAGTTTAAACTTCAAATACAGTACCACAAATACATGTAGTAATAATGAACCTTGAATCTTTGCATGTTACCAGCAGATAAAATTATGTTTGGTTTAATTGTGTGACGATGCATATATCATTCATCTTGCATCATTATTGCTCAGTACTTTCATATGAATGCTTCACGAGTATTGACTCTACATGCTGTCAACAGACAGCCACTAATAGTGTTTCCTATTCCCTCCTTGGGATGAGACTGAAGGAGAGATGCTGAATAGTTGCCAAAATCCAAATAAATTAAATAGTTGCTGATAACCGTGACTACCAAGGCAGCCCAAATTTTATGGAGCATAAATTGGCCTTTCAATTATATTGCATTTACAATGGCTTCATGGATATGCATGCAGTTGAAACAGATTGAATTGTCACTGTCATAGACATGCATGCAGCTGAATCAGGTTGAATTGTCTCTATACAAATGTCTTTTTAATGTTAAACTCAAAGTATATAACCCCCCCCCCCCCCCCCCCCCAAAAAAAAAAAAATCTCATTAAACAATAGTCATTATAACTGTTTTCAGAACAAATTAAAGCATTAATGCCTCCTTAAATTAATTACCCTTTATCAGATTAAAGTTCCATACATGACATATTATTTTCCAGTAAATTCCATTTCTTCAGTGTACCAGTTTTTTAAAGGCAGTCTTACATACTGTTTCTTTCTTTTAAAAACAGTTTCAAGCTAATGCCCACTGTGCAATTAAACAGCCTTTTGAAAGGACTGATTAGCTGACAAGTTCCTCTTAAATGCTTTCCCTAAGATATTATCCAATTACTTTGTTTCCTTTATCTCTCTTTTTTACAAATTAGTGACCATTCTCCCCTAAAAGAAAAATACACATTTATTGGTCTGAATAATTCTCCAGTTAACTGGACTTTTTAAAACAATCATAATTTCATTAAAATCATGTTTGTCATTTGCATGTGAAACATTCTTGCCAACTTGCCCCAAAGTCACCCCTGCTGGTTTAAATTATTGTGTTCATGATGTGAAGAATATCTGTCTGTCAGATAGGAGAAGAGTTATCAATATTATTTCTTCACATGTTTGGACGTGCTGTCAGGGCTCCCGCCCCCTAGCTGTTGTGTTTTTGTTTTTCCCTGTCCATGTGCTTTTGTTTTCCTTGTGTTCCAGCCCTGCCCTGCTCTCCGCCCTGTCTCCGCCCACCTGATTGTCTCCACCCGCCTGCCTGCACACCTGCTTCCCATCACCTAATCAGCCCAGCCCTATATCTACCCTGCTTGTCTCTGTGTTGTTTGCCAGATCGTTTCAGTGTTTTCTGCCTGTCTCGTTTCCCGCCTGTTTTCCTGTTTGGATTTTGCTGGTTTTTGCCTTGCCTGTTCCTTGACTACGTTTTTGCCTGCCCTCCTGTCCTGATTGCCTGATCTGCCTGCCTTCAAGGTTTGACCCTGCCTGTTTCTGGTTTTGATTCTTGTTTTTCCCCTTGGACTGTCTACCTGGTATTTTGACCCTGCCTGTTTTTGGACTGCCAGCTTGTTTGACGATTCTGCTTATAAACGCCTGGAATTGGAGCTCTTGTGGTCCGCGTCTGAGTCCGTGCCTGAGTCCTGACACGTGCTTTTACAGGTTTGGTGTTTTTCATCAATCTTCAAAGCAATGTCCTTTGTTAAGAGAGTTAACAATACTTAATTCACACTACCATAGGGTGCTTTTTGTCCCATCTGGAACACCGTAAAGATAAGCAGCACTCAATCAGGCTGATTTTATAGGCTCTTCTTTGTATGTCTGTCTGCACCTGTAATTTTAACTTTATTTAAGACTTCCACCGAAAGTGCTTTGTGATTTATATTCAAGGGGCTGTCAAAATAGTCAAGACAAAAGGGAGAGGAGACAAAGGCCACAGACTTAATTAAACTTGACTTGCAACAGCCAGGTGACCCGGACCAGCTTGTTAACAGGGCCCATTGAGTCTTGAACTACAAGTGTCAATTCAATCACAGTGATACATAGGGAGGAACACTATTCCTAAAAGACTTAGCCAGACTCACATTTCACTCACAAATGATGTCTAATTACTGCTTTTGCCTCAAGCAGAAAACAAAGAGCATTTCAGATGCTCAGAGGGATCTTTGTCATAGCCAAATATCCAATAAAACATTTACTGCAAGATTTTTTATTTGTGGTAGTCTACTAAGCATCCATAATGAAATAATATCAGAGAAACGCACGCACACACTCTCTCTCTCTCTCTCTCTCTCACACACACACACATTCTCGCACACGCGCACACACACACAAACATATAGAGAGAGACAAGATTCTTCCTGTAATTAGTTCCTCTGCCGATGTCTTAACTTGAGTGTTCAAAGATTCAGGGGAAAAATATTGTTGCTTTGATGCTACAGCCTTCATTGCAGGTCTCATCTGGAGTATGCTCGATTCAATTCAAATACAAAGGCTGTTTCTTATTATTCTTGTCTGCCCGCAGAATGATTTGAGATATTGGAGGCAGACTGTATCTACCAACACAGTACACACAGTGCAGCCCTTTTTCAGACAAAACCAGAACAGGCCTGTTGCATACATCTTTGGCTTGTTTCAAGAACTCAATAATCAGGCACCTGTTGAGGGGTAGTATGAGATGCCAATTTTCCAGACACAGCTGAAGCATGATCAATATTATATATATTGTGCTGGGGTTAAATTACTAGAGCTAGGGTACAGAGTCTTCATAACATGATACTGTTAACATGGTTTTGCTGGATCTAAGGGCGAGACATTATGTGTAAAAATGTGGCACATTTTTGATAACTCAATTTTAAACGGATGAAGCAGCCTTTGTTGATACTCAACACATCAAAACAAAGTTAACATAATGAGTCTCATATACAGCACAGCCCCCATGGATTTCAATGCAATCATAATTACACCATACATTATACGTATCTTACATACAAAATTCATTTCATATTGTATTTTTGTAAGTCCTAGTTTAGTTTAGCTTTGAGCTGTACTGCATGCTGTTAAACAAAGTCTAAATATCATATTCCATGTGGTGTTCACTGTGGACAAAAATTCCATGTAAGTTCCTGGGGTTCTGTTCAAGTAACTTGTTCAAGTTCTATCAGATGAGAATGATGAGCAACTCAAAGCCTCAGGTCCTTCCTCAAACCATGCCTTCACATTGATTGCATATTGACAAGTTCCATTATCCTGTTATCATACACCTCCAAAATATTCACTAATATCAATTGCACAGTTCAAAAAACATAGCTGGTTCAGATCTGCATATCTTTGAGTGGTGAATAATCTTTTTGGCTGCTAGTGTATATTCCCTAGTAGTAACATAAATCGAAATAGAGTATGAATTAATGTCAGCAGAAGCCATCTATTTTTTTTCATAGGGTCAGGCACACAGAGAACATCTGCTTCATACTGCTGCATTTTATAATCATAACTGTCTCTCTTTCACTCTCTCGTGTAATATGATGTTCTAAGCTCTGGTGATCAATAAAGGCCGCATCAGATTGGCTATGATGAAACATATGACACCGTGGAGACTTAAAATGGCATGAACATAATGCAGCCCTAACACCACTGCATCCTTCATCTAAAACACTACAGATCACAGAGCTGGGAATTACATTATAAAAATCAAATATAAACAAAGGCTGATTGAAAAAGTGCAACATCAGGCTCAGATATGAGGTAAAATAGGCCTCAAATATACTTTTGCTGGGGTTCACGAGTGGCTCATCTGGCATGGCGCTCACCCTATGGCCCAGGTTTGGAGCTGCCTATCTTATCTGCTGACAATGAGCAGGAGTTCATATTGGTGGAACAAACTTTCATTTGTTCCACTGGAGACAGAGGTGGGTGAGTCTGCCAATATCTCCTTATCTCACCACTCTCAAGCATTCTGAGTCATCATGTCAGTGGGGTAGCACCTATCCACTAATTGACATCCACTTCACTATGGTGCACTGTGGGACTTGTAGTGCAAAATATAGCATAGCATGCAAGTGTATTGGAAGACTGCATACATTTTGTTTCAGTGCTTCTGGACGAATACAAGGGTTGTCACAGTGAAGATTAGACAAATGTGGAACTGACAAGTCCAAAAAAAGACTTTATTAAGGGGAAAAGAAGCATTTTAAAAAGTACTTATTTTGTGCCCTTTCATACAAACTCTAACAAGTCACAATACAGTGTTTACCTTCAGACACCATCCTTACTAGAGCATCTATGATAAAGGCAGTTTAGCTGACAAAAATACTGAACCTTTGAAAAAATGCAAAGCAGGGAGTAACTATTTTTGCAGTCTCAATAACACAAATCAACAAATATAATACATAGAGTATAGATACATGCTTATTTTTTTACCAGCCATTTTGGAAGGGCGATTGAAGTGGAGGTGAGAAATGCGAAATGCACACCCATTGTGGTGATATTACATGTTGCTCCTTCATCACAAAACAGATGGTCTTGCCTTAGGTGTGACTGTACTCTGGCGGGATAAAGTGTCAGAGGGCCACGAGGGAAGGCCAGAAGGCTGCCGAAAGGGAACAATTTTAAGCAGCTGCATGACAGATGATCACAGAATTTCCTTATTGTCTGCTTCGTCAAACCATCTCCAATGAATATTTTATTATATTTTATATATACATATATATATATATAATATTCATTTCTACAAGTTGTTAAAATTGTTATTGCCACTCTGCCTTAAATCCTTAACTGTCAAGAAACTGATGTGAGTAGTAGAGACATTCAGCCTTGAAGGATAATGTTACAGTATATTCTGATGCGAACAAATTGCAATCACACATTCTGAAAGTCCAGGGAGATCCAGTTCCAAAAGTTTAAAATTCAGTTTCATACACCAAATGACCAGAGTGTTTTGGGGTCATACTGTATTGGTACAAATCCCTAATTTTATTCCTCTTTGTCAAGCTCCAGCATCTCCCTGAACACTTGTGGGAGCTTATCCCATCTTGCTCATTAATGACCCTCAGTGAGATATTACACAGACTGTTGGATGAAAAAAGCAAACAATTAATAAGCAAGCCATGGATGTGCAATTACACCTCCAAGAGTGTTAGGTCATGCTCACTACTGCTCTCTTTAATTAGCTGATGCTAATTAGTCATAGTAAGGCGTATTTATCATCATGAAAGCACAAGCTCGTTGACGAAATCCGGCCAGATCACCCAGTGCCATCTCAAATCGCTTTGTCCAATTAACCTAAGGGGTTACCTGATGTTAGAACCCTCGAGCTCAACAAGGAGGCTATGATGAATATACCTCTGAATTCCATAGGCACATACCAATAACAGTGGCCTGATGCCAGAGCCAGCCAAAAAGCCATTGTGAGTGAGCAGATCCATCTTCCTACCATGACAGTCATGCTCTGAAGTGGTCAGATGATGCACACCCCCAACCTAGAGGTGGAGCAATTTACAGAGCCAGTGAGAAAGTCCAAGATAAGAGGCCACTGCCTGGGACATTTGTCTTTCTGGCATTTACACATAACCACACAAGCTTAAGTCAGCATCCTTGGACACAAAGCAAAGTGAGCCGTAGCACACAGGTGAGATTGTCAAGGTTATTGGTTTACTGGAGACTTTTCAGTCATTGCTGCAAACGTGTTCAACTAAGACCCCCCACAAAACAGAGGCAAAACAGTCACCAGATCTCTGCAATAGTATTCAATTTCTCAATATCATTTTCAACATGACACAAAAATTTGCCAAAATAAAAATACAGTCTGTGTGTTTGTGTGTATGTGTGTGTGTGTGCACGCACGTATGTGTGTATTTGTTGTAATGTCCTTGTGCTACATGTCCAAATGTATTTTTTTTCCACAGCACTTGACCCATCACAGATACTACAACGTGAGCAGGCACCAAAATTCAACCTGAAAACATATACAATAAAAGTATGATGCTAAGCAGTGTCATTAGTTTGATCTATTTTAATACTTCTACCCACAATGAGTTTAGTTGTCAACCTTTATCAGTAAGTGTGTTCCTTTTTTCGTCTTTTAGACATTATGAGTTCAGAAGTCACTGATCAAAGGTTGAGGCCTTTGTCTTCATGGAAAATGGAGGAGAATCAAAATCAGCTCTGCGGTCGGTTTACTGTGAAATAAAGGATATCACAAGACTGTGAAGTGGAAAATGATGTTATAAGAATGAATCCTTATCAATGGCCCGGGGAAGTGCCTTACATCTAACAACGTTCAGAGAAGTGTACAGATTTCAGTCATGTCTGCCTTACATGCACACTTTATGGGATTTTACTTCACTCTAACTTCAGTTAATTACACTATAGGCCACTGTCGGGTGAAATTTCAGAGCACATAATTAATTTACTTTACAACCAGTATCTCTTTGGTGCTAAATGTACAGCAATTGTACATAGACAGAGAGAGATAAAGAGGGAATATCCACTAATAACTCAGCAGGGGGAGCTACAACTACAGCTGCCTGTAGGCACTGTTAGCTGGCCACAGAGTCAACCTACCACTGAGGAAGAGGGGTGGAACTGTCTCCTTCCATGGCAAACCACCATGAATTGTTTGCAGAGTCTTGTATGAGGATGGGTAGATTTCAAAGCTGAAATGTTAAGCGGAGCAACTTTTCATATATGTTGAGAAAATTACAATTAGCTCCACTTCACTGAGAGTCAATATTCTGTATTCAATATTCTGCAGCCTATATTTAGTCCAAATGGAACAGAAGAATCAGAATAAATGAATGCATCCCCTCTGCAGAAAGTCATCTCATGTACTGTATCAGTACAGACAACATAAACTCACTGTTCAGGTGGAGGGCAGTGTAAACGTCAGATGTCCTCAACTCTAAATGCCATACACATCAGGCGGGAAATTATCTCTGTATCATCTCTGCTCAAATGGTTGCCTAAAAAAACAGGCATGGCAAAGGATGTCTGTCAGCTTATCTTATCAGAAAAGGGAATGTAAATGTTTTTTTTTTTTTTTTTTCTTACAGATGAGGACATGAGGGGAGTGAAAGGAAAACACAGTACAAGCAGTCTCAATCCAGTGTCCATTGTCAGACACATGCAAATATGATCTCTCTTTCTCTTTCTCTCTCTCTCTCTCTCTCCCTCTCTCTCTCTCTCTCTCTCTCTCTCTCACACACACACACACACACAGACACACACACACAGAGGCCACTGCCCTGCCCATTAGGGTGGAATTATGTACAAGAATGTGAAATCATTACCAAATGAAAATAATTAAAATTCATTTTCATACATTTCTTATTTTCAAGACAAAAACCAATGCCTAAATTCACTCCTCCGTATGCACTGATTGCTACAGTTTAATGCTAAAATGTAATTGAACTTCCTTTATCCACTCTAAATATTCTACAGCTTCTACATAGTCCCTAAGCAAATAGGTTCTTATAGCTCCGCATTTTAAAGAACTGAATGTCAGAAAAAAACAGATGACAGATGTAACTCTGAGAGGGCAGTTTCTGACCATGTTGAAAATGGGCCAAAATTAAGGTAAAGAGTCACAATATTAGAAGTGCTGCATGACCACGTTTCAATAGTTGACAAGGTTCAAGCTAGCTGGTAGAGACACAAGTGCATTAAACTATTTATTTTATTTTATTTTTTAAGGAAAACAGAGTTTAGGACATACAGCATGTCTAAGGGAAATAAATGGAAAACAGAGTTAGAGAGCCTTGCACCTGTCATCACATCACAAAACTATGCTGAAAGCATGAGTGATGTCAAAAGCTGATTCACTGACATCAAAAGCTGATTCATGAAATGGCATTGCTTCACTCATGTACGGAAATCAGACGCTCGGCCCAGGACTTTCCTCACATTCAACACCAGCAGGAAGAGCTGTTTGGTACAGATGGTGTATAATCAATGAGCTCTCATGGCATTTACCTGATGACAGGTGTACCTTGCAGCTAGCCCGCCGCAGTTTCACAGCTAATTTCACTCGTTATCATTGATTTGGTACACTGACATGTATTCACTGCACCTACACCACACAGAGACTGCACGCGGAAGTGCTAGATTTTAGGGGAGTACTTCTCAGCACTTGGGTATCCCCGCAGGTCCTCTTAAGCCTCTGCCTTATGTCTCCCTTGGGAGCACCTCCATGGATTTGCGGATCAACACTGTTGCTTGACAATACCACAGTAAACATTACACAGTACTCCAGGGCACAGAATGCAAGGTCAGAAAGGTATCAGGATTTCGGTTAGATGGATCAGAATTACTGAAATATGAATGATCCAATTTTTTTTTTTTTCCAATGCGTCACGATCACTGCTCTGTGGATCTGGAATATCCCTTTTATCTATTAATATGAATTTGAGATATATATCAGATTTCAGCAAAGGCCTGAATTTCTAATGGATTACTAATGTATTATACATGATGACTAAAATATAAATCAAGGATACTGATAAAAACATTACAAATAACTGTTTACCTAGAATTTAGGTGTTTTCTCAAACAGTTTCGGGCCTCACAAAGACATTACCTCCCTTTTTTCTCATCTTAATAGAACAGCATTAAATAATGTGTATTAAAGATACTTTCCTTATCTTAGTAATAAATACTTGTATGAAAACAGTGTGCCATACATGCCCATAGCAGTTCCAAATGCATTTCTCAGAGGAACAGGTAAATAGAAACTGAGTATAATTTGAATTTATTTACTTTATGAGACATAACTTCTCTAATTAAACATGAAAATAGAATATTGCAAGAAATATGAGCTTTTTCAGTTTTAACACCAATAGTTGTTCATGTTCAGAAACAAAGTACAGTGTGTTTTAGGAGGAAACCCCCACTGAGTTCTCATTTCTCAGGGAGTATTCACATCAATTTTTCAGGTTCAAGCAATGTTTGCTCAAGATTTGTAACTATACCAAAGACAGTTCAATCCATCTGTTTCATTTATAGCACAGTAAAGTTTTGTGGTTTCAAAGGGGTGCATGAATAATGTAACAACCTTAAATTGTGTCCATAAAAGCTACCTGCTCCCAGGCCTGCTATTGTGCATACTGTTATTTTCTAATGTACCCTTTCAATTAAAGACAATACTATAAATATTTACATTCACATTAATTTACCATTAACAGCTTAATGGTGCACTAGCATTGTGGCAAGATGTGTGTGATATTCTAAAAATGCAGTTTACATGCCAGAAAATGAAATTGATGCATGGCAATTTAATTTGGTCTTGAATGTGCATACAGTATATGATCACAGCTGCTACATCCAAGGATTTGAGTCAACAAGCATTTACCAATATATCACCCCTGTCACAGAATTGTCTTCATAGTACCAAACTGCAAAGTACTTGACGATATGAAGCAATTTTGCTGAAAATCATTCTTCTATACACTTAATCAACCAGTAAATTAGTCAGTCAATAATGGAGTGCAAGCAATGACACAGTTTAAGGCCTTAACCTACTCTCATGGGCCGAGCAGAAACAAAACGAAAGTTAAGGGTTGATTCATTTATTCATGACTGTGCCCCAGCTCAATTTGACATCACTGTGGTTCATCCTTAAGTTTGACCAAGGAATATTTACTGCAGTATTATTTCAATATTATGAAGATAGCAATGAAAGGAACAGCCAAAAATATTGTGTAAGCAAGAAAAGGTAACATTTTCTTGCTAAAAGCAAACCCACCACAAGCTCTAATCCCAAGATATTTATACAATTGCACCCTATTTGTGTTTAAACAACTTTTTTTTCTGTTTGCCTCTTTTTTGTGTTTTTATTACCATTCTATTTGGCCATGAAAAATTGTGTAGGTTTGTAGTTGTATTCTTGTATTTTTTATTTACTATACAAAGTATTGTGATAAATTTAGCAACATGTGTCTTCCCTTCAGCATTTTTTGTTTCAATTTAATACAATTTTCTTCTTGTCTTGTTTCTTCTTATTTCATTTTGTTACATTGATTGAAATTCTTTAGTATCGCTGTCACACTCACTTAGTACAAAAATACTATGCTTTGGTAACAGTCATGTTCCACGTACTATTTGAAATGTTGGCAATTACATTCACTTGACTACATTCGCTTTGCATCATGCTTTGAGGTCAAACATGAACTCCCACTGTACAGAGCAGGGGTTCTTAACCTCTGCTCCATGGATCCCTAAGAGGTCCCAGGATGGGCTTCAGGGGGTCTGTGAACTTTTGAACTGTGAACAAAAAATAGCTGTATGATGGTATGAGGTGCTGCTGTACATGGACAATTAACATATAATTCCCACTGCCATCATGTTATGGCATCTAGAATGACACGGCTCAGAACCTTTTGTGTGTTTTTATTACTTGTCAAGAAGAAGTTCTGGGGTTGGCTCCAAGACAGTATGGTTAATTATGAGCCACATTTTTCCTTGCAGTGATATTACTTTTGTTTAGATTTGTTTAGAAAGTGATGCCTCTCAGCGGGGGTGCCCCACATCATTGTTTCAAGCAAACCACAAGTATATTTCTTTCAGTGGAGATACTTAAAATAATTAAAATCACAATTGCACCATTTGGTGACACGTTGGAGATGCCACTTTAACTGCAACTACACAGTATGACAGAAATGTTAAAAACAACGACAATGCAGAATTTCTGGTGCAGTGGGTTATGAGAAATTAATAGAGAAACAAATTACATTCAACTTTTGTCCTTTTTCATTCAAATGGTAAAAACCTGAACAAATGATTTTGAAAAGAGGGACTTCTTAAAATAATTTCCAGAAAGGGATATGGATGATGGGGGCATTTTTAAAGTCTTCAGGGACCACTGCAGCATTTTGCCAATCTGCAAATCCACCGAGTATGGATCGTGGTTTTGGTCATATTGATCATTCAAAGATTTTTATTTTTCTTGACAAACAAAATGATGAATTCCCAGAATTTTTTTGTTAACATCGACAGGTAATGTGTGCTAAAACACTAAACATGAAAAAGATCATGACATAGTAATAAAACTGTAGGCCTGAAGTTTGCATTTATCTCAGAGTTATTTCAGATTGTACAAAAAGAACACACAGACCTGCTTTGCAATGGCTGAAGGAAACATTTGACAAAAAAAAAGACAAAAAATGAATATAGTTGAATAAATAATGCGTGTATAATCAAATTCTTTTTTTTCATCTCAAGAGATATAGAATACAAACAACTGTAAGATGCAACATGGCCTTTTGATTTATTATTAATATTATTTGTATTTATTTATTTATTTTTTAGCAGACATCGCTGCAAAGCTTAAACTCAACACTGAGCTCCAAGGAAAAGAAAAAGACAAAGATGAAAGGATGAGTGCAGTTTATGCTTTTGAAAACTGCCCTCACTACTGCAAAGACAAAAATGAAAAATATTTCATCGGAGGTCAGGAGTCACCTGAAAAACGTTACGCGGGGAACTTTTGAGCAAATGAAAAACAGTTGTGAAACGGAAATGGAAAACAATTGAGTTTGAAAGGACCTTTCAAGACCAGTAAAGCATCTATGTTGGTATTCCCGTCCTTCCCTATTTGAACACCATATTTAAAATACTCCTTCTTATTTCTGGATCCATTATAAAGATGCTTTTAAAACAATTGATCTGAAAGCTCTAATAAAGGTGTTAAAATTAACAAAGTGCTTGCAGAAGTGGGAATCTTGGGTTTTAGATTTGTTTTGTTTTCCTTAGTAATATTTTGCTCTCATTGCGTCCATATTGGCCTGGGTAATGTTGGGTGTTATTAGGATCTATTGAATATCTATACTAGACTTGAGGCAATGGAAATGTCCATAGATAGCAGAGCACTTCCAAATGAAGTTTATGGATTACCAGAGGAAAAGAACAATAAGGAAATTGTGAACTTAATGTTGTTACTCATTGTGATGAATGGGGACCCCTTAAAAAAAGCAACAAAAAACATTGCACTAAAAGAAAGGAGGAATACTTAAAAGCATTTGCATATATGTTACTTCTTTTTATACCAAGGAGCCCATATCAGGGTGAAAAAGATGCTTTTAAAGCATAATGCCTTCATTAGTGTGTGCACAACAGGTAATATTTTCCATTTGTCTAATGTAAACATAAAGTCATCACTCAAAGAGTGTTGCGTTAAAATTAGTTCAATTAGTTTAAGTGTAATAGTTTAATTAAGAGTTTAATGAAGGACAGTGATATTTTGTGACTACCATTTATAACAGGGGTGCCACCACCTGTCTGAAAGCGGTATGGCAGAGTAATATTAACCCCCTCCAAATCAATCATCTCACCCAAGCTAGAAACCCCACTTTACTCACCACCCCCAAAACAAATATTAAAAAAAATGTCAAAAATGTCTCTTCCAAAACCAGACAGCAACATGCAACACATTGACATGTCTGTACATTTATTATACTTCAGTTCTCTATTCCTGGTTCTTCTCTCTGGCCAAAGAGTATAAAGTCTATACTCTAAACTTGCAGTGATATTGGCAGACATTAGTTATAATTCAACTCATTTGATATTCATTGATCCTAAAATCTTGCAAATGTGTCATTAAAATTTTAAGAGAACTGCATTTAATTTTATTAAGTTTAAAGACTGTATTTATTAATAAAACTCTATTTAACACCAATAGTAAATACTGCTACCGTGCAAGAAATACTGATATATTTTAGAGACCTACTCTTTAATGTCACTGAATGGCTGCCAGCTAGCAATGCCTAGCTAGCCAATGTCAATATGATTTGGCTATCATGCTACCCTAGAACCCAGGTATGTTACATGAACTGACTTGACAAGCAAGCATAGCTAAATGCAACAGGAAAAATTCAAAGACCGACAATACAAACATGAGATTTAAGCATGTGCATGGCATAACATGTGGATCCATTTCATAAAGGCAATAATACACTTGAGGGTGTGCACTGTTGCGGTTGTTGGCACTCTGTGATGCCAGAGTCATGGCATTAATTGCTTTAATGCACATCCTATGATGTATTATTACTTTAAAAGTAAACAACATTCAGCAACTAACTAGCAAGATATTGAGCAGATTAGCTAGCAAGATAACGTTCATCAGCAGAGTTTCATGGAATGTCACATAGATACCATTCAATAAGTAGGTAACATAGGCAGCTAACTAGCATTACTAGTGAGCTACTGGTAAGGGAAGAATTGCTGTTTGGTACAGTGATACTTAGAGGTACAAGAAGATATAATTAACTTGTATACAGCCCCATCACCAAACAACCAGATGACTTTTGCTGTGCAGCAAACAATCTTAACAAAGACAGACCTAGACACAGCTGGGAGTGTACCACAACACATTTTGCAATTTGGAATTTCTTATCTGTCTTGGTTACTCTACTCCATACAATTCTGCATAAACAGGCAGGGTTTTCACAATGGATATACTCATGCATGCACACTTTTGTCATGTTTCTGCAAATGTTAGCCATACGGGCCATACCTGTGGCAGTGGCTATGATTTATAGTAAACCATCTGACAAAAATATAGTTTTGTCTGCAGACAGCTATCATTCTGTCTTTGAAGAAAGGACTAAAGTAAATCAACTGTGTGGAATAAGAAGGATCTGTAATGTTGAAAATTAATTTAATCAGCAATGTGTCAAATGTTCACACAACATTCAGACAATCTGCCAAACAAAGAATTACAAAGAATAAAAGGAATCAAACTAGAGCACATCCTTTAGAAGCAAGTAGGCTAAAAATCAAATTTCATTTTCTATTAATTTTGTTTTTCTGTCCAATGCATTCCACTATACAGTGAAGATTCCAGTGAATAAACATTTATTCACACAATTCATGTTCAGATGCATCACTGAATCTACCTTTCACAGTCAGTCACTGTTTACATTTCAGGAGAAATCATACTGTAACCTTCAGGATAAGTTGAAGAATGCAGAATTTAGGAACACTCTTTTAGAACAGGTTGTTGACATTGTAGATAGTGTGCCTGTGAGCAACTAGTCTGAACTGTTCAATTTTTTTATCCTTTATTATGTTCCAAACTGCCTCCTCTCCTTCAGGTTTTCCCCTCAGTATGAACATTTCTGAGACATCACCAAATGACACCAAATGGGCCAGCGAGTCAGCAAATAGTAATGGGATGGGGAAAGGAAGAAGGTTTAAAATTCTCTGTCCATCTTTATCATATAATATAAAAATGGCATTGTAACAAGAAAACAGCTGCTTAGTGCATTCTGATGTTGGTCCCTGCAAGTATTGTGAGAGTAACATATTTGTCCAAGCAATTGATGACAGGCAATCAGTGCCCTGCAAGTGAAGACCTGAATAACATAATTCTAGCAAGCAAAGTTCTGATTCCTGTTATCCAGAACTGTAACAAGCTGGCTAGTTAACTAGCTAATCATTATAATTGGCTCATTTTTATCAAGTTATCAAGTTAGCCAGCTGGATATTATATCTTAAATAGGTCATGATTTTATTCAGTCTGCAAACTATTATGTTACTCATCAGTTAGAGAAACAGCTATAACAGCTTGTAGCTTATAATAAGGCTTATGTGCTTCTGTAGGTAGCATTTTTGAATACATAAATTCAGAACATAATATGCTGGTGGTTTAAATAAGTAATTGGGTTTGGTGCCTTTTCTCAAACTTAACTTAACGGAGCAACCTCTCCTACCTATCACAGTGTCACTTTGCAAAGCTTGTCTTCTAGTCAAATTTCTTTTTTCACATTGCCAAACTATATATGTTTATGTACAACGTGTACATACAGTTGAAAAACTAAATGAAATCTTCATCGACTGACGATTTTTTTAATGTCGCTCATAACTACAGTCATTGAAGGTACATGAATTTATATTATATAAATGCAGAATTTTACCTGGCCTGCACATACAAGGCATAATGCTGCTTTTGGCAACTTTCTATACAATAATATTTAAATGACATATCGTAAGACTAAAATGTTTTGCAGCTTCATTAATCTAGTTCAAATATATTTTTTACCACACCATTGACAAGACTCCTAGGTGAACAAATCAAATCAAACATGTTTGCTATTTTGCTATTTTTTTGAGAGCACAATGGCGATTCTCAAATTAACCCTGGCTTATGAAGGCATTAACCTTAAAACACGAAGCAACCATGCGCTATGTGAGTTTGTAGTATTTTCTCACAGTGCAGACATTAGGCTCTTGCCATGGTCAGCAAAGCCACCTCTTTTATTTAATAGCAATCAGCTGACTCGCCCTGTAGCAATATCTGCCAGATAAGTTCTCCCAAATGACAACAGTGTTCAGGATGATTAAAGCCCACAGTGGTGAATATGACCCATCAAGTCAGAAAATGACATAGTGCCATTGTCATTACACAGATTATTATGCACTCAGACAAAGCCACGTGGTTATTTATTCAAAATAAGGCACACATTTCTGTGTGGAGAGAAAGAAAAACATTTTTACTTTTTCCCCAAAACCCAAAGCCCCAGTATGAACTGCACTGCTTAATTTCATTTTGGTCACATTGCTAAACCTGTTAGAACTTGCTGCTAAACACTGAACAGACACAGCAAGTGTCAAGTAAAAACCCCTCTTCAAAGTAATTTTAAAGGTTTTATAAAACCCTGGCATAAACTGGAACAATGTGACTTATTTACACTGACTCTCTCTCTAATCTGCCTTTCTTATGTCAGCAAGCTTGATTTCTATTCATTTATTCCTAGCAAGAATTAAATGCCTACTGAGACTATCCAGCACTGACTGATACAGATAATTTTGTTCTCACTCAATCTCTTTACAGTGTGTAACCACTCTTATATAACCCCAGCAGATAGCTCAACACACATTTTTATTGGATAGCTACTACTCACAAATACAATTTGCTGCAAATGCATCTTCCCTTGGCTTGAATAAAAGAAAGGTTTTCAAATAGATTCTGCAAATGTATACAAGCTTACAACAGGAGCAGTACAGAGGCAAACTTTTTTTAACCTCTTTGGTTAAATATCAGATTGATTTCAAAGTCCTGCTCCTAAATTTAAGGCTTCCAATGAGCATGCACCTGCTTACTTGTAAAATCTATTAATCCCATATACTGTATACCCCCCTAGATTCATTTGTTTATGAGTGGCTGGCTTCTGCTGGTTCCAAAAATAGACAACACTAAATCTGGTGGTGGAGCTTTCTCACAAAGAGTTCCTTTATTATGCAATAGCCTGCCATGTTTTGTCTGGGAATCAGACTTAACCTCAATTTTTAAATGTAGATTAAAAACCTGTAGGTTTTACAGCCAGACTTAGCGCTAAGAAGGAGGGTGCCTTGTGTGCTTTAGAAAATTACAGGCTCTAAGAGCTATCCTTACTGTCACTTCACTTCCAGTGGGATTGCCCTGAGCTTTTAACACGTTCTGGCTCTGAATGGGGCAGGACAGTTTCGGATTGCAGTTTTGGTCGAGAGTCCTCACCTTACTCACTCACCTCCTTTTGTATGCTGCCATAGTTCACCTTCGCTGAGACTACAAAGTGCCACAGTGCCCATTACACACTGCCCCCTAATTACCTTCCCTCCCTCTCTCTTTACCTTATGCTATCTGAGCAACAAGTGCTCCTGCAGCCCTACCCCCTGCTGATTAACCCTCTAGTACTTCAAGTCAGAGTAGCTCAGGGTAGTTCTAATCAAGGAAAAAGCATTACAAAAACACCAAGGTCAGACTTGATATTTTATTTTAAATTAAATTATTTGAGCAGTCTACATATGTTCAGGACTTAATGTTTGCTTATTGTAGATGTAGAATTCTCACATTACACTATCTCAGATGAACGCACATTTGATGAACATGTTTTAATTTGAAAGCAAACATCCAATTATAAACTGTACCGGTGTACCACAATCTTACAGCCTAACCTATGCTACCTTTGTTCTATTTGACATGATACACAAACAAGCATTGTTGCAGCCTGTAAAATATTTGCAGCATATTAGCTTCACATCCATTTCAGTTAGTTGTATGAAGGAACATTACAAATGAACACAGGCTCTCACAAAAATGAGAACGTCAAGGTCGTTGTTATTTGCAGTGACCAAAGCAAACTTTGCCTTGCCTAGAGGTGGTTTTATTAGCAAAGGTCTGCTGGAGAAAACACATGGCTAATTTAGCACAGCATTACTAGTGACATTTTGATGAATGGAGCGACCTATATCTGCACATGCCATATGATGGTCGATTTACCTCTGCTGGGAGGTACTGAGGAGAGGAAGGGAAAAAGGCAGGGCAATTTGGGGCCACAAATACATATATGTTTTTCAGACCATACAGTATGAATCCCTCACTACATATGAAGTATTTGACAATGAAGAACAAATCAGTTTGTTTATTTAAGTGGATATTGAGAAATAATGAGGATGCCCTTTTGGTTAGGGCCAAAAGCAAAACATAGAATTACTGGCATGGTGCAAAAGTTTCCAAGGGCAGAGAGTTCTGTCTCATTAACTGCTTCAGCATATACAAAGAATTATGTTGGTATATCATTTGTTATATTTTGGAAAATATTTAATTAGGTTATGGTCATTTTAACCATGTATGTGATTTTAATGAAATGAAAGAGTAAGCATGACATAAACAGGTAAAGTTATTTCACATCTGGTTGTTGGAATAAAACTTTGGTCAGGAAGACATTTATAACAATTTAAATGTAAATTTCAGTGTTAGAACCTGCAATAATTCAGAACAGTAATTTTAGCATACATTTCAAAACAGATATTTATATATTTTTTTTTCAGTTGTAATAAATTTGCAATTTTCCTGCCAAAACCAGTCCAAATTGACAATGGAATATCATGGAGACACAGCAGGTGGCTAGCTGTTATGGGACAGTTCAGGATGATGTGACATCAGCACCCAACCAAGCTAAACCACTCCCTCGCAAGTAAGGGACAGTGATAACCAAGTTTTTCATGGTAGCTGTGCTCAACATCTGGATTCCCAGATTGCAGAGCAAAATGGGAAATGAAGCGCAACCGTTTAATTGCCTTCAAGAAAGGGAAATGCTCTTCACTTTCATCTCACAGGATCTGCTGAGAACTCCAGGAGCGCAGCGAGCACTGTCAGAAACGAGGGGTGTCAATCAACAGAGTCAAAAGGTTGGCTGTGTAACAGTGCAGAGAGTGAGAGGAGTCCCACACAGCTGCCAAAGGGCTCACCTCCGATAGTACAGATAGGTAGTGACAACACTCCACTGCTAAGGGATACCAGCTTTTATCTGCTGACAAACTAGATATAGTGTACAGCAGAGACAGAAAAACTGTAAAAAAAAAAAATAATCAATCAAAATAATTTCCATGAAAGGAGGGGTCATATAGGTTCTGAGTGTAGATATGAGTGCAAATGCAGATCACAGTGTTTCAATAAATGCTAATTCGCTTTTAAATTGAGGCTTTTTCATTGCATCTATGTTTACACTTCAATTGTGGTAAAATTGCAGACACACACACACACACACAAGATTGAATCAGAACTTCAGAATGCCACTTTAGTCTCAAGAGGGATATTGCATCAATGCACTATGCAGTTTTAATTTTGAGTGACTCATTCTGACCTGTAAATGCAAAATGCAATGCAGCTTTTCCCCAATGGAGCCATAATAACAGGCTAGTGGATCAGTGGTAATAAATATGTGGCAGTATCTGTTCATCTTCAGTGCAAAGCAACTACCATTCAAAATACCATGTCACATTCCTTGCGTGCATGGACAACCAGCTGAATTAGAGCCTATTAGAAAAATAATAGTGGGTGGGGATATATTTCAATAGAAAAACTGAAACAATTTATTCTTAGATAATTTCAGAATATTTGTTTGTATTTTTTTTTATTATTATTTTTTATTCAAAAGTGTCAGAGTCATCTAAAAATAATGGTCATTTGTTGTATCTGTTATCTGGAGACAGCTGAGCGAAACCATACAACTGTGTGTTAGTCTGCACACCCATTCAAAATGTTTTGTTTTTATTTCTTTGAGGCCTGAAACGAATACTCATTAAATCAGATTTTTTTTTTTCCCACTTTCATGTAGACATGGTTATTCGCAACACCAAAGTAAAAAGACAACACAACACGTTTCTGAATATTAATTTGAAATAGAAAAACTAAAACACCTTGGTTGCGTAAGTTTATACACCTGTTACAATGTGAGTTGTAATTGTGCTCAGGTCTAACCATTCACCATCCAAATCATGCCCAAAGCTAATTGATCTAATTGTTTTCACCTGTGACCAATTGAAGTTGATTGAATTGATTCTTAGTTCAAGATAATAATCAGCCAGTAGGTTTTCTCAGCTGGTTTCTTTTTTTCTTTTTCTTTTTTTTTTTTTTTTTAAAGTACATGTCAGTTAAAGGAAACGACTATTGACAACAAGGAGCTACCAAAACATCTCTGGGTTGGAACTGTTGAAAGATACAGATCCGGAGAGGGTTATAAAAAGATATCAAAGGCCTTAAATATATCATGGAACACAGTAAAAACCATAATCAAGAAATGGATTAAATATAAAACCACTGGGACATTGCCTAGATCAGGCTGTCTCTCCAAGATGGATGACTGTGCAAGGAGGAAACTCATCAGGGAGGCCACCAACATGCCAACAGCAACATGAGAAGAACTTCATGGCAAGGACTGACCACCATATGCACACAGCAACAATTTCATGTGTTCTACACAATTCTGAACTGTGAAGTAGGGTGGCAAGACAGAAGTCACCTCTCGCAAAGAAGATTCTGGTCTGAATTATACAAAAAGACACCCTGGATCTCCTATTGCCATATGGAAGAGGTCTTTGGCTTTAATTCCAAATGAAATGTTTGGCACAAAGTCAACACAGCCCATCAGCCTAAGAACGCAGTCCCTACTGTCAAGCATGGTGGTGGCAGCATCATGCTATGGGGCTGTTTCTCTTCAGCAGGGACAGGAGCTCAGGTGAGGAAAGAAGGGAAAATGAATAGTGCAAAATACTAAAATATTTTAGAAAAAAACCTGCTACCCTCTGCAAAAGAGATCTCTGAAAATGGGGAAGAATTTCAGCATGACAATGACCCAAAGCACATAGAGAAATCCATTGTGGAGTGGCTGAGAAAAAAAAAAAAAAAAAGATCAATGTCCCAGAATGGTCCAGTCAGAGGCCTGACCTCAACACCACTGAAAATCTTTGGACTTGCCCGAAGAGAGCTGTTCATAAGTAGTTCCCTCACAATGTAAATGAACTCTGACAGTACTGCAAAGAAGAATGGGAGAAGATTACAAAATCTAGATATGAGAAGTAGGAGACTTATCCAACAACTCGCTGCAGTTATCAAAGCAAAAGGTGCTTCCACTAATTATTAAATTAAGGTTTGCAGCTAAGACATTAAAAGTTTTTTTTTTATTTCTAATACTTTTTTGAAAAATATTTGAAAGGGTGTGTAGACTTTCTAGATCCACTGTGTGTGTATATGTATATATACAGGGTTAGGGGGGTAACGGAATACAATTAATCCCCTCTCCCCGAGTATTCTCCTATAAATTCAGGTAAAGCAGCAACTTGGATAACACCAAATATCTAACACCAAATACGCATTCTCAATCAATAAATATGTCAGTGTAAACAAGATTCACATCTTACAATGACTAAAGCTACATTATTTTCATCTAGGAGAGGCTCTTATCCAGAGGGACTTACATAGGTTACAGTTTCTATATTACAATTATTCATTCAACTGGATACTTACTTACTCTCTAGGATAAGAACCTTGCCCAAGGGTACAGCAGCAGTGCCCCTGTAGGGAATCAAACCCACAACCTTTTGGTTATATGCCCTGCTCCTTGCCCGTAAGCTACACTGCCACCCCATGCACGCCTAATACATCTTAGAGAGAACACATTATCTTGCTTTGAAACAATCACATCACACAGAAAGAATAAAATGTGGACACACGGGTGATAAGTCTAGTATTAGCAGGTCACTGGTCTCTCAATAAATCAATGAAATAACTGCAGATATTTGCAGCAAACATGATTGGCTTTTAAGTGGTATCCATGTTAGGCAGTGTATACCCCATACTTGTATAGCTCTGTGAGTTAAGCCTACTTTAAGATATCCCATGGAAATAAAAGGCCATATAATAAGATATGATAAGTATATAATATTATAATAAAAGCTCATAAAGACCCTTAAGTGAAACCTTAATAACATGTAATTACATTTATGTAGCTCCAACCTCATCTGAACACAGAATTCAGATACAGTGTCATACCATCACACGTTTTTCCTGATTCAGTAAATATCCAGCTATATCAGTGGAAAAAATTGAAAGTTTTTTCTGGATAAGAACATATGCTAAATAACAATAATGTAATGTAATTTCACAAGAGTCTGCATGTTACTACTTCTCTGGTATATCTAGCTAGCTGATAAAAAGAGCAGCAATAGCTGGCCTAGCTACAGTTTACCCCAAACCAAGGCTCAAGCTACTGTTTCTCTCCTGAGATCATTTGGAAACCAAGCTTAGAAATTATAACAAACCTAAAAGTAAATAATAAAAGTAAACTATAACCAGCACCATTTGCTGCTACATAGCAAAATGTTTATTTGAATTGTTTTGAACCACTGCGTGAGTAACCAGCAAAAATTCACTAAGTCACTACACAACTGTGCATTTCGAGACCAATATCATCCTCATCATTTTTACTCTCAACATTGCCTCAGTAGATTTGAAGGTATAAGGTACAGTAGTTTCTGTTTAATTCTATTTATATTTATTACCAGATTTTTGTTTTACATATAAATGTACTACCTACAAAGCAGAAACATTGGAATGTTGATGAGAAGGAGGGAGAAAGGTAATGCTGAGCCTCAGCCTCTGAAGTGTTCTATCATATTTTTTTTCTAATTCCATCATATATCTTATTAATAAAAATATCTTTTTTATATTTTGTGACTGTTTCTTTTAATGCTGAACTGCTTTTTTAGCATATCAGAACAATAACCAAAAAACATGCAAAAGCTCACTGTTTATTTGCACTTCTACATAAAAAGTGAGCAAGTATTTCAAAAGAAACCCTGGGTAAAGTGTTGATTTTAGTCGGCTGTGTGATAGTGCATCTGAGCGATCGATTTCCTTTATTCCCTCAGATGAACAACATTTAAATTACAAGTTGAGGCACACAACAAGCTCACCTGCAACCTCCTGAAAAGTTTTTGCAGTGTCATTTGTTTCACAATTCATCACAATAATGATCTAAAACATAGTTTTAAGACAATTTCACCCATATTTTACCAATTTTTATGTGAAACCATCACCCATAATTAACATGATCTCCCTGAAGGTTGGTGCATATGAGTTACCAGTCAATGTCACTTTCCAGGCCACTGCAGTCCCTTACAGCTAAAAAAAAAAAAACAATTTACCTGACTGTCACTTTCGCAAAGATACATTTCATGCAATGTTGATTTTGCTGTGTCTTTGTTTGACACTAAGAACATTAACACAATAATATCCCATGATTGGATTCTGAAAAGTGTTCAGAGCAATTAGTCATTTACAGTAAATATGTGTATTGCCCTTCACAATAGAAATTGTAAGTTATTTACATTTATAAGCCCTACACATAACGTCATGATGGAAATAAATATGATGCATGATTAATACATGTCAGTTGGGCAATGAGGATGAAGAACTGCTAGTTCATCAATTATTCAAGACTTCACAACTACTACAACACACTTCTTCCTCAACCCACCTTCTACAGTCAAAATGGTACTCCATACACTATAAGGGCAAAATGTTAAGGACAGTAGTAATTGGGTTTTCCCCTTTTCAGTAGCAATAGGACTAGTTTTATGCTGGCTAGCCTGAATGAATATATTTTGGAAGATTTCAATAATTTGATAGTAGAAGGTAACTATCCAAGAAGGCATGCTTAGAGATATTTTAGTGATGAATAAAGAAATTACAATATTAACAAACATAGCCATACTCCCCAGTGGTTTTGCTTATCAAAGTTGTGTGGGTTTTTTGCATTTCTCTTTATGCTTTTTCCCCCTTTTTCACATGATTAGGAATCAGAAACTGTACATTAGGCTATCCCTGTGGAAATCTCTGCACTGTGGGGGGTAAGGTGTAGGGAGTGCAGTCTTACATTGCAGGAGCACATCACTTGGTGCAATGAGGGTAACCTGGCTGACCTATCCACTCTTATATGCAATTGTGTGCTCCTGGGCACTGGCGACAGATGACACAGTCAGTTTCAGAACTAGGTCAGAGGGCACAGAAAGCTTGTGCTGACAGCAAGTGCTTGAAGTGACAAAGCCACTTGTGAGCCAGGCACTTTTTCAAAAATATGTTTCATTAATAGGAAATTCTGTCAGACCATGTAGTCAGGATTTAAGCAGGTCCAAATTCCAAGTCTTTTGCGAATGTTTCAAAAGGCCAGCTGGTGCAAATCAAAATAAACTGATTTTTGCTTGCAGTAAAAAGAAAGAAGAATATAAACCTTACTGAACAAAGAATAATGGCTGAAACACACATTTACTGTAGTATACTGAATGACATGCAGAATTGACAATTTAATGCCTCCATCACAAAGGCTTATATACATACAGCCTTTGAATCATTATGACACTCAAATAGTGACACTTGATTGTCATTCATATGCTTTTATGATTGGCTTTTGGCAATTCTTAATCAAGAAAATGTATTTTTAATGGAGGTTGTATTGACATCAGCACTGTGCTGTCAAAGTGGCAAACAGCCATAGATCTTTTTTACAATACGTTATGCCATGGTATGTGTTGTTGAGTAACCACAGACTAATTAGAAAGTTTAATCTACGCACCAGAAAAACGTTCAGATGCTAGACAGACACTTAAGCTTTGTGTCTTGTGCTTATTAGCATGCCTGCAACCAACATCCTTTGTTTTTTTTTTTTCTTTTTTACAAACAAGGTATTGGAATCCACTGGGGACATGTGTATGTAAATAACTTTTTTTTTTTCTTCGCGGGAACATCATCCAAGCCACTTATCTGGCAAGTAAATGTGTTATGAACACTAAAGTACTAAAAAATCATACTTCACAGACAGATATCGATCAAAAGGCACAGAGGGAATATTCCCGGAGGAGTATGAGCTGTCAGGTTCTTTTCAGAAAGCAAATTAAAGGCAAATGTGTCCTCAGTTTGCTCCTGTTCACAGCAGACAGTCTCACTGAAACTTGAAACACTGGCAGCAAACGTCCTTGGAGTCCTTTGTGAACAGAGGACCACACAATCTTATGCAGGAAGAAACGCTGGCCCCTTTCTAGTCTGTTTGTGTGATTAACGAACATTTTGCAGAAAAAAACCTCACTGCAAAATGTATGTAATAGTTTGAGGCTGATCTTAAAACATCTGTGTAAACCAAATATTGTTGTCTATAGTTTTGCATGCTTTCCCCTGTTAATTGGGTTCCAAGCATACAAGTGCTCAACATATTACATTTAATAAAGAGAATGGGGCAAAAAACATGATATGATTTCACACTACATGAACTAACTCATCTGTTCATTTCTGTTACACAATCTCACATCCTTGACATACACAGGCTTACATCAATCAATTAAGCTAAAGACGATACAGAAAAGGTAACCTATATGATTTAACATCAAAAATATGAAGCCATCATTCTTAATGCTATTCCATTTAAATAATATAGATGTGGAAACAAACTGCTTGCTTGGGCAATATAAGCCTAGATGGTATTTATTTTTATTTATTTTTTTTTTTTTTAACAAATTTCTGCTAAAAAACGGTTTGCCAAATAATAATGTGTAATGACAGCATTGTCCCTGAGTGCACTCCCTTATGGTGCATGAGAGAGGAAAAAAATCTATAATTCACGTTAATGAACAGAACAGGGCTTGAAAAGATTCACATTACTGTTCCCTGATGATAAAGTCTGTTAATGATGAGTCGGTGATACTTTCAAAAGAGATTCTGTATTGTTGTAATCAGCTGCTGTGCTTTGATTCTTCCAACTGTCTTGAATGTTCAGACTTGAAGTTGCATTGCATACCTCACTGCAAGCCTGCAAGTAATCATTGCTAAAACATCCATGGCAATTCACATCCCCTTTTAGCCTCATCACTTTTTTGATTTGATTTTTTTGTTACAACATCATTTCGGCAAACAGCCATCAGTAATGTCTTTACAGTCTAACATATCAAATGATATCATACATTTCAAAAACATTGGATCAAGAATTAATTAAAAATTTTGAAAGTACAAGCCGATGTTTAAGATTGGTTAAGACTTCCCATTTAACTTGAATGAAGTAGTAATGAGTAATTATTAAAGTTAGTTAATTACAATGCTTATTTCATTTTTCTTGATACTGCATCCAGCTAATAGCTGCAAACCTACAATAATTCAACATTCACAGTTTGAGATCAGTTTTAAGACCACCCCCCCCCCCCCCCAACCCCCCGCATACATTTTTTGTGACAGAAAGCAACACGTCAAGTTAAAGTTATCAGACAAAACACTAGCTTTTTTCACATAACTACAAGCTAAGAGAGGGTACATTCAGCATATTATATGCAGTTTCCTTGCTAATATGTCATCTGCTGTGTTATTTGAGTTTTGCAGAAAATATTCCAAAGTAGAACAGAAACCTAAAAAAGTTAATGGGTCTGCCTCGTGGGCAGTTACATTAAACTTTTACCACAGTATCCTTGGTATTATTTCTGTGCAAGCGCACACAACAGACAAGTTAAACATCAGCTGCATGAAGAATTCACCCACAGCTGTGGAAGGGAATTATATTGTACCAATATTCAAAAGGCTTTTTGAAGGTCATCAATTAAGATGCTGGGGTTCAAGCTCTGCTTTGACAGCAGAAGCCACTAATTGCCCAAAGGCTAAGCATGCATGAGTCAAAGAGCTTTGGAGTTCAGTGCTGTTACGGAGCTGAGCAGATGAAAAATGATGCTGAATAGGGCTCCCTACCTTGGTGCAAGCTGCTACTTCGACTCCCGGTGGTAATAATGGGAGCCGTCTCGTCCTCTCACTTGCTGGGATGGTGCGGACAGTGCCGGACAGTAACAATATGAAAAGCGGTGCAGGCAGACAGAAGCAGGGTACTAATGGGTTTCTGTATAAGAGGCTTTTTTTGGAAGGGGGAGTATTTCTCTGTCTCCCTCTTCCTCTCAGCCTCTTTCTTGGTTGCTGGAGAGCAGGTTGGAAGCAGAGTAGTGGAGTCCTGATTGTGTCGTTGCACGATTGTGCGATAAAGTGCTTGCTCCCCACAGTATAGCGGCTGAGATGTGCTGTGCATACTAAAGAAGCCAGCAGCTCACTCCCCACACCTTTTTTGTGTTAAGAAACAAAGGCAAACGTGGCGAGCAAGGATGAAGAGGACAAATGACTCCAAAAGGCTTTGAAGAGATGTGCCATTTCTGTTTCAGCTATCTCGAATGCAGCAATTTCCTCACTTACAGCTATCATGCACACACTTCCTGGGTAGTGCTTTCCTGGCGATCACTCTTTGCAAATCATCCCACCACAATAAAATTTGATTGACTGGTTCAGCTGGATGTGGGCAGAAAGTTGAGTGGCCTTGTGACTGTCGTGACATTTTAAAAATCACAGTGCCTGAGGAAAGCTGACATTTCAAATTCACTTCAGGGATGCGTTGGTGAATCTCCTTGAGCATATTCTAACAATTGTAAGTATGTGTTCTTTTGCCTGCCTGTCAAAAGGTTCTAGTGCCATCTGTGACTATAGTATTTATTTAGATTCTTAACTACATCCTTACCCTGTCATTCAATAGGGCTAACTGAGTAGTTAAACAATTTACATTTGCTTTCTAGCTAACAACAGGGTGCATTAAAGTATTCAAGCACAGCCCAAGCATTTCAGAACATAGAGAAGAGTTTGCTTATGAACAAAGTTAACTCAAAACTGCAGAATTTTGCAACACCCCATAAACAGTTTTCTTTACTTCTGAGGCATTTCAAAATGAGAAAGGAATATAGCCTTGTTTGCTATGCTGGTAGTGCTTGCCTCTGACAGGAGACTAATTATGCACTGTGGTTGTGCATAGTGGTTCAGAAACTCACATTATCAGGTAGCTCACATATTCAATTGCTGAATTTCAATCCTCACAATTTATTGGAGCAGCTGTAATGTGAGTAGATTATTCACCATACTGACACTGCTCTGCAAGAGGATGTTCACTCCGGCACTCTTTCAACAGAACAAAATGAAGCATTCTTGAAAAATCCTTCCACTTACAAAGTTGGCAAGACACTCATATTTACAAAAAAGTCCCTATAACTCAGTAAAAAATAGGTCTGCTTTTAAAATGATTGATACTGAATGAAGCCAATTTACACTAAACACATTTGGCCCACTGTCATGTAATCCTGTTTGTTTTCATGTAGTGGGAGTGACTACAGACGGAGAGAGAAAAGGACAACAATTTAGTTCTTTTAAGTAACAAGCTCACAGTGTGGACCACAACAGAAACAAAAACAACTGTTATTTCCTCTTCTGTGTTGGGTTGAGTTTAATTCTGTTCCATGAATATTTAAAGCCGTTTATGTGAATGGGCTTGGCTAGGTCCAGTGTCATGATCTGGGTCCAGGCGCAGCTGAAAGTAGCAGCTGAAGAGCCTTACAAGTGGGTCAGTTGTAGGGGGCTGCCTCAGTCTTGTACAGATTCAATGCAGAGATCTTGGGCTGTAGAAAGAGAGTCGTGGGGAAATGTTTGCTCCACGTTGTGCTTCATAATTTTCTGCAGTCGAAAAGTCAGCATGGAGAGTGCCTGCAGTATTACAATGATGCAGCTGATCACTATGCGCTTCCCAGATGTTCCTTTTTATGGCAACATGATTCCAGCTGAAGCAGGAGGTGTTCAGTGGTGCCAGTGTCATCCGCCACCACACCAGGTTTAACTAAACAACCACTATACTGAGGAATGTTCCAGAATGTTAGAAAGTAAAATGAAAAATGGAATCTAATTCAATAATATAATAATTGGTTGTAATAAAAGGAAAAAAAAGCCTGAACTGTAAAGACACATCAGAGATGCACTAGAATAACAGTGCAGGAGGTCACCTTTTCTCCCATTTCTTTTCACTGAGACAGTCATTAAGACACACTAGTCTAACAACATCCCACAGACCTTGCCATACCTTTTTGAGTATGAGCCTCAGCATTTTTACTCTGCATCTGAGATGTGTGTTTGCCCTATTAAAATTGGGCTTATTCTGTCTGAATGTTTAAGTACAATAGCATTTGTTTTTATGTTCATTCTACTTGCAATACCAGGCACAATACGCTAATCAAGTCATGTAGGCTGTGAGCATCTGAGCAGAGATGACAGCTGTCTTGGCAGGAGGGAATCCCACACCCAGACACCTCCTATGCTTTCTGAATTTTGAGAGAACATGATTCAACAAAGAGTAGATGTATTTGTAATTTCTTACAGTCGGTCCGATTGAATCCTGTTTCATCCAACTGCTGTGACTTGAAATGCATATCACATGTTGTCCTACTCCTTAAAATACTGACATTCAGATATTCCTTTGACAGCCTGAGACCGTAATCATGGTTTTATATTTAAAACATATTAGGTAATTACATACTATTTATTGTGCAGTATATGGCAGGTCCAATTTAATCTAACCAAATTTACTTACTCCTATTATGTGCATACTCTTTATGTGCAGATTAAGCTCAGATTCCACATAGGCTTCAGTTAGTCTTTGTCCTACATTTATCTGTATGATGGTACATTTTTGTGTAAGAACATGATTGAATACTATGTGTTAATGCCACCACTCAAATGTTTTGTTGCTATTTGTTTTAGTCTTTATTACTGGTGGGGCATTTGCATCCTGATTTTGGAAGTAAATCTTGTATCTTGAAATACATTAAAGAAAAGTACGTCTGGTACAGTGACTACCATGTCAGAAAGAGTACAAAAATATGTCTGTTCATATGCATTGCGTAGGTATACTGATATTAGTTTTGCATGTAGCATCCAAAACAGGATGCGCACATATATATCTATTTTAATTAGAATTTAAGTTGATGACTTTCGCTCAGAAGTAATTTACATTATCCACAACCTTCTGGTGTTCACCATATTTTACAAATGTGAAATTGCTCTCCTGATAGCATAATAGTGTTGCATATCTACCAAATATTCCTGCACCTCTATTTTTAAATCTTTTTGGTGTCTATTTTTTTTTTTTTTTTTGAGGCTGAGTCTTTATGTCTATAATTAATTGTGAGATTCATTTGATTGCCATTTTCCTTGATGATTATCTTTGACTTAATTTTCTATCAGTTTTTTTTTTTTTCTTTACATTCAGTATTTGATGGAGAATGGGGAAAAGAGTATGTGCAATTTACATGTGTGCATGCCCATGATTAAACATACATGAGTGTAATATATTGATGTTACTTCAAGATGAACTGGAAAATCGCAGTGGACTGGTGTTGATTTGTTCCCGTGATGCACAGTTGACATCTGTCTCAGTACATTAGATCAGATTATCACTGTTAGCATAAAACAAATCTGGCATGGATCCAAGCTGCAGGATAGCTTCTGCTGATTAACAGGGTTGGGTTCTGTTTTTTTTTTCTCCTTTACCCCAAAGTATGACAGCTGGACTATAGAAACCACCATCCTGGGGAGAATCTGCCCAGATCTGTCTTCAAAAGGCCAGGATTTAGGCAAAATATATCTAATTAGTGATTTGTTCAAGGTTGTTTTCAGCAGCTACACCCTCTATGGTGAAACGTGTGTATATTTAAAAATCAGGAGAGGGTCATTCCCCCTTTGAGGGTCCCAAAACTTGTTTGTTTCAGCTCTTCATTTAAAGTTGGCAGTTTGTCCCAACAGATTTCCCACCTTACTCAGAAGATGAATATGCTATTTGATTATTCGATTATATTATTTATATAATGCCTCACAAAGATAGAGCTGAACCAGGATCATATGATAAGATATAGGTAATTAGTAGGCTCTATTTTAATTAAGTTTCTTTTGAACAGGCTGTATATCTAAATGGTTTCTGTTAGCGTGAAGTCCACAATTGAATGCAAAATCCTCAGGAGATTGTAAAGGCATAAAATATTGAATTAATCAAAACCTCATCTTGTGCTTAAACCTGAGTGACATTTGAATGATTTTATGGTTTTATGGTTTTAGGTTTTTGTTTTTCAATACTTCAGACTAATATGTACGTACCGACTTTGGCACTAGCTAAAATAAAACTCTTAAGAATCTGGAAAAAAGTGTTAATCTTTTGTAAATTTATAACACAAAGTTAACGAGAAAGCACATTGCAGACAGATTAAATATCTTTTTGATGCAAGATAACTGTTTGGCTGTGTAATAGAAGTAACAGCACCAGTACTATTTCAGATATGACATTGCAGCAACTGAATGATAATGATAGACAAACATTTTTCAAGTCATTGTACATTACATTACATTAAAACTCTTACATTCATACAAAACATTCAACATTGTTCTGGTCATAATGAAATTTGAAAAGACCAAAGATCAAAGCCCGGTCTTAATGGATTGCCTCTTCAGACATTGAGAATTACAGTTTAATAAACCTGATTTGGTTGACTGAGAGCAGAGTGACTGGAAAGGTATCAGCAAAGCTATTGGAGAAGAAACAACTGTTTTGATGTTTGCAGACTGCAGAAATGTTTCATGGTAGTGTTGGTTTTTTGGTGAAAGTGATGCACTTGCAAGCTAACTAATAAACTGTTACACAAAGAACTTCAGTCTGGTTCGTTGTTGCAGAAGAGGCAAAAGATGTTTATTGATGATCTTCAGTACAGCAAGGCTTCGCAGAGTTTCAGATGTTACATGCACTAAGTTTCACACTTAGAGTCTTACGCCTTACACACTCATCAACCTCTCACGGTCCGGTCTGTCTCTGCTGCTGGTGCTGCAGGTGCCGCGAGTGCTGGCAACTCTGCTTCACAAAATTCATCTTATAGCATCCTAAATAGTGGGAAGCTAATGACCTAAGCTGTACAGATATTTGATTATAACTGACCTTGCATCGTCTAGAGTCTGGCGCCTAACTGTAAAAACATTGCTTCAAAGGGTATCCTTGGTTGATAAGGGAGCACACATTGACCCAACTCCTGTTGTTTGTGACTCCTGTCACAAACACTGACATGGGAGACAGAGTGGGAGAAAGTCCCACCGGGTAAAGAATCCCTATATCACCCAAGAACAAAACTTTTAATATAAGAAGCCTCAAAGATCTAAGATATCTTAGATCTATGATATATATCTGTGATATATGTTGTAATATATGCATTCCCACATGGTTAAGTATGGAGTGACTGACCTAATAATGAACTACAGCTATATGAGTGCTCAAAACCATAGGCCTTTCCATTGGGACGGCCTTGTGCCATGTATACACTTTCAGTATGCCTGTGTGCATGATTAGTTCAACATAGCAGCATCTCTTGGAATGTAGGCCACAGGTCGTAACTCTGTGATCAACCTAAAAACTACACAGAATACAATCATCATTGTCCCGGTGTATACTACTTCTACTAAACTAATCAGTCTATTGATATAATGATCACTAAATAATCACCACTATTCTTCAGTAGGTAGCTTGATGTTATGTGTTTCTTCATGCTAGCATGGCAGAAAGCCTACCTGTGTAGCCTAACCACTATCAGTAAATGAGTGAAGTTTTTGGAAAACCTTGACAATTAGTTTGAAAGCACTTTTCTTAATCCAGTACATGTTCAATAACCATCTGTGGTCCATGTTTGTGGGGAGGGGCCAGGTGAAATTGAACACATCCTCCAGGATACAGAAGGAGCAGGTGCATTGGGGCACTCTGTCGAGGACGTCTGCTATAAAGGGCATCTTTTGTCTGTAGTGAGGGAAACTGGATGACAGTGAAAGGATGACAGCGAGGTAGAACAGCAACAGTGAACATTGGGGAAATCCCAGCATCTTGCAATACTCTGAAAAGGGAGAGTGTTCGTGTTTGTAGTTTGATTATATTGCCTGCTTTTGCTATTTTAATTAGCCTTTTTCCGTTGGCAGATCCATGAGGGTGAGCCAAAGACTTTTGTTTTGTTTATATTTCCTCGCCTCTTGGCTGCATCATAATGAATACTTGTCCACAGACAAGAAAACATACTTTCTGACCACTGATCCCTCCCAAACCAGACCATGCATACAGCATGTGACACTGTCTAATTTGGAATAAGTACAAAAGTAATTTTAAAAACTTTTTTGAGATGAAATAACCAAGTTTTTAACCAAGAGTTAAAATGAATGTAAAGCTACACTTTACACATACACTACCAACATCTCCTCGATTAATTTCACTTAAGTAAGAAATTCCAGGACAACTGAAATAATCTGAAAGGGTTTTATTAATGTAGGGCATTAAATTACTGGGAAGTAGGTCTACTGGGATGTTTAGATTGACTTGGAGTCCCATTCCCCAGGGAGGCAAGCACACCAGCTCAGTTGTAGGATAACCACTTTTGGACCTTCTGAAGCACAAGGGGCTGGTCTTGGCCATAGGACAAGAACAGTAAAAGCCTGGATCCAACCAGGGAGAGGGTCAAAGCAAAGTAGAAGACCCTTGAAAACCGCCAGGGAACTGCTTAATTGCTTCTGTCAAGGAGTGAAAATTTTTGTCAACACAATATGACAAGCCAAAACCAGTGAAGATTTTTTGTATCGTGTTTCGAATGTGTATCAAATTTTACAGCACCCTCTGACAGGCAACTAGATTCACAATATTAAACTGTGTGTGATGCTTTTGTTTTATGCTTTTTTGCCCTGTTTTGAGAATCACCAACTGTACATTAAGCTTGCCTAGCAGCAACAACCTCTGCACTCACACAAGAGCACTGAGGCAAGATGATTGCAGTCCATGCAACTAATGGATATTTTCTAAACTGCAAGACACCCTTTGCACTACAGTAGACTGGAAGGATAGGCACTAATCCAGTGATGTCATCCCTGCAACTCAAAATTGCCTGACAATTGGAGAGTTCCTGAGAGTAGTGAGATGCGAAAACCTTGCTCAACCTACCCACCCATATCCACCCAAAATCAATCTGTTCCGCCATTGTCATGGTCATTCTCAGCAAACAACACAACTGGTTTCGAACCAGGGCCATAGGGCTCATTTAAACTGAACATCTTGCTTACTCAGCCCCTGAATACACCACCACCCAAAACTCCATGGAAATTCACATTCCGTGGCTACTCTATTAATATTATGCCAAAAATGTAAAACAAAGTCAGCAATTTATAACAATTTGAAAGAATACATATTCCAGAAGGGCACTGTTCTGCTTACTCCACTTACTGCCTACTGTAGAAAAATATTTGGTTGTGATCTTTGAGAAAAGTTACTTTTTTCTCAGTCTCTTGCCATTGGGACAAATTTCTGAAAGCTTGGTTGTGAAGTCCAAAAAATGTACGGAAAAGTACTCAAGCATTTACATACATGACTGAACAGCAAATGTACAATGGATGGCTGAGAAGAGCAGTAAAAGTTTGTCAGAAACTCAAAACAACACAAAACAACAAAACAAAATAAAAATGGCATTTTTCAAGAATGCATTCTATTTAAATCAAATAGATGTAAGCTTCCTGTATGTCAAGCTTACACCTATTTGTGACCTTACTTTCACATATAAAATTTACTGCATAGACCACCTCAGTGTGGGTTCTCCATTATAGAATATATTAGTTGTGTATACATCTTTGGGAAAAGAAAATATGTGATTTTCTCATGTGATTTCTCCAAAATACATGATGGTCATGTTGACACATTTTGAGGTTTACATACAGTGAAAAAGAGGAGATTGATTATTGGAAGTTCTGGAACAGTAGTTTTGTCAGTGTCTACGGATTCTCTGTCTGTTGTGATAAAAGCAACTTTATTTAATTGTATTTGTTTTTAAAGGCTTAAGGACAGCAATACATAACACAATTTCAGTCAAGCATTCACTGGAGTAACCACCCTGGTCTCTCTTCTTGTGTTCCCAAGCCCACTGCGATGACTATCCTTCCCAACATTGGAGCATCTCCTACAGATGTGCACACACACACACACACACACACTGTGCAATCTCCCAAACACCAGATCCTTTCAGGGATATGGCAGTCAGTTATGAACTGTTATCCGTTATGGCTATTACCTCTAAGGACCCCTCCCCTAGCAAAGAAGCCCTCGCCTGACTACCCTGGCTTGCACAGAGTCTTGGGAGCAGTCCACACTTGACACACAGACAACAAAAAATATACAAATATGGATGCTGCTCTGACCTACTTACACACCTGGGGCTAAAGCCACCATCAAAGAAAACACAAATAATCCAAACCTTCTTTGTAAAAGATTATGATGTCATGTACATTATGGATCAATTAAGCAAATATGCACTGCATATGGTGCTTATTTTGATATCTTTTATTTTATATCTTTTTATTCAGAACAATACTTGTTTTGTATTTTCACCCTTTACTATTGCCATTTGGGAAAGAAGCTCACCCAAGTATCTCTCTTTAAATAATCAGCAATGTGTTCATTTATTTATTTGTGGAGCACTGCAATGAAGATGTAACTTCAGTCCTCCTTAACAAAATGAGAATTTTCTTTGGACGGAGTTAGTGTGTTTATCATCAGTGTAGAGATGGTGCAGATGCAACACTTTGTGTTTGTTGAATATCCCCAGCAGGAGTGCCAGAGAACATGACCCTTTGCCTATCACAAAATGACTTTTCAGCAAATTCAACCACCACTGTTTTTTGTTGTTGTTGGGGTTTTCATTTTTATATTTGTCCATCCATGAACCCACAACTTGCCCTTGCTATTTACTGCTCCGCTGAAGATACTCATTCAGCAAAGAAAAGTCCACTTACCAGGGAACAAAGGTCAAAGGAACTTGTGAAAAAGACAAGGAAAAAATGGTTTGTTCAGCTGAAAGCATGTAAAATATGACACATTTTGATATTGTTCCTTTTGTAAGGCTGTGAAAGTCAGTTAGTCTGTTTGTTCATTGGATATTTCCCTAAATGTCATGGCCTTTTTTCATGTGTTTTTCAATCAGTCATTGCTGAAGTCAATGTCACGTGATGCTATTTTGGACTAATTTGTTGCAGTTCTCATCAAATATTGTCTTGTAATCTTGAACACAGAAATATGTCCAATTTTTATGTATATATGAATTATATATATGAATATATATATATATATATATATATGTGTGTGTGTGTGTGTGTGTGTGTGTGTGTGTGCGTGCATATCTATAAACACCAGCACTTAAAGTGCTCAAGCTAAGGAAAAATGCTGATTAAATCTATGGGTTGTAAAATCTCTTACTGAACAGCCAATGGAATATAAACACAAAAATAAACTCAAATAGACTGACAACAATATAATTAATGGTGATCTCTGCGGCACAAAGCAGATTTCAATCTTAGGCGTATATAATAGTTATAAATGCAGTGAATCTTTTGCATGGATTATATCAGGATTTTTGAGGTGGTGGCAATCTCATTGAGAGTCCCTCATTGTCACAGTGAATATAATACAATCATTAGTGGGATGTATAACCTTTTTAATCAGACCTTTTATATGTTATTATAGCAATGAATACAGTCATTTATATTGTTAGTAAATAATTGAGTCATAAACATCTTTAAAACATCAAATCCTTATGTGCCTGATGCTCACTATTTTCCTAGCATGCCAAAATGATGTCTCCATGTCCCAAAAGTTCCAGAATAGCAACTATGTCGTAAAGCTATACTGACCACTTGATAAATGTATAAATGGCTAATTTTCCTGTGCAGTTTTTCCTAACTTTACTCAATCTGGTTTATGTAACGAAAAAAGTACTCATATATAAGGTAATAGAGTGTCAGACTGGAAAAGGAAAGGACGTGCCTTCGTTTGTTACTTAAAGTCAAGGACAAAGCCCCAGAGTGGCCACACTGAATACACCCCTAGGATAATAGCACTGTCACACTGATGTAGCCGAGATGAACAAAGGAATTCTAACTACTCTACCCAAGTCCGAGGATGTTACGAAAATAACTTACAGGAGTCCACATTAAGTACTGGAAGGAAAGCATTGTGATGCTTTTTGAATACCATTAGGGAGTGGTGTCTGTCCTCTTCACACTTTGCCTCTAAGCCTTGAAGCCCTATATAAGCTTAGATGACTGAACAGTTGATTTTCTTTCTTTTGTTAGTCACTAGAACCACTCAGAACCCAAACTCCCCCTGCCTCTATACAGACCAGGGCACTAAAATACAAAATCCCTGCTTCCTGGCTCTGCAATGCCAATTTTCACACACTGATCCTAGCCCAGCCAGTAAGCACCTGGGACTAAATTAGAAGAGGAATCAGTCGTCTAATGCTCACAGGAGGCACAGACATCCACAGTGTAGCACACTGATGTAAATCTAATCATGCAGTGTAAGTGAAGAATCAGAACAGCCAGTTGTAAAACATATTGTTATTTTTGTGGAAGGAGTGATCATACTAATGATACTGTGTAAATGGAAAAAAAAAATCCTGTAAATTCATAGTGGTCATATACAAAGAGATACACAAATGTCCCACTACAAATTTTGTTCTACCTCTCACCCCAAATGGAATGTAATTTAATTCTTGATTTGAATGGAAATAAAGATGAATGATATTCAGTAACGTTAAATGAAAAATAGCATCACACTGCATCAGTTCAGTCTTAAGTAAAGTGAAGTGACTCCTGGAGACACCAGGATATACAGACAGTTTGTGGTGCACTGTGAAGACATTGTATTATTGGACTGGAGTCTCCTGAAGGACACTGATATTTTACTTTTACCTACAGATGTACTGTAAATTTTAGTATTTTATATAAATATTAGTTACATTGTTCAGCAGGTACCTTAGATCATCACACATAATTCTTTAGAGCAGCAAAGCTAGTTACGTGATCACTATTATTAATCTGGCTTGAAAAAGCCATTGTACTCTTCTTATTTCTCCTTCTTCTTATTATTATTCCATCTGATTTTCTGTATATAACTCCTCCTACAGCTTTTCGGCTACACTCACAAGACTTAGCCAATACCTTCAGCTAGTATGGGATTGTATTGCTTATGCTTTTTGTGTCAATGCCAAAAATAATTTTTGAGATATTTCTAATTTCACATTGAAAAATTCACCATTGACTAACATAGACAGAATGCTCAGAATATGAATATTTTAACACGTGCTGTGACATCACGATTGGCCTGCTATAGCAGCCACAGATACAGACCATCTCTTGAGCAAAGCTCACTAGCTACTACCATGCTTTTTCAAGTTAACTTAAAGTTTGTTCTAAAACTTTCCTTTTGAGTTATTATTTTTTCCGTCTAGGTAGGTGTGCAGGTAGGTGTGTTCAAATTGCTTATGTCACTGTACCACCTCCAGTGCTCTCGCTTTCTAATAATTACGTATGTAAGGATGAATCACATACAGTGGTTGAAAACGCTTGAAAACAGTAATTCCTATACTGACAGTGTTGAAATAATTCATTTGTAAGAACTGAACAATACACTCACTCACATGTAGTATTGCGCTAAATATCATACAATGGCACATGGAATGCATATTGCATATATGTTAGATACCATAGCACCTACCGTGTGAATATGTGAAAAAATGGTGTGCATAGCTATGTGTTTGGATAGTAGTGGCCATGGAAGACAATTTTTTTTTTTTGTCAATTGAAAAACCTTCTTTAATCTTAAAACAGGAAAAACATGAGGAATGAAGGAGGCAGAAACCTAATGCAAACCAGCAAGGTGCCAGGCATTATCAAGGTGTTTGACTACACTGTAGACTACACAGTGTCAAATATCATGGAGACACTCAAAATAATTGATCTGACTTAAATTATTTATCTTTGAGATCAAGTTGTTGAGGGCAGTGACAATGCTGTGATATGCCTAGTTAAGAAGCATTCATTTTTAATAAAGGATTGTATGTTTTGTTCCATGGAAGAATTTAGTTGCAATATTTCTCAAACAGGAAAATATTACTGTATGCAAATTGTTATTTTCTCTATTAATTTGTTGCTCTGCTCAATCACTTATAAAAATCAAATCGTCCCGAACGCATTATTCTAAATAGTGCAGTGTACAAAGATATGTATGAGGAGAAGTCACACGCTAGTATGTATATTTTCAAGACCAAATTTAGTGAATGTACTTCTTTACTTTTGTAATCTAATTAGATTATGTATTCAGTAGAGAGATGGGGCCTTACTGTCCTCTTAAAGGACATAGCTGTTCACATTACATTAATTATTATGGGAATGAAACTGAGATTTCCATGATCATGTGATGATGTCCTGTCTCTCTTTAACAAAATCTGAAGACTAATTTGTTTAAGCTATGCTCTGTGTAATGCTATTAAGATATCTTTAAATATAATTCATTAATTTATTTTCTTATAGGCATATAAAAACCAGCGTCTAATGCATGGGAAGGGAGCCTTTAGAAAGAAAGAGGCTTAAATAGCATTGTGACTCAGTAATTGGTCCCCAACCTAAAGGCAATTATAATTCTATAGGAGACATATGAAGGTAGCAAGACATTACACCTTGATTGTCTCCTACAGTGGAGGATGCATTGTTGTATCCTCACCCAGAAGAGTTTTTCAAGGATCATTGATGTAAGCCCCCACACATGTGCTATGCTCTATTCATTTTTACTGTCATAATAACATAAATAATCACTATAGAAATGGGTTTTTACAAAGATAATTTAATATTTTAAATCTTCCTTGAAAACTCTATAAATTGGCTTTAATACAAAATTCCATTTTATGGAAGAAATGCTAGAAAAACGAACCCATTCCATACCTGCCATGCTAAAAATAAATACTGCCCTGAGGGAAGGGAGTCTTGCTAAACATCAAACAAAATTGCCGAAGGTCAGCTGAATAAGGACGTTCCATTTCCCTCACTGCATTAGGTACCTCCTTCTTTTCTCCTTGCATCTCTTCTGCATCTCAATGGGCATGACCAAAGAATTGTGGAAGAGGGGCGAGGAAGGCATGTGAGGGTTCATCGTTATAGTGTTAGGATGCACTCTTTGTCTCACCTAGAACCAGGGATCCACCAATTTATGTATTTTTGGAAGAGTATATATTATCCTACAGGCAGGTTAGTGTTACATTCATAATGATCCCTGTATTCGTAAAATTGTATTCTTGTCATTTTACCTTTTCCAATAAGATTATTCACTTTCATCGGTGCCCCCCCCTCCCTGCAGCAACCTGCAACCTGCAACCCCGACTCCTCCTTAAATAATTACAAGATAATAGTGGGGTGTGATGAATAATGTTCTTCTAATAGCTTACATAACTTTATTTCATAATCATAGTGTGTCTGTATGACAATTTCTCACCTTTGCAATTGCTTAATAAAAATGAATCGTACAAATCAGAGAAATCAGTTCTTTTTCCACTAGACATGTTGTTGGGTATTTTACAAACTCTCTGTACACTCTCCGTACTCTCTGTAGACATGCATTCTTTCATCTGGTTGGATGTTTGGAGTTATGCTGCATCACCAATAGTTCCTCTGTTTGAACCACCACTGTTTCATTTGAGAAAACTATTGTGGGATTGGCCAGTTGCAGCAATGATGTCACATCAGAATTCCCTCAGTCTCAAGCTGAAAAAGAATTTCTGGAAATCCATGTGTGTATGAAAAACTCTTCATTCTGTTGGTATGAATGACAGTCCTTTCCCCATGGCTGACATCTGTGTCTCAGACTGTTTCTTATTGGAAGGATTAATTATATCCTTGCTTGGCTGGGAGTAATGAGCCCTTGACCTCCGTTTTCCTCATTTGCATTTCTTCTTTGTCTCTATCTTGAGAGAGAGAGTAATCCCCTTTGGTTTTAGTATCCGAATTGCACAAGGTAATGCCAGACAGAGGGAAAATTCTGATTTCTTATATGGGGGCATTGCTGTTACATATAATTTGATTTGATTCTGAGTCTGATCTGTGAAATGGTTGTTTCCTTTTCATTCTAAATAGAGGTTTTCTTCTCAGTCATGTACATCTCCCAATAGCTCTCCCAATAACAATGACGACAAAACAGATCAGCATTACAAAAATAATGAATACAACTCAAAGCATTAACTATGTTCAGCAACAAGTCCAAGTCACTGACAGCAAAATGAAATGAAGGCAATTATGTTCCCAGAAGGATAGGATCTGGGTGACTAATTGGCCCATTTCTGTTTCTGTCAAAATCCTCCAAAGCAATTTTCCTCAATTATATCTGCAGATCACCATGCACTTTCTTCTTTTCCCAAGGTTCAGTCCTGTTTCCAGGACATCACAGTGCCCCAGGACAATTTTCTGACAAGTTTGCTGACACAATGTCCTATTGCTTCACCATAACAGGATAGGCCCCATCTGCATTCACAAGGAAAAAAACTCACATAATTATTTCTCTAATGATGACGTCATCCCACTAAAACAACCATTTTTGCAAATGCCAGGGTGATGGACATATGGGCTTAATTACAATTTCACTTCACACTTCACATAAAGCCGGAGTTGTAAAGTTATTTAAAAATATTTTACGGCTTTGTTCCTGTTTTGTTTGAGATCAACACGGAGTGGTGAGTCCAGCTCTGGCCAATAGTATAAGAGCAATGTTAAAGCAATATAGTGTAAAAAATGCTGCACTTACATGGCAATTAGTGTTTGTAACTTCCAATCTGCACTTGTCAGGTGCATTGCTGCAATTTCAATAGCCCATAAAACTAATCTTGTACCAGAATGTGACACACACCCACAAGGATTCCTTTAGTACACAATTCTAAATCTTAATACACATACAAAAATGCTACCCATGTGACTCAGATGAGCTAAATGATTGCCAACCACCATGCATTTATGGACACCAGCTCAATTGCTGAGTTCAGTTGTCCAAAGCCAACTCAGTTTCCAGCCTTACTAGCTGGTACAGTATGTATACTTACTGAAAAAGTACCGCAGATATTTTCAAATAAAAAATGTCTTTGGAATGAGAGATTTGATGTGTACTTCATCATAGATACCTACCTAGCTAGCTAGCTAGTGTATTGGATATGCCTATCCTCATCATTAAAAAAAAAAAAGTTTTTTTTTTTGAACTGAAGTTTGTATGCTCAGCTTTATTACCATCCTTGGTCATTAAACAATTGCAACAGAGTTTGTTCTTATATAGAACAAAAAAATGACTAGACTAACAGGTGAAAACGTTTAAATTAGGCAAGGCACAGACAGGAAGAAGGGCCCTCTGGAGGAAAACCGGGGAAGCATCAGGCAACAGGACCCAAAAGGCAGTTTTGAAGACGTCTGCTGGTTGTTGTGGGCAACCCCTGACAACAATCTGATGATGTGGTATTCATTTTCTTCACATCATGTTTCAGAACACAGATTATGAGACAGAATTCAATCAATTTTATCATTTCAAGCAGAAAACTTCTGATGTTATGCATCATGTTTGAGCACAATTTGCACTAAAAGCTAGCAAACTTCAGAGACTCTATGCAATTTTATGACCTGCAGAATCATTGCAAATGAGATTTTAAAAAATCATGTATCATCAATATTTCCTAGATTTTGAGAAAAACACAGAATAATTATCCACAAGTATAAATTATATATGGATATAAAAATTGCTGCAGAACTTTATGATATTAAAGAATAATAATGAAAATAAAATCTGTGCTCATTATACTAACTGGTTATTCAGCAAATTTTTGTTTTATTGTAAACTGAAGTAAACAGAAAGTATTGAAATGGATGATTGGTTTCAGAGTAAGACTTGTGCCTCGTCTGTTTCCAGCTCCCCAGCCCCAAGTGTTACCAACGCACATATAACAGATGCATTTAAAGACATCTCGTACATGATCATATTGACAATGCCAGTATTAAATAACAATTTTAGGCTTCACAGATATTAACATTATTTACAGATATATTGAAGAGAGAGACATGCAAGAGCAGTCAACTCCTAGGGTCAGTGAAAATGGAGGAAACACCAGGACTGTTCCAGAACACACGAGGTGAGGCAGACAGGAGGCAGGGTTGTCTCGGAATATGCGAGACACGTTCGCAGGGAGGCAGCCTGGGGTCAGGTGCCGATGAAGTACATCAGGACTCTGTCAGGACAAGATTAGAGTCCAACCTGTGGCAGCGTTGACTCCGCTCTGAGCCCAATACAAGTTTACTAAGGGACAGCCTGGGGTGGGGCACCGCAACACACACGAGTCTCACAGAACCCACAAGATTTGAGTCCAACATGAGGACGCAGATTTCTCTTGGATCCTGCGACAGAGAAAGGAGGCTGCTGATGAGCTCTGGGGTGTCCTCTTTCAAAGCTAATTAAGTAAAAATGTGTTTATCCCCAACACCCCCCCCCCCCCCCCCCAAGGAGTGGTTGATAAAACAAAGGTGTGACTGCATCCAAAAAATGAACAAAATATACTTAGCAATTCAAAAGCCTGATTTCATATTTTCCATAAGATTACCACAAGTGTCTGTATTTGCCCATGATAATTCACCCGGTGCATTATCTGGAGTACCATTTCATTATGGGATCCAGTACTTGGTTACCAATACTGGCTCAAGGTCATCTACACTAACTGGCCACATACTTCATTTGCTTGGTAACCATATTTATTCTCTATAATCTACTATCTTCTATTTCTGTTGACATTTTTTTTCAAATAAACAAAAAATTAAACACTCCATTGACAGTTGAACAAACTTTGTTTTTGTGGAAGCCCACAAGACAAAAGATGGGTGCTGTAACCACCACTCTGTGAAGACTTACTTCTGTATCCCAAGTGCTTTGTGAAGTGTAGTTTGGCTAATTTAGTCTCAGTTTTGAAGCAAATGCTCACAAAATCAACATTATACATTTTAAATGTCCCCTAACTTTTTTATGCATCAGCTCATCCCCTAATTAAGCAAATATACTTCAAAACTTCTTAGTTGAGCTGGAAGTTCAAAGAAGAATTTGAGTTCTGTCACACATCGGCTAGCTTCCCCTGTTGTCTTTATCATGAGAAGCAAGATGTAAAAATTTTTGCAATAGTAAGAGGACGTTCACTGTCAAAACCACTGCAGGGGGGAGAACAGAAATTTGCATGCAGATTCAGATATTGTCATTGAAGCTGAGTCTGTTTACAGGCTAGTACTGTATTTTTTTTTGTTTGATCTCAGAATTGTGGGCTCACTGATATCTGTGTCTGATTCACAGCTCTAGTATTCCTCCAGTATTTTTTCATAAATCAAATGCAGGATACCTTTCTTGTGTTCTCATTATCATGCCTTTTTTATGACCAGTTTATCTGTTTGTGTCCTGTCACAAAAAATCACTTCCACACTTTTCAGGTCTCTTAGGTTCACAGTATAACATTTTCTTAACATTCAGCATGTCTGTGTCGGTGAGGTGTCTGTCTTTGGTTGATTATTATTAGTCAAATGAATGCATCACTAAGCATCCACATTGTAAACAAAACACAAAGCTTGGAATATTTCAAACATCATCCCAAAGATGTATGGCTCATTCAGCAAAGCAATACTGTCTTGTTTTATACAGAGCCCCTAAAAGTACAAGCCACACTGTATGAAAAGAGAATGTATGGATGTTGGTGGCGAGTATTTAAAATTGGGCATACTTTCATGGCTAAACAGTAAGAAAGCTGATACCAGTGACAAATTGCAGCAACTGTGTCTTTGTTGTATTGAGATGAAGTGTGAAACATCTGTCATGTGAATATGTTTTTAAATCAGATAGGAACATAGTCATGTTAACATGAAGAAAATATTTAACTCCGTTTGTAGCATCACTGCCATTTGTATATAATCAGCCTACATCCACAATATACGTGACACTTCCTTTAACTGCAGCCAACATTACCAGATATGTCAGTCTAGGTCTAGCTTCTTTTAACATTTTTTTTTTACATTTAACAAGGTTTTTACCAGCTAGCTAGCTAAACCCATTTCTGCTGCAGCAAGCTATCATAGCTAAGGTTAAAAGTATATTTTTAGCACATTATCTTATAATAAATATACTTGTGATTATACTTTTTAATGTTGTTGGCAAATGACAGGACAGGCTTCAAACCTGGGCCACAGGACTCAGTCTGCTGTGAAAGGGAATGTCTGAGCAAAACAATTTGTTTGACTCTTTGAGTAATGAGGTCTAATAATAATAACATTTTTCAGATTGCTAATACTCAGCTAATAAGGGTTAAAGTTCTAGCAACTATCTGACTTTTGTATTTTCCATGTACATGTGTGTCCTAGTACTCAGTGAAACTAGATGTACTATGTAAAATCTCTAAATTAAATGTTAGATAAAACCTAGCTTTGCAAATTATCTGACCTTTGAATCACCTGAGAATAAGGTACTTCCAGTGTTTCCGATGATGGATTGCAGATGGTCCCAAAAATGCTGATCATAAATCATATAAAAGGCAAATGACTAGAGTTTAAGACCCTAGAGTGAAAGAAAGTCTAATTCCAAGCCCACCCGATCCCTTTTCACCTAAGAGATACCTCTTACTCAATAAGGAGAGCCTTCATGAGAACAGCATATCATCATTGCAATGAATGAAAAACTGGTATTGCCTAAAAGCAAATGGGTGGGGCTGTGACTAATATGGCTTTAATGGTACTTTTAAAATCTACATTTTTTTAAGGAAGTGAAATAGATATGGAATCCTCAGACACATAATTTTGCCAACAGATGCAGAGCAAATCCTAGCGCATCACTTTACATTACAGATGACATTGTGGTGGGCATGTAGGAGGTTTGTCCATTCATTGACATAATTTACTCTTCCAACCACAACCGTCTCAAAGAATGTAATACTGGGAGAATTTCTGTGTGTGATACATCAAAATACCACAGATGAAGCTGGACAAAGTATTTTACCCCAGTACAATTACTCCATATATAACACATGGATACATGCATTTTTGGAGGGTACTTAATCACAAAAAGAAAATCTCACACTACTGAGTAAAAGGTAAGATAGCGTGATGCAGTTTTTTTAGCATGCTTCACAGCACTACTTTTCCCATTTGACGATTCAATGGAAAGCACAGCTGTGCAACTGAATGTAACTACAAATTCTACTGACAAACACATGCTTTCTAGCAATTTAGTGATTCAAATTCTCAAAGAAACCTATTTCTGATCACAAAAAACAAAATAATTTTTAGTGCCATTCATATGTCAAAGTAATGAAAACTAAATTGTCCTGCTGTCCCATTTCAATTGTGAAATATAAATTGAAAGCACCTGTGTTTTGAAGTCTGAAAGTGTTGCTTCTCTAACAACATAAGGGACATAAGGGACAACATAGGGAATGTTACAGTGTAGGGCTTTACTGCAAGTGGGTGCAGTATTCTTTATTTACTTTTAGCTGGAAAACATGCATCTCCTTTTCTGATGAAGTTAAGGCCATCATAATTCAGTTTGTCTTTTTTTTTCACGTTTGGTTTTGTTTTGGCATTTTCAGTTACTTAAAATGCCATAGCCACTGTTACTCATGCAGAAGTTCAGCAGTTCATTTTGTTTGCTGGATTTGGTAATATTTTATGACTATGTCAGTGGGCTGTAAGTTACCCTAGATGGATTTGTCTGTCAAATGAATGAATAATAACAAAAAGAGACCTTTTAAAAATGTAGGTTTTCCAATTTCAGAATGTGTACATTAAAAAGATTTAATTGCAACTAGGGTCATTAAAGATTAGGAAGTATAGTCACATTCTTGACAGGTGGAGTCTGCACTCTCTACATATTACAATACACAACACATACCATTTATCACTGTGTGCTTTACCCATCATATTAATGTATCCATATCATCCATCCATATCATTAATGTATCCAGATTTGCAGAACTAATTGACAATATGGTCATGGCGATAAACCATTATTATTATTATTATTATTATTATTAGTAGTAGTAGTAGCAGTAGTAGTATTTATTTATTTATCTGTTTGTTTATTATCTATTTAGTTATTTTTTTAATTACAGTTTTTTAGCTGACATTAATCAGACGAATATGGAATTTTGGTCCATGAAAACCACCAACACTGAAACCTAAACCTACATTTTTGTCCTTTCTGATGCAATAGCTGATATTTTTAAATATAAATATTACCTTCACAGGTTTTAAGCCTTGATTCTTTCTTTATTTTTCAAAGAAAAGAAATTACTGAGAAGCTTCTCAGATGTTTCCAGTATGATTTAGACCCATAGACACTGTCCCAGATGAACAGTATGCTTAAGTGCCTCTTTGTCATTTTGCTTTGTTTGATCCTGTATGACAGCTGCAGATGCAGATGATTTTTCTGCTCCCAGTGTATGCCGGCATATATTAAAGCTCTAAACATTCAAAAAGACTATTTGTGGAAAATAAATAAATTAAATTAGGAAATTCATTTCTGCTGAGACTGGTTATTAGGTTATCAGTCTCCCGTCACTGGCAGCTGAATTGACCCTATTAGGATAGACAAAACAACAACTGTGATGTGAAATGATTCACAAATCACAAACAACAAATGTGAAAATTTTGTGTGTATGTGTGTGTGTGTATACACACACACATATATATATATATATATATATATATATATATATATATATATATATACACACACACACACACACACACACACACACAGACCTCATTACCTTACATGTCAAACAAGCATTCTCAGAGTTGGTATTCACCCTGCGCAGGTAAAGACTGCATTTGAATATTAGTGAGCATCGCAGATGACAAGCATAAAATAAAGTTGCAGTATACACTCATCCACCTAATTCAGTGGTGATTAGGTTATTCACATACATTAAAAATGTTTGGCTTTGGAAATGGATGTGAACTAACAGTTAGCAGGACGATCATTGCCAAGCCTTCACTTGATGCAGACACCAGAAGCTACATATGTGCTCACCAGCTGGTCCTGTTGCTCATTTATACTTGATTTGAAAGCAGTTCAAGTTGTTATATTGTGAATTTCGATTAACTAGATTAAATTCTAAAGCAGATATATAGCATGCTATATCACCATTTGGTTTCAAAGAGAAAGTCCTTAACAAGAATTTTCATAAAGAAATTTCATATTGAAATTACTATTAATACTCTGGGACTGTGCCTCAGTTTCGTCTATTCAGATACATGTAACAAATTTCTTGTTCCATCTCAGAGCTTTTCATTTCCTATAGGATACTGTACCTGTAGGAGAGGCATTTACAGTTTATGTGACACATCATACAGCCAAGGTACAGTATGTAACCCTACACAGTTCTCATATTGGCAGACTATTTTTGTAATCCTTGGAAAATCCTACATCATGAGGAAGCTTAACCTCTTAAATGAAAAGAGCAACACTGATAGACTGCATACCAGCAACTCTACAGCTATTATATACATTGTTCCTACAATTTCACATTTTAACTTAGTTAATTCATTCACAACCAAATACATCAAATATGTACATTTGTGGATATGTTTCAGAATAGTCACAGTTATAGATCAAACCCAGAGCTTACAACTCTGCATCTACTGTAAGTGGTCATGTTGTCTTTATTACATCATACAATTACCTTGAAATCTGGATAGATTGTCAGGATGCAGCGGGACACACACTTCCAAGGAACAAGAAAAGGGAAGCATGGGAGTCCAGTTTACCAGTATTGATTTAAAGGGGTGTGCAGGAGTGAAAGTGGCAATAGATTCATTGAAGAAAAAAAATGTTTATGTTAAGGTTAATCTTGGCAAAAACCTATAAATTTTTGTCCATAAAATGCACAAAAGTCATTAAATTACCTCTGCATTAAACCATGTGCTGCTAAGGATTTTCATCACCCTGATTTTTATACATGCCATGGTACTTTATTTATGTTGGATTATTTCACACAATATGCATTTACCATTGAGCAGATTGCTGAAGACTCTAACTTTTGTTTTATTTTTTTTATTTTATTTTTTTTTTTACTATATGTACTGACATGACATGAGTTACTACATACAATATACCAATTATGTCTTTTGTAACTTTGGAGTAAGTAACTGTTTTAGTCACTACATAGAAACATACTGTTCCAGTTTTCAGACCCAGATTAATCCTCCTCACTCATTTGAATGAAAATTTCCGTTCAAAATGAAAGAAAATTACATGTAGACCAGTTGTTGCTTAATTTGGGTCTGGGGTCTGAATATAGACATATTGAATTCCAGATTGGCTTTTCACATACCTATTTATAACACCTGTGTAAACATCTGAACTATATATAAACATAGACGTTTGACGTGTACCATCTCTTTTGTAAATCAACATACAAATAACTGTTGTTGTCAGGACTCCACCCCCCTAGCAGTGGTGTTTTTGTTTTTTCCCTGTCCATGTGCTTTTTGTTTTCCTTGTGTTCCAGCCCCGCCCTGCTTCCCGCCTGGTCCCCGCCCACCTGATTGTCCCATTACCTTCACCTGCCTGCCTGCCCACCTGCATCCCATCTCCTCATCAGCCCAGCCCTATTTCTACCCTGCTTGTTCCTGTGTTGTTTGCCAGTTCGTCTCAGCGTTTTTGTACCTGTTTTGTTCCCGCAGTTTCCTTGCCTGAGCCGTTACTGTTGTACCTGTAACTAAAGGGTTTCCTTAGCCACAAAGGTACCTGTGCGTTGATGATTTGTGATTGGACACACTCTGAGCCAGGTCAGCATACTATCTTTACATATTCAGAGCTTTTGTGAGTGACATAATTTTGGTTAAATCCCAAACACCACATTTCTATACACCCAAATTTCAAAATAGAGGGTAAGAGTGTCTCATAAATGGAAGTAATGTAATTTCAACCTTATTTATACATTTTTATAATGTATAAATAAGGTTTCAAATAAATTTTATGTATTTGTATTTTACATATATAAAGTATGTATAACTGCAAAGAATAAAACTTGACTTTAAACTACTACTTTAAACTTGAAATAAACTACAGTTCTGAGCACTAATTAGCTTCATGTTTGTTACATTCCCTGTTATGGAAATTTTCTCAAGGCCTCACGAAACAAGATATATTTTTCCACAGTCAGGACTATTCAGCTTTGACATTGATCCAAACCACAGCCATGCACTCACAGATAAGACAACACCAGCATGAGAAATGAACGGTAGAAGTTTCTTTTAAATATTTCCTACACATCTGAGAACACCTGTCCAATCAGTTTCAGCAGCAGCTTGTTAATGTCAGTCTTGCTACAAGGAGGAGTCAGGATGGTGCAATGGAAGCATGACAAGATGACAATGACAAGCTCAGCTCACTTTTACCTCACTGAATGTAAACATTAAACACTGAGACCTACTCCAAAGCTGAAAATATTAAAATGTTAAAACAATGTTAAAAATGTATACTTTATGAATATACTTAAAACTATGATTGGCTATATCTCCCCCTTTCGTTTAGATGATCACTCAGTCTCTGTTCTCAAAATGAAATCTAATTTTCAATAGCCTACATTTGTTTTATATGTAAAACTACACGTATGTAAAACTATGACCTACAACCAGCTACGTCATTTCATTTTTCATATACAGCTTTTACAACACAATGTATTCCGGGAAACCTTATAAATAACTGGAGGGTCAACAGTTTATTTCTGTTTTCCCAGAGACAGCCTATAAATGTAATTTAAAAAAAAATGTGGCTTAAAAATGTATTAATACTTGCAAGTTTGTGACTGTAAATCTTTATAAAGGTACTAGTAAAGTGTAAATATTCAACATTTTGACATGCACTGCATAACAGTTTAGGAATGACAGAGAACACAGCCAAATCTGTAGCCTCCTCTCTCTTGGCTTCCATATCTGCCAAATTGTTCAAAAAGCAACACAGGCTTCATAATGACAGTCCTCTGGATGGTATCCTGGCATGTACAGTATACCTTGACAAACTGTCTGTAGCTCAAATCAAACTGAAGTGCAACAACCCTCAAATGTGCATAAACCCTCAAATGTGCAACAACCCTCAAATGTTCACTGGTCATTAAACAAATTTCCAACATTGATCTGCACTGGTCCACAGTTATCTCCACGTTCACCTTGGAAGAAAATGATATTCAGTCCACCCTGTTTTGACATCTCCTGCTTTGATCATCAGGGTTAATATGTGTCATGAGAGTTTTGAGAACCATCTGTGTTTGGTGATTCTCAGTAGCACCTAGCAGCTTATTACTTTCGAGGGCCAAGGGTTTGGTCTGCAATGGTATCCATTAGTTATTGAAATTGCGTTCTGCTAACTGCCTCTCAGAATTGTATCCCAAGAAATTCACTGCATAATTGCTGCCAGATAAACCGGTGTTATGCTTATAAGACCCTAAGTTTTTCTTGACCACATGACCCACAGGGAAATAAACCTCTATCTCAATTTGTGACCTCCAGGTAATGCTGTAGGCACTACATTATCAGTAGTGTTTAAGCACAGTCATCTAATTACAAAATTAGTGACTAATTGTAACATTCTTAAAAACATTCTAAACCATGGAAGGATATCCCGCAATAAAGAAAATATCGTTGAAAGTGAAAGAGTGCAACAGTATCTGCTGTCATTCATTGTTTGATACAATTCCTATGTATGTTTAATGAATTTTGTAAGTCTTAACAGATTTATAAGTCTTAACATGATTTATAGAGAATGCTGTCTTCTTACACCTCTCCCCTGCAAAAGCAAAAAAAAAATCATATTGGTACTCTGTTAAAATGCTTCCTTTTGTTTATTATTTTCCAGCAACCATTTATCATCACAGAAAAGTCATTGCTGTGCTGTGCAGTTGGATGGAGTGAGTTTTACAATTTGAGACTGTCTCACATTGACAAGCATTCCCTTTTCGTGGATAGGTCCACAAGTTAGGTTATTTTGAGCATGTTACCTTGTTAGCTAGCTAATTATCATTCTAAGTAGTTAGCCAACATGCAGGGGTTTTTTTGAAAGTTAGATATCTAACCTTAAAGCTAACTAAATTCACTTGTTGATTTCCCCTTTCATTAACTGCTGAATTGTTTTCTGTAATACTTGATTTGAAACTAGAAAATAAAGAAAAGAAATGCTGACACTTTGAGATTAAATATTGATTGGTGCATTGAAAGGTTATTTAAAATTTTTGACATCTGTTCTGATTATATGTTTATTACAAATTTAAGCCACTCACTACTATTGGGTTTAATAATCTCAAACATTCATTAATTGTAGGGAGTACAATTGATATTTTACCACTGACTCATTATTAACAGAGCTCCATCAGACTCAAGTCTGTTGCAACACATACTGTTTGCACATGTAGGCCCTTCAATGTTAGATTTTAATGCTTTTCATCTGATGAAATCAAAGTTGTATTCTGCTTTAGATGTCTCATGGGGGGCAGCAATCATCTTTAAGACCTTAGACCTCACACAGACAGCTTGAGGCAGATTTATCATCAAAGACATATTGTACACACTTCTAAGGCCTATCACACTACCACCTGAATTCTGAAACATACTGCTGCATAGATCAACAAAGTAAGGATTATTACAAGACCTGAAGCACTTTTGGCATTCCTAACATGTGTAGTGATTGACTAAATTAACTTAGTAATTTTATCAGGCTTAGCTAGGGTAACTTATGACAGCATATAATAATGTATAAATTGCTTATTAATTGGCATTTTGTTACATTACAAGCTAGCACTATTTGTAATGGTTAGTAATTATAATGTTATGTTAATGATTATAATTCTGTTATTGCTGAATTTTGTAATTATGATTGTTGTTATCTGTTATTTATGACAGATGTCTATGCATAGCCTGTAATTTAGATATATCCTTGTTTTTACTTCTTTATAGAAACCATACATATAATCATACAGACATACAGTACGTACATACACACATCCATACATGCATACATATACGTAAACATGAAATAAAGCCCATATATCTATAACACCATTTAAGAGTTTTGACTGGACTTAGAAGAATCACATGCTCTCTCATAGGAGCCCTGTACAACATCCAACAGCATGATAAATTCACTCCAATCCTAAAGGAGGCAGAGAATTTAACACACTTATAATGATACATTAGGAGAATAGGCTAGCAACCCCCTAGCCATACCAATATTCATGATATACTACAGCATCTCGTGCCATAGCACTTTATTATTAATTACATGAAACATCATTCCACCAATGAGAGTAGTAACCTAGCTTGTTACAATACTGTTGCCATAGTGACATTTCTAACATTATCTAATGTTGCTGAATAGATTTGCTGGCTGTGTAGCAGGCCAGTGAACAAAATGGCTAACATGCTTGTGTTTCGAGATATCATCATTGATTCCATGTTAATGTTACAGAGTAGAGTTCACTTACTGACATAATTATTACTTTTCTTTGAAGTAAATTATTTTGTACAGTATATCTCCATTTCAATTCATATATATTCACAAATAGCAAGCATATCGGAATTGGTTAGATATTCATGACTAAGAGCATTTAATTTATAGAACATTCATAAGTACTACATAAACATGACACAGCTGTCAAATAGAGCATTATTAAAGCTTTATAGTATGTCTTCACATTGCACTGGGACATGTATATATGATATTGAAAGAAAATTAAGTTTTTGTTCATATACCAAAAATAATAAATAACACAAATATTAAGCTTCTTCATGAGTACAACCCCAAGAAAATATGTGCAAAGCTTTAGTTTATCGCAGTCATCATATGAATGCAACAGCTTCCCAAACTCATGAATTAAGGGAATTGAACCTAACATGTAAACTTATTCATTTGAATAGGGTGTGCAGCAGAAAGTTCTGACTGTAAGCAGAAATTACTTCTCTATTTTAATAATATGTTGCCTTCCTTCTCATGAATTATCCGCAAAATATGTGGTACAGGATGTTTCAGATTTTTAATTCTGTTACTAGTGAGACTCCATGGAATGTTGTAATTACAGTATATGGGAGGTAATAATCATCCCAACACATTCCCATTATTTTGTACTGTAAATGTAAATGCTTATGTAAAGAAATTGAAGAAGCTGAGCCTGAACACCAAGAAAAATAATAGAAAAAAATAATTATATATACATACATATATATATATATATATATATATATATATATATATATATATATATATATATATATATATATGGATCAAGTGAGGTGGAGTTACAAAACTGAAACAGGTGCAGTCAGGTGCTGGCTATTGCTAAAGAATGGCATACATTCTGAGTAAGATACATGTCGTAGTGACACTCCTTTTGGTGTGTAACATTTCAGACTTAATTAGAATCAGATATCCAGCTCTCAGCACTTCTCAGGGGGTGAGCCAGTCTTGATTCTTTCAGCCTATTAAGGCATATCAATAAGTAATGATTTTCTCCAACTCCCGAGTACCCTACCAAGCACACATTAGAAGTGATGTCTGCCGTCAAATTAATTCCTGCTCATGGCTTTAAAAGTTATTCTTTTGACATGCAAATAGTGAGTTAATGTTTGTGTGTGTGTGTGTGTGTGTGCGTGTGTGTGTGTGTGTGTGCGCGCACAAATAGAAAAAAGGAGGTAAATGGCAGGAAAGAAAATACAATGGACAGAAGTATAACTGTGAAAAATATTAAGAAAAATATTCCTACAGAATGCAAAATTCACAAAAAATATATGTGTTTGCTTTTCATTCACTTATGATCCAATGCATAATAAAATGTTGACCTTTGCAGCAACATATTTTGCATGAAATAAGTGGTTGTAAGCCTGCATTGGTCTATGCATTAGTGCTCTGAAATAGCATTATGACGGCTCAGTTGCAGCCTCTTAATTGCCATAGATATTGTCTTGTTTCCATCAACCGTCAAGAATTGCTCTGAGCACTACTTCTCAAATACCTTGTGCCCGTTGCGAGGGAAAAGGCTGACTCAATCAAAACAGGGATTTATCAGTCACCAATGGGAGATGCATCTGCTATTCTCTTTACTTTCTAGCCAATTAATGCTTTCTTCTATGACATACTGAAAATCCTCTGTATGTCAATGGGGTTCAATTGTGTTTTGGAGGTAATCCCTCAAGAAGTACTGGCCTGACACAATCAAAGCTGGGTTGTCAAAAGTGGACTTAATCAAGGGGCACACAGCTAATCACATTAGCTCTTCCAGCTAACATCTGCCAGATACCCAACTTGGGATTTTCCCTCCGCTCAACAAAAGCTTTTCTTTGATATCAACTGGCATGTTATCACTGTTTAGCACATTCACAAAAGTTTCTCTTATGCCAAGAGTGAATGAATTCCCATATTTACAACTGATTAAAAGTGTGATGATCCAGTCTTTTTTTATTTATTTATCAGCCTTGGGTTATAAGGGAATTATGCAATATAATGAAAAGACGATCCAGAAAATATGACAGTTACTGTAATGGTTCACAGTTAGAGACCAATGGTAAGGCAATCCTGTCCTTGTTAGGACATTTTTTTTTTTAATCTGTGCAAACTTGAAGCTTTCAGAGTACAAGGACTGAATACATATGTAAACAGCAACATAAAACCAATGTCACTTTAAAATAATTCATTTTGAGTTTAAGTTTCAGGTGTTTTTTTTTGTTTGTTTGTTAAATAACATATCACACAGAAGGAAACTCCAGTGTATACTTTGTAATTCAGTAAAATGTGAGAATTGTTCATGGGTCTGAATACAGCAAGACACTGTATATTTATATATATATATATATATATATATATATATATATATATATATATATATATATATATATATATATATATAGCACTCTGGCTGAAAACAAGAATTTGCTGGCTAACAAATACGAAAGGAAATTACTCACATTCTTCATTACCAGTATGTAAGAACTGAAGTCATTTCATTTGATTTTTTTGTTTTTTTGAGTTACTCTCATTCATCAGAGTAATTTTCCATTCCATTACAAACCCAATCATTGTCCCTGAGTACATATTTTCATAAAAGCTATACCTAAGATGAACTGGCATTAAATGACACGTTATTGTCAAACAAGTCTTGTTTTCCAAATCTAAATAAATGTATAAAATAAGAATTTTGATAAAGGAATGTGAGATGTTGATTTAGTTCTGCAAGTAAATCCTTTGAGCCACACGATCATTTACAGTTTAAGTGACAGCGATCAATATAATCTGTGCTACAGCTAATAAAACTACACGCTCATGAAATATCATTGCGTTCACTATCCTAATTTGAATGTATTGTTTCTTTAGAGCTCTTTCTACTTCTACAACTACATATTCTATCCTCAATAAGCCATAATAGAATTGTTTATCAAAAGGCCTCTTTGCCAGGACTTTTAATGGCTTGAAATTAAATGTTTTGTTTACATTCAGTGTGATGTCATGTTCTTTCTATAAGACATTGCTGCTGTTCAACAGTGACAATAAAGTGACTCCTTGCTGAAGACAGTCTGGTTATTTCATTAAGTAATTATCTCTACAGCTTGGATATTAGTGTATATGTTTTCTGGGAGGCTTACACATTTTTAAGAATGTAATTTTCCTGTGACATTGACTACAGGATTTTTATTGGTTTAAAGATTTATGCGTATACTGACCTAACAATAGTGATTTGATTACAGAAATGACAAAAAAACTAATTTCTTCAGATTGCAACATTATACAATGTTATAACAAAATATAGCTTTATTAATTAAGCTTTTATCCTGACATTTTGGATATCAAAAACTAAGCTATAAAGGAGCCTCGAGCCTCACCCACCTGCTCTCTGATTGGCACTGTCTACCAAGATTCTGCTTGTAAAGTCAGGGGAGACAGCGCTGGCCTACGTCCTTTCATGTCAAACTCAGATGGCAGACCAGGTGAATTTCATGAGCCAACCATCAGGTAGCCTGTAGTCAGCCTATGCTGGCCCTAGGTGAACAAACCTGAAACTTGAAACAAATTTCCTGATACTTTGAATAACATCTCTCCTGTGGTGAGGCCTTATTTCCAAATGAGTGGATGCTCTGTGATAGATTGCCTCTTGGGCAAAGTTTGTGTGGTATTTGAGATGAATATGAAAGTTAAGATGGAAGACAAACCTACAGGGCCCATCTCACAGACCAAGCACCTCAAGGCTCCTCCAGGGGAGAGGTTGGCAGGGAGGGGAGAAAGGAGGAAGAGCTAGAAATTTGAACCCCAGCTTTATTGGATTTTCTGACCTACTCCGTTAAGGGCAAGGGGGGATGGATTGGGCCCTAAAGACCCAGGAGAAAAAGGTGAGCTGTATGAGTGATTAAGATCTGCTATAGACAAATGGATTTTACATCTGTCTCTGGATCTTTCAGTAAAATTTCCAGAGTCAACAGAAATGTGTGGAACAACGTGGAAAAAGAAATACAAATACAAAATTGTGTGGACTACAATAAAATTTATGCAGTTTATCAGATGCATAATGTAAAACCAATATTTAAGGTATGTACAGTATGCATAATAATGTATAAAAAATGTCCTGCATGTCTTTTCCCAGATACAGCCTTAAACATGTGAATATGTGACACACCTACAAGAGCTGTGTGCATCACTGTTTATTTATAAATATGTATGTTCTATGTCAAAATCATTGAATATTACATTTAAACTTTGTGCTCTCTTTTGTAAACTATGCATTCAAGGTTTGACAGCCGTGTTTGTGGATAACAGAATTATTCACACATTATCTTTCCACACCGTGCATGCAAAATACAACCTGACCAAAATTATATAGTTCTATTTCCTTATTACAGTACAGTACAGTACACTGGGTGTATAAAACAATCCAATATAGATTTGAATAACCTACCAGAGTTTATTAATGTTTATGGTAATGACAGAATGGCCTTGAAAATGAATGTCCTCACCTTGCTTTTCTCTCAGTGGAACCGCTGCGATGATAAATCTCTGCTTTTTACAAAACTTCCAACACTTGAGAACTGCCACTGTAGTAATTGTGAATCCCTTTTGGGCATTATTGTGAAGGCAGACTCTGATTAAATTGAAGGTTTGTGTCTGTAACCTTGTTTCTATGAGCCAAGGATGGCTGCCTGACAGTGTGTATATCTCTGGAGTGGGATGAGAACTACACATCTAAATGATTATCTGAGACTCAGTGGCAGTGCGTGACATAACCTCCTGCAAATACAAAAGAATATAAACAGCACTGTTCAGATTCTCTGAGCGTCAGAGATTATTATTGAGGCTAAGCTCTATCGGTCATTACTGGTTCATAAAACTATGCTTACTTGTGTAACTCTGCTCTGCCCCTCTTAAATGGGCCTTTGGGAGCTAGGGTGAATTTCAGTTAAATTCACTGACCTAGTCAATGTGGGAAGGAGAAAGTTTTTCAAAATATCTATTTTCTTACTGTTTCCCTTTTTGTTATAGTCAAAGTTGGCAACACCAAGTTGTTGCTGAGTTATACAGACTGCATGAAATCTGTAGACTAACTACCTGTTCAGCAAGTCAGTATTTGATTTATCCAGAAATTATTAGCATTATTATTATCATGATAGTCATGTCTATTGTAAAAAAAATAAATAATAACCTGACAAAGAATAGCTATGACTAGTGGAAATGCTGATATCAGTGTTCATTTCTTACTTTCAGCTCTCTGTTTCCTGTCGCTGTCATTGTACATACTCCTTTTATGTTCCCTCCTTAATTATCCTCATCATCATTCATATAGTTGTTACAGTTAATGCTGTTAACAATGAGAATCACATTGATCTACACAACTAAACAAAAGTCAGATGTAAACAGGGAGGTTCATCAGCAGTAATGTTGAACTGAAATTCATTTTTCTGGGTTACACACAGCATACACACACATACACATGATGTGCTCCCCTACACCATTAGATTAGAACACTGCAATCTTTCTTAATCAATAATCAGTAGTTACAGGACCATTAGAGTGTTATTAACACTTCAAACATCACAGAAACTACAGTTTCAAGACTAATTGCAGAATATTATTTGATATGTTTCACAGTTCATAGCAACCCTCAAAAAGTGTTGTACCAATTCACTCATGACATCCCAAAGAATGAGGCAGCAAATAGTTAAAAGTGAAAGAGAGAGAGAGAGAGAGAGAGAGAGAGAGAGAGGAATCAGTGCCCAGATTGCAGATTGCTTACTGCACTTTCTTGATCTATCTAACCCTGGAGAGAAATAAGACATTTCCACACTCTTTCCCACATTTGTTTCACCGCCCTAATTGTTCCAGAGGGAGGACAGTCTCCGATGTGAGATAATCTGCAAATCAATGAGGGTGGTTGTAAAACTCTTACTAAGCCATGTCACCCCAGCTGGGGGTAAATTCACTTGCCTGAAGTGTGAAACTCCTAATTAGGAATGTCAATGTCTTTGGTCAAAAAAAGGAAAGAAAGAACAGGAGGACGGGTCGGATGATCGTGTCCTTTTCTGAGGATTCCAATTATTTGAAAGTCTGCACATTCTACCGCTGCCTAAAATTCAAACAGTGCACTGCGAAAGATCTCCATGCTGCATGCACTGTAGTTGAAGATGATATTGTTTTTGTATATAAGATTATACAGCAGAATAATTTGCAGTCCAGGTCATAGGTAAAGTGTCTTTAAAACATTCCCTTGTTAAAAGCAAAATGTGTTTCAAGTTTTTCAGTTTAAAGTTAAGAGTCTGACAGGCCCACAGATGATTCACTCCAGCTAAGAAGAGCTGTGGTGTCGGAGGAAAGACCTTGACTCATTTCTGTATGCAGACTGAAGCTTCACCGTAATCCATGCGTTCTCTCTGTTTGTCCCACAAGACCTCACTGCCCTTAGGAAGACAAACAAAGGATATCCCTGAATCCCTCCTGGATCACGTCTGTCCAATAATTATTCCACCCTTCTCAACAAGGAAAAAGCTTATACAGAGCATTTTTTTGGTTGTTGTTTGTCTTGTTTTTAAACGATTGCAAGATTGCAAATGAGCCACGTGGAGTACTGACAGGATGGCAAACTATATCTGGATAATACTGTACATGCTAGATAACATTTCCTCCAAAATAAGAGTAAAATACTTTTTAATATTGTTATCAGGTAGTACAATCACCTCATCAATTATGCATTAATAATACATAATGCTTATCATTGGTATGAATTTTCCAGTCATTCTAATAGCATATTATTTTTCATTCTTCATATGGTGAACAATGGCAATGGAGTAATTAAATAGTAAAATACTAAAATGGTTTCATAATTAGTGATAGATGTATACTTTTAATTAGCATTAAACGGATCATTTGTACAGGCACACAAATTAAAACAAAACTATGCAGTATAGTATATTGCTCAGTGAGTCACTAATCAAAGCCCAGACTTACAGTTACAGATTTCTGTGCTGCTTTGTATTTTGGTGGGCAAAGGTAATTGAAAAGGAAACAATCTAAGCTGACAGTTCTTTGTAGCACCCCATGCACCACCACAATATATATAATAAAAGACCTTTATGGTCTCGGTTTCATTGCTGCTTTTTTTGCCATGTTTATTTTTTCCTTTGCCAATGATGTTTTGAGGAGTACATCCTTTCCTTTGCTACATAAAACATTGGTCCCAGGCTATTTTCACTCAATATATTGATATTGCTTGTTCTACAATGTCTGCTTTGATAGTTATCCATATGTGGTATTTACAAACCATCTCTCATGTTATTACTTTCAAAGGAGAGACCAGATAAAAAAGTAGATAAGATTTTCTCTGAGTTTGAATGGCAGAGAGAGACATTAAAAAGGATAGCAAGCCACCACTATGTATCCACAGTACTTCTGAAGAAAATAACAGATGAGGCATATTCTCTACAAATAACATGAGTTAGAATCATTGTCTTTTCTAAATGCAAAATCGGTAGAACTATAGTATATTTTGGAAAATACTAACATATACATTTATTTATCATACTGCTAATGCAAAACCCAGAACTGAACTTTTGATGATGACAGATCATAACCAACACAAATACGTATATTTGTTCAGAAATATGTTATACTCAATTATGACAATTATTATAAGTTGTAAAGTTACAGGAAGGCAGTCTGTTAGTGTGCTACTCTTATAGTATTTATACTGTAGCATTTACTCATAGCATTTTCTGAGGAATTGAAGTGTTATTCCACCATGAAAATTAATTTCAAGTGTCTGAATATCTTGCGCATAGTTGTAGTGATTTACCTAGTAGTAAAATTAATCTGCACTTTTCATCATGCATGACAAAGTAGATAACAAAATTATGGAGGAGAAATGAGGTAAAACACAACATTAATTATCATTTATTTTATTGCAATATGCACAAAGCACACTCAACCAAAAACGTGTAATAACTGTTACCATTGTACACCTCTGGTCATACATGCTCCACATTCATATAGACAGGGCTGCTATCCATAATCTAAAATTGCATGCCTCAACATACAGAAGGGAATCAACTATGTTTAAAGGCCACATAAATCTCCTTTAAAAAGGAAAGGGTCTCTGCAAACACCATCTGTTCACAAGGAGCTGAACAGAGACAGAGAACATTGGCCTGAAAGTATAATCTGACATGCCTTGGAAAGAGCTAGTGCTATTCTCCAAAAAAAACACACAAGGCTATTACAGTTTATCAGGGTCACACTGTAATAAGAAAAGAAAAATCTGCCCTTTACAGACCAAATGGGATGTGGTGTCAAGGTTTGGAATATTTGCACCTCAGCATGCTTCATTCTTGAATCGCAGATGTCTACAGTCTGAAAATGTCCACTGAGGAACAAAGAAAGTAATGACAAAGAGCTACCTGCATATTAATTGTTAACATCACAAAATCCATACAACTTCTTTTACAAGAACACCTGTTGTCACCTGTTTTCTTCTCCAGTTATGTAACCTGTGTAACATATGCAGGAGAAAACTTTTTATTGTAGGCACTGAGTACTAAAATTCTATGAATGCAGGAAAAGGATCATGACACAGGCTACCAGTATTCTGAAGATAGGGGCATCAGCAATGACTATTTCACATCTGCAAATGCACAAACACGTTTAACCCCAGACAATTTGGATCCATGTCTACTTTGTACTGGGACAAATGCCAAGTGTATATGGCTCTTTTAGAAGAATAGAAGATTTATTCCATAAATCAACATCCGTATAACATCTACTGTATGTCAGGTATGAGCATTGTTGGGCAAAGTGACAGGTCACACAATAGTGAAAATGTGCTGTAATAATATGGACCTCATGGGCCTATGCATTGTGTCCTAAAAACGTCCATGCAATATCCAAGCTTTTTTTTTTTTTTACAAAAAATATGTGTTGCTGGTATGTAATTTTACAATATCACTAGTTACATTACAGGGAACTATTAAATAACCAAGTCATTCACTCCTTCCATAAATAGGTATAGTTTGTAACAGCAGCTGTAATAACCACAACAAAAGAATATAATTAATAAAACAATTTCAAAAGTGTAAAAATTTACCTATGACCATACATGAAACCATATAATAATAACTGCAATGCAAATGCTAGCTAGTCTGGAAACTTTGCCCCCCACACTGACTACCCAAACAGTTTATTGCAGATTATTAAAGGCCATAATTGCCATGATTATTGGCACTTCAGCTTGTGGCGCACTCCACTTGCGTTGCCTCATAAAGCTGCCAAGGTTCTGTTGTCAGCTGTAAATATCAATGCGCGATTCACATATTCCTTTCATCCACAGCAGTAACTCATCTCACAGAAAGCTACCTCCTTTGGCAGCTCAGAGATTTCAAGTGAACAGAAGATAATTTACCTCATATATTCAGTACATAGAGGAAGTTGTTGGAGGGGGAAAAAAGGCAGATTACTTTATACTTAGCTCCTGGAGAAAACGCCTTAGGCGGAATGCCCTAGCTGCTCCCTCTAGTGGCACCTGTCCTTTTGATACTGGTGTTTGAAAGGACAAGGACAGTGGAGAATTAAAATGGCCTTGCCTCATTTATCAATTAACTTCTCTTATTATCCAAAAGGAGGGGGTTATTAGTGTTGCAGCAGACCACAGCAGGTGACAGTCATTTGATTCTTTAATGTCATTCGAAAATATGAGAATAACTTTGGTCCATCATTGCATTCCCATCAGTTTTCAGTGACTGAGGTAAGACGATTTCACATTCATGCCTCCACAAGGATAAGACTGCTTGTGCTGAACAAAGTAGTATTTAAGGATGTGAGCCTCAGCTGTAGAATCCCAATGAGGCAATGATGTTTCCAGCATCAAAGATGATGAAATACAGTACGTACTGTAAATCTGGGCCTGATGGCCTATCTTTCACATGAAACTAACCCCTTAAGAGCTTCCCCACCGTGGGAGATTCAATATGTTTATAAAAATTATAACATTGCAGGTTTGTATGAATATGTGATTTTGTGGAAAAAAGATGACACTATATTGAGGTAGACATTCGTACATTCATACAAGTACAATTGCATCATATGTATATGTTAACTAATAGGTCACTGCGTTGTTTGTACATCTTATTATGAATGAATTCATGAACAAGAGGAAGTAACAGTGCATGTGATGCAGGTTTTCTGAATATAACCCTTGCCCTTCACCTAATTCTGGCCTTTATTTCATCCTCAGCTATGCCCCTTAGCATGAATGAAACCCTTCATTAAAAATCAATCCGAACCATTTCTTTTAACAGTTCTGCAGCAACGTGAAACTTGAAAAAATGGGAATCTGAAAAAAGATTCTGAAAGAAATGTGAGGCCTGCATTTGCATATAATCACAAGACATTCTCTGTAGTTGAAGTGATCACATCAAACAGAAAACAGAGAAGCCAAACACTTCAGCTACAAATTTTAGATTTGCCGTTACGTGTGTCACTGTACCCTTCCAATCACTGTCTCGACTGTCACCCGTTTTATCTGAGAGTTATTTGCAGAGTTACTGGGTAGATTGCTGATGATTCAGTCTATATCTCAGTGAAATACATAGTCCTTAGACGAATAAAGTAAATAGGCATGCATTTTGTTACTGTATGTACTTAGACATTAGTTCATACATAAAATTGACCAATTATCTGTATTGTTACTTTCTAATTAGTAACTGCTTACTAGAATCTAGTCTGTGGTGAATACATGTTGTGTGAAGTAACCCAATATATAGATAGTAACATTGCATGTATCAAATCAGTGTACTGAAAAGTCATACATTAATGGATTTCCCACCTTTTGTGGCTGTCGCACCAGCATGAAACTTAAATGTAAAAGTAGTTTTTCGTTAATGAATATTTACAGTCTAGAACATACTTGATGAGCGATGAGGAGCTAGAGACCTTTGCCACACTACCTTTCTCCACAGCCAATGTATGTTGAAAGAATTTAACATGCCGATACAAACAGAAAATCGTATTTTGGCGCAAACTGAGTTTATCTAGTTTATCTAGAATAAACTAGGATTACAGGAGATTAATTTCAGCATTTACTGTGTGCATCAATCTCAAATGTTTGAGATCAGTAATAACAGTGCTTGTGAAACTATTAAGTAGGCACAATTAGAAAGGACTATCCAGGTAAAACAAGAATGTAAATGACATAAATGAGAAGAAATATAGAATTTTGTTCCAGATTTTTTTTTTTTGTGTGTATGGCTCACATATCAGCACACACACACACATGCAAAAGCACACACACCCACACATACAAAAGCACACACACACACACACACATAAACACACAAATGCAAAAGGACTGCATATACAATTAAATACAATAAGTATTATGTGGTGTTTTCAGAAATATGCCCTATCCTACGTGACTCAATTCTGATCTTATTATTCTGGGTGAAGCAACTTATCATTTACCTGGACAAAAGCCAGTACTTCATAAGGCTATTTCCTAATCCCTGTCTGTAATACTGTGTGACATGGTACAACTTTACTATCCTCTGGGGGCAAAGGATGGACAAAGCATCATATGGAAGTGTTCCAAAGGGGTAGATTCAGAAACATGGCGGGCTGAATGTGCTTAACTCCTACAGACCTAAAACCACAGACTGTGGCCCTATGAGCATACGTCATTCTCCATTGAAGGGCTTTTTTATGTGTAATATAATGGAAATATGAGCTGATTTAATATTACTTATAATTGATTACAATCACTTAAAGGTATACAGTAATTTACTGTCCTTTTACATTGATTTTATATCATTATTTTAAGCCCTCAGTTTTTTTTCAGCTTGTTTTCTTGCATGTAGTTTTTAGTCCTTTGACACAAAGAGGATTTTTCAGACCACTTTCACACCACCACTGATTGCACCTCCCAATCATATAAACTCAATCAATTCCCAGTAATTCAGCAGATTTGATAGTAATGTTTGTATCTGACACTGTCACACGTTGAAGTCAGTCTCACTTTTTAGAACCACAGACAATAATACTGAATTCAAAATTTTGTAAGCATTTCTTCATGCCATCCGCAAATGAGGGTGCCGCTATGATAAAGCCCGCTATGTCAACAAGGACGACTTTCTCAAATTGTGAGGGATGGATTTTCCTTGCAGAACAAATAAAATACGTGAGACACAATGGTCTTTTCCATCTGTGGATTCATCCATGACTATAGATATACCATTATATGCTTTGCTCTGTTCTTTTAATTTGTTTATATGCAAATCAGCTAATGGAATTTCCCCACCGTTTACTACATGCATGTTAAAAAATGCATGCAACTTGGGATTGCTTGAAAGAGGAATTAAGAGGGGAAAAGAGGGACTTCAAGAAGAATCAAAGTTTCTGCTAGGATACATTTTCATTTGGCACAGCACAGTGTTGAAAATTTTCGTTGATTATGAAATTTTCTCCATTTTCATAGGCAAGTCATCATTTCATTAATTAAAGTATCACAAGAAAGCCAGAATGATACAAAAATATTTTACAAACCCATGGCAATTTTGCTAAACTGACATGCTTTAAAACGAATATATCAATTTTGCTATAGCCGTAGCATTCATTAAATTTGTCAGTGACTTTCACAGATAAAATAAATGAATTAAAAACTTTATATTTATCTTAGCTCTGTAACTCTGCAAATTGTTCCTATTAAATCTAACACGGCACTTTGACATAGAATTGTGCAAGCCTGTTGTCACTGTCTTTTTCGTATTCTTTTGAAATGTGTTACAGACTGTTCATAACAATGAAGGATACTGTTAACTGCAGATACGTAGTCATTGATTTTGGACGGAGGCTTTGAAGCACCCCTAATCACAAGTGCTGTTCTGTGACTGTGAATGGTTGTTGTGACATAATAAACAAAAGGCTGAACTTGAGTGTTCTGTATCAATTGCGTTAAGGATTTCTTTTTCCCTAGGAACAATGTCCAATCATGAATGACAGCAGATAGTGTTGCACTCATTTGCTCAAAGATGTTTGCTTTATTGTGGAACATTTGTTTGACCCTGTTGATGTTCCTTCCATGGCACCTTTCCTTTCCTCCTTTCCGTAAGCCAAATGATTTTTTTAGGAAAGTCACAATTATCCACTAATTTTGTACGTCAGGTGGCTGTGCCGATTGTTTAAACACAACTGATGAATGACTGATGATGTATGATGTACTGGGGTACCTGGAGGATAACAAATGAAATACAGGTTTAAATCCCCATGGGTCACATGGTCAAGAAAAACTGTGGGCCCTAATCATAATTTATAAAATCATTGCAATTTATATTTGTTTTGTAATTATTTTTGTATATTTTACACTTTATACATTTAAGTGTATAGTTACTTATTGTTAGCAGTGTGGTAAATTAAAAAAAAAAAAACTTACATCTAAATTTTATGTTTCTGAGCAATTTACTTTTAACAATTTACAACTTACTTTTAACAATTTACAACTAATACTTTTTCAAACTACAAAGGAATGGCTTCTATTGTGAAATGACATCATTTCTATATGCATACAATCCAGACAATCTATACTGTCTGTCTCTATACAGATACATAAACTGACACTTTTACATTGAATTGCTGAATTGAATAAACTGCACTGCTCACAGTGGTTGACAATACTACAATCATTCATGAAAGTGATGTAAAGATGGGGATTGGATCTAGATGATGCAAAGTGCTGAGCCGGGATTGTTTGTCTCATTGTCTCATTTGATTTTCTTTCAAAATCCAACAAACCAGTAAAAACTGAAGTTAGTAAGTTTCTACCCTTAGTCCTACACTTGTCATTTTAAAGTACTGTGTTACAGAAAAGGGTTTGAGGATAGAACATTAATGTCTGCTCTGAGGCTTGTCCATAACATCACATCCTGCATCCCCTTGGTATAGTGCCTTGAAAGATGGCTGTTCAATATTACAAGATGTAGTCAGGTTATATTGGAATACAAGTGAAACAGCAGCCAGGGTTTCAGAGACAGTTCCAGTCAAGTTATGTAAATCCAATTCTGAGCTGAGACAGAATATTGGAACTCTTGACTCCCCAGAGACACACCGGATTATCAGGTTTGGAATCATTTGTTTGATGAATAACGCCTTCAGAATTGGAGGTTGCTGAATTTTGTTGTCGTCCCTGCAAAAGCAAATAGCAAAGTGTGTGATGGATATGACAAATCACAGTACAATTCTACTGCCAAGACTAGTCTTAATAAATAAAGCACTGGAATCAGTGCAAGCATTATAGCATTTGACTATTTGATTATGGTTTAAATGTTAATGCTATTTCCAAAAACAAATAATGATGTACTACATATAGCCTCTTTTGTCCTCACCATTTCAAATGAGACTTGTCACACCCTTTATTCTTCAGAAGAATATGATAGTATTTACGTTTACCATTTGTTCACCACATAAAGTGTTATCAAGCAAAGAAAATTGTATTTCATTTTCTAAGGCACCTTAGTGTTATGTCTCTGCTGTGGCTACATACTGGTTTATTCAGCCCTAATATGAGCTGTTTTAATTTAATACATTTTCATATGCAGATTATTAGGAAAATAAAATGCACTTAAGGCAGGCTTGCTGGTCTCTGCTCCATAGGATGAAAATTCCCAATATGCACAAGTGGGCAGCAGTATGGTACAGTGGTAAGGAACAGGCCTTGTAACCCAAAGATTTCCACTTCGATTCCCTAGTAGGGCACTGCTGTTGTACCTTTAGGCAAGGGACTTAACTTATACAATGTATAAATTGATGTGGAGAAGATGGCCAACACTTCTCACAAAAATGAGCAGAAAGAGCAAAAGCAAAAAAAACTTATTCTAACAAAGAAAGAAACCAACCTGCACAAACAATCAGCAGAAGCAAATGGAGCCCTCTGCTCACCAGTGCTTAGTATATGGTAGCTCATACACTCTTGCAAACAGATCTTTTCTGTACACAGATATGAGTCAGCCCAAAAATAAAGCATGGATATATTTTATCTTAGCCTATATATAGAGTAATTTTCTCATGTAGCAAATCAAATCCTTCAATCCATTACCGAAACACATCATTTGAGCTATTTGCAAAACAGAGGCCCTTTCTCACTTATTACTGTAGTGTATGGAGATTTTTTTCTTCCTTGGAGGGGAGTTGATCCAGTAAAATGATCACAGCCTCTGAGGACCCAGTGACCTACTTACATTTATAACATAACTGATTCTGAATAAAAATCTATGTATCGGGCACAATATAAGTGTTATTCCAACAGATGCTTGTCATTGTACTGCATATTATAGTTTGGTGATGTGTATGATAGTTATATCTTTAAGCAACCGTACAAGTCAGTAAACCTGCAAATGCCTTTAAAGTTAAAAAGAACGACATAACGAAAAAGTCAAAGTCACATTCACTTTAGATACTGAGTACAAATGAAGCCAGGGTACTATTATTTCTATGCCTGGGGCAGTGTGCATATATGTTTTAGGGAGAAGGATTTACATTTTTCTGAACAAAATGATTTTCCTTTGAATAGTGACATTTCTGCAGGGCAGTATTTATATGCTGTGGCTCATTGATCACTGTCTGCAAAGGGACTTGCGACATATATGTAAGACATAGCCAAGCACACCTTCACAAAACCAAGAGGCAGATAGATCCTATTTTTTATCCTATTTTTATTTTATTTTACTTTTACTCTCACTTTTTGCTTTTTTTCAGATACTTAATAACCCTTGGTTTGTAGTATCATGAAAAGGTAGTGGTTTCTTAACTCAGGTGCTTAAATTCTTCAAGACCCTTCGGAATTCTTCAGAACTGTGTCTCCACAGTGCTGATAAGGGGAGCAGCAGGATCGGGTTGGGCAGGAGTTAGTGCCTGTGAGAGGTGGGGGTGGTGAGCAAACTAAGGCATGTGGCCCTTTTCTACAACACTAGTTACCTTCTCCATCAGAAACAATGATGTTATCTCAATCCATTTAGTTGAGCTAAGTAAGTTAACTAACTAGCTAAAATGGAACAAACATCTTAGGTAGCTTAACAATGCTATCTTAAAGTTACTGTAATTATGTAATATTCTTATTCTTAATAATAATAATTACTATTGTTAACTGTAATAATAAGAGTTTGTTGCTCTGTTGGTTCTGCTCCTGTAGAATGCTGGCCCTTCCACATGGGACAAATACTGTATCTAGTTATCTAAACAATGCAAGCAAGAAAGATATTGAACTTCTCCACAGTTCCCAGGTGCTCTTCAGTATCCCATCAGAGATTTGTTTCAAGAGTTTGTTGCTGTACTGTTTCTCTGTGATCTCATGCTTGTACTTGTTGTCTGTCCAGATTAACACCATTTCTTCAGTTAAATGCCATCTTCTTCCTATGCATACAGGAAACTGAGCCCTCTTTCCTGTCTTGTTACTGTCACCAATTTCTCTTCTTTTGTGGAGACACTTTGATGGCTCAAAGGTGAAATGGTCTCACCAAAAGTTGGCACTGTTTCTACATGTTGAATTGGAACCCATGGCCATCAACGATACAGGCAACTGCAGATGAGTTTTTGGAACACACCGTAGTGGCTACTGGTGACAGTCAGATATCAGTGGTTTTTGACCCACTGTCAAGTGTGTATGTCCTTAGCTTCTTTTCTTCTTGTGAAGGCAGATGTTCAAAACTCACCATGACAAACCATTGCATTTACTTTTGCAAGCTATTTACATTGTTACACTAAAAAATAAAGATTACAGTAATAATGAGTATTCACTATGAATCTATAATGCAGGGCAGTTGCAAGGCCAGAGATGTAGTCAACCCTATTCAGGCACAACCGGAGATGCTGCTGCACCTTGGACAGCATATGTTCACCTTAAGCAGCCTCAAACCATCTACAATGCAGGTAATACACTTGAAGGTTATGAGCATTCAAGAGCATCTGCAGGTGTGGTATGAAATTCTCTCACAGACTAAGTTCCACTGGAGATTTTCAGAAGATTCTGAAAATGGTAAATGTGTGAAAAAAAAAAAAAAAAAACATAGGTAACTACTTCTGGTCAGAAATGTTTTGTTTATTATTTATGGAAAATGCAAGGAAACGTGGGGAGCACCTCAGCCTCCCAAATGTCAGGCACATTTTCTCCTTTACTGAAAATGGAAAGATGATGTTTCAACAGCAGCTTTTGCAAATGAAGTGAAATGTCTTTGAATCATTTCATCAGGCCCCACATCCATAATGCTTTTAGTCTAGCAGGTAAGTGTGGAAAAATTCTAAGAATAGAAAATAGTTTCTGCTTAAGTTCCCAAATCTGGCTGAAAGTGATTCATAAGTGAAAGTTTAATGACTTAAGTTTGAAAATTCAGGAGAACAGAAAATACCTATATCCATACCTAAGTCTCTCTAAACTAATCCAAACTAATCACATATACAAACCACCTACTAATTTGTCTTTCCTGTTGCATCAGCTGTCTTTGCACCAGACCCCCCCCCCCCCATCATTTGCTCTTACCTGCAAGTCTTGCCCGACAGTATGTCAGTTTCTTTGACCCTTTCCTTGTTTAGATCTAGGGTTCCATTGTCCTTATCCTACAGGCAGGACTGGTCCCTTTGGCTCCAAAAGGGAACCTCTTATCACTACCTTTCATTTGATATGTTTCCTTTCTTGAAGGACTTCATTCCAAGTCAAGCCAAATATCCTACCATATTTACTTTCTTATCATTTTAGTGCTGTATCTTTCAACTAATAAAACTCCTTAAACTCATGTCAGCCATTCTGGAATTGTGAAATGTATTTTGGGGTCTATATATATGCATGAGGACTCTTAACTATGTAGCAATTCAGGAGGTAATTGCAGGGGTCATGAATGAGATTTTCAGAATGACAGTTTCATAAAAAGGAAGCATTTTGGAACTGTAGAATGACAAGGCTGGTCAAGTAGTCTATTTCTGACATATTTACTTGCACATTCCGACATCACCTACCGACTGGGATAAAGATGTCTCTTTTATGATTCAATGATGTCTCAAAGTTTGTGACTTTGTGCACAAATCAAACATTCAAGTACTGTACACTTTCCCAAGTGCAAGCAGAAATATTCTTTATTGATTTACAGAGTAGTAATTATACCATTGTTTTTCACATTCATTGATTGCAATGGAAAGCTCCTTTTGGATTCTACACTCACCTCTGCCTCAAACATCTTCTCTGCTATCATTTCTCCACTATCTCTGCCAATAACAAAACTTTCGCTTTGATTTGAAGGGAGTTACATTTGTAAGAATGTCTGTTGAAGTGCTGGCAGTCATCCACTGATGAATCTCACATTTAAACTACTGACTACTGACGATGACTTTTGATTAAATAACACCATCACATAGAATTTTATATTATGCTGTTGTTTCCTCAAATAGTTGATCTGGCAGGATAATTGTTGGCAAGGTTATCAATGAAAACACACAAGTAACTGTGCAAAAAGAAAGCTCAGGAAAAAAAAAAAAAAACGTGGAGAGCTATCTCAAAGCATATTCATGGACCATATGTCAATAGCCTCAAAAGTCTATATGTGGAATGAACCTTTCACAGTGCATTTAAAAATTGTAGCATTCTGAAGGTGTTATAGAAAAATCTGTGGGAATGGGTGAGGTGATCTGCAAATGATAGCTCGTCATAGAGGGTGACACTGAGTTCCAAGACTATTCCACAATGAAACAAACTGAGGCAGCACATTTGAAGAGATACAGTGTGCAATTGCATTCCTTCTTTTTCTTTAAACACAAATAAAACAAATGCTCTTATAATGAGACAGGCCTCTCAGGGTCTTGGTCCTGTCTTCAATTGCTATCTGGATGACAGATGCTGTAATTACGGAGCTTTTGTCTTTATCTCTGTTCAAAATAATTATGCCCGTTTATCCTATGTCTTCCAGACCTGTTCTTTCCCTGCAATGTTGCTTGAATATTTTGTTGTCACAGTGACCCATTTTCATATTTCTATTTGACTGGTTGACCCAGGATCCAATTCATTTATCAATTTTCCCTTTGCCAACAAATTCCAAAGATTCCTAGATATGGCAAATTTATTAAAACAAAATTGACAAACAATTGGTTCAAAGAACCTGATGGAACCAAAACTGCTATTGCAAAAGGCTTTCTTAAAGAACCATAATAAAGGTCTGGATTGATAATCCATTAAATGCTGTGTTTTACTTATCCACTTGTAAATATCCTTTTATTAGCCTTTGTTTAAAATGACAAATATCCCTTCACCTTTTTCAAAATCTTTGTTTTATTAAGGACAACACTAAGAAGCTGCAAATAACTCGAGTCATCATGTTCAAGTCCTAATTTGTTATTTGAGGTAGGGGAGTACTTTTAGGCTTTGGCTTGGGAAGGTCAAGGCAGAGCATTAGGCCAGTTTTGGACATTTATAAATGGGTTTAAAGCTCTTCTCTCCAAACAAGATATTCATTGTCATGTGGTGGGGAAATGCTTGCTTTAATCTCTCCATTCAAAATGAGGCCAGTATTGTGCCATGTCACGTCTAAGGCTTAAAAAGATTAGTATGGAACCACAGAGAATGCCACAACAGATTAAGGAAACCAATATGTTATTCTATTTGAACATTCTGCTTTTAAATAACGATTAGACAAGAGGCAGAGCTCTCTAAGTAAGTCTAGTGCATATTTTAATGACATATTCAATGGCAGTGCAAAAGGACACTCTTCCTAAGGGCATGTAGAGAGCTCTGGCTGTGAGTTTTAATAAGCTAGGACCAATCATGCATGCATGTAATAGAAACTGAATTCCCTACTACTTGTGGCCGTGGCTATCACAATTGGCATTGAAATAAAATGAATAAACTTTGACATTCATTTGGCATGCCATTTATAATAAAGGTATATGCCCTTATTCATTCTCATTGTATCACCTGTGCAATTACTGTTATAGTGTAGCACCATAAGTGATGGTCTGAAAACAAAACCAGGAAACAATACTATGAAATCATTATTTATACTGGCCTTTTGTATCTTTAAGATCTTTTGACCTCATTTCCTTTAGGCAAAAAATTGCACATATGACCAACTTGTCAAGAAATTACACATATAAATTCTATTTTGTTCATTGTTCAATGCATGTTGCAATTTAAAACTCAGTTTTAGATAGGATTGCAATATATGTATTCAGAATACTGCACACATTTGTTTCTTTTATGCATTATATATTCTACAAAAATCCATTTGTCTTCCAGACACATTCCATGGTAAGGAATAGAGGCCACCAAGTTAACTTCTGTAAAGTTATTTAATGGTAAACCCTGGCAATGTTCAGTGTGGTAAATGTGTGAGATTACTGATGTGTGTTTTGGGGATCGCTGAGGACTAGATGACTGTTGCAGTCTTCTGGTAGCGTTGTGTAATCCTGTGGTGAGCTAGAACCAATTAGACACATTTTATTGAGCGGAACGAAAATGTCTCATTTCTCAGTTGACTTCCATCATTGTGTCACAGCCCAGTGGAGGGATGACAGCCTGAGCCTTGAGAATAATCCCCACCAAAGTGAAGATGTGCTGCATGTTATGCAGGGCCAAAATGTACAGCTCCATACAGCCTAGCCAGCTACAGAGAACTCCGACCAGGGCACTGTAGAAAGGGGAGGTATTTCCATCATCTATAATGATGTTGCATGAATTTAGTTTTCTAATGAGTGTGCTCACATCATGCAGACACTGTTATTTTTAGAGCATTCAGTAGGCTTACTAAAGCAAATAATTGAAATTGTAGACAGACAGGTGATTTGTGGCACCTAATCTTCAATTACTCTGCCAGATGCTACACAAAGAAAATGTAACAGAAGACAAACTCAGTATAAAGTGAACCAACAGTACAGCAGCAAAAAGAAAGTTTTACTTATTAACTGATATTTAAAGACATGTAAAACGTCAAAATCTGTGATCTTCAAACTTAACCAGTGGCACTTCATCTATTCGTTTTTTTCTCCCAAAAATTACTGAGATACACGTTTTAAATGCAGCATTAAAGAGTGTGTCTGCTCATAGGAATTCATGCACAGCTTTTTTCAATAACCTAAAGCTCTTTTTATATTGGCAATTGAGCACACAGTCTGCTATGGTTCACAATGTGGAAACTTCAAAAAATCTATAAGGCTTGTGTGTAATAGAACTGCTCCTTCTACTCATCACTTATTTGGTGTTCTTTTCATAAGGGGGGGGGGGGGGGGGTGGAGAGTGATACATTTTCCATTAATAACAATTGACAAAGCCACACTAATTATGAGAGTGTAATAACGATCTCATGTTTCCCTCAGTGAATGAATAACGGATTGTCCGAGCAGTCAATATGAGCTCTAATTACATTAGTTAGTTAGAGTAGTTAAGTCATGAATAGAAGACTACAGCACACAGGTCTACTAAGAGACCGGTCTATGGTTGTTATTGTGGCCTTTCGTTGGCACGTTTCTAAAATTCTGCAGCGTCTTGAGAAATTGGCTTAACCTTGTGATACCAACAGTACGGTTTAAAAGCAAATTTAACAATGATGGATTGTAATCACTGACTTTATTGTCACGATGATCAAAAAAATCTTTTAGCACGGTCTCATAGTCTGACACATGGTGGCGCGGGGGGGGGGGGGGTTAGGAAGGAAATCATCAACGTGAGGAAATACAAACTCACTTTAACTTTATTAGAATCCCATTCCGCCTCTCCTGCGAATAAGAACTGAAATGATATTATATTACTGATTATGTACAGCAAGAATTTTTATTATCTCAACGTGTGCCCTCAGATCATAGGGCGGCCCAGCTGGCTGTCCTGGATCAATTAAGCAATACAGATTTGTACGGGAGTTTCTCGTATGGTTTCATTTGAAACTGATAATGATTCCCTCTTTAACGTGGCTCCTCTCTGCCACCAGTCCCAAGCTTGCATAGCGAGGTTGTTCAATCCAGAAAGAGAGAAAAAAATGCATTCTGCGGTTTGTAGGAGACTTTGATTCCCGTGCTTTTTGTTACAGATCCCTAAAATTTTCAAAATAGCTTGTTTTATTGCTAAATAATAATTTACAAAGCTGTTGAGTTTCACCAGTACTGCTACTAACTGAAGGATATGCAGAAACCACCTCTAATTTCAAGAAGAAGCACAAAGTAGCTTGCTACCCACTTGACAAGTGGCTACTGCACACTAACTGATTGGTTGCATCATGCTAAGTCTTTGCATGCATTATTTCATTTTGGTGCATGGTTGTTAGCAGACACATAATCAGGTGTGACAAATGGCGGAAGAGCAAAGCTGCCACCTTCAAAATGAGTGACGTGCTTGTGCAGACTTGAGACTTGCATTTGCATTTGATTTGGATTCAAGTCTCCAGTTGGCTTTCCCAACTACTTCAGCAGCAGAAAGCATGACTGGTAAGAGTAATCAGGTACAATTTGACTGTATTTGACAGACACAAGAGGCCTTAGAGTGTGAAGGTTTTTGGTGAAGCATTATGACATTTGTGAACCCTTGACAACTCATGAATGGCAGTATGACAGTGGTGCCACTTGTATGAATCTTGAAGAATGATGGACTTAGGACCACTCCCTTTTACAAGTTTTTACAAGTCAATTCAACAGTTGATGAATGTCAGAGACAACCTCCTTTATCAGAACCTACACACAGAGCAACCATAAAGAAGACTGTAAGCAGCTGCAAACGTATACAATTACTTTCAGGCTACCCAGCTAGCATTACCACTGAAATAAGTGCACCTGTGATGAGTGGAGATAACCCATCAATGGTGTGTATAAGCATTTAAATACACTTCAACACACCCAACATACAATAATAAAAAAGAGTATGACGTTCATTTGTAGGAGACACACTTTCAAACATAAAATCACCACAAGAGTATTACATTCAGGCTAACAGGCCATCATTTTAACTACAGTGTGTAATCCTATGACAATACACAAGACATTTAAAAAAAAATTCAACATCCTTTACCCCTACACACCCTGCCCTATTTTGGAAAATTTTGGACTCCCCTCAGTTTGAGGCAAATTACTCACAATCTGTAATGGCTATCTACACGTGCAGTATATTTTCTTATCCACACATGGAATATATCATGTTGTGATCATGATGCAAGAAATGTGATGTGCCATTTTTATGAGGTAATATACATTCTGGCTTGTCGAAAGGAATATGTCTACTTAAATGCCCCTCCAACAGCAAGTTTGTCAGTTCAGGTAGCTGTACAGAGACTGATAGCATAGATTATCTGGATTGGATTGCAATTCACAAGCGTCATCCAACCAACCTGAACAACCTGGTGCAAATCTGCCTAGAAGAAGGGGCACTTTCAGTGTGAAAAACTGGTAGATACTTAAAAACCTTAAAACTTAAATACTTAAAAACCTTAAATACTAAAAAAAACTAAAAAAAAAAAATGTCACCTTAAAATAAATAATTTTGAGTTACAGTGCTTTTAAATAAAATAGCACAAAGAACAAAATTTCAATGTATCATTTGTAATTTAGTAAAATGTGAGCATTGGTCAAGGGTCTGAATAATTTTGCAAGGCACTGTAGGTCATAACTCATATAAGTGTCATATAAGGTAAATATTTGTGTCATGACATTGTCATGACAGCTGTTAAAATGGTTTACGTCCTTTTCTATGACACACAGGAGTGCTTATGATATGGTCATGAAGGAATTAAAAATAGAACGCCAGATAAAGTGTTCCCATGTCTTGTAATTTTCATGTTCTGGGCCTGTATTTATCAAGTGTCCCCTACGGTGGCCCTGAAGTGCAAAACACAACAGCAAATCAAAAATCACAACAGCAAAATAAAAATCACAACAGCGAAATAACGAAACAACAGCAAATCAAAAATCACAACCGCAAATAAAAACACAACAGCAAATCAAAAATCACAACTGCAAATCATTAAACACAATGACATTAATTTCTACCGGAAATGGCATCTGTCTCCTCCCCAGAACGTAAATGATTGGAGGCATACAGCGGGAGGGAAAAATCACCTAAGACAGGGGCCGGCAACACACGGTTCCCGAGCCGCATGCGGCTCTTTAGCCCCTCTCTAGTGGCTCCGTAGCTTTGTCAAAAAATATGGAAGTGAATAACATTTTTTTTACATTTTGCTATCATTGTTGTAGGTGTAGCGGAGCTAAAGTAATAGCTCGTGTGAGTCCTGCGTAAAGCAGCGGGTAGCAGGTAGCCGAGCGGTTGCAGTGGCTATGTCACTCCACTGAGTCCTGGTTAAGCAGCGTTGTTGCCAACGGGCTAACGTTACCTTTAGCTCAACTGGTAATGATGCTGGCTTTAAGTGGGTGGCAGCTAGCAGTGAGAACCTCGGTTCGAAACTCGCTCGCTCCCGTTAACATCTAATACACAACGCAGTAAGAGACCACCCGTTACATAGGCCTAAAGTCATCCTTACACTATTCAACGTTCAAAATTTATTGCGTGATATTCGTTTCGAGAACGATAAAATAACGCATGAACACACGAACACACACTACGGTAAACAAAGAACAACCGTATGCTTTTGGTGTTTCCTGAAGTCTCGCACAATAGACCAATACCTCCGTGTCGTCAAACAGGGGGCTGGTGGCAGAAAGTGGCTTTGGCTCCCATAGACTTACATACGATTTTCTCAATGTTATTAAATAACTTTACCATGTTAATATAATGTCGGTATATATATTTTTTTGCATTGTAGCAGTCACATGCTAGCAAATATATTCTCACCAACATGATCACGTGAGTAACTTTAGAGATTTATTTTAACGCAGCTTTTCCCCCATAAAGATAGCTGACCGAATGCATGTGTCATCCTTAACAGTCACTGACCGTCTTGACTAGTTGCGAGGTGAATTAATTTATTGATTATCTAAGTGCCTTAGCTAAAACATAAAACCTCACATTGAGATTTCGTTTTTTATTAATATTACACCTGACAGCTAGGGTTGCCAAGGGGTGGGGGTGTTGGACTGAGGAGCTCCGACTACTGTGGACCTATAACAAATATGGGTCTTACACCTGCATTACCCTTCAGTTGTAGACTTACTGTGTCTAAAGATAATTATGACATTAAAAATGCCCACATACTTGGTTGTGAGAAGTCCTATCCATACCATAATCACATCAAGGAAACTGCAATGGCTTCAACCATTTACCAGACATGCATCTACAGGCCCATGTATTAAGACAAGTGAAGACACAAACCTGAATTTGATCAGTTTTGTATTTTTGAGCGTATTTTTGAATTTTTGTACAGATTATCGTTCAAGAATTTTATTTGGACTGTGCAAAACAACAGTTTAACATATATTATTTTCTCATTCTTTAGAATAAAACAACTGTTTTTTAAGAAAAACAATATATATAAAAACTACATTTGATGGACTCTGATAAGCTTCTTGAATCCCTTTCTGCATGTTCTAACGGGTGATTATTTCAAATGATGAAACAGGTTTGTGGTGTTGCCTGTCTTTGATGGCATGTGTCTTCAGTTTGCAGTGCACGCTGCTCTGATTTTTTGTTGGATTGTAAATAGGCAAAATATCTCCAGACTACTGAAGTTGAGTGATCTTTCTTGTCGACGATGTCTTCATCCTTCGAGCTGGTCATGGGCACTGCTTTTTCTTCGGTGTCGCTCATTCCGCTTATTTTGCTTATTCTGCTCCAACTACAAGCCTATCAGCCAAACTGCCTGTAAACAATACCACATGCTGGCCTGAATTTATACCTCTCACCGTGCAACCTAACTTGCGCAATGCATGGGCCTACTTCTATTCCTGCGACATGATTGGCAGTTCGTGATTCATTTCTGTGAATGCTATCTAAGCATGGAAAGTAATTAAATCGAACATTTGTTATATTTCTATCGAGGAAAATTATATCGTGATAATTACTGTTATCGTTTTATCGCCCAGCCCTACTTTTGAATGAAACAGACCTGGTATTATGAAAGAATTTCAATCAGCGCTGTCAGGTGTATCATAGCAACGCTGACAGTGCTTAAGCGCATTCTCTGTTTGGATAGTGGAACATAACATGACAGACAAGATGAGGGAGAGCAGCAGGGTTTCCTTCTATCTCATACAAATCGCCTTAATAGTCTAACCTGTAATATTTCTCTCCCATGGATTTGCACTGAAGTGATTCTCAAAATTACGGAATAAAACGCGTCCCGTATCAGTCCAATACGGAACACGTCTTTTAGTTTCCAATTTCGGGATGATTCCATATTTTACGGGACGGTTGGCAACCCTACAGACAGCACAACTCTTCGGTAGTACTATAAGGCTACTGGGGATCTGTTGATATGTGGCTAAACTGTTACTTAGCTGCTAACTATAGGTAACATTACTAGCCTGCAGATTCCCTATACAATCATATGGTCTTCCCCGAATCGGACACGTTACCTTTACAATTTTTTAATTGTAGTTGCACAGAATCGTTACTGTAGACAGATATTAGTTAATATACATCTGATAGATCATGTAAAAATTATAAAATGTAAGATTACATGATAACACAATAAAACACACTGTCAATAATGGTCAGTTTTCTGTTGGTACTGGTTAGGCTACTGCCTGGTGGCTTTCTGCCACCAGCTAATGCTCACGCGCCGCAATGTTTGTAAATATAGGAAATGCAAAGTTAAAGTACCAAATAATCATAAATAGCCTACCGCAGCCACCTTGTGGTAAAACATATGAATGAATGCTCATTTAGACCTATTAGCAATGTTGATAGGCTAATTTAGACTGATACGCTGTGGTAGGCTACCTGCATTTAAAGGGCTCAAATATTTTTTGCGGCTCCAGACAGAATTTTTTTCTTTCTGGCCAAAAATGGCTCTATAGATAGTAAAGGTTGCCGAACCCTGTCCTAAGACGATAAGAAATGGAACTAGACTTCCGGTAGATATGAATGTCATTGTGTTTGATGATTTGCTGTTGTGATTTTTGATTTGCTGTAGTGATTTTTTATTTGCCGTTGTGATTTTTGAATTTCTGTTGTGATTATTGATTTGCTGTTGTGTTTAGTGATTTTGTCAGGCACGGGGATCGGGACACAAGCGCGGACCACCGGGTAAACGTAGCCAAGCGTTTAATTACAATCAGCAGGCAGTTCGTCGTACAGGGACAGGCAAGGTTCAGAAACACGGGGAAGCAGTCCGGGGGCAGATCCAGGATCGGAAGTCGGGGCGGGCAGAGTCGGTAACCAGGCGGGCGAAGAAAGTCAAACAGGATGAAGTCGGCGGGCGAAGGACGAAGTCGGGAGACAGGCAGGTTTCGGCAAACAGCAATCAGAGAGCAGGTTTACTAAAGCGGGGACGAGACAGGAAGAAACTTACTGTAACGAACTAGCAACGAGACAGAGAAACGAGGGGAAGATATAGGGCTGGGGTAACGAGGAGATGGGAAGCAGGTGAGCAGGCAGGCAGGTGCAGGCAATGAGGGAATAAGGTGGGCGGGGAGCCGGGCGGGGCAGGAACACAAGGGAAACAAAAGCACACGGACAGGGAAAACAAAAACACCGCGGCTTAAGGGGGCGGAGCCCTGACAGTACCCCCCCCCCTACGGACGCCACCGGGCGTCACGGCGGGTTCGCCAGGGTGTCGGCGGTGGAAGTCCCGGATCAGGGACAGGTCCAGGATGTCCCTAGCAGGAACCCAGCTCCTCTCCTCGGGGCCGTAACCCTCCCAGTCCACCAGATATTGCCGACCGCGCCCCCGACGCCGAACCTTAAGCAGGCGGCGCACGGTGTGAGCCATCGCTCCGTCGATCAGGCGGGGCAGCGGAGGAGCCCGGGGAGCAGGGCAGAGAGGGCTGCGGACGACGGGCTTAACCTTGGAGACGTGGAAGGTGGGGTGGACACGGCGAAGAGAGAGCGGGAGCTTAAGCCGGACCGCCGTGGGGCTGATCACCTTGGCGATGGGAAAAGGACCGATGAAGCGGGAAGCCAGCTTGCGGGAGTCCACCTTGAGGGGAAGGTCCCGAGTGGAGAGCCACACCCGCTGACCCTGGCGATAGCGGGGTGCCTTGGATCGGTGGCGGTCAGCAAACCGCTTAGCCCGAGCCGAGGAGCGGAGCAGTGTGGTGCGCGCGCGTCTCCAGGTGCGGCGGCAGCGCTGCACAAACGCCGTTGCCGAGGGGACCCCCACCTCCTCCTCCTGGGCCGGGAATAGGGGAGGTTGATAGCCCACACAGCACTGGAAGGGCGACAGCCCCGTGGAAGCAGAGGGAAGGGAGTTGACGGCGTATTCAACCCAGGGGAGGTGCTGGCTCCACGCCGACGGCTCCCGAGACGTCAGACACCGTAGTACCGTCTCCAGCTGCTGGTTAGCCCGCTCGGTCTGGCCGTTGGACTGAGGGTGAAAACCAGAAGACAGACTGACGGTGGCCCCCAGTAACCTGCAGAACGCCCTCCAAAAGTTGGATGTAAACTGGGGTCCCCGGTCGGACACCACGTCGGAGGGTAGACCGTGCAGCCGGAATACCTGGTTGATGAGTAGCTGAGCGGTCTCCCTGGCGGAGGGCAGTTTGGGTAGGGGGACAAAATGCACGGCTTTAGAAAACCGGTCTACGATGGTGAGGATGGCGGTGTTACCGTCAGATGGTGGCAGGCCGGTAACGAAGTCCAGGGCGATGTGGGACCAGGGCCGTCTGGGAACAGGCAGGGGTTGCAGCAGACCGGCGGGGGGTCGGGTGGAGGTCTTGCTCTGGGCGCAGACCGAGCAGGCGGCGGTGAACTTCCGGATGTCCTCCGTCATAGTGGGCCACCAAAACCGCTGGCCAATGAACGCCGCTGTGCGCCGGGCTCCGGGGTGGCCCGCGAGCCTAGATGAATGTCCCCACTGCAGGACCTGTGAACGGACAGACTGGGGAACAAAAAGGCGGTTAGGGGGACAGGCGCTGGGACCCGGTTCGTTCTGGAGGGCGGTGCGGACGGCGGTCTCGACGTCCCACAGCGCCGCTGCGACAACGCATCGGGCTGGCAGGACTGTGCTGGGTTCCTGGGAGTCCTCGGAAGGGGCGTGCTGGCGCGAGAGGGCGTCGGGTTTACCGTTCTTAGAGCCTGGTCGATACGACAGGGTGAAATTAAAACGGGAGAAAAAGAGAGACCAGCGGGCTTGTCGGGGATTGAGGCGTTTGGCTGATCGAACGTACTCGAGATTCTTGTGATCTGTCCACACCAAAAATGGAACGCTCGCCCCCTCCAGCCAGTGCCTCCACTCCTTGAGCGCCAGTTTGATGGCCAATAGTTCCCGGTCGCCGATGTCGTAGTTTCGCTCGGTGGGCGTAAGGCGGTGAGAGAAGTAGGCGCAGGGGTGGAGCTTGTTGTCGGCGGACGATCGCTGAGATAGGACCGCCCCCACTCCCACGTCCGAAGCATCCACCTCCACCACGTACTGACGAGCAGGATCGGGCTGGGTAAGGACAGGCGCCGAGGTGAAACGAGCCCTCAAGTCGCGGAATGCCTCCTCGGCAGCCGGAGCCCAGGTGAACGCTCTGTTGACAGATGTCAGGGCGGTGAGGGGAGCCGCTACCGTGCCGTAGTTGCGGATGAAGCGACGGTAGAAATTAGCGAAACCCAGGAATCGCTGCAGCTCCCTGCGGGAGGTGGGGCGAGGCCACTCCTCGACTGCGCGGACCTTCTGCCGGTCCATGCGGATACTTCCTGCCGTGATCACGAAACCCAGGAAGGAAGTAGTGCGCTGATGGAAGGCGCACTTCTCCGCTTTCACGTACAAGTGGTTTTCGAGCAGGCGCTGCAGAACGCGGCGGACGTGCTGTACATGCTCAGGCAGGGAGCGAGAGAAGATCAGGATGTCATCGAGGTACACGAACACGAACTGGTTGAGCATATCTCGGAGGACGTCGTTCACCAGGGACTGGAACACGGCTGGGGAATTCGTCAGACCGAACGGCATGACCAGATATTCATAGTGCCCCGAAGGGGTGTTGAACGCCGTCTTCCACTCGTCCCCCTCGCGGATCCTGACCAGGTGGTAGGCATTACGGAGGTCGAGTCTCGTGAAAACGGTAGCGCCCTGTAGCGACTCGAAGGCGGACGACAGAAGAGGCAGGGGGTAGCGGTTCTTGATGGTGATGGCGTTGAGGCCCCGGTAATCGATGCAGGGACGGAGGGCCAGCATCGACCCAGGACCCGCAGGAGAGGAGGAGGGGCGAATGAGACCGGCCGCGAGAGACTCCCGGATGTATTTATTCATGGCCTCGGTCTCCGGTGGCGATAAAGAAAACAGTCGCCCCTGAGGGGGGGATGAGCCGGGCAGCAGGTCGATGGCGCAATCATACGGGCGGTGAGGAGGCAACGAGGTGGCGCGGGACTTGCTGAACACAAGTTTCAGGTCCATGTATTCGGGCGGCAGCGCCGACAGGTCCGGGAAGTCCTCGGGAGCGGAAGCGATCGACGTCACAGGGGTAACGGCATCCCGAAGGCAGTGGGAGTGGCAAAAGGGGCTCCAGCCCAGGATTCGGTTGCCCTCCCAGTCGATGTGGGGGTTGTGCCGCGCCAACCAGGGGCGACCCAGGACCACGGCGGCTTGCGGGGAGCGGATGACGTTGAGGACAATCTCCTCGCGGTGGTTGCCCGAGACGAGGAAGTTGACCGGGGGAGTGGCGTGGGTCACGCGAACCAGGGGGGCCCCGGTGATCGCGTGGGCTTCCAACGGCGAGTGCAGGGGGACGCGGGGCAGGCGCAGCTGGGTTGCCAGGTTGGCATCGATAAAGCTGCCATCCGCCCCGGAGTCAATCAGGACGGAGACAGCGTGGCTCTGACCTCCGACGAACAGGGTGGCTGAAAATAGAGGAAGGGTCTGGGGGGAATGACGTCAGACACCGTAGTACCGTCTCCAGCTGCTGGTTAGCCCGCTCGGTCTGGCCGTTGGACTGAGGGTGAAAACCAGAAGACAGACTGACGGTGGCCCCCAGTAACCTGCAGAACGCCCTCCAAAAGTTGGATGTAAACTGGGGTCCCCGGTCGGACACCACGTCGGAGGGTAGACCGTGCAGCCGGAATACCTGGTTGATGAGTAGCTGAGCGGTCTCCCTGGCGGAGGGCAGTTTGGGTAGGGGGACAAAATGCACGGCTTTAGAAAACCGGTCTACGATGGTGAGGATGGCGGTGTTACCGTCAGATGGTGGCAGGCCGGTAACGAAGTCCAGGGCGATGTGGGACCAGGGCCGTCTGGGAACAGGCAGGGGTTGCAGCAGACCGGCGGGGGGTCGGGTGGAGGTCTTGCTCTGGGCGCAGACCGAGCAGGCGGCGGTGAACTTCCGGATGTCCTCCGTCATAGTGGGCCACCAAAACCGCTGGCCAATGAACGCCGCTGTGCGCCGGGCTCCGGGGTGGCCCGCGAGCCTAGATGAATGTCCCCACTGCAGGACCTGTGAACGGACAGACTGGGGAACAAAAAGGCGGTTAGGGGGACAGGCGCTGGGACCCGGTTCGTTCTGGAGGGCGGTGCGGACGGCGGTCTCGACGTCCCACAGCGCCGCTGCGACAACGCATCGGGCTGGCAGGACTGTGCTGGGTTCCTGGGAGTCCTCGGAAGGGGCGTGCTGGCGCGAGAGGGCGTCGGGTTTACCGTTCTTAGAGCCTGGTCGATACGACAGGGTGAAATTAAAACGGGAGAAAAAGAGAGACCAGCGGGCTTGTCGGGGATTGAGGCGTTTGGCTGATCGAACGTACTCGAGATTCTTGTGATCTGTCCACACCAAAAATGGAACGCTCGCCCCCTCCAGCCAGTGCCTCCACTCCTTGAGCGCCAGTTTGATGGCCAATAGTTCCCGGTCGCCGATGTCGTAGTTTCGCTCGGTGGGCGTAAGGCGGTGAGAGAAGTAGGCGCAGGGGTGGAGCTTGTTGTCGGCGGACGATCGCTGAGATAGGACCGCCCCCACTCCCACGTCCGAAGCATCCACCTCCACCACGTACTGACGAGCAGGATCGGGCTGGGTAAGGACAGGCGCCGAGGTGAAACGAGCCCTCAAGTCGCGGAATGCCTCCTCGGCAGCCGGAGCCCAGGTGAACGCTCTGTTGACAGATGTCAGGGCGGTGAGGGGAGCCGCTACCGTGCCGTAGTTGCGGATGAAGCGACGGTAGAAATTAGCGAAACCCAGGAATCGCTGCAGCTCCCTGCGGGAGGTGGGGCGAGGCCACTCCTCGACTGCGCGGACCTTCTGCCGGTCCATGCGGATACTTCCTGCCGTGATCACGAAACCCAGGAAGGAAGTAGTGCGCTGATGGAAGGCGCACTTCTCCGCTTTCACGTACAAGTGGTTTTCGAGCAGGCGCTGCAGAACGCGGCGGACGTGCTGTACATGCTCAGGCAGGGAGCGAGAGAAGATCAGGATGTCATCGAGGTACACGAACACGAACTGGTTGAGCATATCTCGGAGGACGTCGTTCACCAGGGACTGGAACACGGCTGGGGAATTCGTCAGACCGAACGGCATGACCAGATATTCATAGTGCCCCGAAGGGGTGTTGAACGCCGTCTTCCACTCGTCCCCCTCGCGGATCCTGACCAGGTGGTAGGCATTACGGAGGTCGAGTCTCGTGAAAACGGTAGCGCCCTGTAGCGACTCGAAGGCGGACGACAGAAGAGGCAGGGGGTAGCGGTTCTTGATGGTGATGGCGTTGAGGCCCCGGTAATCGATGCAGGGACGGAGGGCCAGCATCGACCCAGGACCCGCAGGAGAGGAGGAGGGGCGAATGAGACCGGCCGCGAGAGACTCCCGGATGTATTTATTCATGGCCTCGGTCTCCGGTGGCGATAAAGAAAACAGTCGCCCCTGAGGGGGGGATGAGCCGGGCAGCAGGTCGATGGCGCAATCATACGGGCGGTGAGGAGGCAACGAGGTGGCGCGGGACTTGCTGAACACAAGTTTCAGGTCCATGTATTCGGGCGGCAGCGCCGACAGGTCCGGGAAGTCCTCGGGAGCGGAAGCGATCGACGTCACAGGGGTAACGGCATCCCGAAGGCAGTGGGAGTGGCAAAAGGGGCTCCAGCCCAGGATTCGGTTGCCCTCCCAGTCGATGTGGGGGTTGTGCCGCGCCAACCAGGGGCGACCCAGGACCACGGCGGCTTGCGGGGAGCGGATGACGTTGAGGACAATCTCCTCGCGGTGGTTGCCCGAGACGAGGAAGTTGACCGGGGGAGTGGCGTGGGTCACGCGAACCAGGGGGGCCCCGGTGATCGCGTGGGCTTCCAACGGCGAGTGCAGGGGGACGCGGGGCAGGCGCAGCTGGGTTGCCAGGTTGGCATCGATAAAGCTGCCATCCGCCCCGGAGTCAATCAGGACGGAGACAGCGTGGCTCTGACCTCCGACGAACAGGGTGGCTGAAAATAGAGGAAGGGTCTGGGGGGAATGACGCAGGGGGGTTACACTCACCTGCAATCCCCCCACTGCGGGTGACCGCTGGCCCTTGGCCGGGCAGTTCGCCACAAAATGGCCAGGCTGCCCGCAGTATAGGCAGGACTGGGTGCTGAGTCGCCGTTGTCGTTCCGCGGGAGACAGGCGGGTGCGGTCGACCTGCATCGGTTCGGAGGTTCCCGGGGATGGTGGTGCAGGGCTTCTGGCCGGCATCGGGAGGGGTTGTTCACGGACGGGACCGGGCAGGCTGCTGGACGCTCTCTCCCTGCGTCTCTGCGAAAGGCGCTGGTCCACGCGGATGGCCAGGTCCACCAAGGCCTCGAAGCTGGCCGGCAGCTCCCGAGTAGCCAGCTCGTCCTTGATGGACTCCGCGAGACCGTGGAGGAAGGCGTCGAACTGGGCTTCCGCGTTCCACCCGCTGGTGGCGGCCAGGGTGCGGAAGTCGATCGCGTAGTCCGACACCGAGCGACGACCCTGGCGAATCTGCAGCATCTCTCTTGCTGCTTCGCGGCCCTGCCTGGAACGGTCAAACACCCTTCTCATCTCATCGGCGAATCCGGCATATGAGTTGCAGAAGGGAGCGCCGGCGTCCCAGACAGCAGTACCCCACTCCCTCGCTCGGCCGGTCAGCAAGGTAATGACGTAGGCGATCCTCGCCCGGTCGGTGGGGAACGTGGAGGGTTGCAGCTCGAATATCAGGGAACACTGTGAGAGAAATGAGCGACAGGTTCCCGGGTCCCCCGCGTACGACTCGGGGGGTGGCAGCCGAGGCTCCCGGCCGGGAGGCGCTGGCGGAACCGGTGGGTAGACAGCCGCTGGCGGAAAAGGTCGGCTCTCCTGGCCGAGCTGCAGTTGTTGCAGCCGCGCAGAGACCTCAGCGAGGCTGGTGGCGAAGCCCTCCAGGGACCGGCCGATGGAATCCAGCTGGTTCTGGTGTCCGCCCAGTAGAGCACCCTGGAGCTCCAGGGCCGTCCTCAGCTGAGGTAGGTCCGCTGGGTCCATCTGGCTAGTTCGTTCTGTCAGGCACGGGGATCGGGACACAAGCGCGGACCACTGGGTAAACGTAGCCAAGCGTTTAATTACAATCAGCAGGCAGTTCGTCGTACAGGGACAGGCAAGGTTCAGAAACACGGGGAAGCAGTCCGGGGGCAGATCCAGGATCGGAAGTCGGGGCGGGCAGAGTCGGTAACCAGGCGGGCGAAGAAAGTCAAACAGGATGAAGTCGGCGGGCGAAGGACGAAGTCGGGAGACAGGCAGGTTTCGGCAAACAGCAATCAGAGAGCAGGTTTACTAAAGCGGGGACGAGACAGGAAGAAACTTACTGTAACGAACTAGCAACGAGACAGAGAAACGAGGGGAAGATATAGGGCTGGGGTAACGAGGAGATGGGAAGCAGGTGAGCAGGCAGGCAGGTGCAGGCAATGAGGGAATAAGGTGGGCGGGGACCCGGCGGGGAGCCGGGCGGGGCAGGAACACAAGGGAAACAAAAGCACACGGACAGGGAAAACAAAAACACCGCGGCTTAAGGGGGCGGAGCCCTGACAGATTTGCTGTTGTGTTTATTGATTTGCGGTCGTGATGTTTATTTTGCTGTTGTGTTTTTTTTATTTGCGGTTGTGATTTTTGATTTGCTGTTGTGTTTTGCACTTCAGGGCCACTGTAAGTGTCTGACTGTTACTCCTAAGAGTATTAAAGCACTGACAGTCTTACCTCAGAGTAGGCAATAGGAGTTATTTTTGAAGTCTCCTACTCCTACTCCTACTCTCAGCTAGAAACCATTTCCTCCAAAGTGCTAAATGAACAATAGCGATGACATTTTTCAGTTTGTCACACTGTTGAGAAATTGCCCAGTGAATACAGTTGTTGAAAACAATAGTGTTGTCATAATGCTGCAATTTGTGAACGTGATCAAACATTTCAATAATGTGAATAAATGCCGTCAAATTATCATGGATGGTTTCAATTCTTAGTGAACATGAAAGCAACAAAATGATGGATTGAAATTGTTTTTGTTAGCAATCACAATGATGAAATGTTTGTCAAGGCTGCATTGTTTTATTTCTTCATTACAGTTAATATTGCTTTAATTCCCTATTTTCACCAAGGACAATACAATAGGAATCCCACATATGACAAGTCTGCAGCTTGCAGATATTTTGCTGAGCTGTGCAAGCTGTAATTATGGGTTGAGTACCTTGCCCAAGGGTACAAAAGTGCCCCGGTGGGCACCAGCAACCATTTGGCGACAAGCTCCGCTCCTTACTACTACACCACACTGCCACCCCATCGAGCGTTGAAGAGCCATTTCCTGCTGTTGAGATGTTGTTGAGAAGTTGAGATGTACAGGCCCTGATATTGTTGGACGGTTTATCTAGACTAATTGAGCTGAAATATTTGCATATGTTGAAGTATATTGTAGTCTATGATGAACGGCCAGTTAATCAAACTACCGTCTATCCTTTAATCAAGATTCAAAAGTTGTCATTTTCAAAATGAGAACACACATGCATAAAACTATACTTTTTGATGCTCTGCATGTTATATTTTCTTATGGTGGTTATTCTCCCCCCCGTTCCCCTCCTTACATGTTCATCTTGGTTCATGTTGAGCCAATTTGTACTTGGGTTCAGTTTCCCACAATGATCACTTTATTAAGGTCCGTGCAGCAGCTAATCAATAGGTTGGTACAAGCCTCAGTCTACAGCAGTTTCTGTGTGTCTGCATAATATCTGTGATCAATCTTTACTTTTATTCCTTTTAGTGATAACACTGCAGTTAAATTTCTTTCCTTCAGTACATTCATCATAAACAACATTTCCACATTCAATGCGAATGATCCAAAAAATTATCAAATGCTGAAACTGACATCCTTAACTAATTAACCCTATTTCAGTTTTACCAAGACTGTGTTTTGATTTTTTTGTTTGTTTGTGTGTTTATGTGAAGTATGACCATTTCACATGATTTCACATGAAAATGAACAATTAAATTTTGTGAAACCTCACATTCAGCTCAGATGTAAGGAACAGGTGGATGTGATCAAAGACATCATAAGTCTTTGATCAGATCTGTTTGTTTTAACTACATCTAGCTAACATGTGTGCCAATGACCTCATTACACTTACCTGACCTGAATGTGGTTTGAAATCTTCATGTAATGTCATAATGGCATGATGAATATACAGGGTTTACATTTTGCAATACATTTCGCTACATGTGATCTAATGTTAAATTTCCATTAACAGTAGATTAATTAATTAATTAATTAATTAATTCTATTTTGTACTCATGCAACAGAAGATTGTGTTACTCGGGCAGCCTACCCTTAACTAAGCGTTATATAATATAATTGTTCATTCCTGTTTTTTAGGGGGCACATATTTTCAGAGGTGAGAAATAAATATGTGACAACTTATTTCGATTTTTGAAGTGAGCTGTCTACTGCCTTCATGCCTACTAAAGCAGCTACCTTTGCAAGCAGGATCAGCAGGACATATAACTGAAAAACATTTGATCACCCATTGAAGCCAGCATGGAGGTAAACACTTACATCATTTTAAGTTTTTGTAGCACACTGGAGACCTACATTACACTATGCAGCCTTGAGTGTTGGACAGCCTTAAATAACATTACTAATCTATATGATTTCCATTGCCAAGTTTCATAAAGGATAATTTCTTAGTTGGCTAACTATCTGATTACACATCTAACCTCATCAAACTAAATCTTACTTCTTTTTATTTATTTTGTTCACTCAATATTTACACTTCAATTTTCATTTCTCGATAATCACATTTCTCAATATTCTGTTCTCCAGTATTTATGTCTGACAGAGGAATATGTGTGCATGGCACATACGGACGTTCAGCACTTCATTGGGAGACTAATTATGCAGGGCTATCAAATGGGGTGACTTAATTCAAGTGTAAAATGTAAATGGTAACTCGTTTTTCTATGTCCATTTTGACTGGATTTTGCCTGTCCTGTCATCTGTTGTACCTGTTTGCACACGTATCTCAAGTCTGAATGAGCCCCTGAAAGACTAAAATTATATGAGGTGTTGTTAATCTGTTTCAGTAATGAAGGTATGTAGGTGACTTGTAAAATTCAAATCAATAACAACCACTATTCCCTTGAGTGTGACAATAGTTTCTGTTTCATGTCTTTGGGAAGCTGTGTGTGATGCTGCTGTTTATGAGCCTTACAATAAGCAGTTTTTCCTGTGGGAACAGTTATATAAAGGGTAGTGCAACTTGTATTTTAAAAGACTATGTTGCTCTCAGTCTCATACAACATGCTTGCTAATTAGCAAAAATTGACAGTACAATATTTACTCAAAATCTCAGACTAGAAAACTACTCCTGAGAGTTAAATACTTGACTCTTTAGATTTTAAAGTCTAAATGCGTTTAGAAGTCCTAACAAACTGTCCTAACCTGTTAGAAGCTGTTGAAATTTTTGGAACCGGAAATAAGTTTTGAAAATGTTTGACAACACAGTTAAAAAGATATTGGTCAGAAAAGTTGTGTTATTTTATTTGTCTCCAACCTCGTTAGAGACATTTTCACCCTGTGTGAAGACTGTGTCACCACTTACCACTTTAAAAAATGTAATTCAAACTTTGCGTTTCTTGATGACGAGGAAGTTTTCAGTTGAATATTCCTTCCCAAACGTATGTCACCTACTCCAGAAGCCATGGCTGATGATTCCAATCCCATAACTCAAGTACAACAGCTGGCTAAACATCAAACATTTATGTTTCATTTCCGTATATATAGCAATATGTGGTAATGTATGAAACCTGTGAATGACTTAAACAATATTACACATGTCACATATGTGACAGGATTCATACGATCACGTGTATGCTGTGGAGATGGGAACTGGGCAGCTGGAATAGGAAATTTCATGTTCTCTACAAATAATGTATATCCAGCACCAGGCCTGAAAAAGCCAACCACATAATAGATTCCACAATTCTACACATCTGCAAGCTGTAGACTCACAATGGAATATGCAGGATTTCTAGCCTATCATCATCTGGGGAAAAATGTAGGCTTGACAAATTAGGCTTGTAGGCTTGTGATTATTAATAAAAACAATTTCAATTAATTATTTTTGTTGCTTTGGAGTTGAAACCACCCATGTTAATTTGCTGGCATTGATTCTCATTAATGAAAGTTTGATCATTTTAACAAATTGTTGTGTTAAGATAACACTGCTGCTTTCAAACACTGCATTTGCTGAACTGCATTTCTCAACATATGTGACAAACTGAAAAATGCCATCACTATCATTCATTTGAGGCACTTCTCATGTCGTAAAAATCAACTGAGATCTATTTGTAGGCAGTGGTCTTACTGTCAACTGAGAGTAGGAATAGGAAACTTGATACACAACTCCCACTGCCTACTCTAAGGTAGGACTTTTTGAAGTGCCTGTAAGTGCTTTTAGCAGGATTTTTAGGAGTAATTCTCAGACACTTGATAAATACGGGATGAGGTATTTCTCCTTCTTAGATATGCAAACCATTTTGTACTGAAATTATTCATCCTGAAGCATGTGATTATATGTGTTCAGTTGAACGATGAGTAGTGTTGGTAATTGTGGGCTTAACATTGTGACAAGTTCACATTTTTTATTATACAGCTAAACAGATGTCCATTACTGAACAATGCAGTATTGGTATTCTAGAATTATAACACTGACAGTAAATGGTTTCCCATGATGAGCTCAGCAGTTGACATTCAGACAGGTATGACAGAAATGTGAAATTCAGGTCTCATTTTATCATTCATGTGCCTGGGCCCAACACATAGGCCTATAAGTATTCAGACAACTATTCCTTTCTACTTATATTCTAAAAGAAAAAAACATACTTGTTCCACCAGTAGGGCACTAATTAAAATTTGGAGTGCAATAACATTTTTTTCTCATTGCCATTATTCAAACACTCTTGAGAATAAGTTTTACAAATACATCAGTATACATTTTATATAACTGAAAAAACCAGATCCTTGTCTCACAATTATGAATAATTTGTCACAATGATAGAGCAGCACTAAATAACAGACATTTTATAAATTAAACATTATAGAATCCAAGGTGTTGAATTCTAATGGCTTCATCTCTATATGTGACAATACCCAGGATTTAGTCTACAAATTCTGAGTGGAAAAAAAAATGCCACAGTAAATTACAAATATGCCAGTGCTGTGACTAAAATAGTAATACAATATAAATTCTCTTTCTTTATAATATAATCAACAAATGCAGAGTTGTCTCTTGGGGCTTTTTCCACACTAGGTTTCTTTTAAATAGGCTTGGTAATTTTGTTTCATTTTCAGAGAATGCCTCAGTTTGTTTGCTGTTAACACTCGCAGTGCACATGCATGCATATGTCACAGTGTGTAGCTTTTTTCACCTTTTTCATGTTTTTTTAACCTTTTTCATCCATTTCACCTTTGTGAAAAATAACAGCATATAATTTAAAACATGGACTGCACATGCATGGTTCTGGGATCAAATAAAGGAACACACTTAAGGGATTTCCCACTATCATAGTAGGAAGGTCCTAATAATAAAGCACATTATTATTTCAATACTAGTCCACTGCCATTAATTTGCTAAACACAGTCACTTCCAGAATTACTGGCACCCATTATAAAGATGAAGAAAAGGAACTCTAGGAAAAAAATAATAAAATCAATGAGACATATTGTGTATATGGATAATAGTGAACTTTATTAATAAACCAACAGGCACCTGTTTTAAATAAATGTATAATTTCATACATATTATTTTGGTGGTTTCCATTGATTCATTATGAAGTAAGTTTTGGCCAGCTCATATGAAGAAAGATCTAGTGGCTAAACAGGTTTGTTTAGTGTTGGTAGTCATAACAAGATTAGTGTTAAATCTGCAGTTTACAATGATTCCTGTGGGTTCTCTGTAACATGGTAGGGGAATTTATTTTCTAATGACACATTCTCTACAATTACTCAGAGGCTTTTGTTATCTATGAAAATTTCTTTTGGGAAAGATGCTCCTCAAGAAGCTTTCAACAATAACCTTAGCCTTAAGGTGCTTTAGGAAAACGAGGCCCAGGTTCCTATCATTAATGAATGCTAATGTGTATCTAGAAAACAAAGCAGTTAAAGGAAACAAGTTAGGGGAAAGATGTACTTTTTAATGTATGCAACAAACCTATGACATTGAGAGATCTCAGACCTTGCCATGCAACATTACTGATGTAACTGATACCAATGTAATATGTAAATTACCTCTATGCATTATACTGAAACACCAAATTTCTTTTAAATGTGAACTACATCACTTTAAACATGTATCTTAAGATGAAGAGAAAGATTATATGTTATTAAATCAACACACTGCATTTGAGATTGTTATAGAAAATAATTTAAATCAGACAAAATGTATTTATCATACAAACATAACTTTTCATTAGTTTCTAAAAAAAAACATATTGTTTATAAATTTATGTTGTGCAGTCAGATATTGAACAGAGCAAGAATAAAATGCAGCTGAGTTGCAACAACAGTGAAGCTTCCAATTCAAAGCAATGAAGCAATTAACTAAATATTACAGAACTATTTGAGAGTAGTTCCACAGTCTCTGAAATCCCTGGCTTGGGGTCTACTCTTCAGCAAAGATGTCACCATCTGCATTCAAAGGCAGAGTGTTCCAAAAAGCTTTTCTATTTGGTGGCATCAAGAGGCAGAGTTTCTTGATGATTTCTTCCTTCTCCCTTTCCCTTTCCCCACTTCCACTCCTCTGTTATGTCTCAGTCTCATCATGCTTAGGGTAGCAAGTGTGATCTTCTTGAGGAAGTCCAGGCGGATAAATAGTGTTAACTCACAAAAAAAGGATTCTCGATCACCACCGCACTTGGATTTGAGCCATACCTTCCATTTTTGTGTCAGAATTGCTATCTCTATGGGTGTTCTCATTCCTCAGCTGAATCACATGTACCTTGCCCAAGTTGGCGCATGCAATGACGTTGACAAATTCTTGGAAAACATACATGTTTAACATAGTTCAACACCAAGGCGGAAACTATCAGTGCTCATAAATGTGTGACCTGGCTCAAAAAACTTGAGGATGACCTCCTCAAACATGTTGTTGGAACAATATTCAATAAAGCTATTAGAAGGCACCAGTTCTTATTCTGCGCTGTGCAATTTTCAACCCAGTAGGTGATATGCTGTGCATCTTTCTCCTAATCCAAAGATGTCACATAAGCAGAGGTAATTTCCTTCACTTTCCATTCAGCTATTGCTTCATGCTACACCTCATATATTGCCCTCATCTTTCTGACCTTTCCCCCTTTGCAGTAAACGTTTCAAGGTAAGTGACAATTCTTCTGGTGAAGAGAGTTGTTTTTATCCCAGGCTTTCGAGGCAGCATGATGACCTTTTGGAGATCCAAACTTCTGACTGACCATTCCTCTGGCTAATCTATTTTGAATCTTGATACTTGATACTGATAATCTTGTACTTGATACTTGATACTTTTTGTTTCAGTACTCTTTAGACGTTTTCCATTCTGCGGTAGCTGTAATATTACCAAAGTACTTCCCCATTTTTTTTTTTTTTTTGGCTATGGGGTGAAATTGGATCAGAAAACTCATATACAAAATAGATTAGATACCACAGAGGCCATACCAAGTTATAACTGAATTTACACAAAAATTGCAGTTATGGCCCTTTGCCTTTCTGTATTGCAGAAAAGTTTAATTTGCAAAGGGAACATAGCCTAATTGGGGAAAAAACTGTGAAGGAAGTTTGATAGCCATCGGTGGTTTTGGGTTTAGAACTGGCAAATTCATGTTTTAAGGTGCAGGAAAAACCCTGCATTATGTTATCAGCATAACAGGTATGAGGCAGTTTTTTAAACTTTTAAAAAGTCGAGACCCATCAACAGAACTTGTGAGCACCAGGAGGTAGCCTGCAGTACCATTGCTATAACAACTGTCATTGCTGAGGTCTACATTGCTTCAACCGGAGATACGACTGGGATCTCAAAATTTAAAGGCCGCACCCAACTGCATTACGTCAAAGGGTGCAAGAAGTTTTGGCACGCTAAGCCTGCACTCCAAAAAAAAAAAAAAAAAAAATCAAACAAACGAAAGCTAAGTCAGAACTCTTACATTTGGCATAGAGCACAATATGTGGTATAAAGCTGTGAAAATCATCACTTTCCATCACTTAAAAATTTTTGATATTTAAAAGTAATTGGCAGGGAGACCATTATTGTGAGAAACAAAAAAGGTCTGCACATTCCAGTCAGTGATGCGAGAATGCGAATAGTAAACTATTCATACCAGTAAAAGATGTATCTGAAAACACTTGCCGGTGTGCAGAAGCATTTCTCTCTCTAATGTGTGGCATTATCTTTTGTTTTTGCGTATTATTTGCAGCAATAATTTCTCCATATAAATTGCAAAATAAAAAATATATTTTTACATTTATGAATTCTTTCACATGTAAGTGCTAAATATCTGTAACCCCCAGAGCTATCAAATATCATCCTGTGATATCAGAATGCACTCAGTATTCCAGAAATGGAATAATACACATTATGCAAAAATACAGGTGGTAGGTCTATTTATGTCTAAATATCTGCATCCAAAAATAAATAGCTCGCATTGAGATAATGTCTGTGGAAATACCCAGATGCTGATTGTTGCGTCAGTCGTAACTACACATTCTATTCCGATGTTCCACTCTCACAAAAGGGTTAATAGTAATGCTTTGAAGTATAAAGTGGAAGTAACAGTAATAATGGAAGTAACATATTTAATATGAATTAATGTTTGTTTTCATATTGACACTGAGAAGGCATGAAAATGAAATCTAATGAAAATAACTGATTATTTATTAATTAATCTATCCATTCAAATTTATGAAGTGGGAGTAGGTGCTGGTTCACATGTTGTAGTGTTTTTTTCCTTATTCAACATCAGCAGCTGTTGAAGGCTGGAATTGTCTGGCTGCAGGATTTCATGCTGTCAGTGCTGTTTACCCAGCAGCAAGGCTTTAAAAGGAAAAACAACAGGAGAGGCTGATTTCAGCTAGGTGGTTTCTGAAAGGCTTCAATCGCTCAATCTCTCATCTGGTGCCTAACTCCACTGACTTCTATATTGTTCCAAACGGACCATCCAGTTCAGAGGCATCCTTCTGTGAGCAAGAGGCCAGCCCGACATCAGGCTTCAGTATGTATATATACACAGTATGCATAATTACACACAATGCACACATCAAGTATACCTTTTGTTTTTTTTTTGCAATTGTGAGCAGACCTAGGGTAATAATCTGTTGGGCCGATAATAATAATAATAATAATAATCAATAACTGTTGGGCCGATTCAGACTTGAGATATGGACTTCCACAGAGAGTTGTGTACCTCTGTTACTACTGAGCACATTCAGACATGGGCTGCTTAAGTACCTATGTGGGAAATGTGTGCCCAAAATGAGGCCGTGCTGCTCAAAAAAAAAAAAAGAGCGTGTCTAATTTTTTTTTTTTTTTTTTTCCAAGAAACGCATATTCTGACTTCACACTTAAGTTTCTTTTCTCTCGGCAACTGTACTGCACAGGAAATGGTCAAATAAGTCATGCACCTGCAGTGGCCATTGTCTATAACAGCATTGTTGGTATCTACACAGGCAAAGTCCAGGCAAAATAAACATAGAAAACTTGGTTTCCATTTGACATATTCTTATTTTTACATTTCAATCAATTCACCCCATTTGATAACCCTGGATAATTTGTCTATCAAGGAAATGTGGAATGTTTACTTTCTTTAACAACATATTTTTTTTTCTGTTGTCTGAAATTTGGAAGCATGCACTGTAAATGGTGTTGGAGAACAAAGTATTACAATCGCCTGTCTCTAGCAATGACAAAGGCAGCGGAGACAAATACATTTATTCGCAGAACACAGCTTTGTACCACCCATTTTAATACATAAGCGGGTATGCGTGTTAAGTCTGAACCGCAAAAACTGAAAAATCCTTAAGTGAGGCAAATAAAAAATATTCAGTGCCCTGAAGTCTGAATCTGCCCCTTACTGCATTGCATCTCCTATTAACTTGGGGTGTCTCCCTCGGAATTATAGGGACAGGGATTCTGCATGAAGCAATAGCCTGTGAGCCGTAACTTTGCTTTTAATCCAACTTAATAGGAGGAAGAAATAAAGAGAAGGGATCTGGGGACAGAAGAGAAAAGGGTGTACCATGAGTAGTACATCTGTGTTAACACCTGGCAACACATTTTAAAATTCCTGTACACCACTCAGAGTTTTGGCACTAGTTTCACCTTCACATAGCTTTCTGCTTTGATCACAAAACAAAAACATCTAGCTGGAAGACAATGTTTCCAAACATGAGTGAATTGATGTTTCCTGCACACCTGCCAAATGTTGAGCAAATCCATGGCTACAAGCAAATTAATTCAGATTGCGCCAATATACATGAAATCATAATTAAAGAGCTTTCTCGTATCTATTGATCAATTATTGTGCAGAACTCCTACTCTGGACTGTATCTGACTTTGATTCACATAATGTATTTGGTGTTTACTACTGGATATGAGTAAGGAAAAAGCAATTACATGCGGATGATTTTATGTCTGCCTAGTAATAAAATATTGATAAAAATGACATCATTTCAAATCATATCCCACTGGCTTTAATATGCCAGACATATCTGTTAGTCCCTTTCAGTTATACATTTCTTATTAAATCTAAATTAAAATTCTGTATTCCTCATGCACATGGCATTCGAATGTGAAGTGCAAATCTATTCATCTTTTCCACCCAGACCTTTTCACTGGACAAACAGAAGCAACCTTTTAAATGCTAAAATTGTTTTAATGTTTGTGTATCCAATTAGTTTGTGGAAATGATCCTTGTCCGGGTTATTGCAGGAATTCCAGACCATTAGCTAAGTCTGCATAACCTTAAGACCTGCTCCCCAGCATTTTCAAATCAGCAAACACTATAATTAATGTTTGAACACAAAACTGACAGTGTTATTATCATTATGAATATCGTTACTTGCATCACAGAGGAAATGAGATGAAAGAGCATTTTTATTTATTTAAATTATTTTGCATTATCAACCTTAAGTTGGCTGAATAACAACTTTGATGTTTTTTTTGCTTGTGACTGCTGATCATTGTGGTACCTTACAAAACACATCAGTAAAGACATGAGACAAAATTCAGTATTTAAATAAATGCTACTGTGTCATAATAGATGTATGGTTGGATATAAATGTTAGATTTTTGTATATCTAAATTACAGAGTGACAGAATGGAATATCAGCCAGGGAAATGGGCTTCAAATTCCAGGTACTGTAGTACTAATATAGTGCTTTTTAGCAAGACAATTAATCTGAATTTCTTTAAGAAATATCTGTCTGCCTGTATGAAGTGATATTATGTAATATGTAACCTTTATATGTTTCCCTGTAGAAGGATACTTGCTGTGTAACTTAAACATTTTATGAAACAAAAGCCATCCATTCTTTCATTTATAGTATGGTGCATGCCCTTATTCATTCAGAGTATTTCCTAAATAGAGAAGTTCTAATTTAGTGTGAAGGCTATTTTGTAAGGTTCATTCAAGCACACATTAATTATGCCACAAAGTCAGCAGTGACCGATTATGCATAACTCATTTTATTTGTGTGGTTTTATCATAAGATTTGTTATGTTACATTTTATATGTTTTGGAAGCGTGCAATGCTTATCACAGCACTATGTGGCCATTTCTCACCAATGGGCACTAAGCGTTTGTTTTTTTTTTTTACTTTATTTACGGATCTGCATATCTCTTAAAATGGGTCATACAAAGCTGCGTACTGTAAATAAATGTAAATTTCCCTGGCAAACCTGATGGTATTTGTCCTCATTGCAGAATGTGGTTACAAGATACTCATTTTAAGCATGAAAGATGAGCAGATACAAGAAAATAAAAAACATCATAGTATGCTTAGTTCAGAGTTGATGTTTTTTTCCTCACTTTATTCATCGGGTAAAGTTAGAACAACAATAAAGCTAAACAAAACCAGCCATAGAATTACAATATTAGAACATATTGTTAATTCTTTATATGAAATGGTCAATTTAAAAATTAAGTGTGAGAGAATTTTATGAAGGCATCTGTGTAGTTGAGATACATGGACACCAATGGGTAGGTTGTCCTGGGTCATTTCCACCAGCTTTGTCATTGCAAGAGACAGATGATTGTAATATTCCGCTCTTCAGACCTCTGCCTGGTTGCTAACTAGCAAAGTGTTTAGATCCAACGGTTCCAACTTCATTTCTCATCACTATTTCTCATCACTGTGCGCTGTCTGGAGCTAGCTACCATTTAAATTATAGCCTTGGGAAAGACCTTGTCATGTCAATCCCCCTTTTCAAATGACTGCAATAACACAACTCACTAACCTCAAGAACGTGTAGTACCTAGGCTTACAGGTTACATTTGTTTATCTAGAGCATCATACAACAGGAGTCATGTACCTCAGCAGGAGAAATTCTGCAATTGTTATAGGTCTAGTGACAACTAAGCATAAATGTCAATGGACTTGAAATGATAACAAAAGTAGAGAGAGCAATAGGACTTAGCACCATAGCACCATCTAACACTATGTACAGTATAACATAGGGAGAGCCAGCATCTCTGATATCAAAAAGGACCAGGATAAAATCATGTTAGAATTGATGAAATTGTCTCACAAGCAGAGGATGGGAACAGTGATAACACAATGCATTTGTGGTTCTCCCAAGTAAGAGCCACTGATAGCTACCCTTATCAGTGGTCCAGTTGTCACAGAAAAAGTAAAGCTTTTGTATGCAACAATAAAGCCAGAGAGAGGGGCACTTTAAACCTAGCTACTGTTGGTTTGTGCAGTTAGTTTTCATTCTGAATAGGCTAATGTTACTGTATTTTGATTACAGCTGTCCACAATTGGACACACACACACAGACAGAGGAATTGATCCCATGTTTGGGAGTTGGATTATTAAAGCCTATTTTTCATGCTTATAATGATCTGAAAAATAGCATGTTATAGATGTTACTTCATGCTGCTAAAAATTACTGAACGTTATGTTTTCATGTAGCTAATTTACAAATAGGCCCTTCTGCAAACTCACTGTATGCATGTATGAGATAGTTAACAAATAGTTTCACTCAGTTACAGACATTTCAGAGATATGAACAACCCATGGTCCCAATATTTTGTGATCTCTGAGGTTCTACTGTATGTAAGAAAACTATAATCGCATACTATTATTAAACAGTAACTACACTGGACGTGTTAATGGAAATATAAATACACTGCTATAGAGCACCTTTAAGTGAAACATAACCAAAAAGAAATGAGGTGGGCTATATTCAATAAACTCAGACCTAGGGATATGAAGACACAGAGAATAAGCACTCACATTAGGGAAACAAGGGAAGTTATGGCCTGGAATTAAGGGCAGGCTAGAAACGTTTGCTCCAAAGGATCTGTTTCACTGTCATACCACTCTTTGGAAAAGGATTACGGTCACACGTTAAACAAAGTGTTGCTCATAAAGGCTTTATGGAGCATACGTAAAGCCTTCACAAGCAAATGTCATAGTTCATAAAGGGAGACATAACACGTAAAGTATGGTTAGTTTTATTTCACTTGCTAGTAATCAAGCTAATGTGGGGATCAACAGAGTTATTTTTAGGTATAGATCTACAAAACTAACCAATCAAAGATCATTTTGGAGGTGGCCAGCTTGTTATATTTCAGGAAGTCAGCTAGCTAATCAAATGATGCTTTAAAGGATTTATTATGACTGGGTGTTTAACTAACAGATGTCCAGCTAACTGTTGCTATAACGGATATATTTGTTAAATGGGACAGTCACATCATTGACGTCGTGTTCGAGTTCCGTGCTCGGGCACGGTTAGTGATCACACTTGATGTGTATTGTGCCCAAGTCCAACTGAATCTTGCCCGAGCTCATCTCTTCAAGCAGGCCCAGGCACGGTTCAACATACCGTGCCCGGGCATGGTACGGAGCGATCACACTAGTCAACCGAATTGGACTTTGGGGTCAAACGTGCTCGAATACGGTACGGATCGTGTAGTGTGAGTACACCCTAAGACACGCCATGCATGTCTGGTTTTGTTTTGTTACCCATTTCTTATCTGGTAGACGGTTCATCACAGCAGATTACTGAGCAGGGAACTCCTTCCCAGTTAAGGCAAGGCTCTGGACTACAGATGTTTTTTGTTTTTAAGTTTTATTTGTCACCATTTGCGTAAATTTTTAGCCACCATTTTAAACCTAATTTGAGTGATAGGGACATCTTGCCAACTGTGACCATAGAGGACCTATGTACAGTCTCACAATATGCAGAATGTTCTCTTTATTTATATTTACTAGGACTGTCAATGTTAACTCGCTCGTTCGCGATTATTCTGGAAACTTTAACGCGTTAATGTTTTAACGCAAATTAATCATATTATCAAGTTTGACCGCAACTTCCTTCCATAAAGCCAGCGCAGATATTTACCTGGCTGAATTACTGAAAGGCGTGGCAAACGCAGATGTGCTAAACGGCAAATTTTGTTTTAACCCTTTCGCACGTACGGCCACACCGGTGTGATTAGCCATTTAGCGCATATGCTACAACTGGTGTGATTAGAACACTAGATTGGAAAAATTCTAGATAATTTTAGTTTTGAGGAAACAGCAATTTAACTCTAAAAAATATAGCAAATGCTAACTGAAATCTATAAGAAACTTAGTAACGCAAATGAAAACATAACGAACCATATAAGGTAACACACGCGCTACATACCATAACAAATAAGTTACATGCGAAAGGGTTAAAACGAAATTTGCCGTTCAGCATATCTGCGTTTGCCACGCCTTTCAGTAATTCAGCCAGGTAAATATCCGTGCTGGAATTACGGAAGGAAGTTGTGCTCAAACTTGATAATATGATTAATTTGCGTTAAAACATTAACGCGTTAAAGTTTCCAGATTAATCACGAACAAGCGTTAACGCGCTAATGTTGACAGCCCTAATATTTACACTTATGTATATCTATGTGTAGTTCCTCAAGATGTTCAGAACACAAAAACATTAATACACAAACATACAAAAGTAGTTATTCTCTGTGGGTCAGCAAAAAAAAACTTCCAAAATGAGCCTACCATGAACATGTTTGATATCAAAATGAAGCCACATAGCAATAGTACAGCATGTTTGAGCCACATTTCAATACGCCTGTGTCTTCATTGTTACATTATGGAGAATTGAATATTTTATTGTATTGCATGGCACATGCTGTTTTCTACAGCACTATATTTTGCAGACATGCACTGCACATGCATATAAGCAGTAGTGTTCAAATGCTCTTTCAAATGAGCCTCCCCTTGACATCTGAAAACATTGCTGCCCCACCCCCAAACCACACACACATTCACAAACACATTTTGCAAACCCATCTGATGTAATTTGAATTCAGAAAACTGCCTCCTTTCACAACCAGTTGGCTGCTCTTGATTCTATTTTAATTTTGTCAGCTTCAAACTATCATGCACTGCGTACAACATGTTATGCCTGTAGTTTAGCACCCACTAGGATGGAGGTAAAAATGGAGCCAAGTTATCCAAGTCGAATTGGTCTTGTCATATTTTTTTGCCTTTTATTTTTATGTCTTGTTGAGTTTTTGGCAGGATCGGGTCAACTAGACTCTCTTTATCATTTTGGCACTGAACTTTTAACACCAGTGTCTATTTTCCCTGTCAGTTTTTTGAGAACTTTTTCATTCTTTTTTTTTTTTTGAACAGCTGGTTACATAAGGCAATGTGTAAGTCAAAAATAAATTATTTTTAGAACATAAAATATGATGACACAACTCATGCATAGTAACTGATTTTAAAAAATATGCTGTAAGTAATTCTAAAATGTCTTTTTTGTCTTTTTCCTGGATCTAACAAATTTAGCTAGCCAAATAGCATTACCTAGCATTAGCCATATGCCTCACATCCCTCCTGTGCCCCATAGTCTACATTACAGAATTCATTTTTACCTAGTGTGAAATGCAGCATGTTTTCAGAAGTATTGTTTTTCCTGTTCATATTCTTTTACCTAAGCATTGTCGAATTGTTATGCTTCCGTGACAGTCTTTAGAGCTTTATGACTAAAACCAACAATGCACAAGAGAACTCTTGTGTCCAGGATAGTCATTTAGACCTTGGTTGTGGACTGTCTCTACTGATACTCCAGTCAGATAAAAGGGTTGACTTGTTTCCTTTCACCTGTGCAGGGCTTTCCAACCCGCAGTGCATCTCTCTCCTTCTTTGCATGTTTCACACAAACAATGAATATTGAAAACCTGGATTTGGACATCCAGCATCTGGAAAATGCAAAACTGTTCAAATGACTCCAACAGAAGCTGATGTGCTGCCACAGATGCTTTGCATCCCACAGAGTATATATAATCTGTGTCTCAGAGTTCATATGGTGATTAGAGTGCTCAGAGTTCATGTGGTGATTATGAAAGGCCTCTGCTTCCAATACTTTGACTTCACTAGGATCAGTGTGTGGGAAGTGGAGGTTTCCTTGTGTAGGAGTCATCATTTGATGGCTCAGCAAAGCGCAATTTTTAGTTGATGCTATTGATTTTTTAACCCTGCAGTGTCAGTATTAAACATTGCTTCTCAATGGCAAATTGCACTGTACATACGCTTTTAAATCACTTGTATGAATTACTTTAAGTATAAGCACACTTCTAAGAATCAATTTCCTAAATTTTTAAAAGATTTTAAAGATTGGACTTGTATCAAATGTTATATTTAATGTGAATATAATAGTTGGTAAACAACACATTACATTTTAGAATCATTATGCAGTGGAACATGTACTGGAGAGGATTTAGGGGTGAACAAGTTGAAGGAGACCTTGTTATGGGCCTTTCACTTGGGTAAACCCTTTAAGAAGAACCATTCCACAAAAAGACAGATGAGTTGTATCCCTGCTTTTTAGAATTTGGAGAGTTGCAAGTATCTTCTCTGCCCTCTATACTGTTCTCCACAATCTCTCCATGCACTTGTTATCCAGTTATCCCACCCCACTTTACACTCTGGACAATATAACTAGCTACCAGTCAGACAAACCTTTCCATCCTAGGTGACATGATTCTGAACCTTTGCAAGCAGAACCAGGATTGTATTCATAAAAATTCTCTTCAGCTCTTGACACTGAGCCTGAGTCTTGAAATTTATCTAAAAGTTTCACTTTGGAACGTAAACATGCTGTAAGTGACCAAGAGAGAAGAAATGGCATGAACTCTCTGACCAAAGACAAAGCTTCCTCATCCCTTGTCAGTCAAAGTTTCTAGTAGCTGTGTTGTTTTATTCACAAAAACTACAGCACAGATTTTCACAACTGTGGTTGCAATTTGTTGCATGTCATGATCAGAATTGGTGCGTAAAATCTCAGCAGAAATTATGCTAAAATGGCTAAGATGTTTGATTTGAATATTGCCAGTTTTCATTGAGAGCTGGTTCAAAATTAAACTATAGCATGAAAGTATTTTTGTAATATTACAAAAATAAGTATATTTCAAAAATGTGCTACATCCAGGATATGGCTTACTTTACTTAAAACACAGATTACTTAAAAAGGTGTAGTTTTTAAATGACCAAAGAATTGCTAGTCATTGTAAATTCTGTCTTCTCGTTGCCCAATTTCACATTTCATGTAGATAATATCCATTGCCTCTGGTGTTATTTCACTCATCTGGACATGTATGAATTGATTGACAAGTTGTCTACTCAAAAAAAGTTTCACTGAAATTTGAGGAGTAAATAACATATGTCAATATGAGTTTCATTAAAAAGCAAACAGGACAGGTGTATAGGCAGTGATTAGCTGATTTCAGGACTGGTTGCCATGGTGGAGACTCTGTTTCAAAACATGTAGAACGACACAAAGAAGGTGTAGTTCATGGGTCCTTGGTTCTCATTTTGAAAAACTGTGGATTAGGCTGAAATTTTCCTTACAGTCTGTTTCTGAACAATATTGGTGCTCTCATCTGATGCTTTAATCATTTGAGTAACATGCATTTTTAAAGTTGCATTTTAAGTTCCTCAGTATAAATTTGTCTACAGTCAGTAACTGGCTGGGATAGCAGAGATGTAAAAAGAATAACTGAATGCTTTTCATAAACTGTCAGCCTAACCATCCTTCTCTGGGTCTCTGGGAATCTTTGAGTGAATGAAAGAAAATATATCTCATTTAGCTACATTCAGAGCAGGACCTGTCAACATGTTTTTACATTTTTTTCATAGAAAATCTTTCCCAGATCCTTATTCCATCATTTTTTCTAATTTGCAGTTTGTCATCAAATGGCTCAATTTATTAAAGGAGGAGTGGCAGGCACACCTGATTTTAGAATTCATGAGACATCTCTTTTGAGTAAATATGTTCATGTGTTTTCCTGCCATTGTTTTTAATCGTTTATCCCTGGGGATCGATAATGCCTCCTGACCGAAATGTGACCCCTAGACTGTCCTCGGAGGCATGTCAGTTACCAACCGCAGCACACAGCCCCAGACGTGAAACAGGAGAGCAGCTGGAGATGTGGCGTGTGGTCAGACTGACAACCTGAAAAGCGTGTACCGCGGGGCTCCCTGTCGGTACACAGCCGAGACCACTGCGGATCACAGCCTGGGCGGGTAGCCGCAGATGGGGAGCAGAGTGAACCTCCTGCTCTGGCAGCTGCTGCCTGGAGAACATCAGGGCACGCCCTGGTAGAGGGATCCTGCCAGACAGAACAGAGAGAGAGAGAGAGAGAGCTGGGGAGCTTTTAGCCAGATCGATCCAATTCATATTGAATTTTCTGTGCAAATATGAGCCTCTTCTGTTATGATGTTTATGTGATGTATATGTAAACCAGCCATTAACCATGATGGTAGAGCCCTAAATACTGGTTTATATGCACTTCCAATAGTTAGTCTTTCCTGTCTCACTTATGATGAATGACTGTTATAAAGCAATTACAAGAATATTATGTGTTAAAATGACTCTAAATGTGTATCATTGTCATATACTCTCCCATGAGTGTCATTAAAGAAGAACACACTTTTTTGCCCCTTAATGAATCCTTCCTTTATTTGGTATCAATGAATCAGGCTGATCCCTAAGGACCCTAATGATTCGTGGGGCTAACTATTGCCATTCAATCTAATGATGGCTCCTTTACTGTAGGACTAAATTGAAATTGATCCCTCTCATTTTCTACCAGAGCACAAGCTTACTTATAACAGCATTATTGACTCCAGCAAGCGAGAGACAGCCTTCTTCGTTCAAGTACTCTGCACCATTAATTCACATCATTTTCCTTTTTCTGAGTCCACCTCAAGAGCTTCTTGAATTCAGACACACTGTAGGCCTCAATTAAAGGGATTAATGGTAAGAGTCTCTTGTGCACAGGAATCACGATGCATTGCCCTTACATTCTTTATATAACATTAAAACAGTTCTTTCATGTGTATGACAAAGGTAAAGTACAGCAGTACAGTTTTTGGTAAGGCCTGCTTTGGTAAGATCTGAGTTATTTCATATGTAAATCCTAATTCCTTACTCTCTTTACCTTCTTACCTACCTTCTCTCTGAGACACCTCTGAGATGTTATCCCATGGTGATCACATTCAAACCTTTCCCTCACTCCTTACCGGCTTTCCAGTGCTGATCCTTGATCCGTACTCTGTCAGCGAGCACTTCAAATGACATCCTTAGGGGAGCAGGGAGTGAGAGTGCAATTCGCAAGGTAACCCATATCTTTATATCCTCAGTCGTCATTACTGTTTGGTCCTGTTCTTGTCCTGCCCCCTGGTGGTGAGGTTAGTTACCACACAATTGCTCCCCATGGCTTCTAGTCGTTGCTTCCCCTATCATTTCAGTCCAGATCATGCATAGTTATTATCATCTTTCCCCCCTTCCGATTTCTTCTTGGATTGCAGTGATTCTATCAGACACCTAATGCCTGGTTATATGCACCGTCTTAAAGTGAACCTTTCTAAATCTGAACTTCTCTCTTGCAAAATCATCCCCTGAAGCTGACCTCCCTGTCTTTAGCCTATCCATCTTTCCCCTTTCCCTTCAGTTAAAAACCTCTAAGTGCTTCATGCGCCTGTCTTCCCTTCTCCTAACATATGTCTTCTCCAGTCCAGTCACTCCCTTTTGGATCTTTATGTATCCTTTATTCTGCACACCTCATTGCCATATCTTTGGACAGGTCTAATTTGTTTTTATTCTGTTGCATCTTCTAATCATCTTCATCTTCGTGCCAATCAGTTGCTCTGTTGTACATTTTCTACTGGCCACTGCTACTATTAGGAATCCGGTTTATTCCACAGTTTACTGAAATGAATCAGTATTTCTATGTTATGGTAATTAATATATCTTCCACTTGCATTATCATTTATCAGATGTTATTTTTTTCTGTGTGATTTCTAGTTAATCTCTCCTGCCAGAGACCTTTTTGAGAAAACACTAATTGCTGTTGCATGCATTTGTCATGCATTGTTTTCATTCAGTGTTTAATGCATTAATATAAACAAGGTGATACAGTATATTCCATACCTTGAAATTGTCATTACTGTAGTAACTAAATATTGGGCAATAACAGTGTATTTAGCCATTTAATAGATTTTTAAACTAATAAATTATAGTGATTCTCATCTAAAATTGATGGATTATTATTGTAAAATTGTATTGATTCATATGTTTACGTTATAAGATGTATATATAAATCAAAGTTATAAAGTGAGTAGAAACTGCTGAACATTCAGCATGTTGCCGTGAGATGTTATCTGTCTCCAGCATTAAAATGGGATCACACTTGTGAACTATAAAATCGATGGAAAAAGTGGAATGTATTTTTAATATTTTTACCGTTAGCAAAGCGCCATTCATGACCAAACATATATGAGTCCGATCCCTCAATAGTAACATAATAAGCATAGAAAATGGGTCTAACAGAATATTCAAAATATAGGTCTTATAAGGCCATATCTCGCCGGCATGATGAATGGCTCCATTGTAACCTTTTTATACCGTCAACAAGAGAAAATGTCCAGGTGCACTTTGCCCGACACAAAACGTCTTTTTTTTTTTTCCTCTGGCGATGATTATGGCCTTTCTATCCCTCTATGACCGCAACAGAATAAGAATAGAAAGAAAATAAGATGAGACAGTAATTTCAGAAATACCAGTTAAACAATAACCACCCATTTCACATAATACCTCTTTTCACTCGCTTAATGAAAAAAACACAATGACAGAGCATTAGCAGTCATTTCATATATTTTAGAGAGAATGGGTCCTCCTGGCCCACATAATGCAATTTTGCTTTGACATGCTTAGGTTGGGCTTTGCCATTCTTTGGCTGCTGCCTCCACTTCTGACTCCTGAAACATAGCGCGAGAAAAATAAAGCTTTGGAAAATGGAACCCCGTTCGGTTCCCGCCTTGGAATGCATGAATGAAAGAATAATTCTGGCAGCCAGAAATGTCAGCATGCCAGCCGCTCCATTGTGTTGAAAAGGCATGATGACATTTGTGCTGTGCAGAATCCTTGGAGGCTGTCGCTGGGCGAATTGAAAAAACCAACTCTGACTTTCAAACTGACTACAAATAGGCTGATAAGTAAGTCTTTACACAGTCTACACCTCATACTGTCATGTTTCTAATGAGCCCATTGTCTCATCATGGAGATATAAAAAAAAAGATGGAGTGTTCGACAGCTGTGATTCAGCTATGCTTTATAACTTGAAGCGATCCGTTTATTTTGGGTGGGTTAATTCTGAGTTGTTTTTTTTTTTTTGGTTTGAATACAAATGCTGTAAGTTTATATGCAAACACAAAAGTGTCTGTAGTGTACTAAGCAATTGTGTTTAATTGTAAGTCTGCATGCTGTATTGGCTTGTGTATTTCCTGCCTGATCTCACGCTCTGACTCAATATTCCCCGATGCATCTGCAGCGTGCCATCACCATGGATACGTGACGCATTTGCCATCTTTGGCTCCTGTGGACCAGTGCGTGATTGACTGAGGCCTTGTTGTCAAACAGCAGTAAACTCTGGATGGGGAGAGGACACACCCGTACAGATGGAGGAGTCACAGAGGCTTGAGCCCTGTCTCCTTTGCATATATTCATACATTCTGATACAGAAATGCTGCTTTTCAGCATTCGTGTGAATGTGTAAATGTCAGTTGTTATGTGTTTGTTTAGGTTTTGAACAAAGCATTACTGTGAGTTCTCATCCCTGTGGTAGATGAATCAAAGCAGCCGCCAAAAAGGACATGAATGGCTGTATAGCATTAGCTGATTAGTGGATCTACAGTGACATTTTTAAAACTGGTACCTGGACAAATGTCATTTCCCCCCATCAATCCAAAAGACTTCTTTTCTTGAATATCTGAGGATGTGAGGTCAGGTGTGCTAACTGCATTCTAAATCATTAGATTGATAGCTGAAATCAAATGTGTACTGTTTCAGCATTGAACTGCTGGCAGTCATGTTTGCAAGGATGGGAACAAAGACCTCATGGTTTAAAGAAATATTTCAAGCATTGGTTTTGTTATTTAATTTCTTGTTAAAGAAAGGCACCAGGGTATGGGGCAAGAGAACAGACATTCCAGGTCATGCGTATATTGTTGTAAACAGTACTTTCACTCATTTGAGCTGAAAAAAACAGGCTTCACAGCTATTCAGCTATGACAGATGAATTTTTCCCACATTGTTCTGGAAGGTATTTGTTTTACCTTGCCTCTGTAAACCTTTTTTTTTTTTTTTTTACATTTACAACTTTTAAATTTTGCAGAACAAATTATTCTAAAATGCTACTTACAAAGTGAGAGTACAAAGTGCATCTAACAGAACAAGATCATAAAGAAGGAATACAGAGAACATGACCAACCACACCCAAATATGTGTCGGTCCCTCAAACAGTGCTGTGTCACCATAAATGCACACATGCTACAATTCTCTAATATATAAGTGCCTAAATTCCTATATACATTCATTCACACAAACCACCCTACAGCAATATGTAAAATCATGTACATGGGAAAGATGAGTTCTGGTTCAGCAGGGGGGCTGAGATGCAGGTGCATAACCAGGAAGTGTTATGCATGACATATGCAGGATTTTTGTATATGCTTTGTGAGGTCAAAGGTTAAAAGGTTCTGATGTTAACTATGTGCAACCATTGTCCTGAACATTCCGTTCCTAGTCCACATCATAACGCAGTCTGTAGAGGTGAGGCTTCAGTCTGCAGTGCAGGATGGCCAGTGCCTCGTAGTTTTTCAGTGCTTGTCCCTTCAGTATATTTAATGCGTCTTTCAAAAACATGGAAAAGAAAAACAGCCAGAAGCTGGGGTCAAGGTCAATATAGTGTTTATTTTTCTGGCAGCACAGGATGCAGGCAGTAGTTCAAAAGAAAAGAATAAACAGTGATGATGCAAACTAGTGCAAGCTGCTTTGCGTTGAATGCCCCTCTGCCAAGTCCAAGGCACACAAGACCCTTTGTCTTCACCTAAGGCATGAACTAGCCTCATCTAGTGATGCACCTGAATTAACATTGTGAGTGATTTTTGTATCCTTATCACAAAACCCTCTACCTTTGATCAAACCAAGGCATGTAAAATATTAAAAAAGGCAATAAACTATAAACTGTCTTGAAGTACAACGTAATACTGTACTAACTTTGATATGGTGGTCAGTTCTTTTCTGCTTAGTCTGCTTAGAAAAACATATAGGCATATATACTAAAAAATATTTTTGGTAATAGTATAGTACATTTTCCCTTGACTATATCAATGGAATGATATAACAATGTGATGACCATGCACATGCCTCCGCCCCTTTTCCTGATGTGTCCCAGGTATCTTGATCCACCGGGAACAGGACAGTAATTAATGTTTCCTTTTTACATTTTAGCTGAAAGCCAAAGAAAATGACCAAAAAAATAAAACTGACCAAAAACTGACCCATATTTAGTGATCCTTTTAGTGAATATCAGAACTTATAACAGAAGGAACTATAAACCTAATATTTATATCCTGAAATTATGAAATTAGTGTTTCCCTTTTTGTTGTACAGTAATCATATTCATATCCCTAAGTATCCTACCAAGCCCCATCAAGATAGTAAGTTTGAATTCATCCATGATGCAATTTATTTTTCCATAGTGCATGCTGTAATTTGAACTGTTCTGTGGCATGTAATTTCTGTGGCATTCACATGACAAGGCTGAAGAATAGCCATAGCCATAGTCCACAGATTCAGCCCATGACATATATGTTATCAAAAACATGTCCTCTTCAAATTCAAGTAATTTCACTGCCTGGATGCAAATAAACAAGATGATCAGTATTGTCAATAGTATGCATTCCAGTCTTGCCCTATGTCTCAGAGTCAGCATTAATTCTTGCACGTCACAACTGAACATTGTTGATGTAGTGTGTACCATATTCCTGGAAAACTCATATAACCTGGCTAATAATCCATTAATTTAGACAGGTGGCTTTTTTATTTTAGTATTACTACATATAGCCTAAAATATCTGCTTATGATTGATGGCCGTACATGAAAATATATAGCTAGCAGAGACAGACTGCATTACAGTGAACTATAACTAAATATGGGCTGTTGGTATTTAAGCATGTACTGTTTGTTAGTGTTGTAATAGCACTATTAACATTGATGTGAATCAAAGGGAACAGAAGTAATGAGCATAGAATTGGATGTACACACAAATATGAGGAAAATATGTCCCAACAAGAAAAAAGACATCTTGGTAGAAAAAAAAGGATTCCATTTAGCAGGCCTTTTCTGGTACTCTGCTGTGGTTCAGATAAGATCTGAATTGACAGCATATGGATTTTTTCCAATATAAATAATAAGATTATATTTGTGTAGACCTGTGGAGACCATTTAGCATTTGAGGACATGTCCGCAATAAAGTTTTTGGTCAAATCACTCTAAAATGGTTAGTCTTGGTGATTTCTGGGGGGAGGATATTACTACAATCAACTAAGCAACAAATGCAATGTAATACAATTTCGCTGTTTATGATTCAAATCAGTTTTAATCATATTTGCATAGCCATGTTCCTGTATATTGTGAAATGCCAGGGAAAAGCTTTTGCTGATGAAGGACAGTAACACACAATTCAACTCTTTATATTTTAACACAAAATAGCTTATTCTACTTAACCATAGTAATGTGAGAAATGTATAGGTGTTCAAATATAATATGTCCTCTTACTGCAAACTGCCCACTGTCAATAAAAACAAATACGGTAAATTGCATCCAAAAAGGTAACACTAATTTATAATTGCAATCATCCAAAATGTGAAAAAGTAAACATTCTTGAATGATTTGCATAACCTCTACATAACGTATGATACTGGAGAGCTGAAAGTAACAGGCAATTCCAGTCATTTCATCTATCTGCCATGTAAAAAAGGATCTGTGTCAACTTAAGTCTTAATCTCCTCAGTTAGATAATTCTGGGTTGTTTCTGATGTGATAATACACCTGAAGATTCAAAATGCCCAACCAGAACATCATACCAGAAAATTGCTTTGACACTAATTCCCTGTAGTTGCCCTTATTGCCAAAATCTTTGCCTTCATCATATCCTCTTAAAACCAATTCCTGTTGTCCCAGTAAGGAGGAGGCATTGATAACAGATTCAGAACTGTTTTTCAGAACTATGTTTCATTGTGCTTGAAGTAACTTAAAGACAAGCACCTTCGTCTACTGCATGCGAAACCCATATCTTGCCCAGCGGATGTAATTGAGTACTTATATTGACATGATGTTTTGAATTCTCAAGCCTTTTGCAAGATGTCAGAATTATGGAGGAATGATGTTCTTGATTATGTCAGACAGCCACATGCAGGCCTGAATAGCAGACAGCGTAAACAGGATATTTGCTTGGTATCCATGCTACGTAAGCCACACTACCTTCTCATACCCGCAGGACTGGAAATATCAATTTCTATGTCCTGGCTTTTGCACCAAATCAGTAGCGCGTTTTCTTCTACACTCTGATTTAATGTGATTTTTTTTCATAACTAATGGATTGAAACAAGTCACTTAAAATCCAATCCACAGTGTTCTCCATTTCCAGCCTTGTAGGCAATTTGCTAACTCTTGTTAGCCTGCTAACCAAAATAGCTAGCTAGCTAGCAGATATTCATCAAACCTAGCTGTTAATGGAAAGGATGGAAAAGTCCACAATAAAAATAAGAGCACTCCTTGCATAAATGGCGTTCATAGAAGGGCAGGGGGAAGAGCTTGACTTTTGAGTTTTCAGACAATATGAGGAACTCACCTTGAGAATGGAGGGGGCTGTGGTTCCAGGCACAGAGCCATAGGCTGTTGTGACTGCCAAGAACATCGTTAGACAAGGTCGCCTTCCATTGAAGCCAGTCCACCTTTCACCATAACAGAAAAAGTAAGACAGACATGTGAAACCGAACAGCCGCACAATGCATGATCATATGAACATGCACGAGAATCAGCAAATCCTGACATTATGGACTATATCACAACAACTAACCAATGTATCAGGGTAAGAGGAGGGTAACCTTTTTTACCAGAAAGCATTGAAAAGTCTGTGTAACTCCTGTCTATGTCTGCTGAAATTCTGTAGACATGGTTGAAGGGCCTCCCGGCATCTTAATTAGGGACATCCATCTTTAGTCGTCAAGTCTGACATCCCTGTGACTGTGTAGAGTTCTTGAGTCAATGAGTTCACCTGCCTTCAGACATTAGCTAGCTAAATAAAACTAAAGGTAAAAAAACACAAAAAAAGAGGTGGAATACTTCAAAAACTGAAAAAAAACTGATTAATATTTAAAGGAGGTGTTGGCAGACTTGGCATCAGAAGAAAATACACAGGGGTGCAATTACAATCCTGGGGGGGGGGGCGCACAAAAAGTTATAAGCACCTCTAAGCACCCCCATAGCGCCGGGTGTCGGCAACTGTGGGACAGGAAAGTGGGGAGTGAGTACAGGTGCAGTGACTGGGGGAATTGCTCACCTTGATGCTTAGCACCTGTGGCTAGTTAGGTAGTTAGGCAGCAGGGAGTCGAAGCCATCCCTTTATTTAACAGCTTTTTTTTTAAGCTGGAGAAAAGATGGGAAAAATAGCAAGCTGGTAATATAGCTGATTAGCTGCAGTTACAGAGCAAATTTCTAGTTCTTTTCCTTATTCATGCATGTAGCAGAACGGTTTTCGATGGGTGAACAGAGGAACCGTGCTGCCTGACGGATGGTGTGGGGGAGTCCTGGCTCTTCACTATTACTGGTAGAGCAGCAGTGGAAACAAGACGAGAGAGACAGCAAGGCTGCACATTTACAGGCTAACTACCTATCCAGATGAGGAGAGCTTGTAGACCAGTGCTTGCTCGTATGAGTGGGACCACCGGGGTCTCAGTGCAGAGTGCTCAGTGCATTTACCAGTCCACATGTGCACAGTGTTGGCAGGGAGGCCACGCAGCAGTGCACTGGTCGTATCCCATGAAAAGGAGAGGTGCGGCAGGAGAGATAAGGAGACTGTGGGTCTTGACGGGGGCCCACTACTGAACCATTTATTGTTTTGATAGTGGTCTTCTCCTGGCTGGTGACTTCCCTGGGCAAGAGACCATCCCTTTTTATATGTTGTGTCTTGCTCTGCATGTTGTCTGCGGCTGTTTTGTAACCAGTAGCTGTAGTGTAGTAGGCTTCACTCAGGGATAGTGCAGGGTAGAGGAGCTTTCCTTATTATATTCTTAGGTGAGTGTGTGCTATGGTGGAGGGAATAAAACAAGCTAATAAATTCACAGTGCATGACATTTACATTTACATTTATTTATTTAGCAGACGCTTTTATCCAAAGCGACTTACAAAAGTGCATACAGTAAGTACAGCGACAGTACGGGGACAGGATGTGTGCAGTTCCACAATGAGACAGTTCTCAGCTGAGAGCAAGGTCTGTTTGAGGACGCAGTACTATCAGATTTGTACAATTACAGCCTATAGGGCAACTAATACGATACACTTTCAAACGGCAAACTTCAACAACTTCAAACGGCACAATGAGCGTCAGGGTAAAGGCGGCAACAACAGACAAATTTAAAAGCACAATTTAAAAAGCACAGCAATTTACGACAGCATTGATGGGCGGGGGGGGGCAGCAATTGTGTGCTGGGTCAGTCCAGGTAGAGTCTGAAGAGGTGCGTCTTCAGGCCCCGTCTGAAGGACTGGGGTGAAGAAGCTGTCCGTAGCGAGACCGGGAGTTCGTTCCACCACTGGGGAGCGATGTAGGTGAAACGCCGATGTCTGGCAGAACGAGCACCCCCTGCCTTGACCATGCAGGGAGCAAGGCGTCCAGTTGCTGCTGAGCGCAGGGGTCGGGCTGGTGTGTAGGGCTGGATGAGTTCTTGGAGGTTGAGTGTTGTGTGCAAATGGGTGTGCTTCTCCGTAGCACAGGCTAGGCCCCGGTAGGGAAGAAGGTGTCAGGGAGGGAATGCTGTGTATGTTATGTATGATTAATAAATTGTTTATTAAAGATTGTAATTTTGATATTCATCTGTGTCCATGAAGTGCTTGATGGGACTGGTGGTAGATTCCTGTAAGCAGCGGTTGATGGGGCATCTCACAGCTCCTGGAAGAGGCTTGGCTTTCCTTGTCTCCTCTGAGCAGCCACCACTAGTGTAGACCCTCCCCAACTCTTGCGTTTTGAAATGGCTCGAGTATGTGGTATCAGTTTTAGGACATTCTTTCTCTGTGTCAAGCATACTCATTTCTATCACTTCTGTGTCCTAATCCCTCCATCCTCCTCATTAAGAATAAATGTTAGTTAGACAGTGTGGATCATTGTGTAAACTCATCTTAGAGTGCTCCCTGTAATTTCACGATGATCATAAAATAAATATATATGCACATTCTTTACAAATAAAATCCTAACTGACTAATTAGCTCGCTGAAATGTTCTTTGGTAGGTCCAATACCCTAATTCCAGAGATATTGATATCAAAGACAGTGTCCTAGTTAAAAAAAAAAAGTAAACAGGGCAGTGGTTATCTGAAATCTTAGGTATACTTTGACAGTGACATCATACTTAAATATTTGTAACATGAAAATAACAAATAAGTTCAGGAGTAGTAGTTATATAATAATTTTGTGATTAAATTTGAGAAGTGTTCTCTATAATACATGACTTTTAAAAACATCTTAAGACAAGTGACTAATCATGAATACAAACAACATGAGTATAAATGGATCACAATTCTATTATAAGTTAACCTTGAGTGGCTACAGTGCTGTATTGCCATGATTCCCATTTACAATAGATGGTCACCATGGGGCATGATGGGAAACCCTCCCCTCCTGGGAAGACTAGTTAGGCTTGTTGTGATGTACAGAGGGAGAGTGCACTGAAGCATGTCATCTTTCAGATAATTCTGTACACCATGGTCCTGACTCACTGTGCTGAAAAAACCCTCAATACACTTTTTAAAAAGTGAAAAAGACACTATTATTCTCCTCTATATCATCATACGTATCCATAAAGTTTGCCATAACTGTTTAAAATATGTTTCCCCACAACTTCATCAGATGTTTTCCACAGCTACTTAATGGTTTGCCACAATTGTTAAACATAATGTTACCATATCTCCTTTGCAGGGGAAAATGTGAACCTATGACAATTTCATGGCAACTTTCCCATTAGTTTACCTGCATAACTGTACAAATAATGAAATATCAGTCCCCTCTAACTGCAGTACCTTGTGTTTGTGGATTGCACCCTCTACAAAGTGATCTTTGTCATAAATTTAAAGTGAGAATTCCTTACTCAAGGTCCATGAATAGTAAAAAGGCTTTAGATTGCATTTGGCACTGCACAAACAAGGGTCCATTCACTGATAAATATCCGGTCAAAAGGTTACATTTAATTCTACATCATTCCTGGTGGTTTATGCTTACATTTTGGTTTGAAATACTTCCACCCCCCATTGCAGTATATCAGTCTGCCTACAACTTCAAGTGCTTTATCCCTGTAAATATTTTAATGTGGCAAAAATAAAATATGTTCCCCCCAGGGGACCATAAGAGAGCATGTAAACTGGCAGGTAAAACCAATAAAATCCTAGTGCAGTTAATTTGCTACATCCACTCAGCATATCTGACCAGATAAAAGACTTGTAATAGTTAGATCTAGAGGGTTGCTGAGCAAGATAAACATTTTGCTATATTATCGATTTGATGTATTCCACACAAATTAATGCTTTCAATCAGTTTTGTAGCAACCGTGCAGAAACAGATGTGTTCTAACTCCAATCATCAAATAGTATTGGTACTGGTGGTAAGATCCAGGGTGGTTTATTTCTTAGACGAGTAATTATTGCAGAGGATTTAGAGTTGCTAAAATTCTTCTCCTGATCTCTCAACAATCTTAGACTAAAGCTAAATATTTCATGATATCTATGGCTCTCTGCTGCATGTGCCAAAGCAGAGATGTTCTTGATCCTTTATTGTAAAACCTTAAACGAATGTTCATAAAAATTCACAAGAAATAAACAAAAACAGCAAAAACAGCAAAAAAAGCAAAAACAGCCTGTCCAATGGCTTAGTCCAACACCACACTGTTTCCTCCTGCTTTCTGTAACCCCATACTGTCCCCTACCTCCACTCACCTTTCACACACTCATTAACTGCCAGCCTGCTGTTTTTAAAACTTTTCCTCACCATTCAAATGCCCCAGAGAGAGCCTGATGCTTTCAGGTGTACATCTTTGCTGTTGGCGAGTCTTGAAAGGGGTCCATACAGACAAGTTAATCTTAAAAAGGTCCTAACTGTGAACCAAACTAAGGGCTTCCCACACCAGTTTTGTCAGCCTCTGACATAGCCTTTGAAGAAAAATCAGGAACCTTTTATGCTTTTGCTGCTCATTGGCTTTGGTCATTCTAGGTAATCAGAGATAAAACTTAAAAATGCTAATAACCTAAAAGTTAAACTGATAAAAAATCAAGTTCAAGTTTTACTTTAGTTTGCATTATTACAGGTGTTCAATTTTAACTAAGTGAAAATATATTTTGGATGCAGAATGAAAGATATTTTTAATGAAGGTTTCTCAAGATCTTCTATAATAAAGGTAGCTTCAGAGTCCAGATTCTACTTTTCTGTCTAGGGATACATATAGTTGTACGTTTTCTGCACCAATATAACCACAGCCACATTTGTCATCGATTGATGTTGCCAATGTACTAAGTTGCATTTGTGCTGACATATTAGCGAGATCAAGTCTGTATTCATGTCTTCTGGAAGATTGCCTGCATTGACAATATCATTGATCATATTAAAGAAAGTTGGTGAGATTCCAAAAGTGTGCACAAATTTTGCAGAAAAAACATCAAGACCAGGTCTTAAGAGGGCTTAGTGGTGTTCATTCTGAGAGAGTGAGGGAATACCTGTTTGTGCACATCTTCTGGTGCAAGGGTGGGGAGACTGGTATTCGTTAAGAAAGCGTGTACAGTTTGTGTGAATAGGCAACTTCATTTTCTGGTTTGTAGAATTTAGCATAATAGGAAGGAAAAGGTAACGCTATTTAAATCAGAGGTGATGCTTCTGTCTCCATTAAAAATAATTGTAACACATTTTTCCATATTCTTTCTTTAGCTATTTTGATAGGTGTCTCAATTTGCTGCCCAATTTAGACAAGCTCTGAAAATCAGTTCCCTCTGTTATTTTATGTTAAATTTATGTCTAATCTGCAGCAAATTATTGCAATTTTCTTCAAATTTTAAGTGAATTGTCTCCGTTTCTTTCTTTTAAAGTTATCTACAGTTATCTACTTTTTTCTCTTTACTTCTTTCTATGAGAAGCATACCTGTATGAGATTTACTAAGCTGTTGCTCTTTCCCAAAGTACAGAAGGTAAGCATTCTGGGATATTGATAGTTTCTAAAAAGACTTCCCACTCCCCCCGAATGAAGGTGTTCAAAGAATTTTGGTTAACAGTGAAGACTTGAGGCACCACCTGAGAGGTTTGCAGTGGATATGCTGAGAAACGATTTGGGATATGTGAGGGATTTGTGTGGGATGTCTGAATTTTTGACCAGAAAGTAATCTATCCTTCATAATGATTTCTGCACTGAGGTGTAGTTACAGAGACACCAAATATCATATAAGAGCAGATCCTTCATGTATGTCTTAAGGGTTGTGCTAGCTAAATGATAAATCTGTCTATGTTATGATTTATTGTTCTTTTGAAGGCGCCTCCCTGTGAGCACATCTAAATCAGGTAGGGGACGGATGTTAGCATTCTGTATCTTTGTCATTTTGTAGCCAACCGAAAATCAGAAGATTCAAGGGGTTAGTGTAGAGTATCTATATAGCTGCCTTTCAATGTATACTTTAAGACATTACATTTATTGAGCAGCCTGTTTTCTTTATGGATAGGGTAGAGTACCTTGAAGTGTTCAGTGATCTCTCATAGTAACTGAAATGCATATCCTTTTAAGTTTCTTATTTTTCTTTACTTTATTTCCTTCATAACCTCTCTTCTTAACTTCTTCCTCGAGTTTAATGATGGGGTGAGGCATATTTTTTTTCATTCGATCTGTCAAACAGATGGACTTGATAAAAGGTTACCAACTTTGCCTGAAATGTAACTGAATTGAAAAGTTGAAACCCACCATTGGTCACCTTTACATTGTAAATCAGCAACAGTGCCTTTTATTGGCTGGTGGCCAACATGCTCTGAGATCCAGTACAGAGTTGCCATTACAGGAATGAGAATAATTGCGAAGGTTAATATTGTTGCTGATTTGACTTCACATAGACTTAGAGTGAGTTATGCAAATACAAATCCACATTGAATCAGTACTTAAAACCTGTAGCTCACACTTCCTCTGCATCACCAGTTTGCAGTCAAACACACAACACATCATACCACAGTATGAGGTCACAAGTCAGAAAAAACTTAAAAAATAGGCAATGTTTAAATATAATCCAATAAGAACAAATCTTCATTGATATTCTGCATTTTTAAAGTTTAATGGAAGCTTCTGAAAGTATACAGAGGCCTACAGATGCTTGCTCTGTCCTTGGGATATAACATACAGAAGAAATTAATTAGTAGTGTGCTCTATTGTGGCTAGATGGGGAGATGGCTATATAAGAATTCTCAGAAACCTGAATGAGTTTCCACTGCAGTGTCTATTATTGAGACATCTAAATTAGTGGTACAGTGGAAACCTTGCCAGGAAGAGGCTACATATGTTTTGTGCTACTCTAAGTTGTGAGACAGTAGACATTAGCTGAGAATATGCTGTTACCCAGAGTTACATACATAACTTACAGTTTTTATGTGTTCATTCATATATCTGAATATTTACTCAGGCAATTCAGATTATCTACCTGTCCAAAGGTATAAGAGCAGTGGCCTACCAGAGAATCGGACTGGCACACCACACTGCTGCCATTTAATGTAGCAGACATGCGATTGAGGAGGCAACTGTTATCCAAAAACAGGAGATGAAAATCTGAAAAAAATATTTATGTAGAAAATCTATATAAATATAGAAAATTCTATATTTATATAGATTTCAATTCTAAAATAATTTCTCATTTTTTACATCCACCCACATACATCTGTCTAACACAATGTCTGTATTTGATTTGGCACCAAACTTGGGTATAGACATATGTCTGTCTTCTCCTGGGTTTGTAAGCAGACCTGGAGCCAGCTGGCTGGCATGTGTCAGTATGGCACATTGGGCGCCAGGTGTTAGATGAAGAGAATGTCTGAAGGCTTGGCCAAAACACAAAAAGATTGGTATTTGGACAGCCAAGATCAAGTTGTCTGTGTGTGTGTGTGTCTGTGTTTGTTTGGGGCAGGGGTGGGGAGTCAGGATGGGTGGCGGGGGGGGGTTATAGAGGCTTAACAGTAATAAATAAAGGCAAATGAGGCTGGCCAGTAATCATGTGTTACACCGGGGGAATGACAATACAGGAAAAAAGGGGGGAAATCATCAAATGTCCTCTTTATTTCAAAGCTGCAGCTTTGAGAGTTCCAAAACATTAAAACTTAGACAATCCTTTGAACAACAATAGATAACATAAAATGAAGTTCCATTTTCAAAGCAACATCCTTAACAAGCAAACAACACAATGATGCTTCATTTGGACATAATATTACTCAGGGGCCCAACATCTTAGTAAAATACATCCAGCTTGTTTCCTTATACGGTATGCATAACCTTATGTGTGCACAGTCTAGCAGATATCATGGGTTTTTATTATACTACATATTTTAACTGAATAGAGTAGCACATACACTTTTGAATTGGCCATGCTGTTGCAGTGGGACTTTGTATCACATTTATTTACAGCTTTATTTTTGGGAAAGGAAATACTTTCCAAACATGAATGAGACATTAAAAAGTACCCACTGTAAATGACAAGTTGAAAAGTCAGCAGCAGAAAAGTAGAGTGTGTTTTTTTTTCCAATATGCCTGGTGTTGATTTGTTTGGTTTATTGTTTGGTTTTTCTCCTTTTCCATGTGCTGTGGTGAATGTTTTTATTTTGTTCAAGGCAAGGCTATTAACTTCTGTTCAACAGGATTAGATGCAGTGCAGTGGACTAGTTCTTTTTGCCATATACTGTAGCTTTTGCGGTCTGTCATGTTCTGCTTCTGAAAAGAAATTGATAACACATGTAATTAATGGTCACTCCACTGGTTCCCTTGTGCAGTAGTGAACGAGGACTTAACAGAATGGACAAAGAGTACTTAACTGGACTGAGACCGGCAGCAGAAGTGAAGAGTTCAGCTGTGTACATGTTATATTACTGTACTTGGAGAGCTTGAGCTTTCCTCCTCTCAAGTTCAAGATGCCACTAGCCAGCAGTTCCTGGAGGAGCTAAAATGGGAAAATGAGAACACAGGTGAGTGTATTTCTTTCACTTCAGGGCTGGGTCTGACTCTTCTGTAGGTTCTTGTTTAGTATCCCAAGGGGCAGATTGAGAACAAGATGCAAAAGTACCCAGGCCAGGTCCAGGCTAGTGGTATTGAGTGTGCCTGCATGATCCTTCACTTGTACACTGCTCTTGGGTATGCTTCCCTCATCTACCAACAGACTGTTTTTGAGAGAGGAGAAACGTTTCCTTTTTCTTGGCTATGACTTTTTCATTATATGTAATATTCCAGTTTTGTACGTTTTTTTTGTGTCCATGCCCATGTTTGTAAAGTTGGTACTTACTACCTTGTTTTGTGTAGTGCTGCCAAGCTAAGAGTGTTGACCCTGTGTGCATTAAATTCTATTAGGAGTTCTAGTCCTCTTCAAGCCAGTGTATGATGTAATCAGTTGGTTTTCTGCAGAGCCACAGACAGGGTTTGTCTAGCACATCTTCACTTGGCTGCAACACACCAAGCTGAATCATTATTAGGTTTTCAAAAATTTGTTATTATTTTGATGGGTATTGTTAGCCAGTTCTTTCTTGAAGACTTCTCTTCAGTTTTTCATTTGGCATCATTTATTCAAAACTAAATCAAATAATGAATAATAATAATAATGTGCTCTTTTGCATGGGGCTGTTTAAACAGGCTGAACAAAGGCCTTATTTGGGGTACAGCAAATATGTCTCCTCTGAGGAGCCTCTCAATTTGCATTGACAATGCAAAGTTAATGGCAACTGCAGCTGCCAAAAACCTAGGGGTAACCTTGGACAGCAATCTGTCTTTCAAGGAGCATATTGCAGCCACAACCAGGATCTGCAGATTCCTTTTGTTCAACATTAAGAAGATCAGACCATACCTTTGCACATACATAGCCCAAGTCGTGATCCAGGCTCTCATCCTGTTACGTCTGGACTACTGCAACTCGATGCTTGCTAGCCTCCCGGCATATCGACATCTGCCATATGACCAATGCAGCTTATCCAGAACGCAGCAACCCGTCTGAGGTTCAACCTCCCCAAGCGAGCCCATGTGATACTTCTCTTTGAGTCCCTCCACTGGCTACCGGTTCAGCAAGGATCAAGTTCAAGGCTCAACGGATCAGCCCCCTGTTACATACAGGACGTGATCAAAGCCTACAAGCCAGTAAAAGCACCCAAAATACAAGAGCAGCATCTCTCGGACCCACCTCTTCTCAGTACTTGCTCCACACTGGTGGAATGAGCTTCCTGCTGAGATTCATAGAACAGACTCCCTGGGTGCGTTCAAGAGAAAGCTGAAAGCTCATCTCTTCCAGCTTTATCTCTAGTCTACCTTCCTCTCTCTCTATCCTATCTATCCCTATTTTATATTAAAAAAGCACTCTACACTAGTTTAGCACTTAACTCAGTAATTTACTGACCTATTGTAGTACTTTTCGATAACTACTCTTAGCATTGTGATGCACTTATTTGTACGTCACTCTGGGTAAGAGCATCTGCAAAATGACTTAATGTAATTTAATGTCACGTGGGGCCCTTAGAGAAGTGACAGAGCTGAAAGGTGCTGAATGACATATTCACATGCACAAATGTCATGAATCTTCTCATTCATTCCTCATATATGGTATCTTTAACTCATCCAATAGCTTGTTCTGTACTTTGGACCTCAGGTATTTTGTTGCATGAGTACTATCCAGCTGTACTAACACTTAAAGTTGAATCAGTTAAATTGAGAAACTGGAAAAGGTAGGAAAGACAGGCTTTGAGAGAGTTTTGCATCTGCCTGAAGTCAGACAAAATGTCTTGGTCTGAGAATGAAACCTGAGAACTGAGAAAAGATAAAACAATTATTATTATTTTTTATCCATGTTGATTGTGGAGCAAAAACAGCTGTCTTTGCTCCACAGTGTTAATCACATGTTGACAACATACTGCCTCGGAAGATACACACATCAGCAAGTTAACCATCTAACAAGTGGACCATGCCACATTCATTGGTGAAGATTCCAGGAGCAAGCTACAAATCGAGTAGTAGTTCACAAAACTCTAGCACCTCGCCTACCTCTCTATCTGTTTCACTCCATGAAACACATAGAAGAGGTGATCAAGGCAGATTATCATGATGAGATGCACTTGGGTATACAGTCACCAGGTAAGTCACATCACTCCCTCCCTGTGCTTTTGCTAGGCCTACTGTCAGTCCCTGCTAGTTCCGTAAATATTCTGACACCCTCAGATCTGGCCATCTGATCAACCCAAAATAAATTGGCAAAATAAATCCTTGCCTGTTCAGCTAAGATGATGAAGAGCTAGTGTTCTGGCACTAAATAGCTTTTGTGCCTCTGTCAGATAGCAATAATCCACAGCCACATTTTTAAATTACAAAAAGGCCCATATAAATTAATCTGTCAGGCTTTGAAACTTTGCACACATGTTCCACACAAGGTTGCTAGATTGGCCTTATTTCCCATATTGGACCTTTTTGCACTTTTTTCTAAGCATATCAGGAAAATTGCAAAAAAATGTGAAAATGTTAAAATATGTCAACATTGGCATTTTGGATTTTTTTTTTCATGATGCAAGGTATTAATATCACTCCATGATGAGATCAGTATGAGAATGCTACTAGTACTATCCCTGGATAGTGTTATACTTTACTTAAAAATAAGTGTGTTTGCTTTTGTGGCACAGAATGGATCTTTCATTGGGCAAAATGTACACAATATTAGTAATATTATATATTGCCATCTGTATGTAAATGGATGTAATTGCTATATTTGTGCATAATACTGTATGTAAATCAGTACTTCTTCACATTCATATCAATCAATGTCATGATCATCATAAGGGATCAAAAATATGAGCATTTTTCAAAATTGCTTAAAAGTTTATGTTCATCATGAAGTACCAGTATGTATAGCTTGAAGTTTTGTATACAACAGCTTTGTACTGCCTTTTACCATACTTGCTAATGAGAATTACCTACATAAAACAGTATTGCTGCCAGAACCCAATAAATTCAGAGATACACTGAAGAGACACAGAGAGAAGTCAAAACAGAAGTTTTCAAAATTCTAGATGAATGAAATGTGTGAACCATTGCAGACATGTGAACACAAATGTACCTTGAAAAACTTAATAGCCTTAATAGGTTATTAAATGTATTAGCACCAATATTCAACATCATTTTGAGTAGCCTGGCATTTAATTGAGCCAAGTATTTGTTCATATTATTTGCCTCTCATTATTTGTATTGAGAGATGGTAAATGGTAGGTGTTTTGCAGGGGAACCAGAAACAAAGAGAGCCTAGACCTGTACGGTTTCATTATTGTACACTACAGTCTTCCCCTGTATTATTGTGACACCACTTTAGCTGAGAGGTGCTGATGCATTTGTTCAATAAAGGCCAACACAAGGCTGGAGAAAAAAAGCCTTCTTGCTGTGTCACTTCGTGATCAGAGTGCACATGTGTTTGTCCCGTGCAACAATCTAGAATTTCAATAATTCGATCTGTTAATGGAAGGCTCCGGCAGGCCATTCAACAGAGAGTAGGGGGGCTGGGGGCAGATGGGGGGGGATGGGGGGGGAGACAAACAACACCTGGCACTTCACGTGCCGTGCCGTCCTCATGCCTGCTGGCTGGCTCCAGGTCTGGGATGAGATGGATTAGATATGAAACTGAAGCGGTATTAATTGGAGGTCATGGCTCACAGCCTGAAGGGTGCCCTTTCAAGGCTCCATTTTATTGATGTATGGAGGTCTCTGAGACCAGGCTTTTTTTTCAGTGACAGCTCCCCTTTTCCGGCATCTTTATCTTCCAGCTTGTATCCTTCCTTGGAGCACAGGGGGCCTTGAAATGGGGAAACAAAAACAAAGGGTGTTATGTGGGGAAGCAGGTGGAATAAATATAACTGTATGCTGGAATGTCCACATTACTGTGCAAAGGTGAGGGTTTTTTGTTGTTTGTTTTTTTTATGCACATCAGTTGTGGAGGCAAGTATGTTTCCCTTTCACCTCAAACACTAGCTCTTTTTTTCTCTACATAAAGTAATTCAAAGCAGGGATCCCTTTGTAGTTCATTCCCAGGCTGTGTTCACACAGGATGAAAGAGGTTCGCTTTCTGCAATACCTTGTGAAGCGTGCATAACGATATCCTTGATGAGCTATTCCTTTAAAAGCGGAGGTAGAGAGGGCTGAATCTCATTTGAGGGACGTCAAAGTGTCTGCCAGTCTCTGGCAATGATTTTAAGGTGAGAGACTTTACGTCACTCCTCATTTATTTTGTGGCTTTCACTTTTTAATCAGGCCCCAGAGTTTTTAGCTCTCATGCTCTTTCAGCCCTGGTCAGTTAAATGTCCACTATGTATTACCCAAGGGCGGGGGGGGTACTGGGAATTTATTTTTGTAAAGGGACCCTGAAACCAATGCTGGTTTTAGCATTTCATCATTTTCTTCTTGTGTTGCATCATTATGTAAAGCAGCTAAAGAAAGCTGGTGCTGTTTGACATTAAATGAATCAATACGCTGTAATACAATATGTAAATCAACATTGACATATTTACATATGGTGATCAGGAGGCAGAGAATTTCCACTGACAGCAGCGACAGATTCGATCATTCACTATCAAAGTTCTTTGAGATGCCCTGCTGCTGGGAAAAGACAAACTGCTCGCCATGTTATCAGACCTGTCGTATCCGCTCATCTTAATATGGCAAGAGAGGTACACCTGAAAATACTGCAATATTGTCTAATGCCATGCCGCAGAGCAATACATTTACATTCCAGGTCCTCTTTCATGTTTGCATGGTATTCACATAGGGTCTAAATCACTACTGTTTTAGTACGTGTAACCCAGATTAAATGACTTTATCATTTAATGTCATATGGGTCAATTCAATATGGCCTCCAAAATGATTAAAGTGCAGGAAATGAAAAGCACTGATGCTTTGGAGTACACTATACTCAATCAACGTTTTATGGAATTTTGATTGCTTTCAAACTCCATAAGCAAAGTGAATTTATTGAATACTTGGCTTTTTTCATAAAAAAGTAATGACATCACCATTAGTAATTTGCAGTCCATCTATTTTTAGTTAATTATATTTTGCAGTGTAATACAGTGTAATGATCAATAAACATATTTTTATACACAATCAGGTCACATGATTTATACACAATCATTTTATATACATATCAGGTCATGCTTATCATTAAATGTGATTGAACGTAATTTTCAACTCTTAACATATTGTTTAAAGGACAGCTGCTTTATTGAGATAACTGGCTTTGTAACATGGTCCATCACCGACCACAAATATAAATTGTAGAACAAATTTTGAAGGTCAAGGCCTTTGACTGTTGTTTTGAACAACAATAATCTGCTTGGTAATCATGATGATTTCTGGATGATTTTAATGCCTTTATGTAAATGTACTATATGCTGCTATACAGTAGAGTATTTCACAGCCTTTAATGTCATTCTCAGTGCCTGTGCTGATCAACAAGTGAACAATGTGGAAAGTGTGGGGAAGACCCCTCCGGGGCTGAGAAATATCCATTTTTCTTCCATCTCCATTTTCCATCTTGTATAGACAGATTATTTTTTCTCCTTCTAGGATCTTGTCTGACCCTCTGTCAAGACTATACCATGAGACAAGAAAGCAGTTGGCAAATCAATCCTAAAGTGATTCATTTTCGACTGGCAGATAGAAAGCTGGCACCTAGCATTCATCATCCAGGCAGAATCCTAATAAAGACAAATTCAAAGGCCTTCGCTCCTGGAAGAGAGCTGGAGAAACATCCATAAATACACTTAAAGCAAGTTTACTGCTAATTAGTTTCCATTCAAGTTAGGCAGCAGGAATTGCTACAACTACCCAGTCTTAGGCTTTTGAAAACTCTGAAACCTTTGAAGATTTACCAAGAAGATTCTCACACATACCACTTTGTGTTACCTCTCATAAATCAATCACAAATGTTCCATATGTAAATGTTGTATTAAAAACTACTACACTATAAAATCAATATTATTTTTATAAAACCTTATGTAGATACAAATGCATTCTAACAGAATAATATGCCTGTTTTAGTATTGAATTCAGTAGGTTATTTGCATCATGTTGTCTCTCAGAAATGAGCCAAAATTTTTTTCATTCTTAAAATGTATTCTGGATTAAATTGATATTGCAAAAATGAGTCATCTTCATTCTAACAGCCCACTGCAGCAAGTAGACTCTTTTTCATCATGACCTATTTCATTATGCAAGTGTATCTTTTTCTTTGAATCAGGCTTTTGTACCATTTTTTATTTCATTTTGTCTAGTTTATGTCAGTTAAAAGTCAACCTGATAAAGCATATCAAGATGTGCCGTGAAACACAAACTGTTGACAGCACACAAGTGCAACAGAAAACATATGAAAGCTTCTTTGCAATGTTATCTTCTTTATGATAAGACACAGTTTACCACAAATGTGACCACAACCAATCTGTTTTGTATGTTTCTATTTGCACAAAAGAAGGTGTGAAGAAAAAAGAAAGAGTAACTTGCTGCTGGTGTTTACAAGCTTTCTTGCTATGACATCACATCTGTCCCTGAAAAGTGGTAATGCTCTAATGTGGGGAATTACTGTTTAGATATAAGAATAACACTGTTGTTAACACTACAAATTATATGATTGCTAAATAATGCCACACCCAAAAGATGTGCATCGGAAACAGACTTTATCACCAGAGCTATAATTAAAGCATTAATGTACAAGTTAGCCACAACACAATTACACAAAACTTCAGTGTACCATTCCAAATATCTAGATATGCATCCACAGCAATCCAGACATACATTAATTTCCCTAGATGAGTGTCATTTAAATGTTATTACTTCTGAAAATGAGGACTTCTTGCTGAATTATCAGTTTTTAAAAATAGCTTCAATTACACAATGACTCTCTCTAAAATATGTTAAAAATCTCATGACTGCAGAAATACAAAGAAGTCAAATATGTCGTATAGTTATTTCATCAACTATCAGATCAGTGTCTGTAGCCTTCACAACGTGACAATCTTTGCAGCATAATTCATTAGCTACCTACGTTTTGAAACACTAATGTTAGCTGGTTAGCTGGCTAGCTAACTAAGTTGCTGCCTGCCAAGTTAGCTAGCTACTACTGTAATGCTAATACTAAATGATGCTCAAAATATGACACAATCAGCTGACTCAGTTTGATGATGATAATTTGGATGCTGAGAAACAAAATCAATGTTCTTTGAAAGGATAATTCCATTTTTCTAGAGCAAAATCAATTAAACTATTCTCGCTGTCTAAACAATATTGACTTTCTTGCATTTTAGAAAACATCACTAGTCTCTTAGCTAGCTACATGAGATAGCCTGCAAGTGAGCGATCGGCGAACTAGCTTGTGTTAGGAAGGTAATCTAACATTGCTCATTCTGGGTATCTCATATGCAAAAACGTCACACAAAAGCAACTCTAAGATTGATTATGTAAAATAGATTGTTGAAACTCCTTTAGTATCTGTCTTTTCCTTGCCTGCAAGCTAGATAAAAGGCTTTTGTCCATTTACTTAAGTTGTACTTAAGTTACTTAAGTTGATTCTGTATTTTCAGCCTCAGTATTTTGAGCGGTTTTACTGGGTTTTCATCTCCCATGGATATATTGACCAATATTAAAGGCAAATACCTCCACCTTGTGATGGATTGTGGATTATAGCATACTGCATCCTAAATTCTGTCTCGGATATAAAACAATGGTAATTCCATTTTGAAAAGGGGAAATTACAAAGGGGGTTGGGTCAGGCATATCCCACCTTTTGCACTCCTGTACACAATACTTTTTTTTTTAACTGAAAGATGTTATACTGTAATCTTAACAGTATTGTATAGAACAGACTCACATCATTCATCAAGAATGTATTCCAGAAAACACCCTTGTAGTTATTACATCCTAAATCAATCTCTGACATGGATTAGGTTCTGGCTCTTCTTGTGGTGGTGGTGAGGATTCAGACCGTTTCACCAGACAGAATTGCTGTGCATCCTCCAGATGCATGTGTTTTTATTTGTGAACTGCTTTTTTTGAATTGCAACTATAAATGTTTAATTCAATTAAGATCTGGATATTGAAATTAACAATTGAGAATGTTTATCTGGTCCTCTGTAAAACATTCTTGTGTAGTTCAGTTACTTCGTGAATTCTTTCATCACCATCTCCAAAATGTTGTCTCTATATAGGTCATAGTATATCCCTTCCCTTTCACAGAGGCAAGGATGTGTACACTGTGGTAACAGATGCATTAACACGTCTTGCCGTTGATTACTTACATTGGCTCACTTGCATCATTCAAAACTAGAATATCTTTCACTAAGTTTCTGTCACTGCATTTTTAAGTGAACAGTGTTCACTTTAATCAGCTGCCAATAAATTTAGGCATCCTAGGTACAGTGTGAAATATTTGAAATTAAAACTGCAGTTGGCTCTAGGGTAGGAGTTGGCTTCCTTGTTCGTGTAGAACCACAGACCTACATATTTTTTGTTTCTTCATAAATAATCAGCTACTCAGCGCCTTGGGTACACTGTCACCTGCATTAATTTACTCACATAATTGATCAATTTAAGTAATTAAGGATCTGGAAAGAACAAAGGAAACAGATGCATTATCCACACTCAAGCACCAGGAATTAGTGATCAAATACATCTCAGTTAGCATGGCCATGAATGCTGTACTTATTTTTATTTTGGTCTGGCCTTCGTTGTTGGAGTTTTGGATATATTTTTGATTAATTATAAGATTTATAAGATTTATAATTAATTTATTAGAAAATTCATCATTCATTATGAAAACAATCCTCAAAAGATCTATAGAAATCATGCATTCCTGTTTCACACTTGTCTCAATTAGCAGTGACTGAATAAATAATCTAAAAAAATTAATTAAGTGAGATCTCAGTAGATTTGCGTAATAACTTACTTCCTGTCAAAAATCAGATGGTTAGATTATTTAAAAAATTATTTTGCCCCTCATGATGTGAATTTACTTTTTGTCTCCTGTGTCTCATGAATTAGAAAGACCCACATCATCTATGATAGGGGACAAATTTCCTGATGTTAGGAAAGGATCACTTGTACCACAAATTTTATCTTAAAATGGGTGTATGGGAAAAAGGGAGATAAAAGGTAGTATCCATTGCTGTTAAGTCATCTCAATATGCGCAGTCACTCTTGGAAACCATGACAACATTTCACTGATGATTATATCCATTTTATTTATCACAAACACAAGCTTTATGAATGTCCCAGAAGAAATTAATCATGTCTGTTCCTGCTTACAAGCAACAACTATGATCTCATTAAGTATGCTATTATTGTCATGTTCACGAATGTGCTTTGTATGTGCTTCAATCTGCGGTGGCAGGATATATTGCTCCATAAAAGATCATGCATTTCACAACCAAGCCAATAAACACAGTCCAATAACTCACCACTAAGTGCTCCCTCAAGCCCCCCTACAGCCAAGACGGCATATTAGCAACTCAAATCTCACCCTGAGATACCTCAAAAATAACCAGTGGCGGCTGCTCAGAGGAGGCAACAGAAGCCAAGCCTCCTCTAAAAATTAATCAAAAATGTTTTGTTTTTTCTTTTATATATTCTTTAAGATCCTTTTTTATCACATAATTAAAAACATGCAAATATAAAGCTGCATTGCATGTGTTTACAGCTGGAAATAGACCCCTCTTGTCCAGTCCAAATTAACATATGGAAACTGGGCTTCCCATGGATTTCAGTTGAAGCCAATGAAATGCTTTGTCTGGCTTTCATTGAACCATAACGACATTATGACAACAAATCAGCCCTGTCCAAAAGCTTTGCTTCACTTTTCAGAAGCTACATGTTTACATGTTTTTTAAATGTTATCCAGGTATACAGCTGGGTATTCACCTTAAGTATTTTACCCAAGGGTACAATAGCAGTAGGTCACTAGGGCAACCTTTGGTTTACAAACCATGTTTCATGGTTTCACTCATTAGTATACCACACTGCCTACAGTTATTTTTCACATTACAAGTCCCACAGTACAACAGGAGAACTGATGTCAAATGGATTACAGGAACATGTTCCTGACATCAGCTAAGTGACCATAGGCACCAGACAAATTACAGGGTGCATGAAATTGGACAGACAAGCATCCCCTGCCAACATATGCACATTGGGAGGCTGATCTTTGATTGAGCCACTCAGGAGCCCCTAATGAAACTTTCATAAGAACATGCATGCTAGCCAACCTTCCTAATGTTAAATTGTTATGTTACTGCCTGAGATAAACCTAAACTACCCAGATGGCTAGATAAATTAGCAAACAAGAACAACTTGAGCTTGTTTTTTTCTTTAAACTTTAAGATCTACTCTCTTACCAGCAATGCATGAGTTTCAGTAGTATTTTACATACTTCACAGGACCCAACAATAATTTTTCCATCAGGAAAAGTCCCATCTTGATGTGTTTTTGTTTCCCTTCATGCACACTTCATGGGCCACATGAGCACAGCTAAATATCACATCACATCACATAACCCATGATATGAAAACAATGATCATATTATTAGAATTATCCTATGTCACAATTATGTTACAAATAAATAAATAAATCTGACCACATTCTAATCACATTTTGACAACATTTACAAATAATAATGAGATTTTATTAGGGACCTCTCTATTAATAATAATAATAATAATAATAATAAATAATAATAATAATAATATGACTTTATTGTCCACAAATGTAGAAATTTGTCTTTGGCTCCACAGGTAGAGTACATACGTTCTTGATAAAGTTCAAACAAACAAAACAAACAAACCACCGACGTGAAGCACTGGGTCAGAGGCCGTACCGCGCCAAGGCTTCTGTCAATTACTGGTTGCAGTTGTATTTCTTCTTCTTCTGCTACTCCTTTGTCCCATTAATCCATTAAACTTTCTTTTGGGGCAGAAATGATAATCACCAAAATGATTTTACTGCTGCTTCAAAAGCCATCCTGGAAAAAAGAACCAAACCAAAAATTTCACTTTCTCTTCAAGATCTCATCTCAGAAAGTGAAACGGAAAATAGCTTTCTTTCAGAGTGTGTTGGAGACAAGGTATCACTCCAATTTACCTTCACATAATGAAAGTGGTGGCATAGATTCAGCCATCACAATTAAGCTGATGGATGCCTGCTTCCTTGAGGTAAGTTTGAAAGTCAATTACAGAAATTACTTCAACAAAACAGATGGCTCTCATACACTGATTCATCATCAAGGTAAGAACTTATTTGTATAGATGAATAGAGGCTTTGCATGCATATGTGCGTGACCTTGTCATTAAGGTAAAACACGTTTTTGTAATTGCACACTATTACACTATACCTAACCCTTAGCCCAAACCCCAGACTAAACACATAATTCAAATACACACATCGTGTACACGATGCTTATATTGCAGTTCTACCCTTCTAAACACTTAACTGTGTAATTACAGGGGTATAACAGTTCATTTATTTAGTATGATGTTGTTTTCTTTTATGTTCAGTTTACAACATAAATAAAACATATCCCTAATAAACATATAAATGTAGCACTGATGTTTCCTGTTGATTTCTGAATTTTATCCAAATGGGACGAAATATTTTGTTTGGCAGTGTGGTGTAGAATTTAAGGAACAGGTCTTGTTAAAATAATGCCTGCAGGTTAAATAAACTAAATGAAGTGCATTAACCTGACCTGTGTCAGTAAAAACCCAGCTTCATATTTAAAGGTAAGCTGTGTAAGTCGGTCTTTGTATGAGTGTTTTCCAAGCAAATGTGTAATGTCTATCATGTTCTATGACATATTTTTTTTGGCAAAAAATGTCAAATTTAAGGAATTTCCTTTTTTGACCGAAGACATGTTTGGAAAAAATCTGGTCAATACTTTGTGATAAATTTCTGTGCTCAATTCACGTTAATATGTTTACTGTGTTCAATTCGTCTATCACGTATCAATTATTTATTATTTGCAATTTGAAAGCACACTGATTTCATGCAGACTTGCTCATGTTCAGGTGCTCAGTGCATTATAATTCCAGAAATTAAACACTCGAGGTTATAGGTTATATATCAAGGTTATTTTGCTTACTTATCTGGCTCTTCATCAAAGTTTAACCCATCTGCATTTCCAAGGTGCTGGATACCATTATTTGACAACATGGGCATAATAATTTCAAAAATAAGTGAAATGAATAGCTCTCAGTCATTTCACTCATTTATTTGACTGACACTGAACTTTAGTGTCTTCCTATACACACAAAAGAGGCATTTACAAAAGGTATATGAGATTTTGTATTAGAAGATAGTAGCACATTAAACTGACCTGAGTTTTGTATTTATTTTTATTCAGACACAGTCCTCTTCAGAATCACATCCTGAAAGCACAGAAAAGACCAAGGTTATAACCTTTAGGGCTTTTCATCAGGATGAGAACACACTGATGATTATTTCACTGGTCTAAACAAACATCTTTGGACCAAACCTTCATGCTTGAAGCTTTTTCTGTGACTGAATGTGTGTTTATCTAACCACACGACAAAGTGGGCTCGGGAAAAAAAGACAAAATCCCAAGGAATCAGAGATTACTGTCTGGCAAAGAAATAGCATAACTTTATGAGTCCATATTACCTCAGAACTTTGATCAGTAGTGACTGTGGGATGCTGAATTTAAATTCCTCATATGCAGTCACTTTAAAGTGAATGTGGTTTCACAAGGTCCTATTCAATACAATGTCATTTGAAATACAAGCTTTGCACAATGTGTTCAGTAGTATGCATCAAATTGTTTCAAGAAAAAATGGCAACACTTCTTTACATACTGTGGACTAATTAAAGATATAAAAGGGTGTAAATATAAAGCTACACTGGGTCTGTGGTTTTTAGTGTTTGTTTCATGGTCTGCATAAAGACATAAAGTTTTCACAACACCATGCCTGGCCCAATGGTCATTTTCTACCTAGAGGTTATGACTCTTACACTTGGCTCCTAACATATTACATTTATCTCACACATCCCGCATATGTCTTCCCAATGCACTGTGCAATGACCCCTTATGAAAAAGTATGAAACTGCTAATATCATAAAGGTTACTGTGTCTAAAATAGATATATGCACTCATACTATATTTACACTTATAAATAAATAAATGAAACAGTTAAAATGTGCATTAATTTAAAATGTATTTCAAAGTAGCAGTAATTTATACATATAATAGAGTAAATATTTTGACAAAAGCTAAGCATCTCTTGCAGAAGGGTAATTTTTTGTTCTTATCTGAAATACTTGACCCCTGCTCCTCATATTGAGCAGAACCTTGAAAGGTCTGGAGATGGTTACCTTTCATTGAGAGCATCAGTAAAACAGCAGAAACGAATTGCAGGCTGCGAAATGTACCCACAATGGCATCAAAGGCAGCCTTTCGAGAGTGATGATGCAGAACTGGAAGGCATTGTCACAGGAAAATATATGGAGCATTCTACTGCAGGTCTGAGGTTCCCCAAAGAAGCGGCGTGAATTGTGATATGATCTATCGCCGGAGCGCTCAATGGTCACGGTTTATCACTGCAGAAGTATCACTGTGGATATTTATGGCCCACCACCATTTTACTGCCAAAGCTCATCAATAATTTAACCTTGAGGAAGCCTCTCAACAACAGCCTCCAGCTGTTCCTTGGCACGTCGCCTACAGCGTGTCTTCACAGCTCTGGCTGGGTGTAAATATTTTCTTAAATTAATGTGATGCCCTAATTTACGGGTCGCAATGATGAATATTGGCCTGGGAAAGACCCACAGCCCCCTTGAGGAAGAGACAGAGTCTTTACCGTCGCGCCTGAGCCTTAGGATGACACCGCCACCATGTTTGTGTTCTGTAATGCATGCTATTTTCCTCCTGACGCTGTAGTTACAGGTCCCTAATGGCTCTCAAGTGGATGAACAAGGATAATTTGCTTGCCAATTCCAGCCTCATTGTCTCTGAGCACTAACCATCCCCAGAGCCTGAGAGGTTTTTACTCTTGTGGCAATACAGGACAAGCCTCATCACCCACCAGCTCGCTGTGGTCACCCAGAGTCTCTCTCTGACCCCACTTTTGTTTTCTCTGCTTGTTTTTATCTATTGCTTTTTTGTCTTTTGTTATTTTTTGCCACTCTGCTTTCTGTTTTTCAGACCCTGCGCTATTCGATTACCGTTCACATTTTAAAGTGAAGCCAGAGGGAAAATGAAATCAAGCGAGATGGCTCCAATGTCATTTATCTTTTTTCTGTGAAAAGAAGATGCGCTTAAAGAGAGGATACTCCTCCTGTAAAGTGTGCAGAACAGAAATAGCACTGAAGTGACACCTATAAACAGCATTTCAAAAAAAGCCTCTCAAAGTTAAAAATGATAAGTGACCACACAAAGGTCCTACCTAACAAAACTGACCAATTTTCATACCATTTTCACCACTCTCCAAAAATTATGACTAATTAAGTACAAGTGCTGACTTGTTTCCTGTCCAATGATAAATTTTCCAACAAAGAATATTAATGAAAAAACTGACCCCTGAACTGAAACGTTACCATTTGATTGGTCAGTAGTGGTCATTTAAAAACAGACAACTAACTAACTAATAGAACAGAAATTAGTGCAAGTTGCACTCAAATTCAAAATGTGCTACATCAATTAAAACTCCGGGGGAAAAGGATGATTTGGATTTTATTACGTATGGCATTTTAATGCTTCGGCACCTTTCATTTCAGTCTTAAATAAGAAATGATCCATAAGTCTGAACAATGACAGAATCTTCCTTTTTGCAATTCATTTATCAACATATTTCATAACAGGTACTTAATGACTTGGAACTGTCTTTGCTGAAATACGGAAGATTACGGGTTGTAATTATCCCAATTAGGACTTCTGTGTAAGTACTCTAATTAGATAAGGTGGGAATTCTAGCCCTTTACTTTTGAAAAAGAGGTATTTCAGCATTTGTAGAGAGAGACAGAGGGAGAGACAGAGATCTGATTAATGTCTGTATATGTGTATGTTTCCCATCTAAATTATGTTATTGCTGAATTATTCAGCTGGTGGCCCTCATTCTGTCCAAATATGTAAATTCACAGTAATTTGCTTTTATATCTATTCAGTAACATCTGATAAAAACCTGCTGACACATGCAGAAAGGCTGCCATAAACATCATGAATGTGATCCGGTTAATTATTTCCTTTGGAATGCGCAATCAGGATAATTTGCTATGGGTACAATTCAGGCAAAAAATATATGCAGCTGTGATGCCATTAATTTGATTCAGAACAGTCATATAGCCTACTGTTTGCATAAGCCCTATCATTACACAAAGCCTCCTGGTAGGTCTTAAGAGGGAAATAAATATCGAAGCAGCTTTAGCACCTGTAAAGACAGTGCGGTGTTTCTGTGTAGGGAAAGCTGCAAAAAAGCGGTATAGTACATCACCTGTCCTGGCGAAGACGTGCAGCTGCAGAGTCACGATGACAGCCGGCTAATTATGGACCTACTAATTTATCATATTGCCAGTGGTGAGGAGTGGGTGGCCACGCTAAGCATTTTCATAATTGTTGCAATGCTATGAAGAGTAGAAACACGTGGGGATCATGTGTATCCAATGCTACTTTCTACTGAAGGACAGGAAAGAAAACCAGACGGTTAAATATGAAATATTTCTGGTAGGAGGAATATGCAGCTTTTCTGGACAGCTTTAGAGAGAGATTATGTAAGAAAAAGTCACCAGAGGTCATGTTTGTTACACAATAATACTTTTTCTCTTCAATTATATTACTTTCCTGTTAATTCCAACTGCACTGAGAAGTGCTAAAATATCACCCAGGGGAGAACATGCAGATTGGCGTCATTGTGTCTGACTCAAATTAGACAAACATTTATACTCACAAAACTGACTCATAAAGCAGCGTTCAGAGAACTGCAAGTTAAATGTCTGCATGTGGTGGAAAGGTATTCTGGATGAGGTTATGGACTATTTTTGCAGCTTTGCCTGGGGTCAGAACAACAGATTTGCCATAAAAATGGAAACAAGTCCATTTGTTCGATTAGTTCTTGCTTGCTGTGTTTTTTGGTGATTGGTGGATCCATGACATCAAAGATTCTGCAAGGGCACAAATATCCTCTTTGAAAATGTAATCAATCTTGCATGGTAATCGTATATTGTTTATGTGGGTGTCATCACAGAATCAATGACATCCTCAAAGTGACATGCATATAGCATGTTTAAAGCTCTGAATAAGACATCTGGATGGTTAAACATCGCCTGTAGCGAAGCTGTGATGTATGAAGCTGATATTTTTTCAGGCTAACAGGTTTTCCACATGTAACCTAGTATATAGAGACACAATTAAAAAATTTCCCTACAAATGATATCATGATGTTTTCACTTCCAGCCAGCCCTTAGACATCGCAGTCTGTGCCATTTCAAGACCTGTTGCTAAGAAACAAAGTTTGTAATGAAGCCTTGACTGAGCACTTCGACCGCTGACAAAATCAGTGAAGCAGATTTATTTATTTATTTATTTATTTAGCATTTATTACTGAGAAATGTTTAATGCAACATTACCCAGCAGAGACAGATAACGTTTAATTTGAAATGAGATGGTCGGGAGTGCCTCAAAATTACACTGGGGAAAAGACAAACGACAATCGCTTTATTATTGCTGAAAAACAGTCTTGTAAACAAAACATCTCCTAGAATACGATGCCTTTAAGCAAAACAGGGAAAAAAAAAAACTGAAACGCACACTGCATAACTCTGTAATGCTCCCAATTGGGTTTTATTGCAAAATGGAGGCCTGAAATGTGTATTTACTTATTTATTTTTGTCTGGTCACCACAATGCCTGTACAATATGGAATCTTAATATTTATATATAACCCTCCACACACAGGTGCTTGTGCCATACAGGATGGATACCTTCCTATCTGTAATAGGAGCTGTACATATTTTCCTGTTCCCTAATGCTTTGTTGATTTCTGACTTTCACTACACCTTGTCTTATTTCATCCATACACGCAGAGATAACATTTTTGATTGAGTCCATCTTAAGACCTGGCACAAGGCCTTACTTTCCTTGTGATACTGACAAAATATATTTGTTGTTACTAACTTTTGCTGAAAGAAATCCTGGTACTAGCACTATACAGTATAGTAGCTCTTAATAAGGTTTCGAAGATATTGATCCTTATGTAGCTGTGTTTAATCAGAGATGTTTTTCAGGTAGACCTTTTTCTTTTTTGTTTGTTACGCAGTTTTACGCAGTACTGTCATGCTTTTGCACGTGGTGTCACTACATCATACAAGTTAATTTTTTTCTATTGATTTCTTATTACTGTACCCAGCACCTTTGTGACATAACAGATGTGCAGATGTCTTATCAGGACACAGAACCAGTAATCACAATGGAAGCAATGTAAATGTAAATGTAAATGTAAATGTAAGCACATTTTGAAATGAGTGTGCTGACATTCCATATTAACAGAACACACAGACCATCAACTGCATTAATTTTGTCAAGTAACGTTGTTGTCAAATGAAAGTATGATGCACAACCACTGCAAAACTATTATACAATATCTCAGAATGACCAAAAGATAAATTAATTACTTTTCATACTGGTGACAAAATTACTAGTTGCCTTACATCAGGTTTATTCTTTCATGTCTTCTGAAGTAGAGTCAGTGCCGACTGACTGTATGGTTGCGAGATAACCACCGACTTCAAAATAATTAGTTCAATCAAAGAGTTTTGTTCTTTAGAGCTGAACAGCCAATTCATATGGTAAATTAAAACAAATATTAGGGACTGTTTTGATTCAAAGAATAATAATATTTCTGCAGTTTGGAATGAATACAGCTAAAATGGTAATCCTCAAAAGACAATCACCTCTTCAGTGTCTCAGCTGAGGGAGCAAGCAGTCAGTGGTATTCAAATTAATTATAATCTGATGATAAAAGACAACATCTAAAAACATTAATTATTGAAAAATGTAACTCTTTGTAAATTTGAAATGAATGAGTTTTAAGAATCTAAATATGTTGATCTGCAATTAATGAACCAATACATGCCATAAACAGTGAAAAAGGGTTTGTATACTATGTATGTAAGCTTGTATAATTTAGCAGATAGGAGAAAAAAGGTATGTGCAGTACTTGCTAAGACTGTTGTATTGTCCATTTTGGAGACATTATGCAGATTAGGGTATTAGCACTCAGTACATTTTCTGTGCCACAGCTTCAAAGATAAATGAAAATACCATACTTTTAATTTTTCATAGAAATAACAATGTGCAATGTATTTCATTTGTCTTGATACAGTCCTGTATTGATCATTTTTTCCATACATTCTGTATAACCATCACTGGAAAAATCAATATTCCTATCCAAGTAAAGAAGATGGAAACACTGCACTTCTACTAAAGAAAGTAATTACTTCACTTTCATTTTTTTCAGTCTCCTTGTGTTCTATAGGTTCTATAGGTCATTTTCTCTGTATATAAGTATATAATTTGATCATTTTGTTTGTGTAAAAATGTTTTTGTGTGTGTGTTGATTTTAAAAGTTACCATATTGTTGATCCTTGTCTATATTTAACTCAAACTCCTGATGACTCATCAGTTTGTATGATATTATTTAACAGCTACCTTGCATATGCAGTGTTTGGCATTTGGTGTATTAGTCTTTTACACATCCATGATCTGTCACATGGATATGGCTTAGGCTTGGATTGTAAGGGACTCAACAAACCTGCACACTGAGCACTTATTAGCATTCTGAAGCTGACATAGCAATTTCTAAGCACGCATCTTAATCCAAAGCATTTAGAATAACATTACCTAGGGCTATTCATTGTACATTCCACCTATGTGTAAACTTGGGCAGGGTTCTTATACTCGCGTCTTAGTACAACAAACACTGTTTAGGCATATTCTTTATTCCAATTCAAGAAGACCAGTCAGTTTTGTGTATGTGTGATGGATGCCTCAAACATCTTGACCTTTCTATGTCTGTGAATGTGTTCTCTGTAGACCTGTAGATCTTTTTAAAAGAGGCTTTTTGTCATCACCAAAGCTTTACCTTAAAGTCTAACAGAAAAATGGAAAGGAAATTTTGCCCTGTCTCCACATGCAATGAAGTGAACAAGGAAGAAAGAGCGAAGCCAGCAAGAGCCTACCTCTGTTTCAAAGAAAACAAGCATCAGAAAGGGTAAGTAATTATACAAGCCAGAGCCAAGGTGTTCCCAACATTACAGGGAGCAGGTGTTTCATTCACTGGAGTATCCATGGGGGATAGAGACATTGTGGGAGAGACAATGCTGGCTACCCACAGTGGTCCATACGCCAGTATACAAGAAATGGTGCAGGGCATCTGCTAACAAGAACAATATTGGAAAATAACAGATGTTTAAGGTCTTTAATGTTGCACCAATGGGTGAATTGCACAATAAAATGGAAAAAAAAAGTTCTTGTATGGTTTCTATAGCCTGCTGTCAACCAAGTTTGGTAGTATTTTTGGCCATATTCTCCTGAATTGGTCTAATGTAAGGACGACAGCAAGATGAAATGTATGAATTATGCTAAGATGTGGGCATTGTGATCTCCCGAATACATGGAAGAACTTACATGTGTACCCTTGTTGTTGCTAATGTATTTTATTTACCTAGTTATTGTGATAGCTGTGTCAAATGCATGTACAATAATGATGGTGACAGCACAACAAATGGTATAAATATACAAATTAACACAATCAACCTCAAAAGAGAAAATTGTAATTAAGTTAATTTTTAGTTTCTGGTCTTTTTTACTTTTAAATTGCAGCTGCTGTAATTAAACATTCTGATATTTCTTCAGTATACTGCAGCATATGCTGATAAGCTTCTATTTTTTGCACCAGTGAGGGTCTCCAAAATCCTATCTCAATTAAATGAGTTACAGCAGTGCATTATGATGGTTTTGGTGCACAACAACTCAGTGAACTGTTCATGGTATTTTTGTTCCTTAGAATAAAATACCTTTGATACATTGATACATTTTATACTACTGAGCTGTTCTTCTGGTATTGCAGGATTATGAAAGGGCACAGTTTAAAAAGTATGGGTTTCTCTGACTAAAAGCTAGCATTTTACAACAATTACAGAAATTATGTTCTTTTTAGAATTTAACTATTGTAGACTGTTTTTGCAAAAAACACAGAAACACAAACTGACCTCTTAAATTAAAATACCATTCCATCTTCCTTTTGCAAGTGTCTGACAGCCAGTAGATTTTCTGCAGCTGAGAGCCCATTAAGAAATGCCCACTCCATCACATTTGACATGGTTCTCTATGAAGAAACTAGACCCAGGTTTAAATAATCAACTACAAAACAATCCAGATTAATTTTTACAAATCACCAAAACATATTGTGGTCTAACAAACAAAATTACTTTGGCTGGTTGTACATGCAGCACATTTAGAGATGCATTTTAAATTTTTAATTTTCACACAGCATCCATCGTTACCCCCACTGTAACTCACACAGAGAACAGCATAGTTGTCACTCGGTGAGGGAGTAGCCTCCTGCTGTAAATATTTCCTTTCTCAGCTGAGTTAATAATCCTTCTGCTCCATCACTTTGTCAAAAAGAAGGCGGAGTTGGGCCGCTGAGACTTTCGGTACCTTGCGGCTCGCAGAAACTTTAGCAGAGAGCACTGCCTTGCGCAATGCTGTCTCATCGCCCCTTGTTTGGATTCAGTTCAAAACAGCATGGGCAGATTGGATTTATGGTTCATTTAACAAACATCATAGCTGTAGCTCTGTCACAGACGCGATTGGGTCTTTAAGATCTGAGTGAGCCGGGCTCTCTGAATTGTAAATTCTGGCGAGGCCACTCCTCGACACAGCAGGCTGTGTTCTGCTGAGAACTAATTCGTGGGCTCTCCTCCGACTCTCACTGATGGTCACAGATGACTTGTTGTGTGCGCAAGAGCAGGATCTTGCACAGTGCCGGTCCAGACTGGAATAATACATTCTCAGAGCCTTATCTCCAGCTGGAAATGAACTCCGGCCAAGTAGCATAGACTTCAAATTTGAAAATGTACACACATTTCAGGGGCTTATTCTAAAACACACACAATGGTTGTCCTCAGCTTAAGCCATTTTAAACTAATTTCAGCACAATGCTTTTAACACAAGCTTCAGAGTTAAAAGGTGATACAGCTACAGTATATTTTGGAAAAAAGCATATGGTAAAGGAGGAAATATAAGTTATTACTTGTGAACTCACATCCTGAAGCTGGCATTATGTTTTTATGTAGGAGTGTCTAAACACATGATAGGTATATATTCACAGGTTTTCAAAAAAGAATGGTTGACAGTTTATTTTTTGGTGTTCTTTCTTTGTTCTTTCTTTTCACTGTCATCCATTGCTTACTGTTATCAGATTTGACTAACTTTTGCAGCAGTTTTGCTCAGATTAGGTATAGCTACTTTCTACAGTCCTTTGACATGAAGGCATGACCTGCACTTGTGTCCAAAGTAATTCCTAAGACTCAATGCCTAACCATGCCAAACATGGTTACAAAATATAATTTAATCATAATGTCATGCATTTGTACACTTCCGTGGCATTGCTTGATGCGGTTCAACTTTTTAGTAGTTTATACATAAAAATTTATATTTTTGTCACCCTAAGTCATATGCCACACCAATCATCACTGTTAAAACAATAACTTGTCACTCATCTCACATTTGGCATACCAGTCATGGACTGTAGATGTGGGCTGGCTGATGGTCACAGTTCTAGATGCCTTACCTCACCCAGTATGGCAAATGCTACTTAGAGACCTGTGTAACTCTTATCAGCATTCAGTTATTCAATTAATACTTATCACTCGGACAGTTTATTGAAAATCCAGTTCTGGTCTGAAAAGTTCACAGTGGGAGTGTTTCCCGACAATTTGTCATTTGCCATTAAAGGAAGTAATATGACAAAAAGCTCAATACTTGTTTTGTGTATCATGCAGGTAGAGGATAAAAGGGCACTGCCACAGTATTACAAAGCATTAATATCTTGCACTTCATGGCACCAGTTACCAAGGAGGTGGCAAATGTAGTGCAAAGGGAGACAAATTGATTATCTGGCACCCAAATATGACATGTTAATGATTGTAGATTTTCAAGACAATTAGTCATTTGAAATAACACTCCACAGAAAGAATTGCATTCTCAATATAATAGGCAGTCCTTCTGTCCATGGCAAGGCCTTGGATATTTTTGTGAGTTTTGATGCAGTCTGAAAAAAATAACATGGCGAGATTGGATTTATGGCTCATTTAACAGACATAATATGTGGGAATATTATTCTGGCCCTTGTACTGGGAGTAATTTGGTTTATAATGAGGAGTCTGGGCTATGTCCTGCCCAAGGTAGTGGAATCACTATGCGGCAGAGCATAGAGGTTAATTCAAGCACCTCCACAGGTGTGGGCGAAAATCACGGCGGCTATTACAGCTACTGTATTGGCTGTTTCCTTCAGAGCAGGCACATTCAGTTTGAAATTGTCTGCAGTACCTCTTCCTTATTAAAGGGACAAGGAGGGCCTTGTTTCCGCCTCCTTTGTTTACTGGCTTGAAAGAGAACAGGCAAGGGTAGTTGTGTAAGAGAGTCGCCCTGCCTCGCTCCTGACAGCTGATGAAAAGCCAGAGCTGATCGCGTATAGCTCTCATCAGGCCAATTTGTTTTCATATCAGTGCGCTGCACTAGCACACGTGAGCCTTAAAAAAAAAAATCTTGACTTGAAGTCAATTTCAGGATAATAACAAAAAAAAGGTTGTTATTTCCCAACAACACACAACAAGATTCACCAAAGTGGAATCTGCAAGTATGAACTCAAAAATTACTTACATTTTTTGCCATGCCTCCCAGTAGCACTGTGCAACGAACTGAGAGAAATGAAAAGTCCCAGACTGTGCCATGATTGAAATTGGTTGAAATAAAAGGACTCGATGCCTGAAAAGCGAAAACCAGCAACTTCCTAGTCCTGCTTGACAACT